>NC_138990.1:52012464-53221214 GCF_964341445.2 Mesoplodon mirus | reverse complement strand
ATGAAACTGTAGCATTTGAAAAATGGGCACCATATGTTTGTGACAGTGAAAGAAGAGTGTTCAGAAGAAGATAGAAAGCACCCAGGTTCTGTTTCTTGTCCCTGAAGAACTCTTTTTTTTTTTTTTTGCGGTACACGGGCCTCTCACTGTTGTGGCCTCTCCCGTTGCGGAGCACAGGCTCCGGACGCGCAGGCTTAGCGGCCATGGCTCACGGGCCCAGCTGCTCCGCGGCATGTGGGATCTTCCCGGACTGGGGCACGAACCCGTGTCCCCTGCATCGGCAGGCGGACTCTCAACCACTGCACCACCAGGGAAGCCCCCTGAAGAACTCTTGAAGTAACATTCTTCTTTAAAAGTCAACATACTTGAAATCCTATACTTAAATGTGTTTTGTACAGCTCAGAAAAAAATGAGAAAGGCGTTCTGGGAGAGGTCCATTTAGAATGATAGGCTGAATTTTCAGGCACCCTGTGAATTTTCTGTGTTTTGGGTCCTTTTAGGAAAAAAAGAAAAGAAAAACCTCTTATTTATGCAGTACACGTTCTTCTAAAGCACTTTAGGCTTTGTGGCTGACAGCGATCTATATATACCTATCTAATAAAGTTCCAAAGCATTCCTAATTTCTATTTCTTTATGTTCCCTTACTTGTTTATTCCTTCTCTACCTTTTTAAATTTTTCTAAAAATCATTCCTTACATTTGTTTATTTATCTTCTCTATCCATTTTGTTTTGACTTCCACCCATACAGTTTATCCAGTCTTTGCCCTTGGAAATGATGACAGTCCAACAATGACCACAACAATGATGACAGAATCAGTTAATATTTGTTGAGCATTTGCAATGTTTCATATGCTATGACTTCCTTTCTTCCTCTCCTTTCACCTGTGCTTCTCCCCCTGTACAGACACTTTTGTCTTATACTTCGAACTGTGGAAGTAGATTTTCCTCCTTTTGTGATATATCATACCTTCATCAGAGCCATGAACACAAGTTGTGAGCATACTCTATTATTCTGTTCCAGTATTCAAAATATAGGAGGAAGAAACCACCTTGGAGCAAAGAACAAATACACTCACCATGTTCACATTTAACCTCAGGAAGCATATCTAACAGTCTATTAATTTATTGTTTCTTTTATTGTTAATATCTGTGACCAAGAAAGGGAGAAAATTTTCCTTTGGCTTCCTTCCTGCAGAATCAGGGGACCAGAAGAGTTAACTAGATAAAATGAAGCTCTTTTTTATTTAGCTGAGGCTGAGATAAACACTCTCTGTGCCAGTAAAAGAGGAGATCTCAGTTATAGCATGAAGCGGCCTCAATGAGCACTTGAGCGAAGAGCTCCCTGATCACCTGTCTGCCATCTCCTGGGCCCCTCAGGTATCACTAATTTGTGGGAGGAGGAACTGGGGAGGGAGATAACCCTTCCTTTGTGCCTTGTACCTGAGTGTGGTTGTTTTCATTCCCCCAAATCAGGCATAACCTTAGTGTCATATTGGAGTGCAGACTGCAGAGGTGAGCAGAACTTTGCTTCTCTCTGGGAGAGTCCACCATTGATATTTCTTTCATGCCTAATATTTTTATGAAATCATTGTAGAGCTCAATAGCCAAAACATATCCTAAAGAAATCCATCTAGATTTCTTCTGTGCAAGTATGGATTAGGAGACTAACAGGTTTTTGTTTTATCAAGTCTTTAAGAAATGAAACAGAGGAGGAAGTATTTTCAACAGTTTTTGAAAATGGTAAAATTAAGCCAATTTAAGGAGTTGTATTTTCTGTGCTGTTGCTTGAGAACAACCCACTTCTCCATGAAACTTTTATCTTAGTTGTCAGGACCAGGACACAAGCATGACTCAAGCCATTTGTATTCCAGGCAGACACATAAATTCGTCTCTAAAGAGTCAGAAAATGGAAGAAGCTACAGTGAAAGTGGCTTGAATGAAATGAACAAGGAACAGTGTGGGATGCCTGATAACACAGCTGTGCCCAGGACTAACTGCTGCCATAATTGATCCCTTTGGAGGCTGAAAGAGCCTTGACTTCAGAGGGAAAAGGGGGAGGAAGGGAGACATAAGTTAGCATGAATTATGTCAGGTGTTTTTCACCTGTTACCTTTACTCTAGCCAATGAAGCCAGTAGTATTACCCAAAATTTACAATCAGTGAAGTCACATTGCTGCTAAGTGGTAAAGGCAGGATTTGAACTTTCATCTGTCTCTTAAGTGTGTGTTTATTCTGCTGCCTCTTGCTGCTTCCCTGAGAAACTACATGCTTAGAATTTCTTCCTTAAATGATTGGAGTTACTAATAACATTGAACAGGTAATTTTCCAGGTCCAGTTTGAGCCTAGAGTAGTTCTTCCTATCCTTTTTATGTATGTTTGACCCAATGCACTAGGCTTACTCATTATTAGATCAACATTTAAACTGCACTATATCTTTTTTTTTTTTTTTTTTTTTTTTGCGGTATGCGGGCCTCTCACTGTTGTGGCCTCCCCCGTTGCGGAGCACAGGCTCCGGATGCGCAGGCCCAGCGGCCATGGCTCACGGGCCCAGCCGCTCCGCGGCATATGGGATCCTCCCAGACCGGGGCACGAACCCGTATCCCCTGCATCGGCAGGCGGACTCTCAACCACTGCGCCACCAGGGAGGCCCTAAACTGCACTATATCTTGCATAATTTTGCTAACCCACATAAACTTGAGCATTCTTTTTTCCTGTGTCTCTAGACTTAATGATTATACTACAGAACTTTCATAATGTTTTAAAGACATTATTGGGGGGAATATTTGTTTAGTTACTGTTCTAGATATATTTTGTTCCATCAGAAATTCTCATCTAGTGGAAACTTGATGGCCCCATCATGTCCTGCAGAAACTGTCAGCTTGCCTGAGCAGCTCTCTGCTCTCATGTCAGCATGGAGTTTCTACTCTTAAAGAGGGTACATCTTCATTTTGGTCCATTCTGATTCATGATGTAACAGCTCAAATAAAGGAGTGTGGCTGTTCACTAGAATCTGTGCCAGCCCCTATCCATATCATGTGGTTACTCCATAATGATGCCCTGTCACTTAAAATGGGATTTTGCATGAGTGCATCATATAACTAAACTACCCTGTTGCAAACAGCTTATTTTCTCCAGATCCATAGTCCAAAAAAATGACATAAGAAATGACATATTCGATGCCTTAATACCTTGATTTCATTTCTGGCTTTGCCACAGCTTGCATACTATTACAGATGGCAGAAAATTAAAGTGCCCAGCCTTCAATTTTTTGACAATTACTATCTTATTTGTGCAGAAAGGGGCTTACCAAGAAACCAGCTCTGGCAATTCCTTTTCCTCTCCTCTGCACGTCCTGAGAATGAATCAAAGGCCTGGGAGCTAATCTGCAAGGCTGAGAAAACCTGGGCAGCTAAACCTGTTTACCACATCTATAGACTTTGGACTCTTTGCAGCACCTGAGTCTGGAGCTGTGGATAAGTTAATGTTAAAAATATGGTGTGGGGCCTCCCTGGTGGCGCAGTGGTTGAGAGTCCGCCTGCCGATGCAGGGGATACGGGTTCGTGCCCCGGTCTGGGAGGATCCCATATGCCGCGGAGCGGCTGGGCCCGTGAGCCATGGCCGCTGGGCCTGCGCATCCGGAGCCTGTGCTCCGCAACGGGAGAGGCCACAACAGTGAGAGGCCCGCATACAGCAAAAAGAAAAAAAAAAAAAAAAAAAAAAAAAAATATGGTGTGATCTGTCGGCCTATGTTGTGATAAACTGCTGTTGGAGGAACTGACAAACACTCCGAAAGCTTCCTTTCAGGATAAATTCCAGTGGCTCTCCTCTATTTTAGCAACTCAACATCAGGCATTTGGATTTAACTACATCCTTAACTCTCTACTCTATATTTTCCTCTTTTTGTGTATTGATATTGTTTCTATTAGGAAAACATTTCTACCAATTTTTTCTGTCTGGAGGAGACTTTGTTTTTGCTTCTTCATTATTTCAAACTCACAGACGGGAAGATTCAGAGTTAAGGGAACAATTTGTAGGGCTGTGGTTTGTATCTACTGCTTTTCCATATGCGGTAACAGACACACACCATGAAAAATTCTAATACATGTTTGCTTTCAAAAAGATTCCTTGAAATCTAGTTTCTTACAATATACACAGGGCATCACTCCCTAAATTCAAGCAATCAACATGCTGCCTTTCAAAAACACTTTACAATCTGATCTCTAGTCTCCACCTTTACCCCTTTGTTCCCAACATCTCAATATCTTAGTTCAGTATTTGTCTGTTGCCATAGCTCATACCTCACCCCTCTTTCAATACTAATCCATCTTCCTTTATTGACCAGGTAACTTTCTAAGAAACAAATATGATAATGTTAGTCTCCTGCCTGAAATACTCACGAGGATCCCCTTTGCCTGTAGGATACATTGTGAACTTCGTAGCATGACACTCATCATCTGACCACAACCTGCCTTTCTCTGATTGGCTTGTTTATATTTTTATACCATAATATTTTGGTAGCCCTTAGAAATGCATAAAATCTAATAAGCTAAAAATGAAAGCAGAGAGAAATCAAAGGGAGTAATGATATTTTATTTTTCTTTTTGCTTTGCCAAGTTGATGAAATTGCCCTGTTAAAGTGGCATGAAAATCATTGCTATATTAATGGAGGCAGCCAAAGGAGATTTTACACGAGTGTTCCGTAATTAAGTAGATAGGAGAATTTACTTGCCCATTCTCCCTTCTCACATCCTATCTTTTCTGTCTTGGAATCTATTGATGTTATAGCACAGTTTACACTCAAATGTTTGTTTCTGTTCGTATAACGTCAGTATTAATATGCAAGCATTGCTATTCTAGCAAATGAGGAAACGTATTTTAAAACTTGAAAAGTTTAAAAAGAATTTGGGCAATGTACTGCTTTCCCCGGTCTGGGTTAGGGCAGAACCAGAAATTACATTAGGCTAGTCGGTCTGATATAGATGCAGGGAAAATTAAGATGCACTATTTGATGGGTAGGCGTAATCCATACAGAGCAGGGAATTTTAAGTATAAAGGGACCAGGGAACAGCATAAGCAAATGCATAAAAATTGAAAAACACATTATACATTTAAATTATTGTGAATGAAAATGTTTGGATAAAAAGGAAATTGTATGTCTGGAAATAGAAAGCAATATGGGCAGAAATAGGTTTTTTTTTTAAACATCTTTATTGGAGTATAATTGCTTTACAATGGTGTGTTAGTTTCTGCTTTATAACAAAGTGAATCAGTTATACATATACATTTGTTCCCATATCTCTTCCCTCATGCATCTCCCTCCCTCCCACCCTCCCTATCCCACCCCTCTAGGTGGTCACAAAGCACCTAGCTGAACTCCCTGTGCTATGTGGTTGCTTCTCACTAGCTATCTACCTTACTTTTGGTAGTGTATATATGTCCATGCCACTCTCTTGCTCTGTCACAGCTTACCCTTCCCCCTCCCCATATCCTCAAGTCCATTCTCTACTAGGTCTGTGTCTTTATTCCTGTCTTACCCCTAGGTTCTTCATGACATTTTTTTTTCTTAAATTCTGTATATATGTGTTAGCATACGGTATTTGTCTTTCTCTTTCTGACTTACTTCACTCTGTATGACAGACTCTAGGTCCATCCACCTCATTACAAATAGCTCAATTTCATTTCTTTTTATGGCTGAGTAATATTCCATTGCATATATGTGCCACATCTTCTTTATCCATTCATCCGATGATGGACACTTAGGTTGTTTCCATCTCTGGGCTATTGTAAATAGAGCTGCAATGAACATTTTGGTACATGACTCTTTTTGAATTATGGTTTTCTCAGGGTATATGCCCAGTAGTGGGATTGCTGGGTCATATGGTAGTTCTTTTTTTTTTTTTTTTTTTTAAATATAATAGTGTTTATTTTTACTTGTTGACAGTTTGCTTTATTTATTTATTTATTTTTGGCTGTGTTGGGTCTTCGTTTCTGTGCGAGGGCTTTCTCTAGTTGTGGAGAGCGGGGGCCACTCTTCATCGCGGTGCGCGGGCCTCTCACTATCGCGGCCTCTCTTGTTGCGGAGCACAGGCTCCAGACGCGCAGGCTCAGTAATTTTGGCTCACGGGCCCAGTTGCTCTGCGGCATGTGGGATCTTCCCAGACCGGGGCACGAACCCGTGTCCCCTGCATCGGCAGGCAGACTCTCAACCACTGCGCCACCAGGGAAGCCCATATGGTAGTTCTATTTGTAGTTTTTTAAGGAACCTCCATACTGTTCTCCATAGTGGCTGTACCAATTCACATTCCCACCAGCAGTGCAAGAGGGTTCCCTTTTCTCCACACCCTCTCCGCCTTTATTGTTTCTAGATATTTTGATGATGGCCATTCTGACTGGTGTGAGATGATATCTCATTGTAGTTTTGATTTGCATTTCTCTAATGATTAATGATGTTGAGCATTCTTTCATGTGTTTGTTGGCAGTCTGTATATCTTCTTTGGAGGAATGTCTGTTTAGGTCTTTGGGCAGAACTAGTTTTGAGGACAGAGCACAGAAGATCTGAAATGCCAGATTAAGGGGTCTGAACATGATTCAATAGGCAATAGGGTGCTGTTGGAAGAGTTTCTACAGTTAGTTTGAGCTGCTCCTTGTACATATAGGTAGATGTGCCGGGTAGGATACTAGATATATGGGATTGTCCTGACCCCAGTCCTTTCAAAGCCTCCATTTTTGATTTGTGGAGCTTTCCACTATGGAGAGAAATGGAATCTGCAAATTTGGACTCCTGAATGAACAGGGTCGGTAACTAAATGATACATGTGCAAATTCCATCTTAGATGATATGCCTTTGTGACCTTTGCCAGCAGTCTCATCTGTGTTTTCATTCATAAAATGAATGAGTAGGAGGGATGTGAGTGGAATTTGTGACATGTCACAATATTGCAACTGAGGGTCTTTGCACAGCACAAGAAGCTGGTGTCAGAGGCTTCCCAGGAACTTTCATAGGCAAGCAGAAAACTGAGCCCTTAGAAGCGAGAATATTCTGGAGGAGGAGGTGATCATCATCAGTGGGAGGCTGAGTGGCACCCATGCTTAGGACCTTGATAACTTTTATAATATGTACTGTATCAATTGGTTAGAAAATAAAAATAATCACTTGTGTTGGAAATTTGGAAATTGCAGAATAAGTGTTAAAAAGAAAATAAAAATCATTTGCAATCTAACCATCCAGTGGTAACCACTATCAACATTTTGGTGTATGTGTATATATATATAGACAATTTTTCCCCCCATGCACTGAATGGCATAATCCTGTACATACATAGGACTTTATAACCTGCCTTCTTTTTTAAAGTGTACAAGAATATTTTCCCAGATAAAACTTTTTTTTTCCCTCAGAAATAATAGAATGAAAATCTGAGGTCAGCTTATTTCTGGCTTAGGCAACTGAGGACAAAATGGCATATGATTGCCATTGAGTATTTAGTGAATATTTTACCTTATTATAAAATCATAAGCTGGGACATGCTAACTATACTGATATAAATCACGCTGTGATAAACATAAATTCTTTCACATATTTATTTGCTTCCTTAAGATGAATTCCCAGAAGTAGAATTTCTAGGTCAAAAAGTTGTGAACAATTTTAAGGATGTTAATGAATATTTTCAAATTTTCCCCTTGAGGTTTGTATAATTTACATTCCCCTCTTTCCTATGTATAGGTCAATCTTGAGATTTAGGGGATGATGTCTTTATGGATTGTTTTGATTAATAAGTTCTGTGACTGGGCAGTGGAATGTATTAAACATCAGGTCAGGCTGTTTGCAATAGCTGGATGTAAATTGTCACTCCCATTGATATTTTAGAAATATTTAAGCAGATGCTTAATAGACAATAAATAGCATGTATCATATCCTTTGATTAAACACAAAATATTTATTATAACTCCTGAAGGTATTGGAAAAATCAGCAAAGCATATGAAAATACTTAATCTGGCTAGTTACACATTTATAATGTAAGAGGTAGTTTTCATGTGTTCATTAAAGTGGAATCAGATTGCAGAATTCTCAATAATTTAAATGAAATGTTCCCATGGAAGGTACCATATGCTACCATCTGCATTTTGTATGTTTTATTAATTCAGGGGGAAAAAATCTTAAGAGCTACAGGCAACGTGTAGTCAAATTTAAATGAAGCATTTATTTGGTCATGTCATTAAGGGGATATATCTGTATGGATGCTAAATAATTATTATTGAATTAAGTTTTTAAATCCATAAAGGACCCAACAGGGCAAGACCCATTTTCCAGATTGGAAAGGAATGCAAAGAGAACTTACTCTCTTTATCAAAAAGTATTGATAGATTCTATGGGAATGTGATTAACTCAGCATTTTTTTTCATTTTATGTGATATTAGCTACAGACTGGTGCATTTGTCAAGAATACCTCATAACAAAATTGATGAATTTATTCCTATAAGTTGCTACCACTCGACTATCACTACCACTCCAGAAATCCCTAAAGTTTTTAAGAGAGCAAAGAAATACTTGCCTTCTTTCCAATGACAACATTTGGTACCAGAGTTTCTAGGAGTTGTGATCTAGTATAGGGAGTCTCATTTTTTTAAATACCAGATTTTAAACATCTATCACCTGTCCAACTGTTGGGTTAATTGGCATACTTAATTTTAGTAAATGAGCCTTGCTGGATTTTAAGGGTATTAAGAATACATACCTCATTTGGAAACTGGATTCTCATTATTATTTTATAATGAAAGTGGAGTGACTGTACGCACATAAAACTTCTAGAGCTGTACCTGTCTATTGCAAACTCTTAACAAATGTTAAGCTGTTTTTATATAAAAGTAATAATACTTGTTTTGATATTGCTATGGCTGTTTTATTATTATTGCTATTATTACTACAATCAGGAAAATAGAGTCAACTTTTCTCTTCCACCTTTTCAGAGAATTGCTGACTGATACAAACTCCTGCAGGTCAGGAAACTTCTTCAAATGAGGGCAGGAAGTATCTGTTGAACACTGTTCTAGGAAATTTCATTACGTTGAGATCCACACAGTAGGTCTCTTCTGCTCTTCCACTTCTCAAAACAAAACAACAGAAACAACAACAGCACAAGACTGTCTCAAATGCTGATTCCTGTACTGGTTGTTGAAGCATGAATGACGCTTCTCTGGATGGTGTGACCAAGGGGGCTCCACACTCTCTCTCCTAGTCTATCTTTCCAGAATTGTGGCCAAGCAGAGATCAGTGACCCAACCTGTCCCTGTTCCTGCTTTACCCTCCTGACAAGATAAAGTGGGGCTCACCAAGTCAAGAAAGAAAGGCCATATAAACACAGGTGTGTTGTGTTGTCTCTAAAAGTGGTTCAAATGTCCTCATTCTTTTCCCTTTAACTTTTAAATAACATAAAATAAGGAAATGCTGTGTCTTTAATACACATCTGTTGGGGTTGTCCTCCTCTTTAAGGGGTAAAGTGGTCTTTGGTACTAGGTGACATTTAGAGTGAATGCTGAAAGGACATCTATGGAATTGTTGCTTCAGCAACCCCCTCCTTCTTTTTTTTATTGTTTCACATATTTAATTAATCTGCCTGACTGTGCATTGTGTCTGTTTTATCATTTAAATTTTATTTTATTTATTTTTTATACAGCAGATTCTTATTAGTTACCCATTTTATACATATTAGTGTATACATGTCAATACCAGTCTCCCAATTCATCCCACCACCACCACTCCCCCTGCCACTTTCCCCCTTGGTGTCCATACGTTTGTTCTCTACATCTGTGTCTGTATTTCTGCCCTGCAAACTGGTTCATCTGTACCATTTTTCTAGGTTCCACATATATTCATTAATATACGATATTTGTTTTTCTCCTTCTGACTTACTTCACTCTGTATGACAGTCTCTAGATTCATCCACATCTCTACAAATGACCCAATTTTGTTCCATTTTATCGCTGATTAATATTCCATTTTATATATGTACCACATCTTCTTTATCCATTCATCTGTCGATGGACATTTAGGTTGCTTCCATGACCTAGCTATTGTAAACAGTGCTGCAATGAACATTGGGGTGCATGTGTCTTTTTGAATTATGGTTTTCTCTGGGTATATGCCCAGTAGTGGGATTGCTGGGTCATATGGTAATTCTGTTTTTAGTTTTTTAAGGAACTTCCATACTGTTCTCCATGGTGGCTGTATCAATTTACATTCCCACCAATAGTGCAAGAGTGTTCTCTTTTCTCCACACCCTCTCCAGCATTTGTTGTTTGTAGATTTTCTGATGAGGCCCATTCTAACTGGTGTGAAGTGATACCTCATTGTAGCTTTGATTTGCATTTCTCTAATAATTAGTGATGTTGAGCAGCTTTTCATGTGCTTCTTGGCCATCTGTATGTCTTCTTTGGAGAAATGTCTGTTTAGGTCTTCTGCCCATTTTTTGATTGGGTTGTTTGTTTTTTTTGATATTGAGCTGCATGAGCTGTTTATATATTTTGGAGATTAATCCTTTGTCCATTGATTCATTTGCAAATATTTTCTCCCATTCTGAGGGTTGTATTTTCGTCTTGTTTGTAGTTTCCTTTGCTTTGCAAAAACTTTTAAGTTTCATTAGGTCCCATTTGTTTATTTTTGTTTTTATTTCCATTACTGTAGGAGGTGGATCAAAAAAGATCTTGCTGTGATTTATGTCAAAGAATGTTCTTCCTATGTTTTCCTCTAAGAGTTTTATAGTGTCTAGTCTTACATATAGGTCCCTAATCCATTTTGAGTTTATTTTTGTGTATGGAGCAACACCCTCTCTTGTCTACTCTCTTCTCCATGAGATTCCATATGGCTGTTTCAGGGGCAGTCATTTTCTCACCTGACCCTGTTCTCCTGGCTAAATTTCTTACTATTTGGAGAAAGGTGGTCTGTGGGGGAGAGAAGGAATCCAGAATGAGAAGAACACAAAGAAAAGGGAGAAAGAGAAAGGGAGGGAGGGAGAGAGAGCGAGCGAGAGAGAAAGAGAGAGAGATTCCTCACCTGGGTCCTAGCCCTAGTTCTTCCTCAGGCTCATTTATATCCTTGGCCTTTTGTTTTTTTGATGATTCAACTGTAAGTTGTATTTCTTGAGCCAACCAGCTTCTCTTTGATGTTTAAGCTGGTTTGGGTTTGCCTTGGGTTTCCAATAGTGCAATAAAGTAAGTTCTGACTTCTCATAGTCACACAAGCTCTTGAGAGACTCAGAATTGTCCATCAGATGGGCTGTACTTACTATGCCAAGCATTAGACCCGACAGTCTCAGCCTGAGCATCATTTCATTGTAACATAGGATGGGTACCATTGATCAGCCCTTGGTGCTGGCAGAGTTAAGTGCCCAAATATAAACAGCATTATTTATCCAAAAGAGAAGGTGCATTTTAATCTAGTCTATATTTCAGAAGCTGAAAAACTGCATGTTCTAGTGAACGATCATATGTGACATGTGTCCTACTCATTTATGCCAGTTCTCCCACTTATTACACTCCTCCATTTGTCATGTGGCAATAACACTGAGCAGCTTTTCTCTTTTTTAAGACAATTACAACTTCTGTAACTCAGAGAGCAAATTGTATTTCGAATTAAATTAAATACCCATAGGAGAGGGGACTTCCCTGGTGGTGCAGTGGTTAAGAATCCACCTGCCAATGCAGGGGACATGGGTTTGAGCCCTGGTCTGGGAAGATCCCACATGCCGCAGAGCAACTAAGCCCATGTGCAACAACTTCTGAGCCTGCACTCTAGAGCCCACGAGCCACAACTACTGAGCCCGTGAGTCACAGCTACTGAGCCCACATGCCACAACTACTGAAGCATGTGCACCTAGAGCCCGTGGTCCACAGCAAGGGAAGCCACCTCAATGAGAAGTCCATGCACTGCAACGAAGAGTAGCCCCTGCTCGCTGCAACTAGAGAAAGCCCACGCGCAGCAACGAAGACCCAACGTAGCCAAAAAAACCCCAAAATACAAAAAACACCCATAGGAGAGATGTTGATGTCTGGATACATCTAAAATCAGTCTGCTGAAGATATTGTGATTATTTTGAGTTTGGAATCCTTTAACACACTAACATTTACTATATGTATTTCATAGTTATAGGTGCTCCATCTCTGTTTTGCTAATGTAATCATTATGCAGGAAAAGATCATGAATTCAGTTAGCCATGCATTTTATAAGTGTCTATTTTTTTTGGCTCATTATCTGAATAACACACTCCCTGATTCTCTATCTTGACCTGTATTATAAATAAATCAGGCAACACAATCAACATTGTTGGAGTTGTTGAAATGCAGGGCTGGGTCTAAAGTGAGATGAGTGAGGCAATGAGGGTGCAAAATGCAAGGAAACACTCTCAGGATTGTGTGAGGTGTCTCTCCTACCTCACCTTGTCCTGGCCCTGTTGAAAGGCTACAAGCTAGTTTAGGAGCTGTTCACATGTGTCCTGTTCGAAAATTAGCCAGTATTGTATTTGTACCAAATGTGGGATTAATAAAAAGCCAGAAAAAAAGAGACTTGATTCATTAGCAGAGCTGCCAAGTTTACCTTTTTTCTTTCTTTCCTCCATCAGGAAAGGCATCCCCCACAGCTTTCAGCACAGGTCTGTCCCAGGAGGCATCACGTGACATTAAGAAGACCACCTGGAACTCAAGCTCACATCTTTGAGTGAGTTTCTCTTGACTATAAAAAATCAAAATAGCCAGATGATCTCTAATGTTCTTTTCAGGCAGGTGGTTCTGGGGCTAAGATATTTCCTCAATGGTGATTTACTCAGTAGGTTCTTGATTAGTTGTTGGGACAGAGTAGAAGACTGCCCTGGGCAACGAGGATCTGAGTGATGTTTGTTTTCAGTTGCCCTATCCTCTTTATCGCATCCTTCTTTTTCTTATTTATGGTCCATCTTCCCAGCTCTTTGAAGCTCAAGGTGCTCTTGGGCTCCCTTACTCATAGGGTGGGACCTAAATCCTGTTTTCACTGTGTGGGAATGACTAGTGACAATTTGAAACAATAGTCCTCTACAGGGAATGTGCAACTGGTAAGGCACAAGCAAGACTTGAGTTCTTAATAACTAGGCAGAGATGTGGGCAGAATGGACATGAATTTAGGACAGATGAGCCAGGACAGGTAAGCTCAAAGTTTAGCTCCAAAGAATGGAAACCTTTGATCTAAGGACAAAGACCGGATCTTCTCTGACCCTATTCCAAGGTTTGGCAAAAGGGGGCTGATAGTGAGAGAGGCAAGCCTTGCCTCAAATCTCCATAAGGATTTGTTGCAACTTATTTGGATAGAGCTGCTAAGATTACCCCAATTATTTCACATTTTGGCAATACACTGTTCAATTTTAGCTCTGTTTTATGCATTTAAACTTTGATTCCTTTAACTAAGATTATAACTGAGGTCATGTATCTCCCATTTCACCCAACATAATGCAAGGAAGGTAGCAGGTGGTCAATATTTGCTCACTTTAATTGAATTCTGTCACATGCAGGGTGTATTTCTCTCACATACATATGTGACCCTCATGTTGTATACTATTAATGTTGGTACCATTTGTAAAGATCACAATATCATTATTTTAACATTTATTTTTCTTTTAAGGAAGTTATATTTGAATCTCCCTCTCCTTTTGTTTCAATAACTGTATTCAGAGAACTCTCCCAGCACTTAATCCTATGTGATTTAATTGAATAATCAAGAGACTTCATTCTCCATCCTGAGATGATCTGCTGTGTCTTTTCCAGCTCTTTCTATCTGCATTAGCTGATACAGAATTTTTTTAATAGCAATCTGAGTTCTTTAAAAGCTTTGCTTGGGCCAGACTTCAGACATCACCACCAATTGGCAGTTTCAGTTATTAGCAGAGTGATTCTCAATAGCTCCCCCAGCTACACCCCTCCCTTGCCAAATCAAATTTTAAAAAACAAAAACAAAACACTAACAAAGGCATCTCCTAACTTAGGGCTTCAATTACTTTTAAAGCACCACGTGCTGATAATATAACCACATGACCAAATATTCCTTCCAGTAAAGTGCCTGCAGCAGAATTGAGTTCGGCGTGTTGGTTTTAACCATGAAATGCATATGCCACCTGGCATATTTCGCATAAAAATGAAACTGCTTTCGTGGTTGAGTAGATGCCAAAATGGAATTGTATAACAGTAATAAGGCCTGTTCTGGCTCATGAATATACCTTAGGTGATGTTTCAAGCATGAAACTATAGATGATGCTAAAATAGTCACTTTTTTTCTCTTCAGAGGTGAAGAATATACCGAGTGAAGTCACTCACTTTTATGAGCTTAGAACCTAGCCACAATTTTTAATGTAGAGAAAAATAGTTGCAAATTCTTCGTCTATGATTTTTGAAATGTAATTCCAGGCTTTAATTTAGCCCTGGGTTTATGCCTCTCCAAAATAACAAATTCAGGACTAGAGACTGGATCTTTTGCCTTCATAATGAAAAAAAAGTGTCAGAATGTCTAGAGGTTTGGGTTTACTAGAATATATCCAACACATAGATGATTGACAGAATTTGCTCCTCCTTTTCCATTACTTTAATATCATGCTGCCAAATCCCAAGCCATGCCCCCTTTTCCACTTTCCCTAAGTACTCTATATACCTTAAGAAAATGAATCTTACCCATGCCAACCTCGAGGGTGCTGATGCAGGTTTAAGGAATTTTAGAACACTGTATCAATTCCAGTGGAACATATTGCACTGGTTGAGGAGGTGTCAGGGATGGAGATAATCCTTCATGGTTAAAGGTATTTGTAGGGCTTCCCTGGTGGCGCAGTGGTTGAGAGTCTGCCTGCCTATGCAGGGGACATGGGTTCATGCCCCGGTCCGGGAAGATCCCACATGCTGCAGAGCAGCTGGACCCGTGAGCCATGGCCACTGAGCCTGTGCGTCCGGAGCCTGTGCTCCACAACGGGAGAGGCCACAACAGTGAGAGGCCCGTGAACCCCCCCGCAAAAAAAAAAAAAAAAAGGTATTTGTAGAAAATTTTGTGCATCTCTGCCATGTTGTACATGGTCCTCTGTCTATAATAATTTATTTTCTGGCAAACTTGGGACTCAACATTTGTCATGCTTGATGTTCAGATTTACACAAAAGAGTTCTCTTAATACAGCTTTATGAATCTCATACATATTTGTATCTCTTTCCAGCATAATTTTAGGCCCAGTAGAGTTTAGTAATAAACCGTTCCCTTTGTTATCAGGACCCAATATCTATTGCATCTAAGCAATTTTCAAGTCTTTGAGGACATTTGCCTCAAGAACTTGCTGCAATACAAGCATAAGTGCGGTCAGAAATAAGGCATGCATCTGCTTATCTGGTCAACTTATCTCCAATATGTACATACCTTTGCATGCACCTGTGGAGTCATTTATATTTCAAATGGCACATTCTTATACCACATGATGGAACTTTGTGAGAGATGAGCTTTGAGAGATGCTTGGAAACTTGTACTTGCAAACCAGGTCTCTTATTTTCTTCGTAATCTTAACACTGGGAAGCTGGTTGAGAGATATCCCCACTGCCCTTATCTGTCGCTTTCAAGAGGGGATATTTTACCCTTAAGCCTGCAGGCATTTTCTGATAACAAAGTGCCACATGTTGGCGTAGGGTTTTTGTTCACACAGGGTTTGTGATTATAATTGTTATTAAAAATAAGTGTCTGTGAGCCAAATACAAATGTACTGAGGCTTCGCCTCACTCGCAATCAAATTGCAAACTGCATGAGGCAACTGGGCTGGAGATGAGTGAGGGATTAGAATTTAGTAAACATTCTGCAGGAACTGGTTTCAACCTCAGAGGTCTTTGAAGAACTATCACTTGGATTCTAGAATATCTGTTCTTTCTTCCAAAACATGCTATGCAGGAAAGAGAACATTCTCCTGCCTATAGTTTCTAGAAAAGGATGAGACATTGTGTAGGTTTCTTGCATAGGCTTTTATAGCTGGAGATGAAAGCTTATAGCAATACTAACCTTTTAGTAATTTAGTTACAAGCTTGTCATTCACATGTGACTTCTGATTATTGCTGTGAGTTTTATAGTTCAATTAGGCTTTCAAGGTATAAAGATTATAGCTGACTGGCAGATTCTAGTCATTATCTTGTTTTGCTAGGCTTCCATCCGTTTTAGAAAATCTATTTCACTCCTGCGAACAGAAATGACCCTGCTTAAAAGGAGTAGCACAGAGACCCCAGTGAGACGTGTGCATGGAGCCATCATTTTGTCCGTTTCACAACTTGTAGATGGCCTCGTAGATGAAATGCCCAGTTTGAATTTGATCCTGTGGGGATGGCATAATATCTGTAGATTTGTAGATTGCCTTGTAGATGAAATGACTTTTTCATTGATGGAATCACATCTGCCTGAGAGCCAGAAAAAAGTCATTGTGGACAGGGGAGAATACACATGTGATATGCAATGTGGCACAGGCTGAAAGAGATTTAGCAGTGAAAATTATTTACTTATGTTTTTCCCCTGCCACTTCCTCAGTTGATATACTGCATTAAAGATAAGCTTGGGATAATCTGCGAGGATTAATAAAGAGTTTTGAAATTCTGAAGACTACATCAGCACCTCATTGGATGGCATTTTAAAGTTTTAAATTCCCTATCTCAAAATGTTCAGGGAGAATAGAGAATGGAACAGAGATTGTAGAGATGGGAGTATTGCTTGGGTTTTGTCAGCACAACATCCAAATAAGAGGATGCTAGGAGAGAACCATTGTCAACCATCCAATGTTGTACAGAAATCCAAATCTCTCTTTAGATGGCAACATCTGAGCATTTGGCACTGGGCACAAAATATTTTCTAATGAACTGAATTTTTAATTTATTTTTTCAGATACTTTAGAGTTGTGTAGACCCAGATTTAGACTAACACCTCCAAATAGCATTGCAGGATTTCTACCAACTATTATTAGATACACCATTATTCATTCATTAAGTCAGTTAACAAATGTGTATTGAGCCCTTACCAAGGATTATTTCAAATTCTGTAGATCTGCTGGTGAATAAGTTGCACTGGGTCCTTCTTTCTTGGAGCTCACACTTGTCTCTGAGTAGAAAGCTGAAGGGAGAATTTCTGCCCTGAGAGAATGCTTGATAGGGTCACCTCTCTTTTCTCTAACACTCCATTGGCAGTAATCAGGGGAAGCTGGCTTTATATGCATAATCTATAGACCTCTAACTTTATCAAGTACTTTGCATTTAGTCCAACAAAGTCTTTACATGTGTTTTCCCAATTGTGTCTCATCTGTTTAATCCAATAGTTGACTTTCTAATTTCATTATTAAAATTAAAAAAAAAGTTTTTTCTATGAGCTCTCTTTAATTCTTACCCAAGTATATCTCATTATTTTCACAGTCTCCTCTCTCTTTTTAATGTTTAAACAAATACTCTTATTTCTATAACCATATTAAATATAATTAGTTTATGCTAAACGTTTGATACTTCTAATATTTGCAGTCTTTCTGGGTCTGTTTCTTTTTTTAAATTATGAGTACATATTTTATGGAGCATAATTTGTGGAAATTCTTTTGAGGTCAAGTTTTAAGATGTTTTCCTCTAAAGAGGATTTTCATTTGCTTATGAGAAGTAAACACTCATTCTAAACTAATTTTTAGGCTCTACATCCCTCCCCCATGTGAGTAGTGTAAATTCTGGCTGTAACCATGTGAGTTTAGGCTCATAAATATAAATTCCCAGGTGGACAGTTCTACCTCTCCCTCTCCTCCATCCAGAGCCAAGATGAGATGCCAAGTGTTTTCACTGTCTCCTTCACCAGAGATTTCTTTCCTAGTTTATCTCCTTTCATGAAGGTGTTGCTTTCTGCAGGTTCTGGCTTTATGTGAGATTGTCCTCTAAAGGTATAGCTTCCCTTTGCTGGTTTTAGTATCATTATGCCTCAGCTCAGATGTAACCTCTTCAAAGAGTACTTTTCTGACTGTCTGAAGTAGACTTCCTGGTCATGCCATCCTATTTTATTGTCTTCATACCCTTATCAACACCCGAAATGCTCTAGTTATCTAGTTTATTATTATTATTAAAATCATCTTTCCCAGTTGAGACTGTAAACTGCACAAGTGTGAGAACTTCCTCTTTTATTCACTGCTGCATCCTCAGTGTCTGAGATGGCGCTCTGCCCAAAGTAGGCCCTCAAAGAATTTATATTGAATAAGAAATTGATGGAATGAACTAATAGAATAGGTTAATGTTATGGACCACCATACCACTCACTACAGAAAAGTTAACTCCCTTCTGGTCTTCATACCCAGATTGTATCTAGCTTCTAGATACAGTCAAAATAACTGTTTTGCTTTGTAATTGTTGCTTTGGTTCAATTGCCCTTTCCTCTATTCCTTCCACTTTGACCTGGAGGCACCCTCACATCTAAGTTGGATTGAGTGAGGGCTGAGAGCAGTCAGGCTTCCAATGCATGATAAAGTGAGGGATGAGATTCAGGTATGGCTGTCCCATGACTTGAATCCCTTAATAACTGTAGCATGGCCCTGCTGCCAGATGTCCTTCCTCAAGGAGGTGAGGGTAGGATATGGTGCTAACCCCCTCAGTGGCTATAAGTCTTGGGTGGTGCTTAGTTCACTCCAGAGTCAGAGAGTATGGGGGACTCCAGTAGTTACACATGAGATGGCCCATGATATGTCAGCATATTGCTGCCTATCCCTGTCTCCTTTTTTCTGGCTTTAAATCTGGGTTTCTGTTCCTCTTTCCTTTTCTAAGTGGACCAGTCCCAGTTTGTAAATTTGACCTCTAACAATAAACCTACAACTGTGCCTTGTTGATTTCTAACCTCTTTACAGTAGTTTCCATACCTAATCCCAGGTCCCCAACTCAAATCTCTGCTTCCTGTTATTTTTGTTTGTTTGTTTGTTTGTTTGTTTTTTTTACCACTGCTATGCTTCGCCTTTGTCCTCTCTCATTTGAAAAAAAGTAAAAGATGAATTTAGGAGGAAAAGTATAAACAAAGTCAGCCTTCTTGTTAAATACTTTAAAATACGAGCATACTCTATTAAAATAGCATAATCTTATTAAAGCAAATGTTGAAAATAAATAGAAAAATAGAAGAAAAAATCATCTATCATCAAGCCACTCAGTCTCAGTTATTGGTATTATATCTTTTTGGTCCTTTCTGGTCCTATTTTATGTTTCTCATTGTGTGTGTGTGTGTGTATATATATATATATATATATATATATACAAATTTTAATTCTGACTTTTTCATTTATTATGATTATATCTTTAAAAACACTTTTGAATACAGTCTGTCATGGCTGCGTAGTATTCTAGTTAATGGATACACATGTTTCCTCAGGCATTCACCTACTATGAACAATTTGCATTGTTTCACAAGTCATATGTTCATATAAATGTTTTTAGACCCATTACATAATCCATATCATGGGTTATGTCAGATCCCACTCTGAGAAAATGAATTAACCCAGTAAAACTTGTTATTAGTTGAGGCCAGAGTTGGCTGCAAGATGCTCTAAGGAACTGTGCTCTGTATTGGATCACATTTTGGGAGGCAGACCGAGGACTTAGGCTGGGTGTGTGCAAACATAAGCTATATGCATCGCATCTGGAAGGCTTCCTCTATGGAGATCCATTTGGGGGATGTAATCTTACAAAGTATGGTGGAATCCATTCTTTGGTGCACGGAAAGCACACAACTATACTTTTCTAAGTAAAATTTTATAATTCAAGAAAATTCCAATTTTTTTTCCAGTTTTATTGAGAAATAATTGACATACATCACTGTATAAATTTAAGGCTGGAATATTGAAATGGAAATGAAGATAAAAATAAAAGTAAATGGAAATTCCTTTTATATCTTTAATGAGATCCAAAAGCATTATGTTCAGATTTGCAAATTCATGAAGGAAAGCAATATGTTAAAGTGACGTTGCTTCTGTGTCAGGGATGTCATCATTGCTTGGATGCTCATTAAAAAAATTAAAGATTTATGGTTTTTAGAAGTGTGAGATCAGAAGTGGCACTGATTCCCCCACTATATGATGCATATATTTCAGAGACTGAACTTAAGTTGGAAGTAAATATCTTCATGTGACACATATCATGAAAGTAAGATTGGATTAGTTTATTTTTATCCTAGGAATCTTCTTAAGGGTGTTCTAAGTAAGCCATGGTTCTTTTTAAACAAAATCACTTCAGCATTTGTCTGTGAAACTCATGCTAAAAAATAAAAAATGAAAAAAGACAGAAGAAAAATTAAATCTGTAGGGGGGCAATAATCTGGTCCTGATGGTAAAAGGAGTACAGCTATGTTTTATGAAATATCTTTGCTCTACTGACATGGAAGTGACATCATGTTCCTTTTAAAATATCCTTCCGGAGTAGTATAAGTGAAAACATACTTTCCTCTGACTTCCTTCCTTCTAACTGCTCTTCACCCTGTCTTTGGTCTCTGCTCTTATCTGCCATTTCTTTTGTCCCTTCTTCACCCCTCAGCCCAATCACTTTGATCTTCATTTCCTTACAATTTCCACTCCATTCTTCTTTAATTTGAAACTTCCTTCTTTATTTCTATAGCATCATTACTGCACTTGAATCCTTCTTTTGAATCAAATAGTCACATTGATTATGAAAAAAGGAAAACTGTCAGATGTTGCCCTCTCCCCATAAATAACAAAAAATTCCACAGATATAAGTATTAAAATGTTTTTCTCATTTTAAGAAAAGAGTTTTGCTGGATGTCTTTGATCTGTGTGGCTTTATGGTAGACTATCTGCCTTTGAAGAATAAGAAGGATAATGATGTATAGTGCTGTTTGCACTTATTGATTGATATTTTTATTCAAATAACTTCTCACTGAGTGGGTAAACTTACAGAGCTGACTTCTCCTTCAAATTAAGGGAGCAGATTGGTTAGGTTCAATCAGTCAAGGCTTCATGGAGGAAAGTGATGACACCCAAGATGTTCTCTTGAAAGTTAAGTAATAAATAATACCTTATATCAGGGAAGTCATTTATGTGTTGTTCCTACTTCCACTGCTGCACTTGGCTCTCATGATAGACATCACTAATCAACCAGATCATTCTTTCCTGTTTGAACCCACACTCCTTCTAAGCATTACAGTTAGTCACTATAGCTTAACTGGATGTGTTACTTAAGTTGAAATCGATTTGCCTTCTTTGCTTTAGACAAGATCATTGTATATGCCTAATGACCTCCCATCTCACAGATGCTACAGTACATATAACCTATGAGGTAGGTATTATTTTAAGGATTTTATAGGAGGAAATACTGTGACTCAGAAGGATTTAAGTAACTCACCAAGGTCATGCAGTTGGTAATAGGAAAAATTTGGTTCTTCTTATGACAAGACTAGTATTCTGTTCTCTATGGTTACTTAAATAGATAACTGTGGATGTGTGCCTCAGAAGTCCTAAAAAAGTAGTTAGAAAATGGTGAAAGAAAATTCTAGTTGTTTTGGGGGAACTTCTTGTTCCAGGGTCATAGCAAGGTGGCATTGAGGGTCGGTGTTGAGTGTAAGTAAAATAGGCTGCCATCTACTTGGGGTGGATGGGAAATCCCCCATCAACACTTCCATGAAGACATATCTCACCTCCATAGTGCTTGGAATCCCAGTGATATTTCTTTAGATTTAGGGAGTCCTTTTTTTTTTTTTTAAAGCTAGTTACCACTGATGAGCCAAGAAACCAATTTGTAGCTCTTAATGGAAGAAGATACATCAGATCCTTTATTGTTACACTGGAAATCCACAACAGTGCTTACAGGTAGAAAGAATCAGAAAAAAGACATTGTTTTAAACCTTGGAGGGTTACTGAGGAGGGGCAGGTTTAAATGTGGGTGATTCAAAAAAGGCCACTACATGCATTGAAGAGAAACATTAGCTTTTCAGTTTTAAAGGAGACTGGTCTTTCAGCAACCCAGGGAAGACTCCCCTCTCCTGATCCTCTCTCTTCCATGTCCAAATCTCCCCCCGCCTTTTTCACATAGTTAGTGAGTAGCAGAAGGACACTACTTTTTCCAGACCAACTGGGCAAAAATTCCACCCACCCCCCACTGCCAAATCAGCATTTAGAAGATTAGATGTACATTCTTTTGAAATATTTTAGCAGATATTCCATAGTTTTGCATATGTAAGTAATGATAAAATTCACTCTTTAGTTATTTTCCTTAACAAGCTGAAAAATGCAGTACAAACATAAAGTGGATTCAGCAAGGGGCTAATGTATATTGCCAATTTGATCTTCCCTATATACTTCATCAAGTTACTTCTCCCGAATCCTCGTCCAAAGCACTTTTCATCTCCATTGTCGCAAATGAAAAACCAATGTCTTAGAATAAATATGATATTTCAAGAGGCATCCTATTATTCTTCATAATAGAATATACTTCCTTTCTCATGCTACTTTCTTAATGGGAACTCTGGCTAGGAAAAAAAGCCCCATGATCAACAACCCGTCCTCCTAAAGCACAATGTAGAGCTCTGAGTCTATGTTCATTGGATCATAGCTATTTGACTCTACAATTGTGTATTGAAACTGTAGTTTTAAAATTTTTTATCTTGAAGAGAATAACACTTTTGTAAGAGTGCAAAATATGGTATACACCATATTTTTATGCTGATGAGTCAGTATTATTTCCATATAATTGCAATGAATCTTTTCTCGAAGAATTATTTGTAGAAATGGGTGGTTTAAAAATCAATTATGTGAAAATTAAGATCCTCTCTGCATCCCATTCTGCTAGAAATCAACAAATTTGAAAATTAATATCTATATTATTCGCAATCTTCTTCCCTTAAAGAGATGGAAACGGAAATTTAATTTTAGAAGGTGAGATTTGCTAACTGATCTCTCTAGAGTGAACTACTGAGGAAATGAGAATATAAATAGGTTAAAGGAAAAGGACATGCTGTAATACAAATTTATGAAAATGCATATTATCCGCAGCTCTATTACATATTCTAAGAACTTGCATTAATTCATTCCTGTGGCTTTTAAGACCTCTTTCAAAGTAAAAATCATATTTGCTTATGTCAAAATTATTATGTGTTTATTAGTTGTTATGTGAACATTGGAATTAAATATTCTGTTGAAATAAATGTTAGTTTTTCCCATATCCAAAAATCCTAGTACAAGGAAATAAAATTCAAGGCTTCGTATGTTCATGAGGGCATATAAGTCTTTAATTTCTGGGAGACAACAATTGCGAGGGATATGCTGTTACTGAGCTAACGGTTAGTGTGTTCTTTCAGGGTCCCTAGCTGGGGAGCTGGCATATATTCCTCAGAATCAGAAACATCTTAATCTCTCCCTTAGAGGAGCTCTAGTTCAGGAGCTCTAGTTCAGAGGGGAGAGAAGTAAATATGCAATATTCACACGTAACTAGAGAGCTACAAAACTATGTTTTAAGCAGCAGGTAAATCAGTAAATGTTTCCTTTGTTGAAGAATAGATTAGCTTTCACATTTACTCTCCAGACCCATTGAGAAAAAGCCAAATCAAACCAAACAAACAAAAAACCACCCACACCCAAGCTATGGCTGCTTGAGTCTCATCATCTTCTTGATCCAATTGAGAGTTTGTATGCTTACTTTCAAAGACTCTCTAGCTTTCTATTCTTATGTACCACTTTGAGGATCTGTAAAGCAGATGTTCTTCTGGGATAAATCCATGTGCCTCGAATTATTTTAGCCGCTCTCAGGAAATCATTCCTCTCCAACCGCTTTACAGGAAGCACTCCTTTTGGAAAATGTGAACACAGTTGATGACTATACACGGGGCAGTAGGATGGAGGGAATCAGCAGTAGGGCATTTGCCGTCCTCGGTGTCCCCACTAGCACTACACACATCTTTGATCTTTGAGATGAATTAATAAAAAAAAATAGTCTTTCACAGTGAAAGAAAAGAAGAGAAAGAACTTTAGATGCTAAGCGACTCATCCAGGGTACCTTAGGACAGAGTTCACAACTAGTCTGTTTTGAGGTGAAGGCTGCTGTCACCTGTGTCCCCCCTGTACCTCCCAGGCACTTTCAGTAGAACCCCTCACCCAGGGGGACTGATGAAGAAGGAATGTCTTACTCATCCTTGTCTAGCACTACCAGCAGCCTCTCCATCCCTTTGATCACACAGCCACCCCAGTCATACATAACAGGGAGTTTCCCTTTAGGGCATAAAAGGGATATTGTCTGCTGAAGATTTTAGAACTTGTGGGAACAAGGTCACTCTCTTGGTTGGCCAGTTACACTCCTCACTTGCTAGAAAATGATGTGACTTTCACAGCGTGACCTCACTTGCTAGAAAATGAGTCACTTTCACAGCGTGACTCTTGCCACTGTCCGCTGGGTGCCCTGGAAAACCTAATTAGACACAGGGGTGAACATTTTACTTTCACTCAAGAGAATATTCCTCCTGGTTAAATCACTCTGAGACCCTGAAAAATAATTTGACTGGCTTGATTTTAAAAGGACTGAATGAGCCCTCAGATTGTTTGGATTTATTTGATACTTTAACACAGGATACAATCTATAAGATATGGCTGGAAAAATCTCTTTCTTTCTTGAGGGCAATTTTTATTTTAAACAAGTGTTCTAAACAACAAGGCTAGGTTTGCAAAATTAGAGTGCAACTATATCCTATCCCAGTTTTCTATAGTTCCTTTTACATGATGAGAGGATCAATTTTCCCTCTTTCCTCCTTATAAGATGAATGTTTTGAAGATGATCCTGTCCTTTAGCAAGAAAGACCCAGGACACATTATTTGGAAAGCTGGCTTATATCTTTGTTTGCCCAAATCTTACTGTATATTCATTTCATGTAGATCTCTTCCGTGTGAGTGGGTATTTAGGATGAATTATAGTTGGGGTGGCCACAGAAACTCTCTAATCTAACTTGCTGTTTCTGCTTTGTACCCACCCTTCTCTTATGCGGCTATAGACCCTGCTTGGCAGAACCTGACCTCTCTAGCCCTGCCCAACTGTGGACAGAGACAGCTCCTTTGCTTAGGCTCAGCCCTACCCAGCATCTGATCTGGTGCTGAACAGACCAAAGTTCACATGGGGAATCTCATTCTCCAGCAGTGAGTAGGGTCTAAGTTAGATATGTTTATTCAGACTGGTGTTCAGTGTGATGGATATAAGCTCACAGCTACAACTTCATGGGGTCTCAGCCTTTCCCTAAGCCCGGGCTTGTTGGTCTGGACTCAGGTTTTGGTTTAGTATCTCAGTTCCCCTGCAGGGATTGGAAGCCTGGTTCAACTCTAGTTTGCTTAGTTGGAGCTCTTACTTTCTCTAGTGATTGTCTCAGTGAGGAGCCTGATCTCTGTCCTCAGCGTCACCTAATCCAGAGCTCAGTGAATGATCTACACCTCCTGTTTGCCCTGCACTGAATGATGATGTTTTCATCCCAACTGTCTTCAAAAATTGCTTGGAACCTATGTTTGAGCCTTTAAACTTTGTGCATCAAATTGAATTGACTTAGATTTTGATGCCAAACTTTGTGGAGTCCAAGCTCACCCACACTCAGCCAAGTGTATTGGGCTGGTGGATGACCCTCTTACTCACCTCTTCAGGCTGATCATACATGGTCTGCCCTTCTTCCTATTTTCAAACTCTGACATCCCAGTGTACCTAGAGGGCAGATCCTCCTAGCTTTACTAATTCTTCAATATTTTTTTGTGCACACATCTGATCTTGCCTCAGTGTCTAGAATGAGATCAGTTGTGGACAGGCTGGTGTTGATAAGAAAGGGGAAGAAATACAACAAATGATTTTATCTAGAGAGCATCACAGTGGAGCTAAGTAAAGTAGGTTCTTATCTCATGTCTCCTACTTAATAATAAGGAACCTTGGGCATACAGTGGGTGAGCCCCTCACTTGCAAAGCTGCTCTCATTAGCTGCAAGCATGATACTTATCTAATTGCCTCACCATGTTTGGAGAGAGTGACAAACATGATTTTGTTCTGTAGTACTATTCAGGTAATACTATACTATGGGTATATTATAAGTTGAAAGGCCTTCACTGGGGACATGAGGAACACTGTCTCTCAACTTCCGCTGACTGACTTACCAACCCAGCCACTTATGCACAGGGACTCCGTGCTGGGCATTGCAGGTAGGCAGCTGACTGATCCAAATCATTCATCAGCTGAGTCATACCCCAGCTGCTGAGCAGTTCCAATAGGGATGCTTGATATTGTTTTCCCATTTGCATGATCTGTGCAGATTTTGTTCTGGTGATTATTCTATTTTTATTACTTCTCTGCTCCCAGGGAAATTTCACTGCCTTGTAGGCACGAGTAAAACTCAGCCATATATTGTAAAGTAGATGTAGCCTGCTTTCAACTCCTTCCTCTCCAACATTCTCCTGCAGCAGCCAGCCAGAAGAAACTTCAGGTTCCTCTGAATTACCATTGCACTCAGTCAGCAGTTTAAATTGTGTAGGGTCTTCCATGTGCATTATTCATCTTTGGGTTCTCAATGCTTGGCATAGTGGCTGGAACAATGTGAGCATTTAATAAATGTCTGTTGAATAAGTGAATGAATGAATAGTCTGTTTTTAAAATAAGCTTTCATTTTAGATCTACAGAAAAATTGAGAAGACAGTTCAGAAAGACCATATACCAGCACCCAGTTTCTGCTATTATTAATATCTTACATTAATGTTACATTTGTCACACTTAATGAAATGATAGCAATAGGTAATTATTAGTAAAAGTCCATACTTTATTCAGATGTCTTTAGTTTTATCTAATGTCCTTTTTCTGTTCTAAAATCCCACCCAAGATACCACATTACATACACTCATCGTGTCTGCTTAGGCTACTCTTGACTCTGGTGGTTTCTCAGACTTTCCTTGCTTTTTATGACCTTGAAGGCTTTGAGGAGTACCTGTCAGGTATTTTGTAGAATGACCCTCAATTTTGGTTTGTCTTCTCTTTCACCTGTGATTAGTCTAGGGTTATGGGCTTCTGAGAGGAAGACCGCAAAGGTTGAGTACCATTTTCATCACATCATGACAACACACTGTCAACATGACTTATCACTTGGTGTTGACCCTGATAATCTGTTTGAGATAGTGTTTGTCAGGTTTCTCCACTGTAAAGTTACTCTTTTCAGCCTCATCTTTTCATACTGTACTCTTTGGAAGGAAGTCACTGTGTATAGCCCACACTTAAGGGGTGGAGAGCTGTGCTCTACCTCCTTGAGGGTAAGTATGAAAGAATTTGAAATTCTCCTGCATGAGAGAATTAGCTGTTATCCTCATTTATTACTTTATTCAGTAATTAACTTAAATAATATGGATTTATGTGTGCTTTCCACTTTTATTCAGTCTACTATTTTTTTTCACAACTAGATTGAACATTCCTAAGGGAGCAGAACTGATTCTTGTTCCTATCTGTCTCTCTAATTGCCTGACACAGAAAAGATGACCCACCCCCCCAAATAGACACTTGTTAATTAATAGAACTAAAATAAGAATTAAGCTGTCTGTAATGTCTGTAATGATATCCCAAAGCAGCTTAACTGGTCTTTTGACATTATCTTATTATATTTAACTGTCCTGACAAAGTTGCCAGAAATGGAAAGATCCTGAGAAATTATCTAATGCAACACTCACATTTACAGATGGTGAAGTTTAGGACCCGAGAGAAACTTTATGGACCTATATATGGCATGAGAACCTAATTTTCCTAACTTCCAATGTGATGCTCTTTAGACCCACTAGAATGTCTAACGAGTCTGATGTACTCAACAGGTTGGTTGAATTTGTATCTGTAGGCAAAAGCGAGCCATCAAAGAGATTTTCTCTGTTCTATATTTGTTTTGCAAAGTGAATTTTTACTTTTAACTGATCTCTGAGGCAGAAATGCAATGAGTGTGAATGAGCATAAGAATGATGATGGGGTGATCATCTATTAAAGGCGACCAAGCGAGAGACTCTAAAGGCCTGTGCTAACACCATTGGCAGTGGAAAGAGAAGAGTCGATATATTGAGAGGCATTTTAGAAGCAGAATTGGTGTAATCTGTTACCAGTTAATGTGGAGGGTGAGGGAGTAGAAGATGCCAAAAGTGACTTCTGGGTCCTTGGCTTGGGCATCTAGACGGAAGGTGATGTCACTAATCAAGACATAGTGAGTTTGGAGGGGAAGATGAACTCGTTAGATGTGAGAT
Organism: Mesoplodon mirus; assembly: GCF_964341445.2. Classification (NCBI taxonomy): domain Eukaryota; kingdom Metazoa; phylum Chordata; class Mammalia; order Artiodactyla; family Ziphiidae; genus Mesoplodon; species Mesoplodon mirus. The sequence continues at coordinate 53,192,978 of NC_138990.1, read as the reverse complement.
AGTTGTTAGGCTTTTCATACTTCCAATAGGTAGCAGGAAGGCTGTGTGGATCTTAGAAGAGAAATTAAAGTCCAAGGTACTGATCTAAGAATTAATGTCACTTGACTGATGAAACCAATGGATGTAGTGAGATCACCTAAGAAAATCAGAGAAAATACATGACTGACACCTGAGTTCAGTAGGAATAGAAGACAGTAGAGGCAGTAGGAAATAAGAAGAAACTATCAGAGAAGCAAATATGGAGTGGCGTGAGGAAGCTGGGTAAGGAGGTATGGTGAGTTGGTTAAATTCTGCAGTGACATCAAATCAGATGAGGCTTTAAAAGCAACTATGGTGAATGACAGTAATCAGGGCATGGGTGATCTTAGCAAGGGTCATTCCAGTGGAGAGGTAGAGGGCTTTATGTAAAAGAATAGACACTGCAGAAATAGAGGGCCAAATCAATACACAGCATTTTCATTTTCATTCGTCCTGGCTCAAACTCCCTTCATTTTCAAAGGTTACAGACAATTACATGAGAAAGGATTCAAGTTAAATAAGAAGAATATATTAATTGTTTTTAAGAGACATAGGAATAGGTTAATGGGGTTTTTGAATCTCTCATTGTAAGAAAGTTTTAAGAGTAAAGATGTAGCTATTTTAAACTGGAATAAGTTAGTCTTACATGAATGAGAAATGCCTCTGAATTCCTCTTTAAGTCTTTGGCTCTTATTCCGTAAGGCTGAACATATTAAAACTTCAAGGAGAGAGTTTTTAGTTTTGCAGTGTACTTAAAGGATAAATTTGCCCTGTCTGAAAATACTGAATTGGCTAACTAGTTGATTTATTCAGAGGTCTCTGAATATTTTAGTATGCAATCAATTGTACTTTTAATAAGCCATAAACCATGTTTACTGCCTTATTTATTGAATTTAATCAAAGTGACTTGATGGCTAACTAGTACAGTGCTCTCGACAGGCCTCAGATACTGGGTCTAATTACTGGAGACAATAATACAGCAAGAGGATAAGAAGATTTTATTCTTGAAAAATGGAAGAAAACAGAGCCAAGTAAACAATCTTTTGTTTGTCTGTTTTGGGGCAGAGTTGGTCTGGAAGATAGAAGGCCAACTTTGTGAAAACTTTCCTGAGGCTCTTCCTCTCTTTTAAGCAGGTGCAAGTGACACAAGATTCCTATTAAAGAATAGTCTTCACAGCTCCTCTCAGCCTCACTGCTGTGTTTGCCCAGAGGTGCAAATAGATTCAAAGGTCATCTGCCTCTTAATATCCCATTTCTCTCCTCTTGGAGCCGTTTCACTTGAAATTACAGGCATTAAGATGAGGCAGCTCCCCAGTCAATCTGAGAGAATCAGAAGAGCCCTCATACCCCCTACAGAGCCCTTCAGAATCCTCTGAGTCTTCACACTCCAAATGATTGGATTATGTTTGATTATAGTTGCAATATTGATGGGAGTTAGAGGTGGCCAGGAACAGTCAAACTGTGCTTTATGTCTCCTGGTGGTCACATAGATCAGAGTCTGTCACGTCCATATCATCTGCAGGAAAGAATCATCGTCATCTTTCTAAAAACAAAATGCACTGCAAAAACTTTTATGGACCCAAAGAGAGCTTTGAAAAAATGAGTTGGCACAGTAATAATTTGGTTTTCATGAAACAGTTTTCGTTGGTGAATAAATAGCACTGTGTTTACACACAGAATGAAGATCACTGAAAATCCCTTTATTTGGTTTTGACAAGTTTGCTGAAAAATTGATAAGAGAAACATTTATTTTAGACAGTGCTGACCAATCCAATAAAGATCCTGCTGAACTAAATTTTTAGGTTTTATTTCAAACACAGTGTAGATCTACAGACTGGGAAAGGAGAGTTGTTTTCAGTACTTTTTAATGTTTACATAGCAAACACCCATAGAAGAATTGCTTTCTGAAATATATAAGCTTTGGGTTAGAGAAGGCTTAGCATGAAGGGTCAAGTTGGTATTGGGAGGATATCACATCATGTACTTGGTGTGAACCCATCAATAGCAGGATAATACATACCCAAGTGAACACCTAACTCTGTATCCCTCCCACAATGCAACCATGCAATTCCATGTTCTAGAAGGAAGTTCATTGAAAAGAAGCCATGGCATCTAGAGTGTGATGATTAAGCGATGCACAGCTTCTCCATTTCTAGGGATTTCACACTGTGTGTCATCCCCATATCACTCACTATCTCTGGAGAAGGAGCAGAAGACATACATGGCCCTGAATCTTGAGGTTTCCTGTGAAAGTGTCCACGACTGGATTGCCTCTGATTCCAGATGGGCCTCTGTGTCTGCCTTTGGCATGTATCTGTGCTTGTGTATAGGGAAGGGAGAGACAGGCAATATGGCGAGAAAAATTAAGGGTTCCCTCACTCAAAATGTCATGCTTTGTTGGGAGATCCATACTTTCTTAGGGAAAGTAGAAAGATAAAATGGAAATGAGTTTTATGTCATTTTAGTCTGAAAACACATTTTGTTTATGTTTACTAACTTCTGTAATAATATAATAACTTTGACATGACAGTTATATTGTACAGAAGCAAATGTGATTTAACTAAAATGGCATTGTACTAGCTTTGAACAAAGCAAACATTTGACAAAAGATAGAGGAAAGAGAAACTCCTTTTTTGTTGTCCCACATAAATAACACATGGGAAATAGAAAATGCCTTTATCAAGAAGAGTAATGAACTACTAAATGAAAATAAAAATCTCCATTTAATTGCAAGATCTTTTATGAATACAAGTATTCTAAAAACAGGAATTATATCTAAGCTCTTCTTACGTTCCACAGTGCTAGCCTTTGGTGTGTATTCAGTAAATACTTTTTGAATGAATAAAATGCATTCCAAAGTCTTAATGACGTTTTACTTGCTTAGGGGAACTTTCAGAACAAATTCCTTTCACGTGCCAAAAGAGAGTGGGAAGGAGACTACAGGGTGCAGTGGAACTGAGGTCAAACAAGGAAGGAAGGTCAGGGGCAGGGAGTAGACAGGAAGCCAGGTGATCCAGGAGGTTTGTTTTTTTGGTGAGGTGGCTCAGGTCCAAGAACCTCATGGTGTGAAACAAGATGACTCTTGAAGACGTGATGCCCAGTAGCTCCAGCACATAGATGGTCCTTTGGCCCCATTTCATTCTGAAGAGCCCTCTTTAAGCCCTGAGCTTTCCGATGGTAAAATCAATTTTGGGGTCTTACCTAATCCACCAACCCCCACAATGCCTGAACTTCAGCACTGGCTTGGGAAAAATAAGATTTCAGGGTCAAGGGGGAGTTTTTCAGCAAGGTCCCCAAATGTCTGCAGTTTTGAAAAACTTTTCTCTGGCATTTAAATTTTATTCAGTAGGACTTCATGAAAGTTAAAGATCTGGCAAAAACATACTTGCCTGGGTGGAGTGACGGCCGTATTGTTTCATTGCAGCCACATGCATAAGTGATGCCTATGAGATCATTTATAGGTTTTATAAGGGAGGATGTAAAAGAACCTAAGGATCTTTGGATTCGAGGAGTGGTAGATGAAATTTGAGGGCTCAAAAACTCTGAAGCCTTCAAAGTTTTGCCTTCAAATCTCACTTAGGGAGATAACAAGACAAATGAGGAGGAAGCATTTATGTAGAGCAGAGACAGCAGAACAGGACTTGTGTGCTACATACACTACACTAATGTGCTCCAGATTTCTTAAAATCTCTGCTGACTTAATCAAGAAGCATGAGTCTGCTTTATTCTCCAGGTAGGTGCTTGTAAAAGAGAGAAAAGGCTTTTCATATCTGTCTTCTAGCTACAACCTTCCCTTCCTTCTCCCTTCCTTACCTTTTTCTCTTCCTGTCTCCTTTCCTGCCTTTCATTCATTCCTAAACATTTTCCAAGAACCTATTGTGAAGATGTTAGATAATCTGAGGTATATGGGACACAATCCCTGCCTTCATGGAAACAATGATGCAAATGAACGTTCAAATGAGACCTGAATGTGTTCTGTCCTTCATGTGCACTGGGGCTTGTAGAGAGGGCAGTTGAGGGGGTGGGAGCACCTGGTGAAAGAGCTCTAACCTCAGGGGTGGGCACATGGACAGTGTGGGCAAGGGAGCAGCTGGACATTCTGTGTGCATGAAGTAGGGTATTCTTAACAAAGAAATGAAAAGGAATGCTAAGTTCATGACTCTGGCACCCTGTATGGACTAAGAAGGCTTATGTTGAGTATATTTCAAAGGAAAGAAATTCAACATACAAAAGAGGAGAAGCTAACTTTGTGTTAAGGGCTATGCAAATTTCATCTTTATTATTTCAGTTAGCTCTGAACAATAACCCTAAAAGGCATACATTTTCCATATTTCTTTTTTTTTTTTTTAATTTTTTGCGGTATGCGGGCCTCTCACTGTTGTGGCCTCTCCAGTTGCGGAGCCCAGGCTCCGGACGTGCACGGGCCCAGCTGCTCCGCGGCATGTGGGATCTTCCCAGACCGGGGCACGAACCCATGTCCCCTGCATCAGCAGGCGGACACTCAACCACTGCGCCACCAGGGAAGCCCTCCATATTTCTTTTCCCGTTGTAGAAATGAAGGCTTAGGGAAAGATTTACACATTGTCTAAATTAGACTGTGACTGTAAACACAGGTCTGTCTGACTCTCACATTTCTTTGGGATTAGGGAGGTTACAAAAGGTGATAGGGGAATCTGGAAAAAAAAAAAGGTTAAAGAAGGACCTCTTTTGTGTATCATCTCATAATGCTAGGAATATGATAGAAATGACTTTCTTATTTCTACTGTTCTATTGCAAACAACAAATCCCATTATAATAAAAATTAGGCACTTTCCTCTAGTACCTTTTAGAGTAGTCAAACAGTTACTTTTCCATGGCAGTCTTCAAACTTATCCAAATCCCAACCATCCCAAAGCAGATTCAGATATAACCAGATATCCCCCAAATTAAAAATAGATCATAACCAGTCTAAGAAACACAGTGATGAATCCAATCTAAATGAAATTTCATATATGCCTTTTACCAATAAATAAGGTGCACCATTTACTACTTTTCCAAGTAGTTAACTGAACATTTTAGAAGAATTTCTAATTGCAATGTCATTGTCTTGCCTTTCCTTAGTGCTTAGCCCTCTAATTTGAGATCTACTGGAGGGCAACATTTGCAAATTAGAAACATAATTGAAATCTACTGCTGAATAAATTGATGTTTACCACAACATAAAATTAGTGGAATCATTTCAAATGGTGTGGAATCTATCTATCTATTTATTTATTTATTTATTATTTTTGGCTGCATTGGGTCTTGGTTGCTGCGCACCGGCTTTTCTCTAGTTGTGGTGAGCGGGGGCTACTCTTCGTTGCAGTGCGCAGGCTTCTCATTGCAGTGGCTTGTCTTGTTGCGGAGCTTGGGCTCTAGGCACATGGGTTTCAGTCGTTGCGGCTTGCAGGCTCTAGAGCGCAGGCTTAGTAGTTGTGGCGCATGGGCTTAGTTGCTCCGCAGCATGTGGGATCTTCCCGGACCAGGGCTCGAACCTGTGTTCCCTGCACTGGTAGGCAGATTCTTAACCACTGTGCCACCAGGGAAGTCCTGGAATCTATTTTTTTTCACTTCACTGGCTTCTTGCTTTTCTTTGATGGAATTGTGGTTGGAGATGATCCTCAGAAAAAGCAAGTTTTCTGCTTTAATGTACTCCCAAATGAGCAGTAGGAGGAAAGGAATGGGGACATTGCTGGGGAGTCACAGAATATTGTAGTCTTCCACAATGAAGTCCTCACTTCCCTGAATTTTGAACCAATCTGAGTTAAAGATATTGTTAAGAGACTAACTCCATCTGAACAGACTTTTAAAAATTTGGTGATTGAAAGATGTGAACAAAGAGTAATTTTACACTTAGAACAGTACAAAAACAAGGCTGAATTCACTGGTGTTGAGTTATTAAACTCAAAGTTTTAAAAACAAGTGAAGTCTGCAAAACACACTGTTAAGAGAAGAAAAGACAAGTGACTGGGAGAAAGTATTTGCAAATCATATATTTGATAAATATCCAGAATATCCAGAACATACATATCCAGAACACACACAAAAAACTTTAGCAAGTGAACAAAAAGGAAACAAACAACCCAAGGAAAAATGGGCAAAGATCTGAATAGACACCTCAGCTAAGATGATATATAGATGGAAAATAAGTGTATGAGAAAATGCCCAACATCATTTGTTGTTAGGGAATTGCAAATTAACACAGCCACTGTGCATATATACTAGTACTGAACAAACTCGTAAATGAATGTATGGATTGTGGGAGCTACTGATGGAGTAGGAGGTTATAGATATGCAGAAGGAGAGGCTAGAATAAATCATTTAGTACTGGATTATAGGGGGATTCATCAATATGGACTCATGTTTAGTTTAATATAAATACAGGTGGCTAAATATAGAAACAATTATAGATATGTGTGTATACATGGGTTAGTATATATACATATATTTCTAAGCTCTGTTTGCTGAGAGGGCCTGGAAGCAATGACACCCCAGTAGCAATGAGCACACCCAGGGTCCATATATTGATTTCTAATAACATTCTCCAGTAAAAGGAATCAGGGCTTCTTGGAGAAATGGCTAAGTCTAGGGAAGGTGCAGTGAATACACAAGATGAGCTTGGACCACATTGCAGTGCCAAAAAGTTAAAAAGTGCTCATAAAAAAATCTGATGGGAGTATTTCAAAGGGGTGCAAGAACCAACCAAAAGAGCTCCCAAATGGCTAAAATTGGAACAATTTGAGCAGCAAACTAAATAAATAGTATTGGATTATAATCCAAAATATAAAACGAGTAGCCATGAGTCTATTCTAATATAAAGATTTGATTGAATAAATAATTGAGGGGAAATAGACAAATCTCCTCTGCAGAATTCCAAATAATTTGTGTAGCTGCTTTACTCTTAAAAAGGTAAAGCGTAACTCTGTCGTCTCTCCCAACGATCTCTTAAGTGTGATCTAAACATAGTGACTTCCTTCCAAAGTATATGGTATGAAAACAGGTGAAGAACAAGGACTTTACAGTACGGAAATGTGAGAAACACTACCTCAGCCATGTGATCAAGCTTAATGTCAATAGTGGATAGTATGTACCTTTGATATGATGTGATAAAAATGGCACTTTACTTCTGTGCTCTTTCTTTCCAAAACTCATAACCGCAGTCTAATAATGAGAAAACTATCAGACAGACATAAATTGAGAGACATTCTATTGTACAGAATGTCTGACTACTACTCGTGAGTAGTAGAAGTCTGAGAAAGTCTGAGAAAGTCTCAGAAGTCTGAGGAACTGTCACAACATAGAGGAGCCTAAGTAGACATGACAGCTAAATATAATGTGGTGTCCTGGATGGGATTCTAGAATAGAAAAATTATATTAGGTTAAAACTAAATAAATCTGAACAGTGTATGGACTTCAGTTAGTAATAGTGAGTTAGTATTAGTTGTGACATTTGTTGTGACAAACGTACCACACTAATATAAGATCTTAACGTTAGAGGAAACTGGTTGCTGTGTATATGGGAACTTGCTGTACTATCTTTGCAAACTTTTCTGTAAATCTAAAACAAGCCTAAAAAGAAACACTTATTTTAAAAACAAAGAAACAAAAAAGAAGTGTGCATGTGAGTATAACCTGAATCTAGGACATAAAATGTTTAGGAAGTAATTGTGATAGTATTAACTCAAAGGCAAAGGAAGACAGAAAAATATCAAAATGGAAAAATCTACAAAATTGTGGAATGACTATGAACACTTTGGTTTTACATCGGCTTGGGAACATACTACAAGTTTGAGAATTGTCTTTCACATGTGTGAAAATAAAGTTTTATTTCGATTTTTACCAATTCACTAGTCTAGTCTCTTTTACCTTATATATTCCAAAATTACCTTTCCATTCTCATTTCCCACTCATTTAAACAAATCTGTCCTCCAGGAAAATTGGTCTACTCACCACCTGCCAAATATGCACAAAAAGGACCTTATGCTCAAAGTTGTTCTCACTTGAATGCACTTTCCTCTTGCAGTTCTAACCATCCACCCTGAAGTTCTAACCATCCAGTAAGACGTCTTTGGCTTTCCTTGGTTTCCTCAGCTGAAAGAGATCCCATCTTCTTCTAATCCACAAAGTTGCTCTCTACTTCTCAAGTCAATCATATACTACATTGTATCATGGTATTTATAAGTAGCTTCCCTATTGACTATTAAATACTTTGAGGATGGAGCCCTGATTTGTGCATCTTTGCATTTCCCATGGACTCCTTCTTAGAAATATACAGAAGTTTGATCTAATGAATTTTAACAATGTTGAACAGTCATTTTAGTTACGGGAAAAACTTCAGACCTAAATCAATTGGACTGAATTGGACTGAATAAAATTTTAATTATTCATTGTAAAAGTCATTAGATGGAAAGGGACTTCTACATTTTCCCAACATCTGTTATTATTGTAGTTTCTCCCTTTGTGGTGGATGATGCACTGAGTATTGACTCAGTGTATCAGATAATGCCTCTTGTGTGTGAGCCATTATTACAGTAATAACAATGGCAGCTCAGTTGATAGGAACTGAGTGTATCCTTATCTTCAAAGTTCCCAGTGGTTTGGAATATGGTTTTTTGTGAAACCGTTTAATAGGAAAGTGTGTATTTAGAATTTGTTCCCAGCTCAAAGACTGACCCTTATCTCTAAAGTCCTTAATGAGAAAGCATGTGACAAGTTGACTGGCACACTCCACTCCTCCAAGTAATTTCCCTTCCTGCCAAAAGAGTCTCTTGTAGCCTCCACTTCTAACTTAGAAACTGTTGAATGATGAACAGTCTGAAGCCAATATCTGAAGCTTCAGAAAGCACTCTTCAAAAGGTGATTTTGCAGAGAAAAATTAACTTATTGAAAAGGTGGGAAATCAATCAGTCTTTTTTCATTGTGCCAATTAACTACTTGATGAGTTTGACTTGGCTAAATTGACTGATGGGTTTAGTACTCCCTAGCTGCCCAAAAAGGAATCTTCATGATGACTGTCTTGGAGTTCTTTTGTTTAATGAAATACAGTCCCACAGAACAGCATTGCAAATAAATAAAAATCAAATGTACTATAAATCTTCACAAGTTTTATTTGAATCTGTTCATAAGGGCTTCCTAATTAGGAGTTCTTTTTTTTATTGGAGTTTAATTGCTTTACAGTGTTGTGTTAGTTTCTGCTGTACAACGAAGTGAATCAGCCATATGTGTACATTTATCCCCTCCCTCTTGGACCTCCCTCCCCCATGCCCCATCCCACCCATCTAGGTCATCACAGAGTACTGAGCTGAGGTCCCTGTGTTATACCGCAGCTTTCCACTAGCTATCTGTTTTACACGTGGTAGTGTATTTATGACAAACCTAATCTCCCAATTCATCCCACCCTCCCTTTCCCCCTCTGTCCACACATCTGTTCTCTACATCTGCGTCAATATTCCTGCCTTGCAAATAGGTTCATCTGTACCATTTTTCTAGATTCCACATTTATTTATAAACTAATTTGTTAAACTAAACAAATATTCAATAAATAGCTAAAGTGGGTAGAAATAATACTGTGACAAAAATACAAAAGAAAATAGCTGGCCTTATTTCGTTGAAATTAAAGTAGAAAATAAAAGTAAAAATTTTCAAGTGGAAAGAAGTCACCAAAATGAGGCTAGAAAAACTATAATCACTGACTCCACTGTCCTTATCAAGGGAAATAATTAGTAGTTTGTTACATCAAAAAATATCTCTATTGTGTGAGATAGTAATTTCAAAACAATATGGAAATTTGGAAAATTTTATGTAACCTTTAAATCATGTGTTCAGAATATTATTTATGGAAAACACTCAAAATATGTTTAAACAATTAAAAATTTAGTAGGGAATCAAGAATTGATAATGTGATATGCCACTACTCTTTCAAGAAGCTTGGCTGAAAAGAATGAGATCACAAGGACAGTATGTAAATGGAATCACAGAGTAAAGGGAATTAAAAAAAAAACAGCCTATAGGAAGGATATGCTTGATTATTTTCATAAGCTGAGGAATAGTATCAGTAATGAAGAAGAGACTGAAGATTAGGAGAGAGAAGGAGTAATTGATCAGAGTGGGTCAACAGCAAAGACATACAAGTTGTCCTGGAATAAAAGGATGATTCTTCATCCTCGAGACGGAAGGAGGAGGAAAATGTGGGTAAATACATGGGTACTCTTTGAGGTCAGGTGCTTGAGGGAAGGGTGATGATTTGGAAAAAGGGTTAACAAAATGAGAGGGGCAGATAACTAAGGATCAATAAATACATTGCTGAGCAAGACTGGAGGGCTCACACTTTGTAAGTGCCCTAATATGTATGGTGGTTTTATGATATTCTTTTGCTGTGCCCAACAATTTGGATATAATAACAATAGTAGTACTTTATTGTGATAAGCACTTTTCTTAGATTAGCTCATTTAGTCTTCATAGGTAGCCTCTGAAATAAACATAACTGCTATTTCAGTGAGGAAACAAAGGCTTTGAGGCTAAGAAATTTGCCCATTGTGTTAAAACCAATATTAATTGAAACTAGGCAGTCTGAACTAGAGACTGAGCTCATGCTGGGCTGCTTAGGTTTGGAGGAATATTGTTTTAAATCAGAAACTTCTCTGGTTAAAGGCCAAAAACAACAAGAAGTTTCAGTAATGCAAGGGGATTGAACTGTTCTTTTGGGTTTTAAGATCTGTTCAAGGGAATGGCCATGCAGCCAGGCTGAAAAAGGAAGTGAGGCCAGAAAGGATGGCCGACTGGTAACACTAGGAGGACCAAGGACCTGAAGGTCCATGTCTGGGGAGAAGTTGTAAAGGGGATGAAGGCACAACATCTCTACAGGAAGAGGAGATTATGAGTAGAGGACAGGAAGCTAGAGGTTTCTGAGGTGGTATATTTCTGAGTGATGACAGGGTTCAAGTTGTGGCCATTGGTTTGAGTGGCTGGAGTGGATGAAGCAGAGAGGAAGTGAAGGACTCAGGATCATATGAGAAGTTAAGAAGTGATGGTGGATTCCAAGAACTGTGTCTTGAGGGATATTTATTTTTGAATGATAGTTTTCACTCTACAGATATTTATGTCCCTGCTATAAGATAGGCAGAGTTCCAGGCTGTCAGGTATAGCAGTGGGCAAAACAGACAAACTTGCTTCCCTCAGAAGTTTACGTTCTAGTGTCTATATGACAGGCAGTGATAAGTACCTAAGAGAAAAATTAAGCTGGGAAGGAGAATAGGTATTTTCAAGGGAAGGGGTGTGATTGCTAAAAAGGGTGGTCAGGAACAAGTGAGGAACCAGTGTGGCCAAAAAGATTGAGTGAACATTTACAGAGCTGGAGAAGAGTGTGTGGGAGGTGTCAAGTTTTGTTAGGGTCTGAGAATAAGGAGTTAGACTTTTGACCAGTTAATTCTGAGATGCTCATCAAACATCAAGAGGACAAACGAGTATTAAGTAAAGATTGACTATAAGATTCTGGATTTCATAGAGAAATCAGAAACCTGGGCTAGATATATAAATTTGAGAATTATATAGATGATGCAAAAAACGAATGGAATCATTAAGGACGAGAGGATAAGTAAAGACATGAAATACTCAGATGACTCTATGCAGGACCACTACTAAAAGGTCAGGATATGAGAAAAATCCAGCAAAGAGACTGAGAAAAAGTGACCAGAGGTAAAGGAGGAGAACCACAAGAGTCATGCCATGTGAAGCATGTGTTTCAAGATGGAGGAATTATCAATTGAATCAAATATTGCTGAGGACTAAAAGAAAAAGAAGATTGAGAACTGGCTGTTGGATTTAGCAATGGGTGGGTAATTAGCAGCTGTGATAGAGCAGCCTGGTTGGCGATGGTTCAATAGAGAAGGGAGGAAATGAAATGGAGAAGGTGAATATCAACATACCTTCCTAGTTTTTCTATCAAACAGAGCAGAAATATAATGACAGTTGGGGAGAGATGTGGGATCAAAATGAATTTTTAGTGTTTAAGGTGGAAAAATTTGCAGCATCTTTGTAGGTTGTTGGAAGCTAACCAGCAGAGGAGAAATTGATGATTCAGGAGAGAGAGGGACAATCGTTGGAGCATTGCTGAGAAATAAGAGAGGAGATGAGATACAGGTACAGGTGGAGAGGTTGTTTTTGGTAGCACAAGCAGTCCATCGCTACTGCAACTCTAAAGTTAAGAGGCTAGAATGCTAGCTGATTGGTGGCAGAGGCACTGTTTATTCTGGGGTTTTTTTTTTGGAATATATATAACATATATATATATATATATTTTAAAACATCTTTATTGGAGTATAATTGCTTTACAGTGGTGTGTTAGTTTCTGCTTTATAACAAAGTGAATCAGTTATACACATACATACATCCCCATATCTCCTCCCTCTTGCATCTCCCTCCCACCCTCCCTATCCCACCCCTCTAGGTGGTCACAAAGCACTGAGCTGACCTCCCTGTGCTATGCAGCTGCTTCCCACTAGCTATCTGTTTTACATTTGGTAGTGTATATATGTCCATGCCACTCTCTCACTTTGTGCCAGCTTACCCTTCCCCCTCCGCATATCCTGAAGTCCATTCTCTAGTAGGTCTGCGTCTTTATTCCCGTCTTGCCCCTAGGTTCTTCAGAACCTTTTTTTTTTTTTAGATTCCATATATGTGTGTTAGCATACGATATTTGTTTTTCTCTTTCTGACTTACTTCACTCTATTTATTCTGGATCTGCACATACCAAATACTACTCAACATTGTGTAAATTCCAGTAAGTAATGGTTAATGACATTGAACATGGAGACTATCCAATGGAATTGCCCTTCTGCTGTCAAGGAGAACATGACCGAATAGCTGAATGAGCAATGTTAATAAACTGTGACAATTAAAAATCTGTGTGGTAACCTACTAAATGGATATTCAGTGTGACTTGCCCTTTCAGGAGTGAGATTCCTTTATTGAAAACTACAGTCTGTGTAATGGGGGTTATTACCTCCTCCCAGTCCCCATCTCTTCTACCAAAGAAAAAAAAATTTGCTTTTCATCCATATTGGTGTCCTCATTATATTTCATTGTTGTTTAAAATTGTTCCCTCACAGCCTATCTCTGTAAATAGGACCTATTTTTGCAAACAGAAGGAAATGGTATGTTATTTTACCTTTTTATTTTCAGAAGATAAGGTATGTTAGAGTGTAAAGAAATCTGAAATGGGAATCAGGACACTGTGTTTCTTGCCCCGGCTCTACCACTAACTCACTGGGAATTGGTTTCCTCGCTGAAAAATGAAGTAGTTGGTCCAGAGGATCCATAAAGTCCCCTCTGAATCCAAGTAATGAAATCATAATAACAATCTAAGTAATTCAGAAATTCACAGCTGATGCCCTTTATTTTTATATGCCCATAATACTCTATGTCAAGAAAGGTCACATTTATATTGTTGAGAGGTTACCAGTCACCCGGGCATTAATATCTTATAGGGCTATTGTGAAGATTAAAAGAGAAAATGTGAAAGAAATTCACAAACTGTAAAGTGAAATACTGTCAGTCATTAATAACATGTAGACACTGAAGTATTACATCCGTTACTATCATCCAGATTCTGCTTTTACTGTATGGCTTTTGGGATATCAAATAAGTCAGTAACCAAGGAATGCAAATGGGGAAGGAGGAGATTTTACTTGAAGAAATCATACATATTGCTTTTTTAACTTTTTTGTTGTTGTTGAAAAATGACCTTATGCTGCAGCAGGAGTAAAAAGACTTTAAGACCCAGGGAAAGGCAGTGAGTGAAGCATAAGGGCTGGATGTATTGGTATTAATTTACCATCAACCATTATGTCAACATCAGAATAGCTTGGAAAGAACTATTGTCAGGTTTTAGAAAATGTTCAGCTTTATTTTAGAAACAAAACAAAAACTGAGTAAATTGAAAATTACAATTAATGTGATAACTTTAAGTTTTAAGGTTAAATCAACAATCTAACAATTCTAATCTATTATCATAATTATATTTTTATTTCCTTCCAAAGTTATTCCTTTTTCCATAATTCTCATTTTTTCTCTTTGTATATCTTCCTTTATTCAATCATAGGAAAAAATTTAATAGTAGGCATCTACTTGGCAATCTTAGTTTTTCTTGTAATAAGAATTGTGTCTTCCTGCTGGATAAATTGATGGAACAGATACGTTATAACATCAGTAATAACGATGATAATACATTTTAAATTTGCATAGCATTCCATGTTTTTCAGAGCAGCTTCACAGTTATCTCACTTTATTCCAGCAATGCCACTTATTTGTTGCATAACCAGGCAAGTCACTCAACCTCTCTGTGCCCCAGTTTCCTTATCTGAAAAATGGGGATAATATTAATACTTTGTTTGAAGAGTTGTGTGAAGATTAAATGAGTTAACCTATGTAAGACATTTAGTAATCATGTTGGCATAGTTTATTATAATTACCATTTTGGTTATTATTCCCTCTTAGTGGTTTGGCGATTATAAATGTATTAGTTCCTAGTGCCCTTTTACAGTAGTTCCAGTGATTTATCAACCTTAAGTGGTATAAACTCCAATTCTAAAGTCATCCAGCTGTAATATAAATGAATACAACGTGACGGGGGGCAACTGTGGCAAACTGAACAGCTTGCACCTCTAAAGCCAGCAGCTCCTCCTCAGCCCCAGGCAGTGTTGCCATGTAGGAATATAGGAATACAGTCCTAGTCTTGCCACACTGTCCAATTTCTCAAGAAGGTAGAAACTTAAATTTTGTTTAATCTCCTGACTTAGGGAAAAAAAAGGTAAGTTATTTGATTTTTGGTAAAACATGGTATAGGCCAAACACATACAAGTCTGTATGCAGGTTTAGGACCACGGTCAGCAGCTTCCTTATGTGCTCTCATCACTGCAGTGTGCACAATAGGTTCTTGATATAATTCTAATTGACTGTAAAAATTGGGGAATCATAGTTAATTGGAGAATTGAGGCACCATTAAAATAGATATGTAAACTTCTTAATGGGTGTTGATAATGGATGGATTGGAAAAATCTGAAATAATAGGCGAAGATGAAAGAGGCATTGTCTGGATACCATGGGCACAATCCCTACAGGGCTTCTAGGATGAAGTAAACTAGCTCTTTAAAAATTCCTTGGTCTTTTGGGAAAAATAGTGAAGGGCAGGAAGGTAGGCAGGAAGATAAGAAGTACGCGGCAGTGGGGGAGAAATCCCAAAACAAAACAGAACAAAAAAATAGGTCTTCAGACACCAAAGTCCATGCTTTTCCATATTATCAGGCTGCTTCTAAATTAAATTAATGATTGTACAGCTCTTTCCAATCTACAGAACATTAGCTGAGCCTTCTCTGGGGATTCCAATACAGCGTTTACCCGCATTTGAAATCCAGGTGGTGATTATTTTTGCTCTGCCTGCGTTTACCATTTTAGAGCCAGAGAAATGTGATCCTCTGATTCCACTGACAGGTAAACAGGCTTGTCAGCGATACAGACAAGTGACTCATCTTCAGTGAGATCCAACTTTATGGAACCTACCATTCTTTATGACTTAAAAAAAAATTTTAAATCACTTAAGTCCTCAATCTTGGATGATTCCTTTATCACAGAGGGAGACTCTTAGATAATTGAAAAGGCGAAGAGTCATAATGAGTTTTCCCTGATGCATGTTGCCTCTCATCACTAATTCCACTGATATCCTATAGGGAACATAAAGAGCCTCTTATGTCACTGATTGGTGGCATGAAAAGGCCTACATCTGACACACAGAGCTTGACTCTGCCCTTTCTGAACTGGATGGACTTGCCTAGGGACAGAAAGGAAAATGGCTTTGTTCTCTGAACCTCCTTCCTACAAAAGCTTTAATCCAGTCAATTTTATTACTGATGGATTGGAGAGTACCCAGACACCATGCTCCATCATTATCCTTCCAGACATTTGTTCCACATTTGCACCTGCTCTCAGTTGCTGTTCCATTGGACTGTTAGAAGACTTAACTAACCATGGTGTAAACTCCACATTTACTGCAGAAGTTCTCTTTGGTTTGGATATATTAGCTATTTCATCATCAGTTCACCTGATATTTAATCATAAGTACATTTCAGTCCCAGAGGCAATTGAGAAATGAGTGTTTAAAATATTGTAAACAACGTAAGGATCTTTTTTCCCCTCAATTTTTGCATCCTCAAAGCCTGCAGCACCTGATGGCTGTAAGTGCTCAATAAGTATTTACTGAACCAAAGCAAAATCTTAAGCGATTGTCATTCCAAAAATATTTGTAAATATTTGTGGGTTTTAAAGGCATATTTATATTTAGATAACTTCATGAATTTGGGGGAGTCTGATTAGGACACCACTGAATTAATATATTATTCCATGGAGTAGAGAATTCTGGTGACTATAACCATCTGGAAGCACAACCAGAATTCCTTATGTAAATGAACAAAGACTTCTAAATAACAGCAGAAAGGGAAAAAAGCTGTCACTAAGACTATGCACATCACAGGAGAGGTACAAGGTGTTAAAATCACTGAATTAAAGAACTTGGTCTTTAGTTTCTCTCTTAATCTTCAATTCTTTTGGTTCAAGGGAAGAAAAGATATTTGTTCTATTAAGAAATAAATGGTAGTAATGGGAGAACAGTGCTGTGCTGAGCCATGTTGGAGGCTGAGAAAAAAGGAAAAATAGTACTATTGCTTCTGATTTTTTAAAAAAAAATTTGATATTTTGTTCATCATGGATTTTATTCATTAACTTTGATTTTTAAAGATATTTTATTGAAATATTATTTATCTGGATTACTGAGTTTTTTGATCCTTCCTTAAATTTTGCAGCCAAGGTGAGTACTTCATTTGCCTTATCCTAGTCCCAGCACAGGACGTGACAGTAGAAATGTTATTTTCTGGCTGGTATAATTTAGAAAAAACTTAACCTCACATCTTAATGTGATGCTGAGTCATTAAGGAACAAATGTAAAAAAATCTAACCTATTATTTTTAATAAGGGAGGAAATGTCATATTTTAGAAATGTTTCTATCAGATAAAAATAAAATTATAAAAGCCTTTTAGTTAGCAATGATATCAGCTATAAGTAATGGCATATTCAACTTATACAAGCTTAAACTTATGAATCTGTTTTTCTTATATAACAAATGGTCTAGAGGTAGGCAGCTATGGAATTCCTTCCCTTGGTCTCCTAATGCTTGTTACCTTGTAGTTGTAAACTATCTACTCCAATTCTAGCAATTTCTTGTTTTTAAATGCAATAAGAAGGGGAAAGAACCTTGCTAAGAGTATATATCCCCTTTATCAGGGGTGTCTGTGCCTTCCCAGAGGCCACACCAGTGTATCTTTGCTCATGTCCCCTTTTAGAATAGTCAACCCAATCTCTTAAGGAGGCTGGGAAAGCCGGCTCTCACATGGACCCAGTCACATTCCTGCCCTGAACAAAAGGGTCTTAAGAAAGAAGAAGGAAATAGATACTGATTTATGAGCTAAGAGTGTCTGTGACAGGTCCTAACATGAGTTAGCTTCCGTGGAATTTGTGTAAATGGTGCTTTAACTATCTGATGGTAAACATGAGCTGTTGTGTTTATAAACTCATCTTCAAGAATGACATTCTTAAAATTGTTCTTTTTAGAGACTTTGTGGCTTTTATTACTTTTTATTTAGAAGTAAGCACCCGATTCCATCTCCCTAACATTCCCATTGGTAAATCTTAGAATGTAAATGGCAACAAATATGTCTGTGTACAGATCTGCCATAAAGAATAGGTGGATGGGTTGTGTTAGCTACTGTGTTTAAAATATTGATTTTGGGGCTTCCCTGGTGGCGCAGTGGTTAAGAGTCTGCCTGCCGATGCAGGGGATGTGGGTTCGTGCCCCAATCCGGGAAGATCCCACATGCCGCGGAGCGGCTGGGCCAGTGAGCCATGGCCGCTGAGCCTGCGCGTCCGGAGCCTGTGCTCCGCAACGGGAGAGGCCACAGCAGTGAGAGGCCCGCATACCGCAAAAAAAAAAAAAAAAAATTGATTTCTATGAGTTTGATTTTGTTACGTAGCCATGCTTTAGGCAACAAGCTCTCATCTATCAGCATTTGGGGTTAAAATGTCAATCCATTGACCTTCCTTTTCAGCAAAGTGGAAATGTATATTAGGCTGGCCTCTTTGGACCATTACATATATGATAGTGTTTTTAAGCAAACTATTTGCTACCAGAAAACTATGGAGGTGCAATATATTTAGTTATTCTGTTATAATGTACACTTTTACAAGTTGTTATTTAGTTCATAGATGTTTCTTACCTTTTAAATTGTAAATACCTCCACATGCTTTTTTAACGATTTAATTACAGATGCTCCTCAACTTAATGGGGTTATGTCCAACTAAACCCATCGTAAGTTGAAAATATAAGTTGAACATGCATTTGATACACTTAACCTACATCGTCATAGCATAGTCTAGCCTACCTTAAACGTGCTCAAACACAGTGCACCACAGAGTATCCCTTGTTCACCCCCATGATCACGAGGCTGACTGGGAGCTGTGCCTTCCTGCCACTGCCCAGCATCACCGGACAGCATCCTACTGCACACGGCTAGCCGAGGGAAAAGATCAAAATTCAAAGGATGGTTTTTACTGAACACATATCACTTTTGCACCACCATAAGGTTGAAAAATCATAAATTGAACCATGGTAAGTCAGGAACCGTCTGTATATGGTATTCAGCTATTTGATTATGTGGATGATCTTTCCAAAAATCTGTAGAATAGGATAGTATTTCGTTTCTCTAGTTTCTGAGTCAGAGAGGAATGATCAGCAAATTTCAGCTAGCTAGTTGGGCTTCCTGGAGGTCCGACAGGTTTAGGGAGATTAGGGATCAAGTTCTGGGAACACAGGCAATCACTATAGACTTGATGAGGTAAAACTTTGGAGCTCTTCCTGACAAAAAGTGTGGCGTACTAAAATAGGCACAAGTCATGGTAACTAACAGAATGGTTTTTTGTTTCCTTTGTTGGTTTATTTTATTTTAGGATGACTTTCATACCCTGAGAGAACATTATGAGTGATCTGTCTTGTAGTATCGGTCTTTTGAATCTCAGCACATGCTGATTCTATTGGGTTGACCAAAAAGTTCGTTCAGGTTTTTCTGTAAGATCAATAGAACTAGCACGTGCTGGGATTCAAAAGACCTGGTTTAGTTATAAATGACTCTGCTAATATTTCTTTATAATAAGAAATTGGGTTAGTTAGTTACTCCATCCTTGGGGCTTGGTGTACTTATTCACAAAATTGTTGCTTTTTTTTTTAAAGAATAATTTCTTTCTTTGAATCTAATCTTATAGAGAAACCTCATATATTTGGACCGATGAAAGCAGATCTACTCTGTTTAAAATTAGGCAGATGGTCATCCCCAAACCCTGCCACTGAGTCTTTCTCTTAAATACTGTCTCAGCCTTTGAAATTCTGCTGCAAAATCCATGGGCTTCAGGGGAGTACACTTAAACACTCCTGAGGGAGAGGGAAGAATTAAAACTGTGAATAAGATCTTAAGGGATAAATCAAAACTTTTTTGTTTTCACTTTCGTGACATTTTTTTTTCTTTTAAAATTTTTTTGGGTTCCTTAAGAAGTCCTAGGAAATTGCTTCCATGGCTCACCTTATAATTGCTTGAACTAACTTGTTTGTGAATATATAATTATCTTCATTCTAATCATTTTTCTCTGCTTGTCGCATCTACAGGCTTTCACTGGCATGTAGCTGCAACATCTGCATCAGCAATTTTATTTTAATTATTTAACCTTCTTATTATGTGAAGAGCAAAAACATATGCGTCAATGAATTTGTCACAAAGCAGCCATCCATGGAAGCCCACACAGTGCAAGAAGTAGAACATTGACAGAATTCCAGAAAGGAAACTTGTGACTGCCCCTCCCCCCCATTCAATGCCCCCATCATTGTTTGTTCCCTTTGTTATTCTGGCTCAGGATGGTGATGGGGCGCCACTGTTTCCATATCTGAGCCTTCACCATTCCTTTTTGGTTCCCCTCTCCCTGTTGGCACCTCTTTATTCACCTCTGTTCAGTTAAATGGCTTGCATTTGCTCTGTTTCCTGTCAGGAATCTGAATGACACAAACCCCCTGTAGAATGTTTAATAGACATGGTATTAGCAGTCTTAGTGAAAAGATTCTTAACATTTCATGATTAAATATGATGCTTGCTGAGGGTTTTTTTTTTTTTAACAGCCATGATTTATCAGATTAAGGATGCTCCCTTCTATTCCTAATTTGCTATGTACATTTTTATCATGAATGGATACTGAATGTTATCAAACCATTTTCTGCAGTGATTGAGACCATCATGTGATTTCTCTCTTTGATTCTGTCGCTGTTTGAGTTACACTAATAGCAGTTTGAATGTTAAGTTCTGTTGAGTTCCTAAAATAAAGCAGTTTGGTCTGGTATGTTATTTTCTTTTTAAAATATTACTGAATTTAATTTGCATATATCTTGTTTAGGATTTCTCAATATATATTTTGTGTGAGATTTATTCATATTTTTTACTCCATTTAATATATACATTTAAAGCTCTAAATTATTCTCTACACTAGCAATTACTTATATTATGCAGGTTTTGATATATAGTGTATTTGTCATTACCATTCATTTCAAAATATTTTTCTAATGAAAATGATGATAGTGTTATCACCATGGGTTATTTGGAACTATATTTTTAAATTTCAGGCTATGATGATTTTCTAGTTATCTTCTTGTTATTAATTTCTAGCTAAATGGTATTGTTGTCAGAGACCATATACTACACAATTTTAATTTGTTGAAATTTGTTGATGCTTGCTTATTACCCAGAATATGGTTAAATTTTGTAAATGTTCTGTGTGTTTTTAAGGATGTTTACTCTGCAATTGTTGGGTAAATTGTTCTCTATATATTCAATATGTAAAATTAATTGTGCTATTGAGATATTTTATATTCTTACTGAATTTTTGTCTGCTTCTTATAACAATTACTGAGAGAGATGTGTTTTAAAAGACTTCCAATGTGATTGTGGTTGTTTATTTTTTCTTTTACTCCTGTGAAGGTTTTGCTTTAAAGGTTTGCAGCTACTTTATTAAGGGCGAAAGTATAAAATTTTTATATCTTCCTGGTAAATCTAATATTTTATCTTTATGATATGTACTTCCTTCTCTCCAGGAATGCTTTTTTTCTTTAAAATTTGCTTTGATATTAATGTAGTGACCCCTGCTTTCTTTCAGTTAGTGTTTTCAAGATCTTCTATTCTTTGCTTTTCAAGTTGACTGTATCCTTTTTGATTTATGAACAACATATAAAGTTATTTTAAAATGCAATCTGGCAATATATGTCTTTGAATTGGAACATTAATTCATTCACAAGGTAATCACTGATGTATTTTGGTCTCAATTCGCAGTCTTAGTGTTCTGTGTTATTTTCCTTTTCTTTCTTATCTAATTATATATTCTATTATTTTTCTTCTGTGTGCTTATAAGATATACATTCTTTTACCATCCTCTCAGTGGTTACATAGAGAGTATAGTATGCATCCTTAATTTATCAATGGCATGTTATTTGGCACCTTTACCCAGAAAATGCACTGGAAGACTTTAATTTTCTCTATCCTCTTCCAACTTATACGTTATCCTTTTCTTGTGTTTTATTTCACTTTATATTTTAATCTCAAGGCGTTATTAATACTGATTTAGTCAGTCAATATGAATTTATATTTTCCTGAAAACTTGTTATTTTAATATTTCTTTTTCCTTTTTCCATCTCTGATCTTCCATCTGGGATCATTATTTTTCTACCTATAAAGTATCTTTAGTATTTATTATAGTGTGGGTTTGATGAAGATGAATTCTTATTTGTTTGTCTAAATTCTATTTATGGTAACCTTAATATTTTCACTTGGACTAGAATTTTACATTATCTAAGTTCTCCCTGCCCAGCATTTTGAAGATATTCTATGTCTTCTGAATTTTATAGTTTTTGTTGAGGAGTCAGTGGGTACTCTAATTGTTGCTCCTTACAAGATAATCTCTTTGTCTCTCTGTCTCTCTTTCTTGTTCTTTCATCTCTTTTGAGCTGTTTTTAAGATTTACTTTTTGGTATTCAGTAATTTTGATATGATTGTCTATATTTACTTTTATTTTATTATTTTATTTTTTTTACCTTGCTTGAAGTTCTCAGTGTTTCTTGATTCTGTGACTTTATGGTTTTCATTATTTTTGGAAAAATTTCAGCTATAATCTCTTCACTACTTCTTCTGTCCCACCCTCTCTTCTCTGCCACTCCAAATACATGTACATTAGACCTTATGATTATATGATATGTGTCTATTTTGTATTGTTTAAGTGCTCTGCTCTCTTTATATTTCCTTTGAAGTATTTTTTTTCCTGATCTATGTTCTAGTTAACCAATGATCTCTTCAGCTTAATCTGGCTATGTTTAATCTGGCTATTAAACCCATCCATTGATTCTTTATTTTGGTTATTTTATTTTTCAGTTCTAAAATTTACATTTGGTGCTCTTTCAGTAGTGTTAAAGTTGACACTAAAATTATAAATCTAGTCTTTTATTTCTTGAACACAGTAAGTGTAGTTTTTTAGAAGTCTGTCTATGATGATTTGAGTATATTGAGCTCTTGTGGGTCTTTTTCTGTTGTCTATTTTTTCTGTTGTTTTTGTTCATGGTGTCCTATCTCTTCATCCTCAGATGGCTTGTCATTATATGATTATATACTAGACATTATATTTGAAAAATTGTTTGTAGAAATAATGTGTGACCTAAGATAATGTTATCTCCTTCCAGAGAGGATTTATAGTTTGCTGCTGCTGAATACCTGAGGGTACTGCCAATTTAGGAACATTTTAATCCAACGTTAGAGATTAAAATGATTTGAAACTGAGATGTAGTCCCTGTGAAGACCTGTCTACTTTCTCCTTCTAGTTCACTCTTACTCCTAGTTGTAACCCTTTTGTGGTTCCAATCCAAAGGAAGGAAGAATGACCAGGGCTTCCATTAGTAGGTACAGTTTCTGATCTCTATTCCTTTAGCCCCCAAGGATGATCTAAACACTTCTCACCTTCTCAGCCATGTTCTCTGAAGTTGACAAGTGTTACCAAAGAAAAGGAGCTTTAAAAGCTGGATTCACTTTCCTGGGTATCTGTACTCTCCCATGTCAAGTCCTCATGGTTCACTATTTCATTACCTCTCTGATGTCTATTTTTTTCAACTATTCCAAGTGGGAAAGTTGGTTTGAATTACTTAGTATGCTATTACCAGAGGTAGCTGTCTCAATGATTATATATATATATAATTTTTTTGCCCAGATAATTTATTTTATGGGCTGTCCTGGAGTGTCATAGTCCCTTTATTAGTATACCTAGGGATATGTGAAATACTAGGCATACTCTTACCAGGAGTTATATTAATATTTTATTCTCATATTAAAAACTTAGATATGAGATATAAGTGCTATAGTCTGCATCTAGATACTTGAGAATTCCTGGAAATCAGAGACTTTAAGCTTAACTCACCTCACCTTGAAGTGATTATGTAAGCCCTCTTAAGCTGGTATGTCAAACTAGGAGGTACAACTTGTTTATGTTTCCAGGCCGCCCATCTTCCCAAATTTCCAAAGATCCCTTTATGTGCACTGACTTCTGTTCCCCTCAGAAGTCCAACTGAATACATCCTCAAAGGAACATATAGCACAACTATTTCAGGGCTAGCCTTCATATATGTAATAAATCTTAGCGTAGGTATATCCACTGAAATCTATACCAGTTAACCTTCTTGCTCTCCTTTCTACTATCACTGAGTCTAACTCCCCACTGGCTTATAGAACTCTCAATTTTTTTTTTTTCATTCTAAGAATTCACAGATAACACAGTAGTCACTGCTTGGTGGTTTTAAACAAATCACCAACATTCTATTTAATTTTATCAGAAGAGAGGGCAACTATTTCTCTTACTGGCCATTACCACCTTGTTTCTCTCTCCTCTATGACTTTTACTTAACCCAAGAAAGACATTTCTGGTCCCCATTATCATCTGCTCTTTATTTTTTGGCCAGTTCTCTGAGACCCTTACTTCCAAAATTTTCCAGCATCCACGTATTACAAAATCAAACAAGAAACAAAGCAAGCAAGCAAGCAAGCAAACAAAAAACCCTAATACAAAACGCAACCATTCTCATTTATTTCCTTTCTTGTCTGAATGTTTTTAGTAGCCAGCGCCAAAGCATGGATAGAAGCTGAAGCATCCAGTGCTTTAGTATAATCTCATCTGGGAGAGTCCACTGTTGCTTTTAACATAAATTACTGCCTATTTTGCAAATGACTAACATTTGTATCTCCAGGTTAGACTTCTCTGAACTAAAGACCTGTGTATTCATCTATTCCTTGACATATCCTTTAGGTATTCCACAGGTACTTTAAACTCTACATATCTAAAACCAAAAGAATCTTTTCCCAAACCTCACTCTTTTCCAGTCATTCGTGTTTAAATAAATATCATTATTGCCCATTTCCTTTTTAAAAATGTATTTGAAGTTTTAAAAAAATTAGTAGACTTTATTTCTTAGAGCAGTGTTTGATTTAAGGAAAAACTGAACAGAAAAATACGGAGAGTTCCCATATATTCCCTTTCCTCCTGCCCTCAGCTTATCCTGTTACTAATATATCGCAGTGATGTGTTGCATTTGTTACAGCTGATGAACTAATATCGATATATTATTATTAACTAAATTTCATAGTTTACATTAGGGTTGACTCTTTGTATTGTATAAATCCATGGGTTTTGCTAAATGTATGATACCATGTATCCGCCGTTGCGGTATCATACAGAATACTTACACTGCCCTGAAAATTCCCTGTGCTCTGCTTATGTATCCCTCCATCCCATCTCCTCCTTCCCACCTCCCACAACCACTGATTTAATCTTTTTACTGTCTCCATAGTCTTAACCTTTTCCAGAATGTCATATAATGGGGATGAAAGATATAAAAAGTATGTTGCTTTTTTGGATTGGCTTCTTTCACTCAGCAATATGCATTTAAGGTTCCCCCATGTCTTTCTTGTAGCTTGATAGATCATTTCTTTTTATTGTTAAAATAATATTCTGTTGTATGGAAGTACCACAGTTTGTTTAGCCATTCACCTATTGAAGGACATCTTGGTTGCGTCTAGTTTTGGTAATTATAAATAATGCTTATAAAATTATAAATATTAGTGTGCAGGTTTTTATGTGGACATAATTGTTCAACTCATTTGGATAAATACCTAGGAACACAGTTGCTAGATCTAATGTTAAGACTAGGTTTAGCTTTGTAAGAAACTGCCAAACTGTCTGCCAAAGTGGCTGTGTCATTTGCATTCCTATCAGCAGTAAGTGAGAGTTCCTGTTGCTCCACATTCTTTCTAGCTTTTGGTGTTGCCATGTATTGAATTTTATCCATTCTAGTAGGTGTGCAGTGGTTATCTCACTGTTGACATCATCTACGTTTTTCTCTTTTTTTAACATCTTTATTGGAGTATAATTGCTTTACAGTGTTATGTTAGTTTCTGCTCTATAATAAGGTGAATCAGCTATATACATACGTATATCCACATATCCCCTCCCTCTTGCATCTCCCTCCCAACCTCCCTATCCCACCCCTCTAGGTGGTAGCAAAGGACCAAGCTGATCTCCCTGTGCCATGCAGCTGCTTCCCACTAGCTATCTTTTTTATATTTGGTAGTGTATATATGTCCATGCCACTCTCTCACTTTGTCCCAGATTATGCTTCCCCCTCCCCGTGTCCTCAAGTCCATTCTCTACGTCTGTGTCTTTATTCCTGTCCTGCCCCTGGGTTCGTCAGAACCATTTTTTTTTTTTTTTTAGATTCCATGTATATGTGTTAGCATATGGTATTTGTATTTCTCTTTCTGACTTACTTCACTCTGTATGACATACTCTAGGTCCATCCACCTCCCTGCAAATGATTCAATTTCGTTTCTTTTTATGGCTCAGAAATATTCCACTGTATATATGTGCCACATCTTCTTTATCCATTCATCTGTCGATGGACACTTAGGATGCTTCCATATCCTGGCTATTATAAAGAGTGCTGCAATGAACCTGGTGGTACATGACTCTTTTTGAATTATGGTTTTCTCAGGGTATATGCCCAGTAGTGGGACTGCTGGATGATATGGTAGTTCTATGTTTAGTTTTGTAAGGAACCTCCATACTGTTCTCCATAGTGGCTGTACCAGTTTACATTCCCACCAACAGTGCAGGAGGGTTCCCTTTTCTCCACACCCTCTCCAGCATTTACTGTTTATAGATTTTTTGATGATGGCCATTCTGACTGGTGTGAGGTGATACCTCAGTGTAGTTTTTTTTTTTTTTTAATTTTGACTTTTATTTTATTTATTTTTTTATACAGCAGGTTCTTATTACTCATCAATTTTATACACATCAGTGTATACCTGTCAATCCCAGTAGCCCAATTCAGCACACCACCATCCCCACCCCACTGTGGCTTTCCCCCCTTGGTGTCCATACATTTGTTCTCTACTACTGTGTCTCAACTTCTGCCCTGCAAACCGGTTCATCTGTACAGTTTTTCTAGGTTCCACATACATGCATTAACATACAATATTTATTTTTCTCTTTTCTGACTTACTTCACTCTGTACCTCATTGTAGTTTTGATTTGCATATCTCTAATGATTGGTGATGTTGAGCATCTTTTCATGTGTTTGTTGGCAATCTGTATATCTTATTTGGAGAAATGTCTATTTAGGTCTTCTGCCCATTTTTGGATTGGGTTGTTTGTCTTTTTGATATTGAGTTGCAGGAGCTGCTTGTATATTTTGGAGATTAATCCTTTATCAGTTGCTTCGTTTCCAAGTATTTTCTCGCATTCTGAGGGTTGTCTTTTCATCTTGTTTATGGTTTACTTTGCTGTGCATAAGCTTTGAAGTTTCATGAGGTCCCATTTGTTTATTATTTGTTTTTCTTTCCATTTCTCTAGGAAGTGGGTCAAAAAGGATCTTGCTGTGACTTATGTCATAGAGTGTTCTGCCTATGTTTTCCTCTAAGAGTTTTATAGTGTCTGGCCTTACATTTAGGTCTTTAATTCATTTTGACTTTATTTTTGTGTATGGTGTTAGGAAGTATTCTAACTTCATTCTTTTACATGTAGCTGTAAAATGTTTACAGTTTTCCCAGCGCCACTTATTGAAGAGGCTGTCTTTTCTCCATCGTATATTCTTGCCTCCTTTATCAAAGGTAAGGTGACCATATTTGCGTGGGTTTATCTCTGGGCTTTCTCTCCTGTTCCATTGATCTATATTTCTGTTTTTGTGTTAGTACCATACTGTCTTGATTACTGTAGCTTTGTAGTATAGTCTGAAGTCAGGGAGCCTGATTCCTCCAGCTCCATGTTTCTTTCTCAAGATTCCTTTGGCTATTCAGGGTCTTTTGTGTTTCCATACAAATTGTGACATTTTTTCTTCTAGTTCTGTGAAAAATGCCATTGGTAGTTTGACAGGGATTTCATTGAGTCTGTAAATTGCTTTGGGTAGTATAGTCATTTTCGCAATGTTGATTCTTCCAATCCAAGAACATGTTATATCTCTCCATTTGTTTGTATCACCTTTAATTTCTTTCATCAGTGTCTTGTAGTTTTCTGCATACAGATCTTTTGTCTCCTTATGTAGGTTTATTCCTAGGTATTTTATTCTTTTTGTTGCAGTGGTAAATGGGAATGTTTCCTTAATTTCTCTTACAGATTTTTCATCATTAGTGTATAGGAATGCAAGAGATTTCTGTGCATTAATTTTATATCCTGCTACTCTACCAGATTCATTGATTAGCTCTAGTAGTTTTCTGGTAGAGTCTTTAGGATTCTCTATGTATAGTGTCATGTCATCTGCAAACAGTGACAGTTTTACTTCTTCTTTTGTGATTTGGATTCCTTTTATCTCTTTTTCTTTTCTGATTTCTGTGGCTAAAACTTCCAAAACTATGTTGAATTATAGTGGTGAGAGTGGGCAACCTTGTCTTGTTCCTGATCTTAGTGGAAATGGTTTCAGTTTTTCACCATTGAGAATGATGTTGCCTGTGGGTTTGTCATGTATGGCCTTTATTATGTTGAGGTAGTTTCCCTCAATGCTGACTTTCTGGAGAGTTTTTTTTTTTTTTTTTTTTAAAGTCATAGATGACTTCTTCAGTTCTTTCCCATTTAACATTTAATTCTATACTTTTTTTTTTTTTTTTTTTAATTTATGGCTGTGTTGGGTCTTCGCCTCTGTGAGAGGGCCCTCTCTAGTTGTGGCAAGCGGGGGCCACTCCTCATCGCGGTGCGCGGGCCCCTCACCATCACGGCCTCTCCTGCTGCGGAGCACAGGCTCCAGACGCGCAGGCTCAGCAATTGTGGCTCACGGGGCCAGCCGCTCCGTGGCACGCGGGATCCTCCCAGACCAGGGCTCGAACCCATATGTCCGGCATTGGCAGGCGGACGCTCAACCACTGCGCCACCAGGGAAGCCCTGGAGAGTTTTTATCATAAATGTGTGTTGAATCTTGTCAAAAGCTTTTTCTGCATCTCTTGAGATTATTGTATGATTTTTAACCTTCAATTTATTAATATGGTGTATCACATTGATTGATTACGTATATTGAAGAATCTTTGCATTCCTGGGATAAACCTCACTTGATCATGGTGTATGATCCTTTTAATGTGCTGTTGGATTCTGTTTGCTAGTATTTTGCTGAGGATTTTTGCATCTATGTTCATCAGAGATATTGGCCTGTAGTTCTCTTTCTTTATGACATCTTTGTCTCGTTTTGGTATCAGTGTGATGGTGGCGTCATAGAACGAGCTTGGGAGTGTTCCTCCCTCTGCTATATTTTGGAAGAGTTTGAGAAGGATAGGTGTTAGCTCTTCTCTAAATGTTTGATAGAATTCACCTGTGGGGCCATCTGGTCCTGGGCTTTTGTTTGTTGGAAGATTTTTAATCACAGTTTCAATTTAATTACTTGTGATTGGTCTGTTCATATTTTTTATTTCTTCCTGGTTCAGTCTCAAGAGGTTGTGGTTTTTTAAGAATTTGTCCATTTCTTCCAGGTTGTCCATTTTATTGGCATACAGTTGCTTGTAGTAATCTCATGATCCTTTGTATTTCTTCAGTGTCAGTTGTTACTTCTCCTTTTTCATTTCTCATTCTGTTGGCCTCAGTCTTCTCTCTTTTCTTCTTGATGAGTCTGGCTAATGGTTTATCAAAGAACCAGTTTTTAGTTTTATTGATCTTTGCTAGCGTTTCCTTCATTTCTTTTTCAAGTATTTCTGATCTGATCTTTATGATTTCGTTCCTTCTGCTAACTTTGGGGTTTTTTTGTTCTTCTTTCTCTAAGTGCTTTAGGTGTAAGGTTAGGTTGTTTATTTGTGATGTTTCTTGTTTCTTGATGTAGGATTGTATTACTATAAACTTCCCTCTTAGAACTGCTTTTGCTGCATCCCATAGGTTTTGGGTCGTCGTGTTTTCATTGTCATTTGTTTCTAGGTGTTTTTTGATTTCCTCTTTGATTTCTTCAGTGATCTCTTGGTTTTTTAGTAGCATATTGTTTAGCCTCCATGTGTTTGTATTTTTTACAGATTTTGTCCTGTAATTGATATCTAGTATCATAACATTGTGGTCAGAAAAGATACTTGATACAATTTAAATTTTCTTAAATTTACAAAGGCTTGATTTGTGTCCCAAGTTATGGTCTATTCTGGAGAGTGTTCTATGAGCACTTGAGAAGAAAGTGTATTCTGGTATTTTTGGATGGAATATCCTACAAATATCAATTAAGTCCATCTTGTTTAATGTGTCATTTAAAGCTTGTATTTCCTTATTTGTTTTCATTTTGGATGATCTGTCCATTGGTGAAACTGAGGTGTTAAAGTCCCCTACTGTGATTGTGTTACTGTCAATTTCCCCTTTTATGGCTGTTAACATTTGCCTTATGTATTGAGGTGCTCCTATGTTGGATGCATAAATATTTACAATTGTTATATCTTCTTCTTGGATTGATCCCTTGATCATTATGTAGTGTCCTTCTTTGTCTCTTGTAATGGTCTTTATTTTAAAGTCTCTTTTGTCTGATATGAGAATTGCTACTCCAGCATTCTTTTCATTTCCATTTGCATGGAATATTTTTCTCCATCCCCTCACTTTCAGTCTGTATGTATCTCTATGTCTGAAGTGGGTGTGTTGTAGACAGCATATGTACGGGTCTTGTTTTTGTATGCATTCAGCTAGTCTGTGTCCTTTGGTTGGAGCATTTAATCCACTTACATTTAAGGTAATTAGCAATATGTATGTTCCTATTACCATTTTCTTAATTGTGTTGTGTTTGTTATTGTAGGTGTTTTCCTTCTCTTGTGTTTCCTGACTGGAGAAGTTCCTTTAGCATTTGTTGTAAAGCTGGTTTTGTGGTGCTGTATTCTCTTAGGTTTTGCTTGTTTGTAAAGGTTTTAGTTTCTCCATAGAATCTTAATGATATCCTTGCTGGGTAGAGTCATTTTGGTTGTAGGTTTTTCCATTTCATCATTTTAAATATATCCCGCCACTCCTTTCTGGTTTGCAGTGTTTCTGTTGAAAGATCAGCTGTTAACATTATGGGGAGTCTCTTGTATGTTTTTTGCTGCTTTCCCTTGCTGCTTTTAATATTTTTTTCTTTGTATTTAATTTTGGATAGTTTGATTAATATGTGTCTTGTGTGTTTCTTCTTGGGTTTATCCTGTATGGTACTCTCTGTGCTTCCTGGACTTGATTGACCATTTCCTTTACCATGTTAGGCAAGTTTTTGCCTATAATCTCTTCAAATATTTTCTCAGACTCTTTCTTTTTCTCTTCTTCTTCTGGGATCCCTGTAATTCTGATGTTGGTGCATTTAATATTGTCCCAGAGGTCTGTGAGACTCTCCTCAATTCTTTTCATTCTTTTTCTTTGTTCTGCTCCCTGGCAGTTATTTCCACCATTTTACGTTCCAGCTCACTCATCCATTCTTCTGCCTCAGTTATTCTGTTATTGATTTCTTCTAGAGTATTTTAATTTCAGTCATTGTTTTGTTCATCACTATTTGTTTGCTCTTTAGTTCTTTTAGATCCTTGTTAAATGTTTCTTGTATTTTCCCCATTCTGTTTCTGAGGTTTTGGATCATCTTTACTATCATTACTCTGAATTCTTTTTCAAGTATGTTGCCTATTCTTCTTCATTTATTTGGTCTTGTAGGTTTTTATCTTGCTCCTTCATCTGTAAGGAATGTTTCTGTGGCTTCATTTTATTTTTTGATTGTTGGTGGTGTATTCCTGTCTTAGTGGTTGTTTGACCTGAGACGTCCAGCACTGGACTTTGCAAGCAGTTGGATAGAGCCTGGTTTTCGTGCTGAGATGAGGACCTCCAGCAGGCCTTACTCCATTTGATATTCCCTGGGGTTTGAGGTTTCTGTTAGTCCAGTTGTTTGGACTCGGAGCTCCCACCGTAGGAGCTTGGGCCTGACCTCTGGCCTGGAAACCCAGATCCTGCAAGTTTCATGGCACGGTTAAAAAAAAAAAAAAAAGAGGGAAGAAAGAAAGAAAAAAAGGAGCAATACAATATCAAAGAATAAACAAAATAAAATTAGAAAGGTAAAAAATATATTAGGAAAAATAAAACTATAATTGAAACAACTGCAACCAGCTAGAATAAAAGCAAGACAGAAAAAGGAAAAGAAAAGGGGGGTGGGGAGGGAACAAGCCAGAAGGAGAGATCACTGATGAAGTATAAAGAATAAAACAAAATTAGAAAAATTAAGAGATTTATTAGGAAAAACAAAAATATAAAAGAATCAGCAACAATGAATCAACAAGGTAAAACAGAACCCCAGTCTAAAAGAGGAAAAAAGAAAAGAGGAAAAAAAAAAACAGAAAGCCTTGGCTATGGGGGTGGAGTTTAGGAAGGGGGTGGCACTTAGGCTGGGGGGGGTTGGGTGGGGTGGGAGCTAAGCAGGTGGGTGGGTGATGTTTGAGCGTGGGGCGGGGCCTAGGCTTAGCACCCATGTAGCCGGAAAAGGCCCTGAGGGCAGGGCCTAGGCAGGTCAATGTTCAAGTGTGGGGCGGGGCCTCTGCTTAGGACCTGCAGGGAAGGGGATAGGCAGCAGGTGGAAAGGAGGGTGTCTGTAGTGTGTGGTGCTGAAGTTTGGAAGTAGGGCCCTGAGTGAGGGTGTGTGGATGGGCTTTAAGCCCAGCGCATTGGAAGGGGTCTCCGAGTGTAGAGGTGGGGCCCTGGGTGGGGGTGTAGGGGTGGGGCTTGGGCCTGTATGGCAGGAGGGAGTTTCCGAGGGCAGAGGATTAGACCCAGGAGCCCAGTAGTCTCCCTGGTACCTAAGTGGACAGGGAAAGCACTGGCCATTTTCCCTTCTGTTCCTTCGGGTCCCTTCCCAGGGTCTCCCCCAGGGTCTCCCCTGTCACCGCTGGATCCCTAACCATGGGTGGGTCCCTCTGGGTGTAGGAACTCCCCTCCCCCAGCCACCCCTCAGGGGTGCCAGTCCCATAGGTCCCATCTTTACTTTTGCTCCCCCTTCCTCCCTCCCACTTCTTCAGGACCCGTATGGCTTCAGGGGGCCTAGGTAGGCAGAGGATCAGGCCTGGGATCTCAACAGGTTCCTGGGGGTACAAGTGGGCAGGAGAAAGTTGGCCATGCTCCCTTTTGATCCTCTGCCCTCCCAGTGGTTCTCCAATTTCCCGCTTTGGGCGTGGGATCCCTTCCCATCCCCCAGCCACCCCTCAGGGGCACCAGTCCCATCCCGCCTCCACTTCTCCCCCACCGTCACCCCACCCAGCCCCACATCCTACCTGCTAGTTGGGGGTTCCTCCCATCCCCTTAGGTGTCCGTGGTCCCCCACCGGTGCCTTGTTGGTGCCCTAGTTGTGTGGAGATGCGAAATCCCCATCCTCCTAGTATGCCCATCTTGACTCCACCCCTCCCATCCATCTACTTTTACAAAGCAGAATCTTTAGCCCTCTTTGACACCTTTCTCTCCCTTAGCTCTTATCAGCAATCTCTTTTGCATATTTCCTTCTACATATCTTTCCACTTTATCCACTCCCATCTTCATAGCTGCTACCCTAGTCCAATCTGTCATTAGCTCTAGATTCCCTCAAAGCTCTCTTGCCTCCTAAATAATGCAACCACAGCTATCTTTTCAAAAAACAAATATGATCACATCAAATCATTCCCAAATCTTGGTGGAAACTTCCCAATAGTTTCGCATTGTGTTTAGATAAAACCAGATATTTTTGTCATGACCTACAATATTCTGTATGGCTGTCCCCTACTTACTTCTTCAGGCTCATCTGGAATCATGCCTCTGTACTCACTGCACTAACCCCACTGGTCCTATTGAGAATCTTGAAAACACTTCTTATGATGTTCCATTTCTTCTGCTAATTCTGATCTTCATCCCCACCAAGCTCCACTTCACCCCACTTCCTTTGCCTAGTTTGTTCCCATGCATCCTTCCACTGTAAGCACAAAAGATATACATTAGGGAAGATTCCCCTGAGCTCACCAAACAGGTGGGTTCTCCTGTTATCCTTGCATGATACCATATATCTTATGTGAAAGTTGTAACATTACATTTGTTTTTATGATTATTTGATTGATGTCTGTTTCCCTCACTAGGTTCTAAGTTTGAGGAGGGGTTTGCATGTTTGTTCATTTATTTCTGTATTCATTTATTTTAAATCAGTACATCCTCAGCAACTAACACACTGTCTGGAACCAACTAGATGCCTCATAAAAAAGTGTTGAATAAATTCTTTGTCCTAGAGAATAATGAGATTTATTAGTCAGAAATTAAAAGTTAGGGGCTTATGAGATACATAGTCAGAGAACTCTAACTGGCAATTAGATATAAGGCAAAAGATAAAATGAGGGAAGAGAGAGAAAGCTGTCATTTTAGATGCATAGTGTTTTCTTTTTCTTCTCACACTTAAGGAACGTATAGGGAGGTAACAGCTGCTTAGGGGAATATTCAGGGATCTTAAAAATAATGGCAATTAAAAAAATATCTTTAGGGCTTCCCTGGTGGCACAGTGGTTGAGAGTCTGCCTGCTGATGCAGGGGACACGGGTTCGTGCCCCGATCCAGGAAGATCCCACATGCCGCGGAGCGGCTGGGCCCTTGAGCCATGGCCGCTGAGCCTATGCGTCCGGAGCCTGTGCTCCGCAACGGGAGAGGCCACAACAGTGAGAGGCCCGTGTACCGCAAAAAAAAAAAAAGAAAAGAAAAAAATGTTGCACATAACTCATTTCATATAGTATCCTTAGTAGATATTTGTTGAGTGAATGAGTATGTAAAAGGACAAAATATGAAAGAAACTGAGAAGTTATCTGAAGGAAAACCCCTGTGAGTTCAGCTATAGGAAGCATACAGATTCTCATTTTTCAATCTTATTTTTGGAGATTTTATACAATTTCATTTTATAAAAGAATAGAAAGACTTGGAAAGGGAAAAGCTAAATACATTCATCCCTCAGTATCCCTGGGAATTGGTTCCGGGACCCCCCACAGATATCAAAATCTGAGATGCTCAAGTCCTTTATATAAGGTGGCATAGTATTTGCATATAACCTATGCACATCCTCCTTTATACTTTATACTTTAAATCATCTCTAGATTACTTATAATACTAATACAGTGCAAATGCTATGCAAATAGTTTTGAATACAATGTAAATGCTATGTAAATAATTACCATTGTGCAGCAAGTTCAGGTTTTGCTTTTTGTAACTTTCTGGAATTAAAAAAAAATATTTTTGATCTGCAGTTTTTTGAATCCACAGTTGCAGACCCTGCAGATATGGAGGGCCGACTGTAATTTCCTTCAATGGAAAGCAGTTTTAATCTCTAAGAGTTATGCCATACTCAGGACTCCTGAGTGTCTGTTTAGCCTTAAAGAAAGACACCTGACTAGTATGGCAAATATTAGAGCTCTTATTAGAATTTTATAATTTCTAAGGAAAGGTTGCCTTTTGTTATAATCTAGTGTCTTCTGTTCCAACAACTGAGTAAACATTCACTGTGCATCTACCTACTCTGAAAAGTATAAGGGAAATGAAGTAGAATGAGGCATGATTTCTGCTTCTAGTAGCTCACATTTTAGTGAAGAGACCATCACAAGGAGAAGAAACACTGCAACCTATGGTAAGAATTAGAGTCGAGGTAGAAAGTGTAATAGCAAATGGGGGGGGGGAGAGGTTGGTTTTGTCTGAATGGATTCCTAGCAGACCTGATAGAGGAAGCACTGCCTAAAGACTGTGCAGAAATTCAATAGGGGGAAATGAGGTCAGAGTATTGAAGGCTCAGGGGACATCATGGGAAAGGCACAGAGTCAGGAAATTGTAGGAAATGTTTGTGATGCAGTGAATCGCATGTGTGACCACAGCTACAACAGGGGTGGCATATAAGATGTAACATGGAAAATTTGCTACAACCAGTTCATACAGGATATTTGATTTGATTTTATGTGCAGCTGGGGGCCACTGAATGTTTTGAGAAGGGGAATGATATGATATGATAAGGCTTGGATTTGGAGTTAATTTTGGTGACAAGATAGAAGAGGAAAAAACACTTAGAAAACTGTTGGAATGCTCCTGACAAGCTTTAATGATGCCTAGACCTCAGGCAATGGCAAGGAGACCAGATTGAAGGACTGAGGGTGAGAGATACCTCAAGCACCAACTGACAGGGTTTGATACCCCTTGGACAGGATAGAGAAAGAAAATATTTAAGTAGAAAGATAAAGTACTTGAAGATGTCTACAAAGTCTTGAGCTTAAAATACTGGGGAGATAGTGATTCTATTTATTGAGATAAAGAATATAACAGATAAAGGAAACTTGGGGGTAGAGAGGAAGAACTAGTGGGGAAAGATAGTACCTTTAGTGGTACATATATTAAATTTCAAATGCCTGTAGGTTTTCCATGAAAGGGGTTCCCACAGGTGATTAAAGATGCATAATCTGAATCAGGAATGGAGAGCTTATTTGGGAATCATTACTACATAAGTCATGGAGAGTGGAAGCAAGGAGCCTCAGATCCTTACAAATACCCATGGAGACTCTGGCTGAAGAAAAGATGCTGACTAAGCCCAATCATGAAGCCAGGAAAATACCCTACCAGGGAAGCCAGGAGACGGAGTTATGAAAAGCAGACAGAATGAGTAGATGAAGAATGTGAAGATTTGAATTTGCTAATCAGGCAGATATTAATGATGTAAAAACATAATTTCCCTAGAGGAAACAGGGAGGGGTGGAACTCAGACTGCAAGACATTAAGAAGTTCATAAAAGGGAAGAGATGGAATAGGAGCCTGAGGAGGAAAAGGAAGAGGGCTAATTCTTGGAATATGCTTTGAATGTGTTTGTAGGTGAAGGAGAAGGAATGAAAGAATCATCACAGAGAATAAGCTACACTTAAAGTTAATTCTAATCATGTTGTAGAAATACGTAGATAGAAGCAAATGAAAGTAGGCCTCTGCCAGAAAACAGACCAAACCAAAGGATAAGAACAGTGGAAAATAGATAGGTCAATTTAATACCAGGGGGTATCAGAGAGCTCTGCAGGAAAAGGATATTTGGCTCTTAAGCAGTTTTGATCACAGTGATTTTGATCACAAATGGTGTGCACACATTTGGAGGGGAACCACCTAACAATAGGGTTATCTCCAAGGAAGAACTAAGGAGGGATGAACAAGGGAGCCTGGGCACCAGACACTCCCCAGACTATGATGACGTGATCATGACGGGAAGTGTGGCCTGATTTTGCTCCAGTGCAGGAACTTGGAGGAAGTCCTGGGTAGGAGCCTAGATGGAGTAAAGAGAGAACAAAGGAGGGAGGGGTCTGGAATTTTGCAAAAGTACATAAATCCAAGCTGGTATTCTGAGATGATCTGGTATTGCAGGCCTGTCACTTCACTCTCTGATTTTAGTCTATATCAGTATTAAATTAGACATTATATAATTGTGAACCAGGTTACTCACTGTTTTACTCATCAGCATTAATGACTGGAGTAAACCTTGAACGAAAGGATGGGGACATGGGACTCTCCAGGCAGCCTGGACAGTGGATCTGGCTCAGGGAAGCCACAAAAGCCTGCTTAGGGCACTCTCCCTCTCTGACTCAGAGTCCAGGAGGGTTGGGGCTTATCCATCTGAAGGGGATGGAGGAGAGGTAATGAACAGATGGGGAGAAGTGGAAGTTAGGAGAGGCCGAAGGGAGATGGCTGATTAAGCCAGGCTACTTAGAAGATTCAGTCAAAAATATGGGTAAAGAGAAAGCTATTGGATTTGGAATGAAGCAGAACAAATGGAAAGAATGGGATGATTTAGGAAATTTTTGAGGTTGAAAGGAAGGGAGCGGGAGCTAAGGGAACCATTGGCTTTGAATTTCTCTCAAACTGTTGATGTGGGTAAGGGTTTGGGAACTTGGAAAGAACTGAAAAGTGTTTTCAATAGTTTCTGTGGGACATTCAATGGTGTGCTTATAAGTGGGTTTTCAGGACTCATGAACAAAGGGCTAGGAATGTGAAATTCCTAGAGCTAGGAATGTGAGCAAAGAGCTAGGAATGTGAAATGCTAGTGAGTGTAGCTGAGGAAGTTGGTGGAGGCTGGGAAAGGGCCAAGAGATGGAGAAGGTCAAGGTCCAGAAGCTGAAGGATGGACTTAATTGTGCTTAAAGAGTGGGAAAATAATGAAAGTCTAGGACTTCATTCCACTCTTGAAGTCAACATTAGAAATATTTTGTGCTTTTTCGTTCAGCTCTTTGAATTATCTCAGTGACTCCTGCCATTAAGGGGAAATGCAGAGAGGTGCAAATAGATATTCAAATTCCCAGAACAGCTGTCCAATAGAAACATAATGTAGATTTCATAGATACTTAAAATTTTTTCTAATAGTCACAATAAAAATAAATAAATTGAAGCATGCGTAAAGAACATTTTATTTACCCCAACATATCTAAAACATTATCATTTCAACTCATAATCAATATAAAAATTATTATTCAGATATTTTATTTTTTTTCTAAGTCTTTCAAATCTTGTGTGTATTATTTGTTTTTGGCACATCTCAATCTGTATGCTAAATTTTTATTAGAAATACTTGCCGTGTACTTAGATTTCATATAATTTACTGCTGAAAAAGTAGATTCACATATCCAGGTTGTTCCAAACATAATTAAAATTTTAGAAGTTCTGAAGTTTAAATTTATATTCATTAAAATGAAATAAAATTAAAAATTTAGTTTCTCAGTCTCATAGCTGTGTTCAAGTTCCCAGTAGCCATTTGTGACCAGTGGCTGCTGCATCGGGCAGCACGGCCCAGCACACTGGGTAATTGCTAATGTTATTAAGTGGTTATTGACCATTACTGGGAATTTATGTAGTATTTTATTGAGATTAAGAAGTGAGAATTGGACTCTGCCCTTTGGGAAATAAAACCATGAAGGCATGAGAGTGGAGCATCTGATTCTTGTTGTTTGGGAAAGTGCCAGGAGACATACCTATAACAGCATAGCCATAATCTGTCACAAAGAGAGTTTCTGTGTTTTTCTCTCATATTCAGATGATTTATAAAGCTGACCACTCTTCTAAAAGTATAGCCCCACCTTAAGCATTTAAATGCAAGTGATGAGACCTATATTATCAAATTATTCCCCCTATTTTCTAAGTCCTTTTGCTAGACTGTGGACCATTGATAAAGAGGCTTCTTGGAATTATCTTCCATTTTCATTATCTTTAAAAGCATTTGGCTCTTGCTCTTGCACCAATTAGTAAGGTTGGGTAAAAGAGTTGGTGGAAAGAAGAGAGAGCCTCAGTGTTAGTGTGATTTACACTGCCTGCTGTGTCTCACCTGTATAGAGCTCATAATCAATTTGCACATAATGTTGATTGAGCTCAATGGGAATATTTAGATGAGAGAAACCCTGTAAATGCCAGGGTATTTATTATCTCCATTATAGTCATATAATGTGGTAATAACAGAAATGTTACAATTGATTTAATGGAGCTCTGTAATTTGAAGCAAGTTTTAGAGTTAGTATTGCTAACTTATTTCTTGAATTTTTATGTTATTCATGCATGTTGTTTCATCTGTGAGCTTTTTCATATAGTGACTGGACACTGAATAGATCTGGTTTCATTTAGAGGAATATCATAGGTCCTACACATACAGCTTACAAAGAAGAGTTAAATTTGTCTATTATTATTTTCTTATAAAGTAGGAAGGATTGTGTAATTGGCCCCATATTAGAGATGAAAAAAGTGAGGCCTAGAAAAATGTTAGTTTGAGATTACATAATTAGTAAACAGCTGTGGCAAGACAAGTACTTATCCCTTTTTATCATGAATTCCCAATTTGTAAATTATGCGCTAATTAATAATATTCCAGAAAAGCAGTATAAAAGAATGGCTAACAGTGCAGGCTCTGAGTGCAGTGGCCCCAGTTCAAATCTCACTCTGCCTCTTACTAACTGTGTGATTTTGGCCAGGGTACTCTCAAAGCCTCAGTTTCCTCACTTTTAAAAGGGGAAATAATAATAATTAAATGAGATTTTTTTTACATTAGGATGAAACTATTAATCATAATTGTAATTGAAGAATACAGATATTTACAAGTATGGCATATTAAATAAATAAATAACTGGGGACATAAACATTAGGTATAAGCACCACTGTGACTACCATCTGAGCACATATATTCTCCACCAACCACAGCCCAAGCCTCTCTGCCTCTTACCCTCTACCTCCCAACCCTATTAGCCTCTTTTTTCAGAGCTTTGAAACTGCTAAGCTCTTTCCCTTCCACAGAGCCTTTGCAGAGGCTGGCCTCTCAGTCCAGAATGCTGTCTAACAGGCTCTTTGCTGGGTCCTTCCTTCCTTCCTTCCATGCTTCTTTCCTCCCTTCTGGTCTCAGGTTAAATGTCACCATCTCACAGAGGCCTTTCATGCCTATCCCATCTAAGGAGACCACCCCTCTTATTCTCCAATTATATCCTATTACTAGTCTCTGCTTCTTCATAGCCAATATCCAAGTTTATTACATTTTTATTACTGACTGATTTGATTCACTTGTCCACATAAGATTTTCCCAGCAATATTCTGAGAACTGTATATAGTGTAGGTTTGTGTTTGAATATAGGTATATCTAATTTTGCATTCTGCTTTAATAACAAGTTAGCATTTTGCTGTGGATAATTTCCGGTGATTAAAATATGCTTATAACATAAGTTTTTAATATTTGTGTTTTATTTGGTCACACGGATAACACTGGCTTATTTGTTCACTTTTGTTTTATTGTACATGTTCTTTTCACTTTTTAAAAATTATTTTAAGAAATATTGCTATGTTTGTACTTAAGTCTCTATTTAAACCTTTGTGCTAAATTTCTTTCTGTAGAGATTATAAAGATTTATATTCTGTGACAGTGTTTGAGAACACCTGCTTTACATACTGTGAGCAGCACTGAATGTTAATCTTCATAAATAATGCAGTTTTACAGGCAAGAAATAGCATTTCCTTATTTTAACGTGTATTTATTTGATTACCCAGGATTAATCAGGTTTTCATGTTTATTAGACATTTGTATTTCTTCTTCTAGAAATGGGCTTTTTTAAATTCTTCCATTTTAGCTTTACGTTTTTCTTATTAATATGGCCAATTTTATATTAAGAATATTAACCAGTTGTCTGCATTATTATTGCAAATATTTTTCCAATTTCTTGCTTGATTTTTAATTTTGTTTATATATATATATATATTTATTTATTTATTTATTTATTTATTTATTTATTTATTTATTTAGGCCTCTCCCGTTGCGGAGCACAGGCTCTGGACGCGCAGGCTCAGCAGCCATGGCTCACGGGCCCAGCCGCTCCGCGGCATGTGGGATCTTCCCGGACCGGGGCATGAACCCGCGTCTCCTGCATCGGCAGGTGGACTCCCAACCACTATGCCACCAGGAAAGCCCAATTTTGTTTATATTTTTGATAGATACGCTTTAAAATTTTTATACACTCAAGTTGACTGAACTTTACCTTTATGTTCTTTTTTCACTTTTCATATTTAGAAGGTCCTTACCTATGACAGGATCAGTTAAATATCTATTATGTTATATAATAGATATTATTATATTTTTATAATTATATTTTTATATTTCATATTTATTTTAATTTTTTTCATTTATGATTTTAGCTCTTTTAGACCTTCTATCCTGGGGTGTGATGTCACATGATGTATTCTAATTTGTCTTTTTTTTAAAGAAAAATAACCATATTTTCTGAATAATCAATTTCCTCTTCATTGGCTGATGATGTTTTATCACATACTCTGTTCTCCTGTATACAAGAAAGCTAGCTGGATACCTATACTGGTGCCTTTCTTTTCTGTAATTACTGTAGGTTTAGATTGTAATTTAGTATCTAGTAAGACAATTTTCCCCTCCTTACTCTCCTTTTCCAAATTTTTTTCAACTTCTATTACTTGTTTATATTATACTTCCAATGAATAAATAACCATATTGTCAATTATGGTAGGTTGAATAATGGCCCTCAAAGGTATCAAGGTCCTAATCTCTATAACCAGTGAATGTTACCCTGCATGGAAAAGGAGTCCTTACAGATATAATTAAATTAAGGCCCTTGAAATGAGAAAAATTTCCTGAATTATCTAGACAAGTCTTAGATGTAATCATGAGAGTCTTTAAAAGTGGGAGACAGAGGGGAATTTAACTACAGAGTAGAAAGCCATGTGAAGAAGGAACAAAGAGAGATTTGAAGATTCTATCTTCTGGCCTTGAAGATGGAGCAAGAGGCCATGAACCAAGGAAGACAAAGAATGCAGGTCTAGAAGCTAGAAATGCAAGGAAGAGGATTCTCCCCTAGGACTTCCCAAGGGAGCATTGCCTTTCCTATACCTTGATTTCAGTGCAGTGAAACTGATTGTGGACTTCTACCTCCAGAATTGTATGAGAATAAATGTGTGTTCTTTCAAACCATCAAGTGGTAACTTATTACAGCAGCCATAGGAAACTAATATATAAATTTAATTAAAAAATGCTTGAGATGTTTGTGAATTTTTATTAATGTCATCCATTAATATTTGAATAATTGACATATTTAAATATTCAATATTATCTTCCAAGAAAATATGTCTTTTATTTTTCAATAAAATATATGGCTTTTGGGGAAGTGTCTTACACTGATATTTCCAAAGAAAAAGATTTTTGTTTTTCAGAGAATCAGCAGTATATTTTTTATAAAGGAATTTTCTGGAGGGTAAACATAGAGGGAAAATGAGTGTCATTAAGATTGGCAGGAGCTGGGCATTTAACAGGTCAATTTCTATAATATTATGTAAGGAGCAACAATTTGGTTCCTTAAAAGAGATTAGGTTAAAGAAATAAACTTACAATTTTCCCCAGATTATTCTTTTGGAAGGTTCTTCTGTAAGCAGGTTTTGTTCACTGTATGATGACAGACAATGAATAAATGGAAATATTAAGCTGCATTATCTTTCTAAAATACAACATTTTTTTCCAACACTGCATCAGAGTATACCCAAAATAATTCTTAAAGACTGAAATAATGTTTTTCACCAAGACATCATAACTCTGAGGTTTCTGGCATTTTATATATACTCATCTTCTCTGGTTAGCTTTTGCTTTTTTTATTGTCCTTATTTTGATAATCAAGTTACTATTTCAATGTAAACATTAAACTTTATTTCTCTATGTTTCAGAAATATTTACAGAAGGAAATTCTGACATGTTGGGAGTGGAGTTAATTACAGATTTTTTTTTTTTTTTTGCAGTACGCGGTCTCTCCCGTTGCGGAGCACAGGCTCCGGACGCACAGGCTCAGCAGCCATGGCTCACGGGCCCAGCCGCTCCGCGGCACGTGGGATCTTCCCAGACTGGTGTACGAACCCGTGTCCCCTGAATCGGCAGGCGGACTCTCAACCACTGCACCACCAGGGAAGCCCAGCATTTGTAGTTTTAAAAAGCTCTAGATGTGATTCAGGGGTGCACAAAAGTTTCCTCACCTTGAGTTATGTAGTAAACCCTCAGGAAGTAGAGATTTTCCTGAACTGTCCATCACCCCCAAAGGCCAGCTATTTGTCATCTCACTGGTGTCACATGTTCCATTCTCTGCGTGCTAAGAAGAGAGTCTAGGTACCCTTCTTGCCCCCAGAAGTCTCTCCCAGAGTTTTCTCGTATATAGTAAATCTTATTAAGGGTCAGAAGGGGCAACTTAAAATGTTTAATCAGTTTTATTTCATGGGAAAATTTTTATGATGGTGCAGCATTTGTGAATTGAGAATTAGAAACTCCTCTGGTGTATCTCTTTTTTTTTTTTTGGCGGTACGCGGGCCTCTCACTGTTGTGGCCTCTCCCGTTGCGGAGCACAGGCTCCGGATGCGCAGGCTCAGCGGCCATGGCTCACAGGCCCAGCTGCTTTGCGGCATGTGGGATCTTCCCGGACTGGGGCACGAACCTGTGTCCCCTGCATCGGCAGGTGGACTCTCAACCACTGCGCCACCAGGGAAGCCCAAGGTGTATCTCTTTCAAATGTCAAGGGTATATCATTTCTAGTTGATACTGATATTGTGAATATAAGTTTGATGGGAAATGGAAAATATATTACAAACAGTAATTTAAAGGGAAGGAAGTATGTCATCTTTTCTTTCTGACTTTTTAATCCTAAATCTTCTTCAAGGCACTGTTTGAAGCCAGCCCTTTCCTTAAAGAGTTCTAACATACTCAGTTTTCATGGTAACCTTTCTTATTTCTAATTGTAAGGCATTTGGGATTATTTTGGTGCCTGAATACTGTGTTTTCTATTGTGCTTTAATTATTACATTTTTTTTATGAGGCTCTTAAAGGCTGAGATCTTTAGTACCCTGTGTACCAGTGAGAAAACAGTAGTCCCCCGTTATCCGTGGTTTCCCTTTCCGTGGTTTCAGTTACCCATGGTCAGCTGTGGTCTGAAAAATATGACATAGAAAATTCCAGAAATAAACAATTCATAAGCTTTAAATTGCGGCCATTCTGAGTAGAGTGATGAAATCTCTCACTGTCCCACTCAGTCCCACCTGGGACATAAATCATCCCTTTGTCCAGCATTTCCTGCACATTAGTCACTCAGTGGCCAGATTATTGCCGTTATAGCAGTTCTTGTGTTCAAGTCACTCTTATT
This sequence comes from Mesoplodon mirus, assembly GCF_964341445.2. Lineage (NCBI taxonomy): Eukaryota > Metazoa > Chordata > Mammalia > Artiodactyla > Ziphiidae > Mesoplodon > Mesoplodon mirus. Next base: position 53,148,627 of record NC_138990.1, on the reverse strand, counting down.
TTACTTTAATAATGGCCCCAGAACACAAGAATAGTGATGCTGGCAATTTGAATATGCCAAAGAGAAGCTGTAAAGTGCTTCCTTTAAGTGAAAAGTTTCAAGTTCTCGAATTAATAAGGAAAAAAAATTGTGTGGTGAGGTTGCTAAGATCTGTGGTACGAACGAATCTTCCATTTGTGAAATTGTGAAGAAGGAAAAAGAAATTCATGCTAGTTTTGCTGTCACACTTCAAAAGTTACCGCCACAGTGTGTGACATGTGCTTAGTTAAGACAGAACAGGAATTAAATTTGTGCAATAAGAGAGAGAGAGAAACTACATTGGTATAACTTTTATTACAGTATATTGTTATAATTATTCTATTTTATTATTACCTATTTTTGTTAATCTCTTACTGTGCATAATGCATAAAATCAACTTTGTCATAATTATGTATGTATAGGAAAAAACATAGCATCTGTAGGGTTCAGTACTATCCTTGGTTTCAGGCATCCACTGGGGGTCTCGGAACATAGGCCCCACAGGTAAAGGGAGACTACTGTATTGTCAAGTACATTTTAAGTGCATGAAACTCATATATTGGACTGAATGAAATAAAAACATTTTTAACAGAGAAACTGACTTTATCAGTTCCAGCTGTCTCATACTTATTTATTTTTTTTCTGTATGGTTAGAAAATTTAATAAGACTAAAGAAAGTGAGCACTTTTTTTTAATGCAGTTGGTCCTCAAAATATATGATTGCCATCTTGGTATCATGCATTGTCTTTTTTAGAATAATGCATTTCAAAAACTACTCTGTTCATATGTAAACAGCAAACCAAACTTTGTAGCTATGGTAGTGTGCTTCTGGGGTGTACATACACGTTCTTCTGTCTGTGTTTGGTTTATATATGTGTGGGGAGGTGAGAGGAGAAATTTCCTTACTGTAATTATCAAAGCAATACTTAGATGAGAAACATACAACAGGTATGTGATTCAAGATAATTTAAATCCATTATTATCCAAGAAAATTAAATCTCTTAACTTTGCTTAGTGCAATAGTAATGCATCACCCATGTGGATGATTTCTTGGCAACACTGGCTGAACTTAATATTTATCATAAATAAACAGTGTTTGTTAAAGGCATGTCATTGTAAATGCTCTCTTCCTTTATGAAAGCAGAATTAAAATGTCTTTACAGAATAAATACATCATTCTTCTCATTAAACTTCACAGAAGGGCTCAGTGAAAATAGGCTTTCACTGCAAGTTCCCTTCCCCTTATCTTTCTTTCCAGCTGTTCTGATTCTCCTAAAAATCAACTTCTCGTGGTGATTTCTGTTAATAGGTAATAAGACCAGTGATTTAAATCACTGATTACCTGCTTCTGGCTTTCAAACTATTCTAGCATGCTTCTAGTTAGAATAATGATTGCAGTGATAAGTTTATGTGAGCAGGTGGTAATTTTACACATTAATGCTCATTGAGCTTCTTAGATTTACATTAGCTCTTGCAATAATAAAAAAAGTTTAATAGTAGAAGAAATATTTATGAATATTTGAAATATAGATGTGCTTTCTAGCAAAATTAGAGATCTACACAAGCGTTGTTGAGATTTATTTAGCTGCAACAAAACATGTATTTCCAGTACTGGCAATTGGTAAACTTAGCTTACTCTGGTGTTCTTGTATTCCTTCTCAAAATGCTGTATTTTGATCAGGTCTACTAGCTGTGTCTTTAGAGCTCTTTAAGGGAAATTCACTTATATTTATAAGACAAATTTAAAATTATTGCAAAGCCCTCCTCCTCCGTCTTTCCTCCCACAGGTGCACAAGTGCACACACACATGCTGCTATTTACTGTTTCTGTCCACAGAGTCTCTGTGACCTGGTGACTTGCTCTGACACGTCTGGTAACAACTCTGACAGAAAAGAAGATGTATACTTTTTATTTTATTTTTTTATTTTTTTTTATTTGTGCGGTACGCGGGCCTCTCACTGTTGTGGCCTCTCCCGTTGCGGAACACAGGCTCCGGATGCGCAGGCTCAGCGGCCATGGCTCACGGGCTCAGCTGCTCCGCGGCATATGGGATCCTCCCGGACCGGGGCACGAACCTGTATCCCCTGCATCGGCAGGCGGACTCTCAACCACTGCGCCACCAGGGAGGCCCTGTATACTTTTTAATTGAAAGTAGCTACGTTTTCAAGTTCTTTAGTGAACCATTACTTAGCGTAAAGTCACTTTGGAATCAATTAAATATGAACTGTTGTCACATCAGTATTCATTGTAAAGCACTTAGGTGATTAAAGACCCTTGGCTTCTAAATATTTGACTACTTACCAGCACCAGCCATTTAGAAAGCCTTATTAGCTTTTTATACTTCCAGGGATGGCAGCATGAAAAAGTAAAACAAAGTGAGAGGAAACATAATTGCCTCCAAATGAATGTTCCTTCAGCCTTGGCCTGGCTTGTGCTATTCTAGGGTGCTCCTATTCTTCCTCTAGCTCCCCTTACCTTCTGTTGCTAACTTCTGGGGCTTCCAGAGCTCTCTGCATCTACAGTGCAGGATTTTTACATAAAAATCCAAAATAAAAATAAATGAATAAATTTATAAATTTTCATCATCCAGGTGGGATAGGGCTAAAATATACATTTTACATTTAGCAAATGAAGCAAGTATGAGCATGTTTAATATTTGAAGAGCTTCCTTTAATTTAAACAAATTTTTAAATATGTTGGAACACATGTAAATGAAGTATATAGGAATAACAGTTTTAAATTATAATTTATGATACTAATCATAATTACTACTCTTTATTGAAGGAATTATATGTGAAGCTATGTGGCATATATGTGTTTCTTTCATTTTCTCAACGCCAACACTATGAGATCGGTATTCTCATCCCTGTTTATGTATGAGAAAACTGAGGCTTGCAGAAGTAAATTAAGTAATTCAGGTAATCCACAGAAGATTATATAGTGCTCTAACTTGGATTAGAATCCAGGTTGTACTGACTACAAAGTTCTGTTTCTTGAACACTAAGCCCAAATGACTCCTCACAAAGGTTCCCTAAGAATCTACAAAGAGATTTCTTTTGTTTGTTTGTTTGTTTGTTTTTGTTGTTATTTTTTGGCCCCGCAGAGTGGCATGGGATCTTATTTCCCCAACCAGGGATCGAACCTGTGCCCCCTGCAGTAGAAGTGTGGAGTCTTAGCCACTGGACCACCAGGGAAGTCCGCAAAGAGATTTCTTAGAAACTGTTCAAGTTGCTAAGTGCACAACTACATTTTGCCTAGACAGTCACTGAATAAAGTTAAAACTTTATTTATTTTAATACCCTTTGCTCAATTTTTTTATAATTCATAATTTTACCTGTTTGATGGAACTTTCTAGTTATTAAATACTTGATGCTTTCATGAAATCCAGTCTTTTCATATATAAAGATTGTGGTATATAGTCTGTATATTCAAAAATATCCATGATTTTGTAATCATGTGTTTGGCTAAATGTTTGGCTAAAATTTACAAATGTTTACCTGTGCCTTGTTTGGATAATCAATGTCATTTAAAAATATTCCACATGAATTTAAAAGGAGAAATACTCTTTAAAAAATTGAAACAAGTAGTTATAAAAAGGAGATACTTTTTCCTCCAATAGTATAATAATGACCATTGACAGTCATTAGTGAGTAGCTAATGGCCAAAAGGGAACATGAAACAATTATTATGAGACCATAAAATTGATTTATAATAAAAAGGAGTGATACACATTGGCAAAATTTTTTAAAAATGTTTTTTGATGTATTTGAAAATAATGATTCTTTCCAAGTTTATGATTCTACATTTTCCCTTCTCTCTAGGACCCATTTATTTTCAATCCTACAAAAATCATTATTATTTTTAATATTGACATATGTCATGAATTTTAAATTTTATTTATTTATTTATTTATGGCTGTGTTGGGTCTTCGTTTCTGTGCGAGGGCTTTCTCTAGTTGTGGCAAGCGGGGGCCACTCTTCATCGCGGTGCGCGGGCCTCTCACTATCGTGGCCTCTCTTGTTGCGGAGCACAGGCTCCAGATGTGCAGGCTCAGTAATTGTGGCTCACGGGCCCAGTTGCTCCGCGGCATGTGGGATCTTCCCAGACCAGGGCTCGAACCCGTGTCCCCTGCATTGGCAGGCAGATTCTCAACCACTGCGCCAACAGGGAAGCCCCCAAAATTATTTTAGTCCCCAATAATATAAAATTTTTATACTTATTAATCTGATTCAGGCTTAATGAGAATTTAAAATTTGGGTTTTTCGTGCTGTCAGTGAAGTCCTCCAGTTGTCTCAGTTTTGTAAGATTACCACCCGTGTCCTACAACTGTGTCAGGACTGTTATGCTAAGTATTAACAGACATTGAGAGTGCTCTGCTTGAAGTTTTACCCAATGTCCTGTTCTGTCACCTTATTTTAATCTACAATATCATGAAGCTTCATATTTAATACCAAGCTTTAATATATTGCACATTTTATCTCCTTTCTCCTTTCAATGTTCAGTTTTCTTCTATTTCATACCTCTTAGGTCAGGCACACATGTTACACGTTCATGTGGTTTAATCCCCTAAATGCTGAATGCATTGCTATTTGGGTACCCACAAGGCATCTGACCATCTCATGGAGTCCAGGTGGAGAAGAGAAATATCTTTGTGTGAGGCAAGATGCTAGAAGGCAGGATGAGAATGTTTTAGGTCAGTCAGAGGTTGTAGTATAGAAAAGTGAGAAGAATTCCACTCAAATATTTCAATTTTCTCTGTGGAACACAAGGCAATATTATGACTTATGGTGATGAGCTGGGAAAGCAAGCTTAAAAGGGATCATAACATCTTAGAACAGCTGCTACAGAGAATGTGGAGGGGGCTGACTAGGGACAAGGTAAGCGATAATAAGTAATTCTCAAGCCCCCAGACCCATGTAGCCTCTGCAGGTTTGCAATATAGCCAATATGTTATTTCAGGATGAATGCTGATAAAGCTGCCTCTGGGCTACTAATTCTGAACTATGCCCAGATATTAATTTTGGAGGCTAAAAAAGTGCCATTTTCTCATTCATACTACTCTATTAAATTAAATATGTATAATAAGACTCTTTTTCTACAAGACCGTAAGAAAATCTTTGTTAATTTTGAATTTTAAAATACTATCAAATAAACCATGACATATCAATGCAATTGAACACTGTACATATTAAAAAAGAATAAGATAAGAAGGACTGTATGTTCTTACATAGGATTTCATAGTGATATTAAATGCAATTGCAACATAGTACGTGCAATGAGTTCTCTCTTTTGTGAATAAGTTGTGATTAAAACATACCCCTGGAGTGTTACCAGTCTGTGGGCATTCGATAGACAGGCTGCAACTTTGGAAGTTAGACCTGGCTTCTTAACATCATATTCCTTTGTTTCTGAGGCTGAATGCCTATCCTTTCTTCAAGTTTATATGATAAAGTGGGAGACTGTCACCTTAACTATATCAGATATCATTAGGACTCTGTATGGAGTCATTTGTCTAAGTATATGGGTGTGACTTGGAGATTTAGGTCTGGTTAGAGCAGGTCAGAGCTTTATTGGAAAAATTTGTACTTTCCCAGAAAATGAAGGAGCCCTCAAATTCTCACTATTAATGAAACACTGTGAGAGAAGGAGAGAGAGAGAGAGTGTGTGAGAGACATTACTGATTATTCTGGGCATCAAAACTGTGTAATGGGTTTGGTCTTTGAAGCTTCAGAGCTCTTTTGAGTTGCTGGAAGTAGTCCAGAGGTGATCACCCCTTTGAGATTGACAGACACACCAAATAGGTCCTGGGAGTTGCCTCCCCCGGTTAGAAGACTTCCATAGCCAGTCCTGAGCTGTGGATGGGGCCCACACCTTACTTTGCTTCCAGGATGGTGATTTTGGTCAAAACTAAACCACCTGCTTTCACCTGGACAGCAACCGTTCAGCACCTTGTGGACCACAGTACAGGACAGGGTCAAAAATAAATAAGGGGGCTTTTGTTTCCAGATATGGTGGGCAGTTCATGTCAGCTCTCTCACTGAACTCAACTAGATAACAGATAAAAAATATATATATTTTAAAAATCTGCTTAAAGATACTGAAAACAAACAAAGGTACAATCTAATGATGAATTACCAAACCAGAAACCTGAGGAGGACAGAAACTTAGGGAAAAAACATCTGGCATTTGGGAATGTTTTATCCTGTGGGGTAATGTACTGATTATTGAGAAGGCAGACAGGTCAAGAGGCTGACGAGCCCTTTTCAAAGGGATTGGTGGAGAGATGCCATATAAAATACAGGATGCTCAGGTAAATCTGAATTTCAGATAAATGAACAAGTTTTCAGTATGAGTATGTCCCACGCAATATTTGGTTTAAGGTGAATGTAGGAAAATGCTAATCCACAGGAGGCCAGCGCATCTGGGTGTTCAACAATAAAATGTTGATATACTTTATTGCCATGTGAGGTTTTAATTTGTGGTAGACCAATACTTTGATAGCAATAATTTTTTATGACAACTGCTAGTTTTGCTCTTCTTTCCTAGTATGAAAGGAAAGGTGCATTTGTAACACTTGAAAAAAGGATGGCTGAGTTTGGCAAAATAAAGAGGAATTGAGATAAAATGGAGTGTTTAGTGGGTTGCGTTTTCCCGTCTTCCATTCCCCCAACACACACACACACACACACAGACACACACACACACAGACACACACAATGGGATAAGGGAGAGAAGGAAACCAGATTTTCCTTTGTTATTTGAGAAGACTTAAATATCTAAGCATAGGAGAATCTGTATAATTCTTCAAGTGGGAAGCTAGTTGAAGTTCTCACAGACCAAAGTTATGAAAGAACAGAAGAAATGGCTGTATGGCCTGTGGAGGTAAGAGAAGGGGGGAGATAGGGAGCATTTTCTCTGGGGATTCTGAAAGGAATGGAGAGAGCCAGACTGCTTGAGTGGAGTATAGAAGTAGTGGAGAGGCAGGGCCAGGATGCCTGCCAAGTATTTGAAGAAACATAAGGTGAGGGGAAAATCACAGTCCCATAGCAGTGGTGAGGAGTAGATAGCCCAAGTAATAGATAGTCAGAATCTGTGGTGGAAATCTCTAAGAAGCCTTCCTCCAGGGAACACCAGCTGAGCTGAAAGCTGAGGGAGCTCTAGGACATGGGAACAGATGGGAAGGGCGTATCCGTAGTGTCCCAACAATGACCTAACAATGGCCCAAGTTGCTTAACAAGGACCCAAGTCAAAAAAATGATCTCTTTTTTTCTTACTGAGATGGTTAATTTTATGTGTCAATTTGACTGGGCTAAAGGATACCCAGATAGCTGGTAAAACATTATTTCTGAGTGAGTCTGTGAAGGTATTTCTGGAAGAGATTAGTGTTTGAACTGGTAAAGCAGATAGCTCTCCCCAGTGTGAATAGGCATCATCCAATCTGTTGAGGGCCCGAATAGAGCAAAAAGATGAAGGAAAGTTGAATTCAGTTTCTCTGCTCGAGCTGAGACATCCATCTTCTCCTATCTCAAACATCAGCCTTTCTGGTTCTTGGACTTTTAGATTCAGATCAAGACCAACATAATCACCCCTGTCCCTGACCCCCTCCCCAGTTCTTAGGCCTTCAGACTTAGACTGAATCATACCACCAGCTTTCCTAATTCTCCAGCTTGCAGACAGCAGAACTGGGGTTTCTCAGCCTCCATAACGGCTTGAGCCAATTCCTATAATAAATATTCATATATATATACATATATATATATGTGTGTGTGTATATATATATATATATATATATATATATATATATATACTCTTTGTTCTGTTCCTCTGGAGAAGCCTGACTAATGCACTTACTAACTAACCCTATTGGGAAGTAGACTAGCAAGCCCATAAGAATACAGATGTGTCAGAGAGCAAGTGGATATAAAGAAAAACCTGGGGATTAATGTTAAGCTAGGATGTGACTGCATCACAAACCTAACTCTGTTAAGAAATCATTGTATTGGGTTGAGGGAAATACTGAAATTGATTGGAGTAAAATGTTCATATTAGGTAGCTAGGGTTTCAGAGACAGGTATAAATTGATTATAAAAATGAAGGAAATTTGTTTAGAATTTTAACTATAAATTTTATACTTATTATATCAGTATATACACAGAAAGAGAACCTGAAGAAAGATCATACCAAATTGCTAATTGTGATTTGGGGCTGGGGTGGCATGGAGTGGAATGGGGATGTGGGATTATAGCAATATTCCCCTAGTACATTGTATATTTCTCCATGTTTGAATTTCTTACAAAAATAATTTCTTTGTAGTAAGAAATAGATCCTTCCAAACACAACAAAGATTAACATTAACATGGGGAATGGCCTGAGCATATTCATCATGACCTTCCTCCTACTGGGGCACTGAACTACTAGGCGAAGCCTAGCATAGAACTGGAAAACACAGAGGAGATCTCAAATGTTACATATGAGGCCTCATATTTATTGATGAGAAGATGCATTGTCAGGACACCACTGTTGTCAATGCTGAGATGACAAAGGACCCAGTCATTACAATATGGCTCTGCCTCTTTGGAAAAGCCCATGGTGAGAATCTGACTCATGGCTAAGATGGAACACCTAAGTTAACACAGGGAGAAGAATGACCTGTCGTCTTGCTTCATGCATCCGTGGAATAAATACTTTTCCTGCTGACATCTGAGAGAAGCATCCAGGTAGAGTAGAATTACCACTTTTCCATTTAGCCGGGAGAGGATACTTCTCTATACTGAAGATACCTCCTGACTAAGCCTCAGTGGAGAGGACTTGATTTAGCCCTGTCACCTCCTATCTGCTGGTGGAGAAAAATCATCATATCTTTCACTGCCTGACCATCCACTAATGCTGAATTGCTGAGGTGAAAGCTCACGCTGAGGAGACTCACTTTCTGATGGGGGCAGGCAAAGAAAGCTCAAGAAGGAGACAAAGCTGAAAAATGGAAACTGGAGGCTCTGATGGAGAGGTTGCACAGTGAAACACAGAATTAATACTGCTGAAAAGGGAGTTTGTGATCAGAAGTTTAAAATGGAAGAACAACCTTTCAACACTAAGGAGAAACATTAAGAAATGGAAATCATGACTGAAAATATACGAGACATGGAGGACAGTCCCAGGGGAAATAATATGCAAATAACCAGCATTCCAGGAGCAGATGGAGGTAGAATCAATGATCAAAGCAATAATCTTCAGCTTCCTGATCTGAAGAAAGATCAAAAGGGCTTACCAAATGTCAGGCAGGAGTGATGAAACAGGCATACATCTAGACATATCTTCGTGAAATTTCTGGTGTCTGTGGAAAGAGAAAATATATATACATTTTTCAAACAGATAAAAAACGTTCAAATATAATGGAAAAGGAATGTTTGACTTTGACTTCTTATAGGCCACACCAGAAGCTAGTGCAATAATGGTTATACACTTTTGAGAGAGAAAGCACTGTTGTATAAAAATCCTACTCTTGGAAAAGTTATTCATATGGTGACAAAAAAGGACTTTTTTTTAAACATCTTTATTGGAGTATAATTGGTTTACAATGGTGTGTTAGTTTCTGCTGTATAACAAAGTGAATCAACTATACATATACATATATCCCCATATCTCCTCCCTCTTGCATCTCCCTCCCACTCTCCTTATCCCACCCCTCTAGGTGGTTACAAAGCACCGAGCTGATCTCCCTGTGCTATGTGGCTGCTTCCCACTAGCTATCTGTTTTACATTTGGTAGTGTATATATGTCCATGCCACTCTCTCACTTCATCCCAGCTTACCCTTCCCCCTCCTTGTGTCCTCAAGTCCATTCTCTACATCTGTGACTTTTTTGGATATGTAGGAACTCAAAGTATTCTACTCATGTTCTCATTCAAAATTACTCAAGGATGTACTCCAGCATAAATGATAGTAAATGTTAATAGAGATCTAAAGCAAACAGAAAATAAAAAATATAATAAATAGTAGTGAGCAATGAATCTAGTAAAATATGTAGGTAACTCTAAGTGGATGAGGATAAAGTGATTGCAAATTGTAATATCACTGATGAATAAGTACACTGAGAAGAGGCATACTCTAAGGAAAAAAGTGAAAAATAATATGGAATTACATTTCTGAAGTACAGAGTTCAGAAAAATCTAGGATATGGAAATGGTATGAATGAATGAGACAGTAAAATATTCTTAAGGTTCTGCCATTGTGGAGAATGGTAAAAGTACTACTAATTTTAATAAAACAGCAGAGAAATATGGGTTTTAATATGACTGTTGAAAATACAGGCTGATGAACTATTCAAGCAGATAGAGGAACATATTACTATTTCCAAACTATTGGTAGGGGGCAATTGAAATGCAAAACAAAATAAATAGAGCAAAAAAACAACTTGTTCAAGCTCCAGCATCACAAATAGGCTAATGAAGGGTAGATTTAGAGTTGAGAAACAATAACTTGATAATGGCAGGGTATTCAAGGAGAACTCGATTCAAAAGAATTGAAAGAGTGGGACTTAATATCCCTCTTTCAGAGTTTGATACATTAAGTGTGATACAATTAAAAAGATTTCAGACAAAAATGTAAAAATTACAATAAAATTATCATGTACTTGACAACAAAAATAAATCTTAAAAATTCCAAAATGTGGCTATTTAAAGGTCTCATTATTTGGTTACAAACAAAAATAAACAAAAACAACACCACAAAAGGAGGTAACTAAAATAAAGTTTAACCAGGTCTTAAAACAATTTCTGTTGAAATTAAGAAAGTTTTAAAATATCTGGATCAATTAGAAAAACAAAAGTGAAATTATAATCTAGAAGTTGGTAGAAATAGGAACACATTATCAAAATCGATAGGATATAGCATAAATATAAAAATGTATAACCTAAAAGCTTTTATTTTTAGCAAAAGAGAGGCAACATATATATTTAAGTGTTCAACTTAAGAAAAAATAAAGAAAACCCAATAAAATAATAAAATTTATAAGGTTAATCTAAAATAGAGGATTAAAAACAAAATAATAACTAAAAACTAGAATGAAACACTAAATAAAAGCAAAAGCATGGGCCTCCCTGGTGGCGCAGTGGTTGAGAGTCCGCCTGCCGATGCAGGGGATACAGGTTCGTGCCCCGGTCTGGGAGGATCCCATATGCCGCGGAGCGGCTGGGCCCGTGAGCCATGGCCGCTGAGCCTGCGCATCCGGAGCCTGCGCGTCCGGAGCCTGTGCTCCGCAACGGGAGAGGCCACAGCAGTGAGAGGCCCGCATACGCAAAAAGAAAAAAAAAAAAAAAAAGCAAAAGCAAATGGAGAAATAAGTGATTTTAGCAATCTATAAAATAAAAAATGTATGCAGGAAGAGATAAAGTATTTGAACAGACCCATTTTTGTGTTGTGTGTGTAAAAGATGATTAACAATCTAACATTAAAATATATAAGGTTTGGCTGGTTTTATAGTTAAGTTCTAATTAACCTTCAAAAAAACAGGCATTTTCTATGTATTCAGACTTTTCTAGAGCATGGGAAAAAACAACTTTAAAAATTTATAAAGAGGACATAATCCCTCACACAAAAACTTAAAAGGATAGTACAAAATTTAGTCTAGGTCACCTGTGAATATAGACATAAATATCCCAACTATAAATAGAATTGCAGCAGTGTTTTAAAATAATAATAATAATAATATTCTGTGGGCCAAATAGTTTATTTCAGGAATGCAAGAATGTTTCAAAATTAAGATCTAGCTATACAATTTGTAATATTAAATTAGAGGAGAAAATGCTCTCATTATCAATAGATTCTGTGAAATAATTTAATTAAAATAACTGATTTAAAGAAAAAATAAATTGGGAAAAATAAATTGGGAATAAAAATGGGAGATACTGTTTTCCAAAAAAAAAAAAGAAAAAATTCTAATGAATGATAAAATAGTAAAGTCATTGATGTTAAGATAAAATACAAGGGAAGGATGCTTCCTATAAATCACTATTCTCAATTTTATCTTGTGTTTCTAGCTCATGTAACATAACATGGGAATAAAGTAAGTGGCATCAGTATTTCAAAACAAGAAATAAAATTACCATGATTTTCATATAATTTGTTTTCATACCTAGAAAATTCAGAAAAGTCAGAAAAAAGACTTATCAATAATAAGAGGATACAGTAAGTTACCTGGATACATGATAAAGATACAGTTTAATGACTTTCCTTGATAGTAAAAGAAACCTGTTAGAATGGAAATTTTAAAAATATGCTGATCTCAATAGCAGCATCAATCATAAACTCCTTAGGAATAAACTAACAAATTAGAATGTTAAAAAATTCTTTAAATAAAAACATGCATTGAAGGACAAATAAAGAGTGATGATGTTCCTGAGGGGAAGATTTACTAAAAAGCATATAAATCCTTCCTAAATTAGTATTTGCAGTTAACATGTTTCTAATAATGGTCCCAATGGTATCTCCTGTGTTCAATTCCACAGTTCCTTTGTATATCATTAGCTTCCTGTCAGAAAGCAGATGGCACATTCAAATGGAGTAATTGAGGAAAGTTTAACGAAGAGATGATTTACAGAGGTTTTGGTAGGGTGAACTGAAAAACTACAGGAGATGATGAAGCCCCCCGGGACTCATATCACCATCCTGAGTCCTAAACAAATGGGAAAGGGGAGGGAGTGGAGAACAGAGAGTTCCAACTCTAGCTGTAGGAGAGGACCACCAGTGAGAGCTATGGCCCACTGAGGACGGAGGATCGTGGACCATAGACCTGCTGGGAAGGAGCTAAGTGAATGAATGTCATATCCGTTGGTGCCTCTCATGGCCAAACTCAAATGGAAACAAGAGGCAAGAGATTCAGGGTGAGGCAATCCACAGATGCCAATCTCCCAAGATAAAGAGGCAAGTGAATCTGGAGAGGCAAGTACAGATGTCCAGCACTATATTAAAGAATCATGTATAACATTGCTAAGAAAATATTGAAAACTGCATGTAATAAAAGAGGACTTGTCCTATTCCAGATCTTAAAATTTTCAATAAATGCAGTGACTGAGAAAAGGAAAAAGCAAGCAAAGCAACAGAGTTGAACAGAGAGCCCAAAATAAGCTTGAGTATGTATGGGAACTGAATATATATTAGAGATTCTATTCCATTATGTAGAGGAAAGAATGACTTATTTGATAAAAGTTTTTAACTATTTTTTAACCATTGCTTTGGAGGAAAATAAAGTTGATATTCAACTCATATGATACAAAGATAAATTACAGACTAATGAAAAAACTAGAAAAATAAAATATAATGGATCTGAAGAAACTATAATGGACTATTTTTCTATAACTTTGGTTTTGATTGTATTTCCTAAATAGGACAGGACATGTCATAAAGAAAAAATGTACTGGATTTGAGCAGATAAAAATAAAGTTTGGATTGCAAGAATTAACAAACAAAACAAAGACACAGGACAGCAGAATGTATCTGCAACAAAATAATACACAGAGGATTAATTCCTATAAAATAAAGCTATTCCCTAAAAATAAGAAAAAGTCATATCATCAAACAGAAATGGGCAACTTGTATGTATAGGCAATTTGAGAAGGGAAAATATAAATAATAAGTATATGAAGACATGTTAAAACTAAATAATAGAAAAATTTAGACCTTGAAAGTATCATCATCAGAATGGAAAACTTTAAAAATATTAGTAACATCGAGTGATGATGAGGGTGTGCAAAAACAAGTGCTTTTCTACTTACTGTTGGTAGGAGTAAAACTACATATTTTCAGAAATTACTTTTCATGTATCTGTTAAGTTTAAAATGTGAATATAGTTTGTCCCATAATTCCACTTAGAAATATATCCTATAGGAATAAAATAATTAAACTGGGAAGGCTATCTCTTCTTTCCTTCCTTCCTCCGACCCTCCCTTCCTCCCTTACTTCCTTCCTGTTAAAAATTTTTAAAAAATAAACATGCGTTTAACATGGTTTAGTTAAATGTCCGTTAACAATGAAAGGTTGTTTGGTAGAAACTGTTAGTGCTTTCAAATACCCATATTCTCTTCTACATTTCCTAAACTCCCTTGCATTAGCTTGGGATCACATGGCTACCTCTGGCCAATGGATATACACAAAAGGACAGTCCATAGAGGCAGCTAGGAGAGGTGTGACTCCTCCCATCCTTCTCTCCCTCTGCCAAGTGGGCCTTGGAGGCCATGTGTTGCCCAGACGGCCTAGTTACAACATGGAGGAGAGCTGCCTGACCCAGGTTGGATTTACACCATCAAGAAATAATTTATTGGGTTATGCACCTGAGATTTTGGAGTTTATTTGTTATAATAGATACTTGTCATTTTTGCTCTAAAATCTTTAACTGATTGGATGAGTCCCACCCACAATATCAAGAGTAATAGCCTTTACTTAAAGTCAACTGATTGTATATGTTAACACATCTACAAAATACTTTCACAGCAACATCTTGATTAGTGGTGTTTGATTAAACAACTGGGTGCTATAGCCTAGCTAAATTGACATATACAATTAACCACCACATAGATCTATGTGTACTGACTTAGAAAAACGTCCTGTTGTTAAGCAGAAAGAGAAAATTGCCAACAAATTGTACAAAATATGAGGCAAGTACTTTGGGTTGGCTTGTTTAAGTTCAATTCTGACTTTCTTTTGGCATGCCTCTGTGCACTTCTGAGACTGGTAAGGCAGAAACTGTACTTTCCAAGCTCCTGTGAAGCTTAAGTTCCAGATGTGGCAAGGTTCTCCTGGGCTGATATAATGAGATAAGGAAGAGCAAGGTGAGGCACAGGCTCAGGTATGTGGGAAGGTCATCTCTTCTCTAATGCATGATGTTGGAGACATTTGGCTCTTTTGGGGCAGCTCTGGTATTGGTTCAAGTATCAACTCCCAGTGTTCTGGCTGCCCAGTTGTGTAGTCTTAGCTGTAGACTTTCTGTGAGAATGGTCTGCGGTGTAGACGAGCCTTTCTCCTGGCTCCCTTATTTTGGACTGCATATAATACAAACCTGTCTCTGTGGCTTTGCCAGAAATTCTGTACAGTACTTAATGCTCCCTAATAAATCCCTTTTTGCTTAAACAAGCTATATTTGATACCATTTTCAGTTACTAAGAACCTTAGCCAATAATGTATGATCTATGACTGTAAAAAGTCATAGCTCATACATCATTGGCTAAGGTTTCTGTTTCACTTTCAATATAAAGATAAAGATATATATATATCTTTATCTTTCAGTATAAAGATATGTAAAATTTAGATATACCCATGTAAATATTAATCAAATGGGAAATATAGAGATTAAACTGTTATACAGGTAGCATGAAGTAGAAGAGGAAGGGAAATTTATTTCTATTTCAGTCAGGGTCCAAACCAGTCAGGAAAAATTTAAGCCACTCAAGGCTAGAGCTGCCACTACCTCTAGGACTCATGGCTATTTATGATGAACACTTTGTTTTGGTTTGTTATTTTGAGTCAGGATTTCTAATAATTACAAAAACAAATTTTAAAATTTATAATGATAAATTGTTAAGTGTATATCCATATTCAAAATCTTGGAAGATTATGTCAAATGCAACTCATCTAAATGCAACTTATATAAATACAACTACTTATATTTATTTAAGTTACTGTTGACATCCTATAGGAATTCAAAGTTCATCTTGTAGTGAATGTCACAACTTTAAAATATGACATGTCTATGCTGAAATGAAAAGACTCGTAAGATTTTATTGTTCTAATTTTACATTTGTTATATTTGGTTCTCTGTATCAGATTTGTTATCAATTGTTTGGTTAATGTAATCTGATATCTATTTATATATGCTTATATATTTTGAAGACCTGAAAAACTGTCATAGTCCCATGAAATTAAAGAAATAGTTACTGAATGGAACCCTCTCCTCATTTTCTCCCAAATACAGTCCTGTAGTGGACAATTAATACTTTTAATGCTGTAAGTTGAAAGGTAGTTTGACCTTTTTTTCAGCCCTACTTTATTTGCTCAGCACCCCACCTACTATCCTTACTAAGACGGTCCCCAGGAGTGGAGTGGCAGCCGCTGAGGTCTTGCACAAGCAACCTAGGCCCTCTCCAACTTCTTGTATTTTTTTTTTTTTTTTTTCCTGGTGGATGAGCGTGCCCATGATTCTCACTAGGCCTGGAGAGTTTTGAAGTTGGAACTAGAGAAGGTAGTCTCCCTCTGCTGATGAAGCTGTTAGGTTCTTACCAAGTTCATCAGCAGTATGAGATAAGGAGGCTGGTATACAGAGAAAAGATAAATGATGGTGAGTGAGAATCCTGGTGATATTTTTGGTTACCTGAGCCTGATTGCTTAACATGCAATTGAAATATGAGTTTTAGTCACTTGCAACCAAAGGAGACCCAAGTAATGGAATCTCCAACATAGCTTTATTTTTCTTGAGATGAGTTTGGCAGAAAACAAAATTGCTTACTCTGCAGAATTTAGTAATAAATTAGCTAGCAACACTAAATTGGGAATGGTGGAGGTTCAAAGTGTTGAGTGCTATTTGCAGGCAAATTATCCACAGGCTGGTGAGAGGAAGGTCTACACTCAAGGGGAAGTAAACAGTGAGTCCACGCAACCCAGTTTCATTGGTCCCCAGATGGAAGTTCTCTCCTCACTCCCCTCCTGGGACTCCCAGACACTCCAGATTGTTACTCTCCTCCTTCACTGCTGCCCCCACCCGTTTCTCTTACACCCTCCTCCTATCCCTACTCTTATCTGGTTTGGTGGGGCAGAAACCCTCTTGAAGCATTAAGAAGATGCATGACCATGAACAAGCAGCCTCATTCCATCCAGGACCAAGTTTTCTAGTCTACAAAATGGAAGAGATTGGCAAGGTCACTTCTAATATTCCCCTTAACCTAAAAATATGGATGATAAATATATTTATCATTTGACTCACATTTTCTACCTGATTAAAATACACTAAAATTTTCATACTTAAATTTTTTTCTCCTCATTGGTTACAATAGTACAGAATATATGGTGTATTTTCATACTGCCACTGGAGAGTCAGCAGTCTGGATAGGTGAAGGAAATCCTGGAAAATCGAGGAGAGGTGAAGCACAAAGTTAAATGATAATGTGTAGGAGACACTGTTGGTTGTCTACACAACAGCCTATACCCTGCTCTTCCCTATTAACTGATTCTGATTTTGTTCCAGAATTCAGGTGCATGGCAATGTCCTCAGGGTAGGTGGGTTCCTTCTCAGGCTCCATGGGCTGAATTATGGTTAGACTAAACAAGGCAGAGTAGTCCTTTGCCGGTGATTGATTGGGGTGGAGATGGGGCATGTGACCCAGTTCTGACTCATGACTTAGAAAAGGGTGTTTGCTGGGGTATTCTGGGGAACATTTTTCTTCCTGATAAAAATAGACACAGGTAGGAAGAGCACCCTCCCCATTTCTTTTCTGTCGTTGGATGTTGTCATATGAACAGATGATATTTGGCACCATGGCAGCCATCTTATGATCATGAGGAGAAAAGCCAAAGCATCTCAGATAATATAACCCAGAGCCCTGTCATTGGAGAGCTCATGATTTAACTAACCCTGGAAACATGTTAAGTCAAGTCTTCTTGTTATCTGAAATAGTTAAACCCATCTCATCTAAGGTTTTTTTGTTATTTGAGGGCAAAACTATACTATCTGATACAAAAGTGACCCAATCCTGTTAATGTGGGTTCACCATGGAATCAAGCAGTCCTGAATTTGAATAATAGCTTTATCAATAAATATTTGTATGACCTTTAGAGACCATACTTTACCTTTTTGAGTCTCAGCTTTCTCATCTCTAAAATGAAGATAATAATAGAGTCCAGCTCACGGGATTCTTGAGAGGATTAAATGGCACACTGCATTTAAGGGAGTTAACAGAATACTGGCCACATGGTGAACACACAGCAGAAGTTAGCTACTTTTTAATTAGAGTTTATTTTGGTTATTATTAAGAGGCTGTGACTAACATATGCAGCTCTATGGTAGCTCTATCAAAGCAAGTTAGAGAAAAGTAAGCACTCTTTTCTGGCGTGCCTGCCCCTGACCAGCACTATTCCATACACAAAATGGCTCTTTAGTTCCCTCTTTAATTGCTGCAGAAGATTCAAGAACAAAGGAAGACTCAGAGACAGCTGTTCGTTGGGGGTGAAGAGAGCCTAACGGCTGACATTGTGGGAAATTGGGCACATTGGGATGGGTTATTAAAATGGGGATTGTGGGTGGTTCTGGAATTGAGCAAGATACGGGGGCCTCTGGAGGTAAGCAGGAGGTTAAGTCTCTGAGAGTCGGATGACCGAAAAGATTGCTTTAGAAGAGTTTCTGAGAAATTGACTGAAAACTAAGGAGATCAAAATAATATTTGGCAATTGGGGAAAATAGGAGAGGATATTTCCACATTACTTAACTGTCCAAATTGTCTGCATCTCTCCTGTTCACTTTCATTTTTGTGTTCAGTCCAGGGTAAATAACAGAGAGTGAAATGGTACAAGGAGGAGGATTTACAAACAGTTCTTTCTTTCATCTCTGTGCCCTGAAACCTTTTTTTCTCCATAAGCTCTTGAAATCACGTTGATCCAATGGAGTCTCTTGGTTTGAATAGCTTCTACTGCCAAACCTACTGCAAGGAAGGCAGGAGTGTGAAGAAGTGTAACCTGGAGCTCTCCAGCCTTGGCTTCAAAGCAGGATTTAGTCAGTGACTCTGAAAGGCATGTGGCAACAGGGGACACCTCAGCGCATGCCTCCTGTCTGCATCATTCCCTCTGCCCCCAAGGGTGTATCAGAGCTAAGGGGAACTAGCAGTTTGGCTGAATAATCTCTAGCAATGTGATATGGAGTCCCATGTTTTTAGTACTTCACTATGAAGCGCTAGCTTCAGACATTCCCAGCCATCTTAGTCACCTTAAGATTGTGTAAGAATCACCTGGAGTGCCTGTTAACAGTACAGATTCCTGGAATAGTCTGGTTCAGAGCACTTGTGTGAGGCCCAGGAATTAGCAATTTTCAACAAGCATCCTGAGCTATTCTAATGCAGGAGGTCCAGGAACTACATTTTAAAAAACATGCTCTAAGTACCAGGATTGCTGTCGTAATGGCTTTCTCTTCCTTTCTTTTTCCGAACTCCCAAGACATGAAGCAAATGGTAGATGCTACTTTTGAATAACTGCTGAGAAATTCTCTTTAAAAATTAAACTTAACTGGTCATGTTCTGAAATTAGAGATTTGCCTTGGAAGACTGGGCTATTATCAGAAGGAACATGTCTCTCCTGGGAAAAGCCGACACCACTGAAATACTCAAGGACCAACTAATGCTGCTTCCTTAAGCCTGGTGCTCATTCAGGGGGAGAGCCCTCTTTGAAGTCAGTTGGAATTGTGCCAGAGAGCAATGTGAGTGTGGGAGGTGTGACCAGAGGGGATCAGAGAAGTCACATTCAGGCACATCCAATAAATTAGTTAATTAATGAAATTTTATAATAATTTGTTTAGAGACAAGCAAAACTTTAGTACATGATAAAGGAACAGATCCAAGCTTTCCCCTCCTGTATTAAGGAGGACCCAGGGCTTCCCTGGTGGCGCAGTGGTTGAGAGTCCGCCTGCCGATGCAGGGGACACGGATTCATGCCCCGGTCTGGGAACATCCCATGTGCCGCGGAGCGGCTGGGCCCGTGAGCCATGGCTGCTGAGCTTGCGCGTCCGGAGCCTGTGCTCCGCAACGGGAGAGGCCACAACAGTGAGAGGCCCATGTACCGCAAAAAAAAAAAAAAAAAAAAAAAAAGGAGGACCCAGTTGTAGCACTGAGGTTGGAAACAGTGTGCAAGGAGACTTCTAGCTGATTGGTACCCAGCAGTGTGTGTCTGAGAGTGGGGAAGGAGAGAATTCTACTCTAAAGCATCATGACCATATGTGTTTGCACAGAAGGCTTTCTGCTACAGATTTCATCATACATGTGATGACATGAGTTAAATGAGTGCCAGAAGAGAGTTTTTTGTTTTGTTTTGTCTTTTTTTTTTTTTTTTTTTGGCTGAGCTGCACGGCTTGTGGGATCTTATTTCCCCGACCAGGGATCAAACCCTGGACCCCTGCAGTGAAAGTGCTGAGTCCTAACCACTGGGTCACCAGGGAATGCCCCTGAGATTTTTAATCTTTTTTTTTTGACATACATCATTTTACTGAAGTTACAGATTCTCTCTCCAAGAAGAATGTAACTAGGCATACACATGAAAAATTTCCATACCATGCCAAGGATTCATGGACCTCCGGAAACTCATTTGTAGACCCCAAGCAAAGAATGTCTGCTCTAGAATAAATATGGCAGGACCTGGAGATGGAAGTCAAGGAAGGATAGGTAATTCAATGAAAATCAGGCTTTGGTTGAATAAAGCATTGACTTCACTCTAGCCTCTCTCTGGAGCCAGACTACTTGGTTCAAATCTTGCCTCCTTCCCCGTTCCTCAGCTGTCAAACTTGAGGTAGTGGGCTTCCCTCCCTTCACTGTGGCATGGTTCCATATTTCTAAAATGAGGGTGATGACACAGATATGGTTACTGTAAAAAGTAAATGAGTGAATATGTATAAAGTCTTTACCTGGCACATAAAGGTTTGCTGATGCTATTATTTATATATATATATATATATATATATATATATATTTTTTTTTTTTTTTTTTTTTTTTTTTTTTTTGTGGTACACGGGCCTCTCGCCGTTGTGGCCTCTCCCGTTGCGGAGCACAGGCTCTGGACGCACAGGCCCAGCGGCCATGGCTCACTGGCCCAGCTGTTCTGCGGCATGTGGGATCTTCCCAGACTGGGGCACGAACCCATGTCCCTGCATCGGCAGGCGGACTCTCAACCACTGCGCCACCAGGGAAGCCCTGATGCTATTATTTAATTCCCTCTCTCAACAAATGATGTCAACGTCAACCACTTATCTTGCTTAGTGTTATCACTTAAATTCTTATGCTTCCATACGTGGTGTATTTTGTTAAATAGAATAAAGGCTCGAAGAGGATTGATTTTAACATTTTAGGCACTACGTTTCATACAGAGTACATACTTTATAAAAATTGTTGAAATAAATGAATTTGTGGAATGAATTTTACTAGGTCTCTAAAAGTTCCTCTAATCTTTCCCTTCCTTTACACCTTCATTGCCACAGCTTTAATTCAGGACTTCATCACCTATCTTCTCAAAACAGCCATTGTCTAAAAGCATTTCTGAAACCTGCCTATACATTAGAATCACCTGGGGAGATTTTAACTGTGGATTCCTGGCCTCTAAGAGGTATCTAGGCTTAGCAGCTCTGAAGTGATAGTATTGAGGAAAGTGGACTACGTTCAAAAGTATCTCATATGATTCTTTTTAAAAAAATTTTTTTTATTGGAGTATAGTTGATTTACAATGTTGTGTTAGTTTCAGGTGTACAGCAAAGTGAATCAGTATACATATACATATATCCACTCTTTTTTAGATTCTTTTCTTATATAGGCCATTACAGAATACTGAGTAGAGTTCCCTGTGCTATATAGTAGGTCCTTATTAGTTATCTATTTTGTATGTAGTAGTGTGTGTATGTCAATCCCAATCTCCCAATTTATCCCTCCCCCACTTCCCCTGGTAACCATAAGTTTGTTTTCTACATCTGTGACTCTACTTCTGTTTTATAAATAAGTTCATTTGTACCATTCTTTTAGATTCCACATATAAGCAACATCATATGATAGTTGTCTTTCTCTGTCTGACTTACTTCACTCCGTATGACAATCTCTAGGTCCATCCATGTTGCAGCAGATGAAATTATTTTGTTCTTTTTTATGACTGAGTAATACTCCATTGTATATATGTACCACATCTTCTTTATCCATTCCTCTGTTGATGGACATTTAGGTTGCTTCCATGTCCTGGCTATTGTAAATAGGGCTGCAATGAACATTGGGGTGCATGTATCTTTTTGAACACTCTTTGGCATAAATCGCAGCAAGGTCTTTTTTGACCCATCTCCTAGAATAATGAAAATAAAAACAAAAAAACAAATGGGATCTAATTAAACTTAAAAGCTTTTGCACAGCAAAGGAAACTGTAAGCAAAACAAAAAGACAGGGCTTCCCTAGTGGCGCAGTGGTGGAGAGTCCGCCTGCCGATGCAGGAGACACGGGTTCGTGCCCCGGTCTGGGAAGATCCCACATGCCGCGGAGCAGCTGGGCCCGTGAGCCATGGCCACTGAGCCTGCGCGTCTGGAGCCTGTGCTCCACAATGGGAGAGGCCACAACAGTGAGAGGCCCGCGTACCACAAAACAAAAACAAAAACAAAAAAAAACAAAAAGACAACCCTCAGAATGGGAGAGAATATTTGCAAGTGAAACAATGGACAAGGGATTAATCTCCAGAATATACAAACTGCTCATGCAGCTCAATATCAAAAAACAAATGACCCAATCAAAAAATGGGCAGAAGATCTAAATAGACATTTCTCTAAAGAAGACATACAGATGGCCAAAAAGCACATGAATATGCTCAACATCACTAATTATTAGAGAAATGCAAATCAAGACTACAATGAGGTATCACCTCACACAGGTTATAATGGCCATCATTAAAAAATTTACAAACAGTAAGTGCTGGAGAGGATGAGGAGAAAATGGAACCCTCCTACACTGTTGGTGGGAATGTAAATTGGTACAGCCACTATGGAGAACAGTATGGAGGTTCCTTAGGAAACTAAAAATAAAGCTACCATATGACCCAGCAATCCCACTCCTAGGCATATACCCGGAGAAAACCATAATTCTCCTGTGATTCTTAAGTAATGCTAGTTTTTGGAACTACTTGGTCTATGTTAAAAAAAAAATCTAAATTCCTTGTCCTTTCATGAAAGACCATTCACTCACTTCCATGTCTTTCCTCAAGTATTGCCCACCCCCACCCCCCATTTGTATCCTATACTCCAACCATGCAAAACACCTGCCTTGTTTCCTAGTGCTCCATTCTCTCATGGATGTGCTTTGTGCACCTCTGAACTTTGAACAGAGGCCAGTTTTGGTTTGTTTTGGTTGAAGTCGGATGTTAAAAAATATATTCTTTCCCAGATTCATACCCCTTTAGTAATCTCCAACAAAGTTGCAGTTTTTGGTTTTAAATTTTGGGCTCATCTGGTAAAGCAAAGATGATTTTCATCCCCTGAGCCAAGTGAATCATTTCTTTTCCAACTGAGATATAATTCATATACTATATAATTCACTTTATTAAAGTATAAAATTTACTGATTTTTAGCATATTCGCAAATTTTTAAAACCATTACCATTATCTAATTTCCAGATAATGGTAAGGTTTTTATCATTTATCATTTTTATCATCCCCAAAGAACCATTTATATTAATATATTTTATATTAATATATTAATATATTGCAAATCACTCCCCATTCCTCATCCCCATCTTGAAAACCTCTGACAACCACTAATCTACTTTTTGTCTCCATGGATTTGCTATTTGGACAGTTCATATAAATGGAATTGTACAATACGTGGCCTTTTTTTGTCTGGCCTCTTTCACTTAGCATAATGTTTTCAAGAGTCATCCATGTTGTAGCATTATCAGTATTTCATTTGCTTCAATTGGCAAATAATATTCAAGTATGTGGATATACCACATTTTGTGTATCCATTCTTCTATTGATAGACATTTGGGTTATTTCCACCTTTGACCATTATGAATAATGTTGTTATGAACATTGTGTACAAGTTTTTGTTAAGATATATGTTTCTGATTCTCTTGGGTATACACCTAGGAATGGAAATGCTGGGCCATATGGTAACTCTATGTTTAACTTTCTGAGGAATTGCCAAACTGTTTTTCCAAGTAGCCCTACCATTTTACATTCCCACCAGAAATGTATGAGGGCTCCAATTTCTCCACATCCTATGGACACTTGTTATTTCTCTCTCTCTATTTTTTTACAGCCATCCTAGCAGATGAGAAGTGATATTTCATTGTGGTTTTGAGTTACATTTTTTTAATGACTAATGATATTGAGCATCTTTTCATGTATTTATTGGCCATTTGTAAATATTCTTTGGAAAATATTCAAATTCTTTGCTAAATTTTAAATTGGGTTATAAATTTTTTTTATTATTGAGTTGTAAGAGTTTTTTGTATATTCTGAATACACATTGCTAATCATATATATGATTTGCAAATATTCTCTCTGATTCTGTGGATTTTTTTACTTTTTCAATGGTGTCTTTCAACTCACAAAATTTTTAAAGTTTGATAAAGTCTAATTTATTTTTCTTTTGTTGCTTGTGCCTTTGGTGTCATATCTAAGAAACCATTGTCTAATCCAAGGCCATGATGATTTTGCTTATGTTTTCTTCTAAGTGTTTTATAGTTTTAGCTCTTACACTTAGGTCTTTGATCAATTTTGAGTTAATTTTTGTACATGTATGAGATAAGAGTTATTCATTCTTTTGCATGTGGCAGTGTACCAGCACCATTTATTCAGAACACTATTATTTCCTGATGGAATTATCTTGGCATCCTTACTGAAAATCAATTGGTCATAAATAAAGGAGGATTTATCTGAATACTCAATTCCATTCCATTGATCTATGTCTAAACTTATACTGGTATTATAGTGTCCTGATATTACTTTATAGTAAGTTTTGAAAACTTGAAGTGTGAGGTTTTTTTTTTTTCAAAATTGTTTTGGCTATTCTGAGTCATTTGCTTTTCCATATGAATTTTAGTATCATCTTTTCAATTTCGGCAAAAAAGGCAGTCAGGATTTTGGTAGGGATTGCACTGAATCTGTAGATAAATTTGAGGAGTATTGTCATCTTAATATTACTGTCTTTTCATGAACATGGACAGGCTTTTCCATTCATCTAGATCTTCTTTAAGCAATTTCAATAATGTTTTTTATATCCAGTGTATAAATTTGGCACTCTTTCTGTTAAATTTATTCCTGAATATTTTATTCTTTTTGATGTTCTTGAAAATAGAAGTGTTTTCTGAATTTCATTTTTGGATTGTTTTTTACGAGTGTATAGAAATACAATCGATTTTTGTATATTGATTTATCCTGCAACTTTCCTGAATTCATTTATTAGTGAATTCCTTAGTATTTTCCATATACAAGATTATGCCACCTGTGAAACATGGGCTTTTAATTCACGTGGAGTTTTGGATAACATGGGTTCTGTGTCATTAATTGCTTTACTATCTTGATCAAACCGATTAACTTTCATGAGAATAATTTTCTTTGTCTATAAAATGACAATAATAATTCCAAAATCCATAGTTGCTGTGAGGAATACGTGTGCTGACACTGGTCAAATAACCATTATTTCAATTATTTAATACGTGAATCACAAGAATTGGCTCTTTTTAGCTAAGAATGAATAAATCATTTTCCAAATCATTTTCTCAATCCTTTTCACATTTGGGGTATTTTAGTTAGATATGGAGCTGAGAAAGAGTATATTAGATAATGTCAAACCTTTTAGGGTGATTAGAACAACTGGAAATGAAGCTTCAAAAATAGATTGAAATTCTGTTTAAATACTTTGCCAGATATGATGAACATTATTCTATGGGAACAAAAAAACTATTAAAGGATTTTTTGTTGGAGAATAATAAAATCAATGTAGAGATAGTGAAGGATTGAGAAATTAGGAGTAGGGGGAAAAGGTGGGAGGCTATTGTAAGAGATCAGTAGAGAATTGATGAAAACCTCAACTAAGGCAATATCTGGGAAGATAAGGGAGAAATAATATACTTTGGGAATATTTAGTATGTTTTGGTTGGAGGATAAGAATCATAACTTCCAGGATTCTGGACTGTATACATATCTCCTTTCTTGGAAGTGTTGCCTAAGGTACCTACAGAGTACCCACGTAGATATGCTAATAGGGTAATAGAGAATCAATCTGGAATGTATGAGAGAGAGTTGTTGAGGATTCTAGATACAAAATTTAAAATTTTTATTTGTATGACAACTTCTGGTCTTCACTTCTATTCTGCCTTTGAAGATTCTATGATTCATAATTATCAAAACTTCCTTATAAGTAACCCCCGAACCTCAACTCTTCTCTGTCTCTGTCTCTCTCTTGATAACTTAGTTGTCTAGCAAAACAAAACTCCTACTCTAGTAAAACCTAAACTCTTTTCATTCCTCACATCTGTACCTCACACCTCCTTCTCCCATAACCTTTCTTCTTCTGCTCCAGTCTGAACTGATTTGCTCTCCAGGACACTTGTTGTCTTGGAATTTCTACTTGCTTTCCTCTTGTTGGATCTCCTGTTTTTGGGATCACATATATTCTTCTTTCTTAAAATAGCATGGAAAGTGAATTTTTTAATTTTTTTTTTTTTTTTTTTTTTTTTTTTTTTGCGGTACGCGGGCCTCTCACTGTTGTGGCCTCTCCCGCTGCAGAGCACAGGCTCCGGTCGTGCAGGCTCAACGGCCATGGCTCATGGGCCCAGCCGCTCCACGGCATGTGGGATCTTCCTGGACCAGGGCACGAACCCGTGTCCCCTGCATTGGCAGGCGGACTCTCAGCCTCAGCGCCACCAGGGAAGCCCCAAATTTTTAAATCTTTGCTTGTGTGAAAATGACTATTTTACCACCATGATATTTTGACTTGGTTTAGAATTATAGGCTGAAAATCAGTTTTCCTCAGAATTTTGAAGGCATTGAAGGCATTTCAGGATCTAGGATTATAGTTGAAAAGCCTGATATCATTCTGATATCTGTTTCACTGTTTATGCCCTGTAATTCTGTGAAGGGGGACTGAAGTTCTTTTGAAGATCTAAGGATCTTCTCTTTATTCCTTGTCTTCTAAAATTTTACATTCATATGTAGATCTTTTAGAATTTATTCTCTTGGGCATTTGATGGTCCTTTCAAACTGGAAACCCATTTCCAACACTTTTGGGAAATTATCCTGTATTATTTATTAGATAATATCTTCTGTTCCATTTTCACTTTTGTCTTTTTCTGAAACTCTAGTAATATGGAAGAAAGACATCTTTAATCTTCTAATTCTTTTATCTTTTTTCCTATTGCTTTTTTATTATAATGTCTGAAAGATTATTTTGACCTTATCCTCCATTCATTTAATTAATTTTTCCCATATGATTAATTTTACATTTTTTGAATATTTTTCATTTCAAAAGTTCTTTCATGTTTAAAAAATTTTTAATAGCATCTTGTTCTTTTTTTTTTTTTTTTTTGAAGAGCCAAGGCATTTAATAAATACACAATCTACAAGTGATTCTAAAAGGCTGTTAGAATCTGTTCATTCACACATTTCTGTCTGCAAAACAGCAGATAAGGACTGTGTAAGTAAAATCCAAGAGCATATATAATCAGTGATAGCAAAGGGCAGGTAGCACAGAAAGCCTACCTTCCCTAGGGCCCATCCAGCTCATGGTCACACCTTTCCTTCTCTCTCTAGCCTCACAACCTCTCCTGACCACCAGAGCTGCACTGCCAACTCTCCCTAGCCCTTTCCTCTCGCCTGCCCCCTTGGCACCTCAAACCCAACAGAATTAGCAGTAAGAGTGCCATCTTTCCCTCTCCGCCAGCTCCTGTGCCGGGTTCTGTTTCTTTGTTCAGGGGTTCATCCTCGTTCTACCATGAGGTGGAATATTCTACCATATTCCCTCACTTGAATTATTGGAATTTCATTTCAAACTCCACATGCCCAAATCTGAGCTGCTGATGTCCCACGCAAAACCTTTTCCGTACACAGTCTTCCCATCTCAGTTCGTGGCAAGTCCATCCTCGCAGTTGTTTAGGCCAAGCATCTGCCAGTCATCTCTGACTGCTTTCTTTCACATCTTACGGGCCGTATCCCCAGGATACATCCAGTACCCAGCCACTTCTCACCACGTCCACTGCGACATCCTTAGTTCCAGCCCCTGGGTTATCCTGAATGGGCTCCCTGCTTCTTTCTTCTACCCTGGTCAGTTTCCAGTAGGGCACTGTGAATGAGCTTTTAAAAATGTAAATCAACTCACATTCCCACCACCAGTGCAAGAGTGTTCCCTTTTCTCCACACCCTCTCCAGCATTTATTGTTTCTAGATTTTTTGATGATACAGCCACTATGGAGAACAGCATGGAGGCTCCTTAAAAAACCGCAAACAGAACTACCATATGACCCAGCAATCCCACCACTGGGCACACACCCGGAGAAAACCACAGTTCAAAAAGAGTCATGCACCAAAACATTCACCGCAACCCCACCCACAATAGCCAGGAGACGGAAACAAACCAAGTGTCCATCATCGGATGAATGGACAAAGGAGACGTGGCACACACACACAATGGAATACCACTCAGCCACAAAAAGAAACGAAATTGAGCTACTTGTAACGAGGTGGACGGACCCAGAGTCCGTCACACAGAGCGAAGCAAGTCAGAAAGAGAAAGACAAACACCGCATGCCAACACATATACATGGAATCCAAGAAAAAAACAATGTCATGAAGAACCTAGGGGCAAGACAGGAACAAAGACACAGACCCACTAGAGAACGGACCCGAGGACACGGGGAGGGGGAAGCGCAAGCTGTGAAAAAGCGAGAGAGCGGCATGGACGCACATACACCACCAAACGTAAAATAGATAGCTAGTGGGAAGCAGCCGCACAGCACAGGGAGACCAGCTCGGCGCTCCGCGACCACCTAGAGGGGTGGGACAGGGAGGGAGGGAGGGAGGGAGACACAAGAGGGAAGAGACACGGGAACACATGTATAACTGATTGACTTTGTTACAAAGCAGAAACTAACACACCATTGTGAAGCAATTATACTCCAATAAAGATGTAAAAAAAAAAAAAGAGTGAATAGTATAACCCTTGGTGATCCTGTCAGCTCTCATACGCCCCTCACTTCTTTTTTATGGACGTAATACTTTTCTTATCTTTCCACTTATGTTAATTAGATTTTTAAAGTGATTATTTTTCTTTTTATATTATTCATGACTTCCAACTTCTTTCTTCTGTTTGTTTATTTTATCTCTGACATACATATTGAGTCTGACCCTCAATTTTGTCTGGCTTGTATGATATTTATAAAACAACATATTTCACATTATTAAAAAATCAGTAATTTTGGCTTCTTTTGAAAAATTGAGAGATCTGGCAATAGTGGGGCCATGATCTTTTCCCTGGTGAGTAGACATTGCACATTTCAGATAGGACATGTATTCTAATGCTGTCCTGTTTTATTCATTTATCCTTGAGGTCCTATAAGCATTTAGGTATACCACATTCTCCCTCTGTCACTCATAAGACTCCAGTCCACTCAGAAATCCACTGACTTATACTTCTGGACACAGGGCTTATCTTTGAAGGTAATAATATTTTCTCTGTTTTTCTTTCATTAAATCCTCTCTGTCACCAAATCCTTTTGGAATGTAGTTGTTCTTTTAACAGAACAGTGAGGACAAGTTTTACAACCATTGAAATCCACAAAAGACAGTTATTATTTGATATATTCCAACGACTCTCATTAGTAGGAATAAT
The DNA here is from genome assembly GCF_964341445.2 of Mesoplodon mirus. Lineage (NCBI taxonomy): Eukaryota > Metazoa > Chordata > Mammalia > Artiodactyla > Ziphiidae > Mesoplodon > Mesoplodon mirus. Next base: position 53,119,029 of record NC_138990.1, on the reverse strand, counting down.
TTAGAGTGTTCTATCTTGTAAATGTACTCTTGGAAAAATTTAAAAAAATTTAAAGCTTTAAGTTTCTCATGTATCATTCTGTGAAGTTTGAGTCAATTAACACTTTCTAAAGACAGGGTTCTCTTTTTATACATGGATATTATGACTTAATTAAATATTGACAATTTGGTGTTTCTTTATAATATGGTAAATGAATTTTTCTTTAGTTTTTTAAATGGAAGAATTGATGTAATTCAGTCAATGTCCATGATGGTTAAATAAAACAGTTTACCATATCTTATGGGGAGATCACTTGACTGATCTAGTTACAAGAGTTAGATTTTAGTTCATTGACTCATCATACAACCACAAAAATTAATTGAGTACCTACTATATGTCAGGCACTCTTCAAGGCATGTAAGCAATCAGTCAACCAAATAAAGTTTCTGTTTTCAGGAAGCTTATAACCTAGTGGGGAGAAAATAGGTAGTAAACTATACAAATAAATATGTTAATTTCATGGCTTTGGGAAAATTATTTTATATTTCTGAGACTCAGTTTTTCTATGTGTAAGATTAGTATGTTGAACTCTTAATTTTTATAGCCATAAATTAATGTTCTGATTTAAATTTTAATTTTTTTAATCATCTAAGAGTCTTGACTGAGCCTGAATGTTGCATAAGGATAACATATAGTGGAAAAAATAACCTCTTGTGATCTGTTTGAGAAGGTATCTCGAGAAACAGAAGAGTCTCATCTATTTTTAAATTGTCTGGGACAGTATGATGGAAATAGCTTTGTAGTCCTCTAGGAATATTCTATATTTTAAAAAGATGTAAGAAACAGGGACTTCCCTGGCAGTCCAGTGGTTAAGACTCCGAGCTTCCAATGCAGGGGCACGGGTTCGATCCCTGGTCGGGGAACTAAGATCCCATATGTGGCATGACCAAAAAATTAAGTTAAAAAAATGTAAGAAAGAGACAGGTTATGTTCATTTTAACATAACTGTGTGCCTTTCATTCAACCATTCAATACATATATTTTAGCATCAATTACATGCTGGACATTGGGAATAGGGTTTAATAAAAGAGAAATATTTTGTCCTTATGAAATCTACATTTTTAGATAGAAAGATTTTTCCATAAACATTACAATTAAATAATATTTCAGGGAGTGTTAAGTGTTATGAAGAAAAACAAGGTAGGGTAGAGAGCAACGGAAGAAGAAAAGGGTCTATTTGACAGAGAGAACCAGGAGGACCTCTCTGAAGAGCTAATAGTAAGGTTGTTAGATCAAATACAGGATGACCAATTACATTTGAACTTCAGATAAATGGCAAATAATTTTTTAGTATAAGTATGTCCCATGCAATACTTGGGACATAATTAGAGTATAAAATTCATTGTTTATCTGAAACTCAAATTTAACTGGGAATCTTGCAGTTTTATTTTCTAATCTGGCAACCTCACATTTAAGCCAAAATCTGAAAATAGTGAGGAAACTGTCTATATATTGGATCTAAAGGGATAGATTTCAAGATAAAAGAAGCAGCAAGTTCAAAGTTTTGTAGCAGGAATTAGCAAGACTGTTCAAGAAACAGCAGAAAAGCCAATGTGGCTGAGTAGGATTGAGGAGGAAGTGAATGGCTGGCTGTGATGGAGATAGAGGCAGAAGTCAGATCATAGAGGTACTTTAAGCCATGGTAAATAATATGGGTTTCACTTGATGGAAGGCCATTAGAAAGCTTTGGGTGAGGAATGATGAGATCTAATTTAAGTTTAAAGAGACCAATTGACTGCTATATGAACAGATTCTATAAGGGCAAGAGATGAAGCAGGAAGACTTGTTGAAACAGACCATGGCAGAGATGATGGTTTGGAACATGGCGTTAGCAGCGGGGATGGTGCACAGAGGTCTGAATTGGGTTACATTTTAAAGGAAGAACCACAGGACTTGCTGGTGAGTTATGGGGTATGTGAGAAAGATAAATCAGGGATGCATTCTTCATCTTTGGCCTGAGCAACAGGATAACTGATCATAATAAGCAAGATTTAAGACAATTAAAAGGAAGTAAATCAAATTTGCTTAAGCAGTTGTTTATTGAAACACACGCAAACACACACTCACCTCCCTTCCCTATCCCTTGCCAGGGTTATCAAGTCAACTTACTGTTCTAATGCATCAGCAGTAGCAGCAGCATTTTCATGTGCATATTATACCAGGTAATATTACTAGCCCATTATATCTATTACTCAGTTAAGTATGATATAGTTACTATTATTATAATCATTCTTATGTTACAGATGAGGAAAATGAAGCCCACGGAGGTTAAATAACTTGCCCCAAGGGATACAGCTAGGAAATGGTGAAATATGGCTCTAAAGACAACCTGGTAGACTCCAAAACATTTTCACTTAACAGCTGAGTTTTGCAAAAACAAAGAAAGGAAGCGAAAAATAAATGATGTTCTGAGTCATTCTAAATATAAAAAAAATTCATTCAACTTTTAGACTTCTAGTCAAAGTCTCCAAGAAAACTTAAAATTTTAAATAAGAAAAGTGAGGAACAAATAAAAAAAAAACTTTACTAAGTGACAAAACAGAAGATGTGGCAAATTAAGGATCAGGTCTTTGTTCTTGGATGAGAAGATTGAAATTATAAAGAAGTCAGTTTTCCAATTAATTTATAGTTTAATTCCCATCAAAATCATGTATACACACAACACACACCCTTACAGAGATATGTATATACATATATGTATGTATGTATACATACATATATACAACATGTGTGCTTATTGGTGTTATTTCAATAAATCATAAAACAGATAAACCACAATCTAACTTTATCAAGAATAAGAAAAAGCACAAATGTAAAACACAGGAAATAAAGGAGAAGTATTCTGAGGAACAGTGGAAATTAGAAGGCTCATAAGAGACTAATTTTTTCCCCAAACTTATTCACATATATATGAAAATGCTGTTGGTATGAAAAGATTATCACGATATGTGTTTATTGATGAAAGCAAGGTGAAGAACTGAAAAAATTATAATTTTTGGTTTGTAAAAGGCAGAAAAAACAAGATTGTATATTCATATTCACTTTTTTTTTTACATTTTATGGAATCGCATTTAATTTAATTAATTAATTTATTTAACATCTTAATGGAGTATAATTGCTTTACAATGGTGTGTTAGTTTCTGCTTTATAACAGTGAATCAGCTACACATATACATATATCCCCATATCTCCTCCCTTTTGCATCTCCCTCCCACCCTCCCGGTGGTCACAAAGCTCTGACCTGATCTCCCTGTGCTATGTGGCTGCTTCCCACTAGCTATCTATTTTACATTTGGTAGTATATCTGATAACTCTGAAAGGATACTTTTATTTGAAACTCTGAGAGGATATACAGGATACTCATAAAAGTTGTACCTTGGTGAGAGATAGCCATGGTAGGAAGAATTTTCACTAATATAGCTTTCATATTGAACAATGTGAATGTATCACCAATTGAAAATTTTAAGAAATAGTATAAACATGCTATATTTTGGAAACTGAACGGCAATTACTTCTGTGGTGAAAAAGGCATGCTTTGAGCACTGACCGTATAAAATTTGACTAGTTTTACTATAAAGGTGCCTTGGTAAGGAAGCATATGGTTTCAATCAAATAAATCTCTGGATGATTTTTATGTCTTTCATCACCTATTGATTCTGAAGAAAAACTCCTTTTGACATCATAGTCTACATTTGGTCCAATTCCATATTACTAACTAGATTTCCTTCCTCATAATCTCTGAAGCAATTTGCTTCCAGGCCTGAGCAGGGATTCAGTTCAGAGATAAAATAGAAAAATTATTAGCTAAATCTGATGAATTATTTATTCTGTTCAGCTTCTTACTCTCTGAATCTACAGTTCTGTGTTCGATTTATTTTTTAAAGAAAGGAATATAAGTACTCCTAGGCTTAATGATTTGAACACTGAATTTGAGACAGTTTTACGTGTTTAATTATTTTTTTCAACTCCATAATAAGCTGCAAAATAGGTTTGAATAGGTTTTTAACAAACTTGATAATATTGTTCTCCTCCAGAGCTGTTATATTTTGCATAATTCTCTCTGTAATTCTGATATCTGACTAGTATCTGTAATTTATTCAGGACAGTTTCACTTTTATGCATATTTATTAACAATATTTTTTTACCTTATACCCTCTCATTTTAGTTTGTCAGTACTTCATTTCACAGAATTTGGAGATGGTATAATTTATCTTATTTATTTTTACTTTTATTATCCATTCAATGATAGCTGATAGTTTGGGAGATGATTATTATTTTTAATCTCTTGCAACATTATAGCATCACCATTAGAGTTGTTTCTTTCTTTGAATAACAGAGAAATCATTCTTTATTGTGTTCCAGATCCTTCTTTCCTATAGGTCTTCCTTTCCCTGAACTCCATTTCCAACATGCTAGCTCATAATGCTTCTAAAATTCATCTGGGGCTAACACACTCACTACTTGAAGAAAGCTGATAGCATTTGTGAGATATGGGGAAAAATCAAAGCAGTTGATTAAACTGACATAGAGAACTATTTCTCTTAAGGAAGTGAGTTCTACAGTTCATTTCAAATACTGATGGCATTATAAGTCTTCTCTGCCTCATATCAGCAATAACCTAAAAATTGGTTTTAGGTGTTGTAATATAAAATGCCTTTTTGAGACCTCTCTTTGGTGGAAAACGTAGGATCCCAATGGTTTTTATCTCGCATAGATACTATGAGAATTATAATGAAATAAGGCTTTGCTAACTAACTATGATTTTCTGAGAAATTTGTCTCTGTTGAAAGACAATGTAGTGAGGTCATTTAAGAAAATCCTCAGGGTATTCAGATTTGGACTATATGGTTGCCATAAAAGAGACAGATATAAAGCATAGTGTGAATATTAGAGGCATCTCTCCTACACTGGAGGAGAACAATGTCAAGGGAGGCTTTGCAGAGAAGGTGACCTGAATGGATCATAAAAGGATGTGGAGGAGTTTGCCAAGTGGAGAAGGTATGGAGGGCAATGAAGTATATACAGAGGAAAGCACTGTGTATAAAAACATGGAAGCATGAAAGACTCTGGTACTTTCGGGCAAATGAATGGAAATATGATGAGATACTGGGGAGAATAATTGAAGATGAAGGAATTCAGCCTCATAAGGGACAAATCAAAGAGGTTCTTGTAATCCATTCTAAAGATTTTTAAAGTATGTTCATAACCGCTTTTTGATAAATAAAAAAATAGTAGATCTGCATGAATTTTAACCTTAGATTGGGATTTATACTGTCTTAGAGAAACAACTAACTCTGGATTAGAGTCTACAACATAAACTCTAGAAAAAGTATGGGTACATCAGTTGAAAATCATCTCCACTTGAGTGTCTGCTTTCTTACCTTCCATTCACTCCTCCAGTTGTGGTTTAGCTCTGCTTTTCCTACATCATCACAGTCATTTAGGTCACTGTTACAGACTGAATTCTTGTGGTCCCCCCAACTTCATATATTGAAATCCTAACCCTCAATGTTATGGCATTAGGAGGTAGGACCGCTGGGAGGTAATTAGGTCATGAGAGTGGAGCCCTCATGAATGGGATTAGTACCCTTGTAAGAAAAGACACAAGAGGGTTTGGTTCCCTCTCTGTGCTGTTCTCCATATGGAGAAGTAAGAAGATGGCCATCTGCAAACCGGGAAGAGGGCCCACACCAGAATCCAACCTTCCCAGACTCCAGAACTGTGAGAAATAAATGTTTGTTGTGTCTGCCTTTGGTAATTTGTTGATAGCCTAAACTGACTAAGAGAGTCACCAATGACCTTTATTTATAAATTAAACACATATATTTCAGGTCTGTTCTTGTTTGGTCATTTGGGAGCGTTTAACGTTATATGCCACTATCTGCTTCTTTAAACTCTCTCTTCTTACGTCTTCCCAAATGCCCTACTTCACTGATTTTCCTTGTGTCTATGGTCGCTCATTTCAGTCTACTTTGAGAAACCCTATTCTATTCAAATTTTTAATTTTGATCTTCTTGGGTTGCTAGGTCTTTTTCTCTTTTCACTATGTCCTCTCTATTGGGGCAAGTCTATTCACTTCCATGATTTTAATTACAGTTAATATCTGTATGCAGGTATTTCCAAGTCTTTATCTCCATCCAAAATTTCCCTCTTGAGATTCGGATTGTCTTTTTTCTCAGCATTTCTACTTGGACATTCAATAGTTCAGGCTCAACAGGATCATGAGGTCATGAAGTCATCATCTTCCTCCCCATATCTATTCTTTTTGTTTTTTCATAAATGTTATGTTCCTGCACTCAGCTTTTCAAGCTTAAAAACAACATGCTGTCTAAGATTCCTGTTCTTATGTCCAGGGCTGTGCCAATTGATTATACCTCTTGAATGTTTATCTAATTTCCTTGCCTCTTTCCATTCCCACGGCCGTTAGCCAAGTCCAGGCCACCAAAAATTCTAGCGTGGCCTATTGCAGTAACTTCTCCATCTCCACCAATGCCCACAGTGGTTTTTTTAAATGTGACCTAATCACATCTGTCTCATGGATAAAACCCATCAGTCGTTCCATATTTTCTCTGTGATAATGTCCTTGCTTCACCCTAAAAGTATTATCAAACACATTGTAATTGCTCATTTCATTGGATCTTTATCCTACCAGACTCTAAATTATTGTTTATAGAATAGAAACCAAATAAGATAGTATCCTGTGTACAGTGGTAGTGATGGATATATTCCTGTCTCCTGTTCAATGTGTATATATTCAAACTGCAATATTCTCTCCACTGTAATGGTTTCTGTAACCTTTTCCCTCTTTAATTTTATTGTCTGGCTGGGAGCAAGACAACTACTAAGGTATGAATTAAACAAAAACCATTCAGGAATAAATTATGTAACACTGCCTGTAAGTGAAGAGATGAAGATAGAGAAATCCAAGCTAAAATATTTGAAGAAATTTCTCCAGAGATAGGATTGGAGTTAGGTCTTAGAAAATAAGTAGAGTTTGAGAACATGAAAGAAGAATAGAAAATAAGTAGAATTTGAGAACATGAAAGAAGAATAGAGTCTATTTCACAGGAGAATATTGTATAAAAATTAAAAACAAAAAAATTTAAAACAAATATTTTTTTTGGATAAAAAAGCAGTAAACTTGCAGAAACTTTAACCTTGCTTGAGGTTTCAACTGCCTTAGAGAGACAAGGTAACATTTATTTGTAAAACTTTCCCCCTAGTAACTATTACTTAACTTGGTTACTAGTGGTGGTTAGGGGCAGCTGATGAAACCAGTGTCTTCATTTCGATCTCTGTGCAGTCTGCCTTAGTTCCATGGGCCAAAACCATGCCTCCCACATACTCCGCCTGCTCTGTTGCAAAGGCGTGCCCTTCTTCAGAGGTGGGGTACTGGATGCGGTTGAAAGACATAGGCAGATAGATGGGTGGAGTGTTTGTTTTTCTTATGACTTTACAGAAGCATCTCTCTGGTTCTGTCCTGTTAATCAAGTAGGGCCCTATGGTTTAAACCTTCTGTTGTCAACTACTGCAAGTCAGGAACAGATCTACTTATTTTTCCTTGAGAAATGTCATGTGCTAGTAGGTGATTGTATAGACTGAATTGAATTGTGTCTTTTCCCGCACCAAATTGTATGTTGAGGTCCTAACCCCAGTACTCCAGAATGTTCAATGTATTTGAAAACAGAGTCTTTAAATAGGTAATTAAAATGATGTCATTGGGCTTCCCTGGTGGTGCAGTGGTTGAGAGTTCGCCTGCCGATGCAGGGGACGCGGGTTCATGCCCCGGTCTGGGGGGATCCCACGTGCCGTGGAGCGACTGGGCCCGTGAGCGCTGAGCCTGTGCATCCAGAGCCTGTGCTCCGCAACAGGAGAGGCCACAGCAGTGGGAGGCCTGCGAACTGCAACAAAAAAAAAAAAAAAAAAAAATGATGTCGTTAGAGGGAACCCTAATCCAGTATGACTAGTATCCTTACAGGAAGAGGAAATTTGGATACAGACAGGTATAGAGGGAAGACCATGTGAAGACACAGGAAGAAGACAGCCATCTTCAAGTCAGGGAGAGAGGCCTTAGAAAAAACCAACCCTGATGACACCTTGATCTCAGACTTCTAGCCTCCAGAATTGTGAAATACATTTCTGTTGTTTATGCCTCCCAGTCTGTGGTGTTTTATTGTGGCAGTCCTAGAAAACTGATAACTGATAAAGAGTAGAAATTAATCTTTCAAATCAAATCTCTAACCAATAGTTAGGATAATGCTCTCGCTACACATCTTTAGGGTAATAATCTTTAAATAACTTTAAAATAAATAATATTAATTTTTGGTAGTCAATAAAATAAAAATGTGATATTTAATGCTAACTTATAGTTTCACATGAACTTTAAGATGCTGCTTTCCTGAAGGACTATTAATATAGTAAAATACATCCTAATGTAAGTGATGTGATGTGGTCTTGTATATATGTATATGTTATTACATATTCTGGTACAATCTAGAATTCATTTTTCAAAAAGAGGTCAGAAAAATGCAGTTTGAAATAGATATAAGCCACAGATGATAAAGTTATGTTACCCACGGATGTTAAATGGATTGTACAATAATGTGGAAGTGCCAATCCTATATTTAAGGTTGAAAAAGTCATTTCCATTTAAAACTCCTATTTTCTCTTCCTCATATATATTTTTAAACTCCCATTCACTGAATTCTCATGCTTCATCTCAATTTCAGCCACATATTTTGAAGTTACACAAAAATTCATTTGGCTGATTCTGAGACATCCAAATGTGAAAGGGCATTTTTCAGTTAGAGGAAGTTTTTGAAACAGATTAATTTTAGGATTTTGATTGTTCAGAATGGGTTTGGAAATGCTTTTACTTGAAATAATTTGGATTGGAAGGGGCAAATATATGGCCTTTTGAAAACCATGTCCTGACCATGGGGGTGGGCACTGGCTCATGTGTGGTGCTGTCCCAGTGGCCTCCCCAGTGTTTCTTCTTGGGAGATATGCACCAGCAGCTGTGAAACACCCATCCATGGGCAATGGCAACTCAAATGCCCTTCCTATGGCCAACAGTTCCCTGAAGCAGCTCAGCTCTTCTCCTGGTAGCTCACTCAGGGCTTTCTAACTTTTGTCCAGTTTTCTCCAGCAACAGTTCTCACTCACAATTTCCATTGTACCACACAAAAAAATTTGGTTGAGTTATCCTGTGGAAATGAAGACATGTAGACTTAAACACACACACACTCATGGCCACAGCATTTGGAATCATCAGGGCACCTAAGTCAAAGGCTACAGTATAAGCATTGTCCAGTGATACAGGGAACAAGTACCTAGAGGCTGGCTGGACAAAATGGGGGTGAGGTGGGAGAAGCACTTCCCAAATAGTTTCCAGTTGACAGTAGCCTACGAGGGACTTGGCACTGAGCTTGATACAATTTACATATTTACATTCATTCATTCATGTTAATGTAGATCATCTATCTTTCCCTCCTTCTCTTGCTTTTTCACTTGCTTTCACTCCATCTCTTCTTTCTCCAAAAATGTAATATGTACTTATAACAGTAAATAATTATGAAAATACAGAGTATAGGGTAGAAAATATACCTATTTGTACATATCTATTCCTATCTTTTAATCTTACTATCTATCTATCTATAATATAATTTGTCTCAAACTAAATATATCTAGTTTTATATTATGATGTCTAAAAATGTATTATAAGCATTTGACATTTTATTAAATCTTTAAGAATTAAGTATTTAATGATCGTGTTATTTTTATCATTTTATCACTTTTTACTGTGAAAAAATTAAGTTGTTTAGGTTTATTTTTGTTTTGCTATTATAATTAACTCTGAATAATAATAATAATAACTTGTTGTAACAAACATAAGTGCCTGAAAAATTCAGTGCTTGAACTGGCAGGTGTCCGGATATGACTGCACAGGAACTTCAGTGGGACAACTCTGAGATGTGATGTCAACTCCAGAGTTTCCCTGAGGGATTAGCTGCAGCTTGCCTGAAGCTTTACCTGCAATTGCACCCTTGCTTTGCTTCTTCTCTTTTTCTGCTCCTGCTTCTTCCACTTGCTGACCACTTTCCCTTGGGTGCACTTACTTAACAAATCACTTGCAATAAATCCTTGTTTTGTTATCTACTTATGAAGAACTTGACCTAAGATATCTTTGCTTATTCTATGCTTATTCTCATACGATAGTGTCTTAGAAATTTTCAATTATAGGGTGTATAACTTTTTAAAGTGTTGACAGGTACTGTTAAATTGCCATCTAGAAAATTTGTATAGAATTAAGTTCCAACCGTCAATGAATACATGCATGCTCCTTCCAGTACATCCTCTGGAATATTAACAATTATCATTTGAATAAATCTTTGTCTTGTTGATAAGCAAAGAATATTTCATTGCCATAATTATTTGGGGGCTCTTTGGTGAGCAGTTTCTGAAAAGAATTTAGTCAAACTCTTTTATACTTGCGTATGGCTGTAGTATCATGCTTCTGACTATTCCTAGAGCAGTAAGCAGTGGGCCAGCTCCCTTTCTCACAAGTTTTACCTTCTCTGGAGGTAGAGGTAGACCCCTAGTGGCCATATTCATGCTATGTATGGACCCTGATCCTACCACAGATGATGGAACTTAGAGTAGGTATCTGATTGATTTGGGCCCATTAGATTCTCTTTCTTATGAATATAAAACTGGGTTTAAAGACAGAAAATCTAAAAATCTAAAAAGCCAAAGAGACTAAAAAAAGAGACTTCTTTTTTGAGCACAGGCTTCGGACGCGCAGGGTCAGTGGCCATGGCTCACGGGCCTAGCCACTCCGCAGCATGTGGGATCTTCCTGGACCAGGGCACGAACCCGTGTCCCCTGCATCGGCAGGAGGACTCTCAACCACTGCACCACCAGGGAAGCCCAGAGACTTCTTTTTTAGAAGTGGGACTGTGCTTGTAGCAGCACCCTAAAAAGGTGATCCATTAGCTCAAATAGAACAATGGAACAGAATATTGAGCTTAAAAATTGACTCATGCTCATATGTGGAAATCTGATAATCAAAGAAGTTGGTGTTGTTGCAAAACAGATAAGAAAATGACTACTCAATAAATGGTGCTGGGAAAACTGTTTATCCATATGGAAAAGTGAAAATGGATCTCTACCTCCTATCATATACAAAAACCAAATCCAGTTGGAACAAGTACTTAAATGTGAAAGATAACATTATAAAAATTTTAGACAGAAATATGAAAGAAGGAACTTACACTCTTGGGGTATAGAAGGATTTTAAAGCAAGACACCAGTAGCTTTCATCGCAAAAGAGCTGAGTAAAGACTGAGAAATTTGATTACATTCAATTTAACAACTTCCATTCTTCAAAAGCAACCATTAAGAAGAGAAAAAGAAAAGTCACAAAGTGGGAGAAGCTATTTGATAAGCATCATAATAAAGAGATTATTAGTATCCATACTATATAAAAATTCCTATAAATCAGCAAGAGGAAGGCAAGATAATAGAAAAAATGACGAATAGGTATATAGAGACATTTTGCAGCAGGGGAAATATGTGTGGCTCACAAATATGAAAACATGCTCAACTTCATTTGTAATCAGGAAAAGGCAAATTAAACATAATGAAATAACATTTCACTCACCAGAATGACTATAATTTATAAGTCTGGCAGTACTAAATATTGATAAGTATATCGAGCAATGGTAACTCTCACAGGCTGCATTTTGGAGTGCCTATTGGAACAGACTCTTTGGAAAACTATTTGAAATTATCTTTTAGATTTTAACATTTCCATCCAAAGACCTCAAAAATTCTACTCCCAGAAAAATTCTACTTCTACCTTTTAAGATTTATATATGTATACACCTGAAGATATGTATAAGATCATCCTGAGCAGTCTTGTAAGAGCAAAAAATGTGAGCCGCCCAAATGTTCATCAGCAGTAAGATAGGTAATTATATTCTAGTGTATTCAAATGTTGGTGTATTATAGAAAATGAAATCATAGATACATGAATCAGCTCAAAAATAGTACTTAGTAGAAAAAGAAAATCCCAGACCACATACAGTAAATATTTCAGTTCAAAATCAGAAAAAAATACATATAAGTATTTTTGTATAATGCACAAAACTAGGAAGAAAAACAAAAGAATAATTAACACAAAAAATTAGAATTGTTGTTAAATCTACATGGGGAGGGGAAAGGTGATGAAATCAGGAAGGGCACACATGGGTCCTCAAAGTTAATGGTAATGTGTAGTTTCATAATTTGGGTAGTAGGTTAATAGGTTTGGTTTTATTATTAATTTTGTAACTATACAAAATACTGTATACACGAGTATACATGCATCCATGTTCATAAGTATGATATATTTTATAATAAACAGATCACCTTGGGATGTGGCAAACAATGGATGACATAAACAGACTCTACAAGGATACTGCTACTATTCAGGGCATTTTACTGAGCAAGTATTTTACTAAGAATATATAAAGTGAGATTATGGAATTTGATCACTCATTCTGTGAATAATGAATGTTTTTTTTGAGAACCTCATATATGTTAGTTACTACTCTACATGCAGTGTTTAGAGTATCAAACAATAATCAAAATCTTAGCTCTCTTAGTGCTTTCAATCAAGATGGTATGGGGATGTTTGGACTATTTTAAAACTTTAAGTAAATAGTATTATATTGTACAGATATTTATGCACGTTTTTTCTCTCCACATTTTTTCAAGATCTTTTTCTTGATGATATCAATAATCTTATTTCATGAATATTCATTACCATATAATATTCCTTTGTGAACATGCAAAATATAGTTATCCATTTCCTATTGATTACCATTTAGATTGTTTCCAATTTTTCTTTCTAAAAAGTGCTAAATAAATAGTCTAGTATGAGCCTCTTTGTGAAAATTTGGAAGACTATTACCAGAGTATGTATTTTGATAGAAAATTATTGGTAAATTGCTCGGCAGAGGTTAATAATGACGATACTATGAGCAGTGTATATGAAATCCAATTGCTTCAACATTAGATGCTGCCAGTTTTAAATTCTTATCAAACTAGTAGGAGAGAAATGATGTCTTTTTTTTTTTTTATTTGTTCCTTCCTGATTGCTAATGAATTTGAACATCTTTCTACACGGTCACTGGCAATTTGAATTTCTTCCCCTGTGAATTGACTATTCATAACATTTACTCATTTGTTTATTTGATTGCCTTTTCTTAGTGATTCATAAAAATATTTATAAATTTCAGCTTTCTCAATTATATGTGTCTGAAATTTAAAAAAAAAGATGACATGGGGAAAGACTCATAAGGAGCAAATAAATTAACAGATATATGATATGTCAAGGGCTGACAGCTATTATGAGAAAAAATAACAAAGTTGCCTTTTCAGTAAGTAACTATAAAATTGAACAAAACATATGAAGTAACTTTTTAATCATTGAGCAAAAGACAGTGTAGGACTATGATCCTTTGTATAAGGTAAGCACACATGAGCCCAGTGATTAACATAGATATCCCTGGATTTCTACCTAGGATACTTTGCTATTGTAAAGCAGGGAGATGGAGCCCAAGCAAAAGAGTGGGTTGAACTTCTGGGGTGAGGAAGTAGAAGATCAAGGTTCCAAGCTGCTGAAACAGTTGATATTTGTGGGGCAGCATACCTAACAAGAGGCAGTTGAACAGAGAGGGAACCCAGAAGTTTGTGTGGGAGTTTCTCACGTATAATTGGCCAAGCATTGAGCTGCCTATATGACTGCTGAAAAGCTGAGAGGTGAAAGAGGTCAGCTGATATTAGAGGTCATGCAGTTCTGGAAGACATTGGAGTTGCAGCCCAGTCAGAGTGGAGAGACCATGGTAAGCAGCTGTAGCTTGCAATGATACAGAACTTAGAATGCCTACACTTTATGAAAATTGTCACAACTTACAGTAAAGGACACACCACAGTTCTAAATTCAAAACCAAAAGAAATCTTTCACAACAAATAATAGAATAGAGTCTGATAGAACCAAAATAACCCTTCAGTAATTTGACTGCTTGCCAGAACAGAAGTCAACATACTTTAAAGGATGAAGTCATAATTTAGACACCTACAATCCATTATCCACAATCTAATGCATACAATAAAAATTACTAGACCTGAGAAGAAATAAGAATATGTCACCCATAGTCAAGAAAAATAGTCAATCAAAACTAAATCCAAGAATTTACAAAGATTTTAAAGTACTATTATATATATATTCAAGGACTGAAAGGAAAATATGGTTATAATGAATGTACAGCTAGGGAATGTCAAAAGAGAATAAAAACTCCAAAAAAAAGAGAAAAATTTAGAGTTAAAATACAGTATCTGAGAAGAAAAATTTATATTGCACAGAAAAGCTTCAGTGAGCTTCAGGATTGATCACTAGAATTTATCCAATCTGAAGAAGAGAGAGAAAGATGATTAAAATAATAAACAAATCCTCAGTGACCCCTATGATATATTCACTAGTCAAATATATGTGTAGTTGGACAAGAAAGAGAGGAAATAAATAATGAAGCAGAAAAAACTTAAAGAAACAATGGCCAAAATTTTCCCCAGTAGGGTGAAAGGCATAAACTTAGACACTCAAGAAGCTCAGCAAATCCCAATCAAAGTAAAACAAAGAAAACCACACCTAGAAATATAATATGTAAACTAACAGAAACCTAAGATGAAGAGAAAAGCTTGAAAGCAGCCAGAGAGGAAATTATCCATTACTTACAAAATGATGGCAAACTTCTCATCAGAAACAGTAAAGGTCAGAATCAGTGGGATGATATCTTTAAAGTGTTGAAAGAAAAAAAAGAAAAACTGTCAACTGAAATGCTATATCCATCAGAAATATTCTTCAAGAATAAAGGCAACCAAAGAAATTTTCAGGTAAGTAAAACATAAAGAATTCATTTCCACCTGAGCTGCACTACAAGAAATGCTAAGATAAGTTCTTTATACTTAAGGAAAATGACATCAAGTGGAAACTTCAAACTACAGCAAGTAATGAAGAATATCATACATGGTAATCATGTGAATAAATATATAATACTATATGTTTTCCTTTATTTTCTTAATTTCTTAAAAGACACATGACAGTTTTGAGCAAAAATTATACCATGTTGTGGGATTTGTAGAATCTATAGATATAATATATATGTAAAGCATAAGACAAAGCATAAAGGCAGGGAGTAAATGGAACCATACTGTTGAAAATGTATCATGTTTATATGCAGTAAAACAATATTAACTCAAAGCAAATTATGATAAATAAATGATAAATATTGTAAATCCTAGAACAATCATAAAAAAAGAAAAAGAAAGAAAATACAAAGTATAGCTAAAAAGCTAATAGAGGAATCAAAACTAAATACTAATAATATTTGGTTAACCACAAAGGAGGCAGGAAAAGAGAAATGGAGGAACAAAAGCCAAACTGGACACAAAGAAAGCAAAAACAAAATGATCAAAATCCAATCATATCAATAATAACATTAAATGAAAATGGACTAAAATTAAAGACACAATTTAAAGATAACGGATTGTCAGACTGGGTAAAACCCACAACTCTTTCTATGTTGTCTACAAGAGAAATATTTGTTAAACTAAAAACTCAGACAGTTTTATTTATTCTGTTGTACAGTCTCTGCTTTCAAGATGCTGCCTTAAAGTGTAAATCATCTTTACCTACCCTTAGCTATATTAATGATAACTTCAAAAGTTATGCCTCTAGCTCTGTCCTCTTTTTGTGCTGTGGTACTCCCAAATGCACACTTCTATTTAAGTCTGTCACCTCAGAAGATACATTTCAAAGGTTGACTTAACCATTCTGTTGCCCCAAACAAATTTTCCTTTCCATTCTTCCTTGTCTATTAATGGAATTATCATTTTCCCTAATAGTGTAGCTTCAAAAAACCTTGAAATCAACTTATATTCTATCATCTTTTAATAACTATATCACATTACTTTTTTTTTTTTCAAAATGTCTCATTCCACTGACATACCAGTTAGGTCATCATTATCTGATATATTTTGTAAAATGACCACAGAGTATTTAAACAGAGAAGATAGATGTCATCTGTATGTGCTTCTCCAATTTCTGCACACATTTTAATTTTTACAATTTTACTTATGTTCTTCATAACTTCTTTTTCTATGTTATGAATGGAAGTCATTAAAACAGTCCCTGATAGCTGTTCTTAGGTATTTAACTGATTTCTGTTGAATTTCAAACTTAGGGATTTTGTAGTTACTTGGTACTAGAACTTCCTTCAAAATGTTATTGTGGAAAGCCATTTTAATAACATTGAAAGAAACACAAATATATCTACCCAATGCACCTAAAAATTACATTAAGTCATAAACTTTCAGGGATACATTTTTGTACTCTGTCTTTAAACCTCACATTTTTCATTTCTGTTGAAAAGTCTTGAAATTAGGAGGAGTAATGTTAGCAAAATGATGGCATAGAAATTTCTAATGCTTGTCCTCCATCAGAAACAATCATTTGAACAACTATATATGCACAAAAATACCTTCATAAGAACCAAAGATTCAGGTGGGGTATTACAGCACCTGGATGAAGCACAGAAATAAGGAAGATATATTGAGGAGGGTAGGAATGATAGATCCACATACCTCCATTATCCATCCTCTAAACATGAGTACCCTGCAGAGACACATACCCTCCTGGTGAAGGAGGAGAGTGAAGTGAGCCTCAACTTCACCACAGACCTTAGAGCCAGACCACCCAGCAGGAGGCTGATTTCCATGGCCTAAGGCAGCTCCCCACAGGCTCCTACAAACCCAGACTCCTAGCTCACCTGGTGTCTGTCAGCTCCAGTGACCTCAGGCAGCTCCTATAGCTCCAGGTGGTTTCCCATCATCAGGTTGCCAGTAGGCTCCCACAAACCCAGGCCCAGGGCTCAGCCTGGCAGCCTGCTGGCTCCAGACCCTAGGAGGATCCCATCAGGATGGCCCTCAGGCTTCAGGCTGGGCCCAGCAAAAGAAACAGATGAAACAGAATAAAAACTGTATACAGTTTAACACTATTATTTAAAATTATTTTAATAATATATATCATATCTTCTTTATTAACATATATTGTATTTTCAAATCTTTTCTTTCTGGGAATTCATGAAATCCTTAACCACAGGAGGCTGAAAGCAATATCTTCGTCCTGATTTGTCCTGGTTTCTTCTTTCTGAGATCAGTGTATGTTTTATCTGTTTGCTTTTTTGAACACATCCACACTGGTACATTAGGGGAATTCTCAGCCACATGGTCTGCAGTCAGAGAGCATCTAGACCTTGAAAGAGAATCCTTATCACTATATATCCTGGGTTTTTATTATGGAGAATTTAAGGAAGTTCTGTCTTTCTACAAAACACTTTACCAAAAGTTTGCCACATTTTTTCTCCTCCCCTTCCTCTTCTTCCTCCTCCACCTTTTTTCTTCTTCCTCTTTGTAATTAAAGCAATGAAATTTATTTTGAAGGACTATTCTTGCCTGCTCTTTCTCTGGCTAGAAGATGAAAAAAGTTGCGCTATTGCTGCCAGAATCTTTGGGCTTATTAATCCTTTCTGTGCAGTACAGTAAGCATAGTTCTTGGATTAAGACTCAGAGTTTTGCATCTTGGCTCTGGTAGAAGCTACATCCACCACATGAAGCTAGGGTATGTACCTTCTGACAACTTTGGGATTCCAGGGTATTCTTAAAATCAGGGACTGGAAACTTGTCTGTAAATGTGTGGTTTGCGTTTTCCTGAATAATTTTCTTGTTGAATTCCCCTAATATATGGTAGAGTTATGTGTGACAAAAAGCCAGCCTGTCACAGTTATGGCAAGGGGAGCCAAGGAAAGGGACTTTGTGTGAGTTGGCTCCATTGTTTTACCCAGTGAGCAGCCCACCCCTGGAGAGGCTGTGGAACCAGTGAGAGCCCAAATGAGAAGGAGACACTCCAGATGCAGAGTCAGGGTCTGGTTTGCTTTTCAGTTTTCAACTAAAGGCAGGGCATGGTCCATGTAAAGAGAGTCCTTACAGGGCCATGTCTTAAAATATTTATTTATTTATTCATTTATTATTATTTTGGCTGTGCCAGCTCTTAGTTGCAGCATGTGGGATCCTCGTTGCAGCATGAGGGATCTTTAGTTGTGGCATGCATGCGGGATCTAGTTCCCTGACCAGGAATCAAACCCAGGCCCCCTGCATTGGGAGCGTGGAGTCTTACCCACTGGGCCACCAGGGAAGTCCCAGGACCATGTCTTAAATAAATATGTCTGAAAATAGCTTTCCATTTTCCATAGGAGCTCCAGGTCTCCAATATACATTTTTTATTTTATAGGACTTGCAGAGACAGGCCTTAGTTCTTTCTTACTGTTCCCCTCCAACTAGATTTGAATCCCAAGAGACAACTTTCCCTATGCAAAATAGCAGGGGTATAACCAGACCTAGAGCTAGAGGTTAAAGTGGGAGGAGAGGGCTTGGAGAGAAAATGAGAGGAAGAGATAAGATTAAAAACCAACATCCTAGGCAAAAAAGGAAAGAGTCTGGAGCAAAAGACCTAAATCTCTGTTCCCTCCACTTTTCCATCACACCACCAGGCTAATTCCTATATCCCAGCTTTCAAGTGCTTTACGGCTGAGCTGCTCTTCCTGCAGAGAAATCTTTGCATTTGAGAGAAAGTCTTTGAACAATAACATATGCTTTTTTTGAGTTATGTTATTACTTTTATGTAATGGGGAACTGAGTGCCATTAATTCAGTCCTGGATAGGAGAGTTGTTAATACCGAATGCGATTCTGGTCTTTTATTTATGACCACTTTTCTTTTAACTTTGCACTAGAATGAACTCAGCACTGCATTTCAGGTACTGATTTGGAATCTGGAAGTTTAATTTATTGCCTTAATCGGAATCTAGGATATTTAGACAGCATTTGGTTTTCCCCTGTGGAATGTCTCTGTGTGGCTGTCCTCTGGCATCTCTCTTCTTTTCCTTTGCTTGCCTTTCTTTGGGTGTTAAACAGCTCCCTCAGGGCATTGCCAATTATTTATGACATACTTCTCCTTGTAAGATCTAGTTGGAAAACCTGTTCCTATGGAAACTGCTGTTTTCAAACAGGATGGTTCCAACTTCAAAACAATATCATCGAATATGCAACAGCACATAGATCTTTTAATGGTAAGCGTATTCTAATGATCTGTACAACCAAGTCTGAAAACCTGAACATTAAAAAAAATAAAAGGGCAAAATGTGTGGAAAGCCCATCTGATTGAGTGGGAGATGAAAAGATTCTCTGCAGAAAACTTCTGGGAATCAGTTTGACTTGACATATTTAAGAAAGCCTGGTGAGAAGAGCTAGGCTTTGAAATTATGCTTAGCAGAGACCTGTGACCTTCGTGATCTAGATTTAACAGAGATGGACTAAACCTGGGTTTTGACATTTCTCTGTTTTTAAATAGTACATCTTTAACATTAAACCCCTACTGAAATCTACTCATTCAAAGTACAGTGCACTGGCAACACAGCACCAAACACTACATTTTCTTTCCAGAGTATTTATTGGCTTATTACCCAGCTATAGTTTGTTTTCTTTGTCCCACTCTTCATTCATTTCAATGCAGAAGAAATGAAGGACGATATTACCACTGAATGATACTCCTTACAGAGAGCTTTGTTAATCAGGTTACTAAGGCAAAATCACTCTACATATATTCTGGACTGACATATTTTCTTTTGTTTGTTGAGAGACAACCATTTTCTTTCACTGCATTCAAATCCAAATTTTGCTAGTTACCATGGCAATATTTTTGAAGTCAGTATCACTCTAATGTTCCACTGTGACCTATTATGATACAGTTAGGATTTGTTGTAGACTTCATTTTTGTATCAGTCATACCGGAGAATTCTGAGGGTGAGGAGTGGGAAAAGAGGGGGAGAGAGAAAGAGAGAGAGGGAGAGAAAGAGATACAGAAAATTATAATATTGCATAAGAATATAAAAATGAGCCTATATAACTTCCGAATAGCATGTTTTGTTGAGGGGGACAAGTTATTCTTTTAATCCTTGTTCATTTGTAATGCAATATAAATCCAGGCACAATTAAGTGCATTGTCAGGAATATGTTTGTTCCTTGATTTTGAGCCAAGATACTACCCAAGATGTGCATAAATACTTAGGGAAAAAATCATCATGCTCAGATTAAAGATACCATGTTAGGATCCCTGCTGAGAAGTTCACGTTTAAAGATTTTGGCTTGCTCACTCCGACCTGATTCATGATTGGAAGTTTCTCCTTTAATGTGCATCATTTCTGAGTGAGGGTTAGAAGCACATGGGCCTCTGGGAGACAGATGGCACAAAATGGAAGGCAACACAGTAAGAAGATTTCTACCTGTACCCTAATCCCTGGTCAAAAGGCAATGTCCAGGTTTAGACTAGGAGTCTGACTATATGTAGTCAGACTAAGTTTCGTCTTTGCCCTGATGCTATAATTTTCACTATCGATCACCTCTTATGAACCTCACACAGCTCTTCACTTCCCTGAAGACTAAAGCATCATTTGCACTAATTTGTAAAACTTAGGAAATTATGTAATTACAATATTTTTTAGCTGGGATAAACATCAACCATGGAATGTATTACTTTGAGTGATGTTGATTCTTGGAGGGGAAAAAAATCTTAGTCTTTTTATGTATAAAATACAGATATATATATATGTATATATACGTATATATATTAGATCAACAAATATATTTTCAAAATGCGGTAAAATTTCATTGGAGAGTGACTATTAAAAAATATGCAAAAGGGTTTCCCTCATGGAGCAGTGGTTGAGAATCTGCCTGCCAATGCAGGGGACATGGGTTCGATCCCTGGTCCGGGAAGATCCCACATGCTTCAGAGCAACTAAGCCCGTGCACCACAACTACTGAGCCTGTGCTCTAAAGCCCACAAGCCACAACTACTGAGCCTGCGTGCTGCAACTACTGAAGCCCGTGCGCCTCGAGCCTGTGCTCTGCAACAAGAGAAGCCACCACAGTGAGAAGCCCACACACCGCAATGAAGAATAGCCCCCGCTCACCGCAACTGGAGAAAGCCCACGTGCAGCAACGAAGACCCAATGCAGCCAAAAATAAATAAATAAAATAAATTTATATTTAAAAAAAGCTTTTAAAAAATATGCTAAAATAGCTCCTTAGGGAAATAATAATGAAAAAAGGCTGAAAAACACTGATCCAATGCAAGTCCTGGGTAGGTTAACTGACCTGACCAATTTCCACAGCTAGTTAGTGCAGATATAGCTCTTGGTCTCAAATCTCTAGACTTACTCAAAAAATTCTAAATTTATTCAGCAAACATCACATATCTGTGATGTGTTACAAACTATGTTAAAATTTGAGACACAAAACTAAAAATGGGGCTTCCCTGGTGGCGCAGTGGTTGAGAGTCTGCCAGCTGATGCAGGGGACACGGGTTCGTGCCCCGGTCTGGGAAGATCCTACATGCTGCGGAGCGGCTGGGCCCGTGAGCCATGGCCATTGAGCCTGCGCGTCTGGAGCCTGTGCTCTGCAACGAGAGAGGCCACAACAGTGAGAGGCCCACATACCGCAAAAAAAAAAAACCTAAAAACAAAAAATGTCATAGTCCCTAACGTCAAGGAGACACTGAAAAGTGTCTGGTGATTACAGAACAATATGGTAAGGGCTGTGATGGCAGTAAAACATCATACAGATCCTTTGCTCTATCTAGTACTGTGGAAGAACTAATTAAATTCATATATATATACATATATATATATATTTGGAATACAGTTGCTTTACAATATTGTGTTAGTTTATACTGTACAGCAAAGTGAATCAGCTACATGTATACATATATCCCCTCTTTTTTGGATTTCCTTCTCATTTAGGTCACCACAGAGCACTGAGTAGAGTTCCCTGTGCTCTACAGTAGGTTCTCATTAGTTATCTATTTTATACATAGTACCAATAGTGTATATATGTTAATCCCAACCTCCCAATTCATCCGCCACCACCTCTTTCCCCCTTGGTATCCATACGTTTGTTCTCTATGTCTGTGTCTCTATTTCTGCTTTGTAAATAAGATCATCTATACCAATTTTTTTAGATTCCACATATATGTGTTAATACACGATATTTGTTTTTCTCTTTCTGACTTACTTCAGTCTGTATGACAGTCTCTAGGTCCATCCATGTCTCTAAAAATGACCCAATTTCGTTCCTTTTTATGGCTGAGTAATATTCCATTGTATATATGTACATCTTTATCCATTCCTCTGTTGATGGACATATAGGTTGCTTCCATGTCCTGGCTATTGTAAGTAGTACTGCAGTGAACATTGGGATGCATGTGTCTTTTTGAATTATGGTTTTCTCTGGGTATATGCCCAGTAGTGGGATTGCTGGGTCATATGGTAGTTCTTTTTTGTTAGTTTTTTGAAAATTTTTATTTATTTATTTATTTATTTATGGCTGTGTTAGGTCTTTGTTGCTGCATGTGGGCTTTCTCTAGTTGTGGTGAGTGGGGGCTACTCTTTGCTGTGGTGTGTGGGCTTCTCATTGTCGTGGCTTCTTTCGTTATGGAGCATGGGCTCTAGGTGCCCAGGCTTCAATAGTTGTGGCACGTGTGCTTAGTAGTTGTGGCTTGCAGGCTTAGTTCCTCAGTGGCATGTGGGATCTTCTCGGACCAGGGCTTGAACCTGTGTCCCCCTGCATTGGCAGGTGGATTCTTAACCACTGTGCCACTAGGGGAGTCCATATGGTAGTTCTATTTTTAGTTTTTTAAGGAATCTCCATGATGTTCTCCATAATGGCTCTATCAATTTACATTCCTACCAACAGTGCATGAGGGTTCCCTTTTCTCCACACCCTCTCCAGCATTTATTGTTTGTAAATTTTTTGATGATGACCATTCTGACCATGTGAGGTGATACTTCATTGTAATTCTGATCTGCATTTCTCTAATAATTAATGATGTTGAGCATCTTTTCATGTGTTTGTTGGCCATCTGTATGTCTTCTGCTTTACCTTAATATGTCCATATCTCTATGAGCTTGACCTTGGCTTCTCATGTGAAATTGTTCTTTGGGAAACACATTATATACTTTGTTAGGGTATAACAGAAAGAGCATTAGACTTAGAATCAGACAATTTGGATTTGAACCCCTGGTTTTTGTCTTTAGTAATCATCCAGATAAGTTTTAGTTGGCTGTGGATATGTTCATGTATTTGAAAACTTCAGTTTTCTCATCTATTGATGTCATAAGATTTTTGAGAATTAATCTCATAAAAATATCTATTCAGACCTAAGAAGGCACTTGGGTGTTCCTCTGGCCAACTAAAATGGGGACATAAATCAGGTATGTTGTCATAAAACTTAGGTCCTGACTTTTAGTAAGCAGGGGATGGACTGCTCTATTTCATCAGCTAAATTTCCACCTACTTGTGCTCTGATGCCTGAGGCCTGCTCCTTGGAGATACGTTTTTGATCTCAAGGGCATCCATCAGTGGGACTTCAACATGAACTTTGCTGATTGGGATGATGAAGAAAGCCTTGCATGTTAATCACTGACTTCAGGTGAGAGCCAGTGGGGAGGAATATGGCTTGTCCCTGTTGAGTGCAGTCAGGTCAGTGAAGATGGAAGGACAAGAGGGAACTAGGGGTTCACACTTGAGTGATCTGTTCAGTCAGTGGCTCTTTGGAAGTAACTGGGGGCTCTGGATTTTATAGAAGGCTCATTGTATAGGAATAAATGAAGACCCCCTAAATGAGAACAAGCAGAGGCTATTTATTCAGAGCTTACTATATCAAGGGAGTCACTTTGTCTGGCAGAAACTCACAGACAGGCTGGGGACTGGGAAAGCATTATAATCAAAAAAGGGGGGGACTTTAGGTGTGCTCTGATTGGAGGTTTTTGGCATGGGAACTGGGTAAATTAGAAGCGTGGCATCCTTATGATTGGTTTAGGGATCATATTTGGCTTTCTTTGATTGGTTCTGATTTGGGGAAAGGCAAAAATTAGGTAAACTGGCAGTCATTAACTAAGTCCTGACATTTTGGGGCAAAGAATTGTTAGAGAATTTGTAATTTGGCTTCCTGAACTGGTTGCTGTAGAGGTTGTAGGTCGGATTTCTATTGTCATATATGGTCTGGTCACTGTTTATTTGTATATTCAATCTCTCAGCTGGTATGCACATTCCCCTGCTACAGGTAACATATTAAGCTGTTATCAGTAACTTAAAAAAAAATATGTGAATAAAATCTCCTTGGAACACTTTCGAGAAATGAGCTGGCCAGGAAAAATAAAAGAAAGGCCTAGGCTGAGTGTTTCAGTAAATCTGGGAATAACTATGACACGAATTTCCTGAGCTATCTGGAACTTGTACAACTTCCTCATGTCTATTTCCCCCAAGGTGATTAGAACTAAGAGTTTAAAATGAAAAGATCTCATGTACTTATTTCCCCCAACATCCAGTAAAAGAGCGGTTGGGAAGGTTGTGTCATTAGTTACAGCAGACCTAACTAATGTTAGCTCTTTCCAGTGTTAGTTGGGAAGCAGGAAAGTGGATAGAGGAACTCTTGGGTTAGATTTAAAAGCTGACTGAACCAAAAGGGTACAAAAGGGAACCCTTATTCACTGTTGGTGGGAATGTAAATTGGTGCAGTGACTATGAAAAACAGTACGGAGGTTCCTCAAAAAATTAAAAATAGAACTACCATATGATTCAGCAATTCTACTTCTGGGTATACATTTGAAGGACATGAAATCACTATTGTGAAGAGATATCTGCACCTCCATGTTCAATGCAGCATTATTTACAATAGACAAGACATGGAAACAACCTGAGTGTCTATCAATAGATGGAGAGATAAAGAAATATGGTATATATTTATATGTACACAATGGAATATTATTCAGCCCCAAAAGAAGGAAATCCTGCTACTTATGACAACATGGATAAAACTTGAGGGAATTATGCTAAATAAAATAAGTCAGACAGAGAAAGACAAATGCTGAACAATCTCATCTACATGTGGAATCTAAAAAACTGAACTCAGAGAAACAGGGAGTTGAATGGTGGTTGCCAGGGGCAGGCGTGGTGAAGGGAGAAATAAGTGAAGGTGGCCAAAGGGTACAAGCTTACAGTTTTATAAAAAAATAAAATACAAAAAGTAAATAAAACTGGTTGAATTCTTGGAACCAGAGTAGAGAAACTAGGGAAGAGGGAAGGAAAATTAGTATTTGTTGAAGACTTGTTTTATGCCAGGTACTATGTTGGAACTTAACAAATATCTCATATAGTCATCATAAACAAACTGAAAGGTAAATGGTATTCCCATTTTACAGATGGGGAAAATGAGACATAGAGAGCAAATGAATGAGTGTAAGTAAGTTGCCAGATTACAGAAATTGTAAATGTAGGATCTAGTATTCTTACTGTCTATATCAATATGATTTTACTATTCCAGAAGATTCTTTCCCAGAGATATAAAAGTTGCAAATAACTTTATTACTCATTCAGGAATTTCTTGAAAGATTCATTAACTCTTCAATAGAAAGTATCAGTGAACTACTAACTCTCTAACACTCTTTGAACCCTCATCTCAAAATCCTCACCTTAGGGGCGTTCCCTGGTGGCTCAGTGGTTGAGAGTCCACCTGCCGAGTGCCCCGGTCTGGGAAGATCCCACATGCCGCGGAGCGGCTGGGCCCGTGAGCCATGGCCGCTGAGCCTGCATGTCTGGAGCCTGTGCTCCGCAACGGGAGAGGCCACAACAGTGAGAGGCCCATGTACCGGAAAAAAAAAAAAAAAATCCTCACCTTGGCCTTTCTACCACTCCTAGACTATTATACCAAGATCTTTACTCAATCCTAATCAATCCCCTCTGCCCCCATCCACACACCCAATGAAAGACCTGCCTTTAAAACAGACTTGAAAATCTTAGTAAATCAGACTTTGCTCCTCTCTTTTCAAGACTCTTAGTAGAATTATCAGGCTTTTACTGCAGTAAGCAATAAATTCCACTTTATCTTATCTGGTTGATTCCTTCATTAAATACTCATTCAACATACATGTGGACCTAAATTGTATATGTCCTCTCCTTTCCATGTTTAATTGTTACATCCTTTATTGATATATCCTTTATCCTCTACCTTCTTTGTCACTTGAATCCACTTTGATGTGCCCACACTGACACATAGACACATAGTCAGACAGAGAGGCACACACATACACAGAGTCCAAACCCTTACCTGCATCTCAATGTAACTTCAATTATGAAAGTCCCATGCCATTGCTCTCTCTTTTTCCTGGTTTGTGTGGGTGAAGTTTTAAACAACAATGCACCACAGCCTTGGTCTTAAAATAATCCATCTGAGAAGGGGATTATTAAAAAATACATATACTCTATTATTTTATCTGTGATAGAACAGAACATTACTACAAAGAGACATCCAAATTGCAAAGTGGTATTAACACACATCGATTCTGATTATTCATTCTGAGGACAAAATAAATGTGTATACTGAGGTAAACAGTGGAGGGGAGTGAGAAAGTAGCAAGTCTTGATGAGGAAATACTAGATGAACTTAGAAGGACATTTCAAATTAGTCCATGAATAACTTCTTGAAGACCAGATCAGGTAGATGAGGTAGAATGGGAACAAAAAGCAGCAGAGGAAGAAAAAAAGTGACAATTTGTATCCTAGCTTTTGATGTTTTATATAATAAGTGAAACAGCCCCAGTTCTGTTGTCTGGAACCTTTATTCTCAATAATAAAGAGTGGGAAATCGAGTGGATGTATGGGAAGTTGGAAACTACAGACAAATGTGGATTAGAACCATGAAAATTACTGGGAGGTGAAAAGTTTTAGAAGTCTAAAGGTGTTTTCCAAGGAAATTGAATGTGTAAACCAAAGAAAAAGTTTCTATATTCCAATAAAGTCTATGGTGCTACAGGCTGCATATGTCCGTAAAGTCAGACAAATTAGTCATAGCCTTCAGGCAACAGTGGGCTACTCTTTGCAAGCAAGAAATAGAATATTTGCCTCTCTGGGGGCAGCCTTAAAGAGCCATATTGAATCAGAACAATTGAATCTGAGTTATAACGAATTCCACAGTGTGCAAGTAGATGTGAGTATTGGAAGTGGTTTGTTTATGCTAAGAAATTAAGGACATAAAATTATATTTTGGGTGGAAGGAAATCAGTGGTAAATATCAGGTAATGAGATTCTAATATCACAATATTTCAAAGTTGTTTTGAAATCCCTTATGGGCAATGCATAATCCAAACAGGAAGGCAAGAAATTAAGTGTTATAAGGCAGGACATTTCCTTTGAGACATGTACTGATATGAGAGAGTAGGCTTCTCCAATTTGCAGTTGGAGAATATTGTTTCCTTAGAGGGATGAAAAAGGGAAAGGAATAGTAAATGACGATCCAAATGTCAAACAGAATTGCACAGCTTTGAATCCCTTGTATTTTAATCCTTAAAAATTTCAGGATTCTGAACTCAAGAGTAAGTCATGGCATTAACTTCCCATCTATTCAATTTCTGCTTTCAGCATGAAATTATGCAGTTTGTTTTGAAAATTAGAGTATTTTCCTTTTCATTTTTCAACTTGATATTCACAAACAATATTGAATATTTGGGGTTCTAGGATAACATATATATTTTTAATACTGTTGTATACTATTTATACCATTTTTCATTGCAATTAGTAGGCAATTTTTGCGGCTCTACATCTTCTGTCCTTATTCCAACCTCTTCCCTTTCAAAATCAGTATTTTATGAGAAAGATAGATCAGTAAGCTAAAATATACCTGCTAATAACCAAACAGGATGATATTTGACAAACTGATTTCATAATACAATTGGCATTTTAATAAGTTAAATAACTGGGAATACGTACCTAATTTATATTAAAAATATTCCAGTCAGATGTATGATTTATTTATGGTAGAGCTATGAATACTAAACCATTACAAGTACTTTTTGCTCTATTATTTTAAATAATGATAATTATATCATTAGCAACCCAAGAAATCTTCCAAACTAAAATTTACAGACACAATTTGGTTATGCCATGAAAATATGGATTTACTGTAGTACTACAAAAAAGGAAGAATACACTTTTAAACCTTGACCCATATTTGTAAAATTTCTATGAAAAAAATAAAATCTTACTGAATGTAATTATAGAATTTTCAGGCTTATTTTTCTCTAGAAAATACAACATGATGTCCTTCTGCCTTACTGGAGTTTCTGCAGTATTTTTAGGGTTTATGGATGACTTGGGCACATAAACAGAGGTGGTGATTATAAATCCAATATCACATCCCATAATTTCCTTTAGCAAAATAATGGAGGAAGAAAGCTGGAGAAACTTTGCATTACACCCAAGAGAATTTCTGGTCTATTCAATGTCTACATTCCCAGAGGAAAGGGAAGAGGAAGTTAAAAGGAGAGAATGAAACAATTCAATTCAACTCAGCAGTTCTACATGTAATTATTGAGCTGCCTTCAATTCAAAGCATTGTGCAAAGAATGAAAATGAGTAAGTTTAGTCAGTGCCCTCAAGGAATCCTCTCCTCTTTTTTCTCCCCAATACGATATAGTTTTCCTTTTGGGACACTCCCCTCTTTCATAATGTAGCAACCATATGGTTTGGTATTGACCCTAAACCCAATTTTAAGGATTGGTCTAAAATGATCTACATCAAGGATTACCAAATTTTTCCTGTAAAGGGCCATGATGTAAATATTTTAGGTTTTGTGGAACCATACAGCCTCTGTCACAACCACTCACCTCTGCCCTTGTACCAGCCACAGGGAAAGAGTAAACAAATGGGTGTGTTTGTGTTCCTATAAAACTTTTTTTTTTAACTTCTTTATTGGAATATAATTGCTTTACAATGATGTGTTAGTTTCTGCTGTATAACAAAGTGAATCAGTTATACATATACATATTTCCCCATATCTCTTCCCTCTTGTGGGTCCCTCCCACCCTCCCTATCCCACCCCTCTGGGTGCAGCTGCTTCCCACTAGCTATCTATTTTATATTTGGTAGTGTATATATGTCAATGCCACTCTCTCACTTTGTCTCAGCTTACCCTTCCCCCTCCCCGTGTCCTCAAGTCCATTCTCTACATCTGCGTCTTTATTCCCGTCCTGCCGCTAGGTTCTTCAGAACCATTTTTTTTTTTTTTAAGATTCCTAAACCCACGCACATATGGTCATCTTATTTTTGATAAAGGAGGCAAGAATATA
Source organism: Mesoplodon mirus (assembly GCF_964341445.2). Classification (NCBI taxonomy): domain Eukaryota; kingdom Metazoa; phylum Chordata; class Mammalia; order Artiodactyla; family Ziphiidae; genus Mesoplodon; species Mesoplodon mirus. The sequence continues at coordinate 53,089,653 of NC_138990.1, read as the reverse complement.
CAATGGAGAAAAGACAGCCTCTTCAATGAGTGGTGCTGGGAAAGCTGGATAGCTACATGTAAAAGAATGAAATTAGAACACTCCCTAATGCCATACACAAAAATAAACTCAAAATGGATTAAAGGCCTAAAGGTAAGGCCAGACACTACAAAACTCTTAGAGGAAAACATAGGCAGAACACTCTTTGATGTAAATCACAGCAAGATCCTTTTTGACCCACCTCCTAGAGAAATGGAAATAAAAACAAAAATAAACAAATGGGACCTAATGAAACTTAAAAGCTTTTGCACAGCAAAGGAAACCATAAACGAGATGAAAAGACAACCCTCAGAACAGGAGAAAATATTTGCAGATGAAGCAACTGACAAAGGATTAATCTCCAAAACATACAAGCAGCTCATGCAGCTCAATATCCAAAAAACAAACAACCCAATCCAAAATGGGCAGAAGACCTAAATAGACATTTGTCCTATAAAGCTTTACTTACAAAAACAGGCTGTGGGCCCAGTTTGCCTTCTGTGCTACAGTTTGTGGCAGTGCTACCCCTGGTCTAAACCAAACTCCAGTGCTATTACTATTGATTCAGGCATCAGGCAATCAATGCATATTTCCTTAGTTAAAGGGATTCTTGAGAAATGGGGTCAGTCAGCAGGAAACACAAGATTTCTCTTCTCAGTTACCATGGGATATTGTATTCCTGTGTCTGCCACGTGTGAAGGAGAAAGTTATGGTGGCTGCCAGCTGCCACCTTACCACCATGAAGGAAGCCAGCTCTGAGGATGAAACCAACACATGGAGGAGAGCAGAGTCAAAAAAACTAAAGAGTCACATATTTGGAACTCAAGTTCTTCTTTAACCATGCTGGAAGTCTGTCCTACTTCATGCCTTCTCAGTTAAATATTTTGTTCTCTTAGCCAGTTTGAGTTCAATGTTACGTGTAACTGAAAGATCCCAACTGATACAGACTCACAGGTACTTGGAGTAAAATAGCATGAGTGGGGCCTCCCTGGTGGCGCAGTGGTTGAGAGTCCGCCTGCCGATGCAGGGGATACGGGTTCGTGCCCCGGTCTGGGAGGATCCCATATGCCGCGGAGCGGCTGGGCCCGTGAGCCATGGCCGCTGGGCCTGCGCATCCGGAGCCTGTGCTCCGCAACGGGGGAGGCCACAACAGTGAGAGGCCTGCATACCGCAAAAAAAAAAAAAAAAAAAAAAAAAAAAAAAAATAGCATGAGTGTTACAAAAGAACTGCCAAATATCATAGAGGCTCAGAAAAGAGTCATAATTGGTTCTGAAAAACTTTTATTAAATGATGGCATTTGAAGCAAACTTCTTACTTATAATTTTGTAGCGGAGGTGGAAGGTAAGAGCCAGCATGATAAAGTGTTCATGGACGGCAAATAGTGGGCTGACTTTCTGTATAGTCAAATACCACGGTATGAAAGAGGCATAGGGTTTTCAAAGAAGAACAGTGGGAGATTTTTCTGGAATCAGTGTGAAGAATCTGAGTAAAGCCTCGCGTTGGAAAACTTGAAGGTGAACAGAAGGATTGGCAATAAAATTGAGATTTCCAGTAGGAACTAGGAAATGTCTGAGATACTGCCATACAGTGTGATGATACTGACAATTAATCAGGAAAATAAGGTGGATTCAGAGATGTGCCAGCCACAGGGTACTAATCTATGCAGGGCACATGTAAATCCCTGGGGAACTATGGAAAGGTAAAATAGTGATCCAGTTTTATCTCCCATAGTCCCTCTGAGGGAAAATACAAATGCAATGAGTAGGAATATTAATAAAGTACTTAGGAATGGTTCCGGTGACATTGCCAGCAACAAGCTTAAATGATGACAGATTACCACTAAAATTACTTTGAGGAGGGCAGACTGGCTAACTGAAGAGCTTTTATTTTGCAAAATGTCATATGCAAAATTGAGTCCAGAACTGATTTGTTCATATGCTGGAAAAAAGCTAGATTACTACCACTGGCTCTTCTCTGTCCTGTCCTTTCCCCAACAGAGCCTTTGGCCTCTCCTCTAAGCAATGTCCAGCCCACATTTAAAGTGGCCAGCCCACATAAAAGTGTCTGTTTTAAGCGGCACCAAATTATTACCCAATCCCATGTGCCCATGTCCTCCAGCCTTGTCTGGAGCTGCTTACTTAAAGGATACTGGTTTTCAGGAGGAAAACCCTCTAGAATCTAGATGCATCAGACAAGCCCAGACAAAAAGAAGTTTATCCTGACAATTCAGTCCCATGTGGTAGTTATTGTGAACCCACTCTTTGCAGACTCTCGCTCTGTTAAGTGACGGGAATTCAAAGATGAATAAGACCCAGTACTTGCTCTCAGGAGTTGGGGTACTTCCCTCTTTCTGACTCCCACCCACCTCCTTACACTCCTCATTCTGTTCCATTCTTCTCAGCCTCTGCAATCTGTCCCTTTATAAATTAGCACTCAGCTGTGATCTCGAAAAATACAGTAAGACAAAGCCTGGGGTTAATTCTCCATTTCAGCTGCCTTGTTTAGCCACTAATTAAATGTTTTGTTAGAAAATCGCCCTTAATAAGCAACTAGATTATATTAATTATCTGTTCCTTGGATCTTCTGGAACACTCATTCTCACCCTTGGCTGCAAATTACAATTACCTGAGAGGATTTAATAATACCCAGGCCAACCCCCATCGTCAGAGGTTCTGATTTAATTAGTTTGGGGTGAACCTGAGCACTAGTATTGTTTTAAAGCTCCCCCAGGTGACTCTAACGTGCAACCATGGTGCAGAGGGACTCCTCGACTTCTATTCCATACTGTCAAGAAGTCTCTTGGAGACAGCTTACTTTTCTCTAGTGCCACTCTGAGAAGGTGGTTATTATGTGCCAGGAATAGTTTAGAATTTAGCCAGACCTCTTGGCTCATGACGCTACCCATGATCCTCTGGTTTCTGCACCAGGTTTCTTTAATGAAGGGTTGGTGGGTGAGCTGTGTGAAATCTACGGGGGAATTGGAAAGACTGAAGCGTTTCCCTGTGTTGCTCTCTTTCCTGAATTTCTATCTACTTAGAGTCCCTCTCAAAGCCAGAGTCCAAGGGAAAGGTAAGTGAACTAATACCTTATGTATGAACAGAAATGAAAACTGCTGAAAACAGGTTATTCATGGAGTGTGGGTGAAGGGGGAGCAGTAAAAAATAAGAACGTTTGTTGACAGTTGCATTAAGTTCTAAATTTTCTGACAACCTCTTTTGGATTCCAAGGGACATATAGTTTTGAAGGGTATGACTATTTCCCATGTTTTATTTATTTTTAAAAAAGTCACTTAAAAAGTTAAACCTGTTGGTGAATTTCTTAAAGGTATAAGTTCTTCCTGCAAGAACTTACTCCTTGTTGGCAGAAAGTCTCTGTTGTCTGGCTTTCTGGTTCCTTTTGCCTCAGTCTTTGTTCTTTCCACATACTTTTTTTTTTTTTTGCGGTACGCGGGCCTCTCACTGTTGTGGCCTCTCCCGTTGCGGAGCACAGGCCCCGGATGCGCAGGCTCAGCGGCCATGGCTCACGGGCCCAGCCGCTCCGCGGCATGTGGGATCTTCCCAGACCAGGGCACAAACCCATGTCCCCTGCACTGGCAGGCGGACTCTCAACCACTGCGCCATCAAGGAAGCCTCTTTCCACATACTTTTCAGGGTTCAACCCTAGGCTTAATTTTAGGGGCCTCCTCATTTCCCTGGGGTTTCTTCCTTCTCTTCTCTGCCTCATTTCCCGCTTGAACCATATTGTCATTATGCTAATATTCTTGGGAGCTGATTATAAAAAGAAAATCAAACTGATCATTTAACAACCACCTGTGACACCTTATAAGTTAAGCTAAACCCAACTGGCCCAACATTTTGTTTCAGTTGGCTTTTTTTTTTTCTCTATCACTCTTAGCTCTCATTTATGGGCTTTGCACTTTAATAGAGCCCTCACAGAACACTTTTATAAAAACCATGGAATGTGACATTTTGGCACAAATTTATACCAAGGACTTAACAACTTTGATATCTGAGTTCTTTATGTAGTCAGGTCAAGTGATGTGGTGTATGATAAATTGATATTCCTTGTAGTGAAATAATGCCATTTGCAGCAACATGGATGGGCCTAGAGATTATCATACTAAGTGAAGTAAGTCAGACAGAGAAAGAAAAATATCATATGATATCACCTACATGTAGAATCTTTAAAAATGATACAAATGGGGACTTCCCTGGTGGTGCGGTGGTTGAGAATCCGCCTGCCAGTGCAGGGGACACGGGTTCAATCCCTGGCCCGGGAAGATCCCACATGCCGCAGAGCAACTAAGCCCGTGAGCCACAGCTACTGAGCCTGTGCTCTAGAGCCCATGAGCCACAACTACTGAGCCTGCATGCCGCAACTACTGAAGCCCGAGCACGTAGAGCCCATGCTCCACAACAAAAGAAGCCACCGCAATGAGCAGCCCGCACACCGCAACGAAAAGTAACCCCCGCTCACCACAACTAGAGAAAGTCCACGTGCAGCAACGAAAACCCAATGCAGCCAAAAATAAATAAAATAAATTTATATTAAAAAAATGATACAGGGCTTCCCTGGTGGCGCAGTGGTTGAGAGTCCACCTGCCAATGCAGGGGACACGGCTTTGTGCCCCGGTCCGGGAAGATCCCATATGCCGTGGAGTGGCTGGGCCCATGAGCCATGGCCGCTGGACCTGCGCGTCCGGAGCCTGTGTTCCCCAACGGGAGAGGCCACAACAGTGAGAGGCCCGCGTACTGCAAAAAAAAAAAATTGATACAAATGAACTTATTTATAAAGTGGAAACAGATTCGCAGACATAAAAAACAAATTTATGGTTACCAGAGGGGAAAGGCGGGGGAAGGGATAAATTAAGAGTTTGGGATTAGAAGATACAAACTACTGTATATAAGATAGATAAACAAAAAGGTCCTACTGTATAGCACAGGGAACTATATTCAATATCTTGTAATAAACTATAATGGAAAAGAATCTGAAAAAATGTAAGTGAATCACTTTGCTGTAAACTAACACAACACAAACACAAAAAGTAACACAACATTGTAAATCAACTACACTTCAATAAAAAATTTAAAATATATATTTCTAAAATGTTTATTAGATTTTTTTGTGTTGTTATACAAAAGTACTCTTTTTTTTTTTTTTTTTTCCTGCCCTGGGGACTCCTAATAATCCTAAAAGGAAAGGGAGACTCAGTTCTTACTGACTTTTCCTAGGAGTTCAACATGTCCACGTTTTCTCAAGAGCAAGAAAGTGTTTGCTGCAAAAGATAACCTCAAGGGACCACATCACTCTTATGCTTTTGTTTCTAGGATCTGGGAATGGCATCACCCTTGTCCAAGCACCTAAGCATAATAGGATAAGGATAATTTTGTAGGCAGCAGAGTGTCTAGAGTCTAGTAGTCTTGGTGGCAGCAGTCAACCTCTGTATTAGGTTATTTACATGAAATATCTGGAGAATATTCCTTCCATGTCTGAAACATCAGCCAGAATTGCAGAGATGTGCTGTTTTTGTCACTTCATCTGGTTTTACATTCTGATTATCCACACTTACTCAAACTCAGTTAAAAATGGGAACAAACTTCATTTTAAGCAGAACATTTAAGTATAAACAGTAGCTTAGATTATAACAAGCTTCTTTGTTATGAGAAGTAATCACTTATTAATAACCTGTCTTATGACTTGTAATATGATTAAATGCCTTTTGAGAGTACCCTGCCACATTGGAATTCACTGGGAGTAAGAAATGTGATAAAGAATTTACTTTGCTGGGCCTCCCTGGTGGCGCAGTGGTTGAGAGTCCGCCTGCCGATGCAGGGGATACGGGTTCGTGCCCCGGTCTGGGAGGATCCCATATGCCGCGGAGCGGCTGGGCCCGTGAGCCATGGCCGCTGAGCCTGCGCATCCGGAGCCTGTGCTCCGCAACGGGAGAGGCCACAACAGTGAGAGGCCCGCGTACGGAAAAAAAAAAAAAAAAAAAAAAAAAAAAAAAAAAAAAGAATTTACTTTGCTGATTGGAGTGAGGGCCAGCATTAAAGGGAAAATCTTTATATTCCAAATATGTCAATGCCAGACTATTCCTTAGGCTACTAGAGGCTTCCAAAACTTTGAATTTCTAACTTTATAAGAAACATGCAAGACTGAACCTACTACACTGTTAAATTCTCAACTATTTTTAACTGAGAGCAAAAGAGCATAAACGTCTAGCAATAGAGACTAACTAAGAACATTTCTAGGACATGTTTCTAACACCAAAATGTCTGATAAATTATTAAAATATATGAGTAATAATATTTGCAATGCCCTGAGGTTTTATAGCAGTTTGTATCTTTCAAAAGGCACGGTATGTATTATTTTATTTGTTCTTTTCATTTACCCTAGAATATGGATAAAGTATTATTATTGTAAACCTAAAAATAGTCTTTAAAAAATAATATTAGCAAAAAACTTACTATTCCAGTGGAAGCATATCAATACATAAAAAACTGCTTAATAGAGAGAGAGAGATATGAAGAGAGAGAGAGAGAGAGGAAGAGACAGTGGAGACAGGGAGAAGGAGGGGGAGAGAGGAATGGTGAATATAGGTGAAGGGTAGTCAGGTGTTGATTGTATTAGATTTTTAACCTTTCTGTCAGTTTGAAAAACTTCAAAAAATGAATCTGGGAATAAAAATATATGAACAAGTGCCATTTGCAGCAGCATGGATGGACCTAGACATTATCACACTAAGTGAAGTAAGTAAATATCATACGATATCACTCATGTGTGGAATCTAATTTAAAAAGAGAGATACAAATGAACTTATTTACAAAACAGAAACAGACTTACAGATATCAAAACCAAACTTATGGTTATCAAAGGAGAAACGTGGACGGGAGGGATAAATCAGAAACTTGGAATGAACACACACACACACGCACACACACACAGACTACTATACACACACTACTATATATAAGATAGATAACCAGGAAGGATCTACTGTATAGCACAGGGAACTCTACTCAATATTCTGTGATAACCTATATGAGAAAAGAATCCAAGAAAGAATGAATATATGTATACGTATAACTGAATCACCTTGCTGTACACCTGAAACTAACACAACATTGTAAATCAACTATACTCCACTAAAATTAAAATTAAAAAAAATATATGTATATAGCCAGAGGCAGATGTAATGAGGAAGACATTTGACGAGATGTATTGGCCCAAACTGTTGACTGACACACCTGCTGAACTTACCCAATTCAGAATTGCTCAGCAGGAGGCGTGATTAGAAGCTTTCAAATACATTCCCTTGTGCTGTGAAGAGGGTTCCCAGGATATCAAAGAAATGACTTTAGTCTGACCACTAGTAAATGTATCACCACCTTTCCACCCCTTCTTGCTTACCTTCAGCTGGAGTTTAGAAAGCTAGAGAAACTTATGCTGTCATTCATTCTAATATTAGAACCTGAGTAAGGACTCATACGCCACTTTGAAAAGGGGGCTTTCTCACGGTGTCTCTTGGGCGAATAGCACTAGCTTCCTTTCTCCGTCCCACTTCATTGCTCTTTTTAAATTTAGCTCTGCTTTGACCACTTCGTATATAATTTGTTACCAACTATTCCAAATTAAAGGGTTAACTTTTCTTTCATCCAAAATTTTTTTGGCTGTGGTGGTGGATATGCAAACCTACACATGTGGCACACATGACAAATTCCCACTGGACTAAACACACACACAGTGAGCACAAGTACAATGAAATAAATCTAAATAAATGGATTATCTCAATGTCTAAACAAACAAACAAATAAATAAATAAATTTAGCTCCATCTGTTTCTATTTCCTTCCTTTTCACTTCTTACTCTGGCTCTGCCTCTAAGATTGCAGGAAATTCCTTAAAAAAATCTCTTATCAGGCAGTAGAATTCTCATTATTTTTTAGGTTTTTACCATTTAGTACTTACATCAGACTACGCCACCAGCACTATTTGGCTGATTTTTCCCCAAATTTTAGTGGGAGCCTAACCAAGCTTAAATTAATCACTTGCACTTACTCTCTTTATTAGAGAAATATCAGGAGTAAGTGGGATACAAAATGTGAGATTTCAGTGTTCTACAAAGTATCAACATAGGAAACTGCTAGTCCACTTGAATTGTGGAGGATAATGACCCTTCACTAGAAAAGGCTTTAAAAATTAAAACATAAGTTGCTTCTTCTAGACCTTCTACAGTGCCCCAAGTTTTGCTAATGGGACAAAACTTGTTCAAGGAGTAATATACACATACCTTCTTAAGTGACTAGTGGAAGAAGATGCTAAAGGTACAAGTCATTTGGATCTAGAAATCAGCTATAAGAAGTAACACTTAAAATGATAGGAAAAGAATTGGAAAAAAATGGAATCATCTACTTAGGAACTATAACATGATGGGACTTAGGCTGGCTAAAATATGGAAGCAACTTATCTACAAAAAATTTAAATCAACATTGGAATAAGCTTTACTCTTCCATCATTTTTCAGTTGAAGGAAAATATAGGAGAGCACATTTGTAATAGTGAGAGAAAGAAATGGGCATCAATTTTGTGTGCTTTCTATTGATTGTTGTATGTAGGTATTCCCCTTGTGAGCATGCTGCCTCAGGCATTTTCATTATGTAATTTATTTAATGTTTCTTGGGATTTAATTTGACTAGTAATATATTTAAAATCCATTTAATGTCAGATTATGTTCATTTAAGAGTCTAGTGAGTCCTGGCATATAAGTATAAACATGGAACTCCATCTACTTAGTCAGTTCCTAGTTTGATACTCTGGAGAAGAAAAAATCTTACTTTCCTGTACCCTGAAATAACAAGATAGTGATACAAATGCTTTATTCTCCCTATACGTAACTATACATTGATTATTTTTCACTGCAAGTATTGCATGTTATTTTAATCTAATTAAAATAACCATGTTTGAAAGCAGCTGTGGGCAAGACCATGTGTTGGTTTATGCAACACATGGTCTATGTGTTTATGTCTTATGTTAGTTTATATTTTCAGAAATGAACAAGACCTAAGTTGAAACATCAAAGAACTTTCAGTCTTATACAAGGAGGGAAGTGAGCATCTTCTACCAGACTGTGAACTCAAGCTGGGGCGTCTTCGCGTAATTCTAATTTCTGTAGACTAGCATTAGGCAGTGATTTAGATAGAGTAATGCTTAGAAGGCATTAAATAAATGTTTGTTGAACCAATATATATGCATAAATAAATATAATGCATTACTATATAGAACTATAAACAAAGTGCTATTGAGAACAATAACAGAGGAAGGAAGATTATACATGATTGGGGATAAAAGGAAAGGCTTCAATGGAAAAAGTACTGCTTGAATTGAATCTTGAAAAATGAGTAGGTCTAAAATAGGTAGGGATGCTAAAGTGAGGTGGTGACATTGCCCAGGGGGATGCAAATATGCACAATGGCTAGTGGCAAATGGAATGGTTCAGAATGCATTTGTCTGTGTAAGGTACGAGTGGATGAGTACTCACACAAGGTGAGTATGCAATGAATGTTGAATAAGTACACACATGTGTTCTATTATGCCATCATGCCAAAATTCAGCTTGTTTAGACATAAACAGTGATCTTTCAAAATAGTTTTTTAGTATACTGTGTGGTCTCGTGAAATAGTTTTACTGAGATATTTAAGCTGGTTTTATGTATCTCTCCAGTATTACTTCATACTTTTTTGCTTTTGTTTGTAGGGAGTGTGTGAGTAGGTTTTAATTTCTAGTTAACGGCTTCCTGAGGGTGTCCAAGTACCTGTAAGAAGTGCCTCTTGATCTAAAATCTGCCTGAGGTGCATTTAACGTTTCAGGGGAATATGATTTGTGGTGTTTCCTAAGAATAGAGTGATCTTTGATTTAAAAATGTGAAGTTGCTGTGGAACCAGATGAAGGCATCTCCAAAACATGGAAGAGACTGCTGTATGGCAGCCTGGTGTGTTGTAGGAAACAGAGGTTTTTAAAAAGTCAGCCAGTCCTGGCTTCAAGCTTTGATTCTGATTCCCACAAACAATGCTATTTTGAGACAGTTGCTTAAGCACTTTGAGCTTCATTTTCCCCTCCTTTGTAAAATGGTGCAATTGTTCCTGCTTCCCTAGACTGTCGTGAGGATTAAATGAGGTAATGTTTATGTGAAGCATCTGACCCCTGGTGAGTGCTCAGTACTCCCTAGTGGGCAAACTCTGAACCAATTATGTCATGACATTTCCCTTAAAAAATGGAATACAAACACACTGAATTCTTTCCATGTTGCAGTTCCGTCAGTTTATCCTTGTATACAATATTTCTCAGAGATGTTTATAATTTATCTGTCTCTCCAGAGTCTTATTCAAGACTCTGTACCCAGGAGGAACCTAATAAGTACTTCTTAAAAATAATTTCCATCAACCCGTCATTCTGAGCTTACTTTGATTCCAAACAACTCTGAACCATATCAGTATCACTGACAAGTTTCATCTGAATCTTGAACTACCGATTTGAATTGATTATGTGTCAACCCTGAAAATGTTATCCCTGACAGCCTTATTAGGTAAGCAAATGCCAATCATGTGGTTTGCTGTTTAAAAAACAAAGTAAAAAAAACCTTCTCCCTTAAATAGAGGCTTCTATTATTTCGCTGATTTTTGCCAGTGTGCAATTTTCATGTGTCATTTGGGTTATCATCATAAATTCCTCAAATCAGCAAGAGCAGGCAGGTATCTGCAGTACACTGAGTCTCACTTAAACTTGCTGCTGACCTACTTGTTCTTGGAACACAATGCTCTCCTTTCCTAATATGGTTAATTACTTCGACCACTTATTTTAAAGTTGCTTCTTTCTCTTGTGCTCTTTGGATATCTTTTGGAGCAGGAAACTAGTATTGCCAGAGTTTAGTTAAGCAGGAGCCAGTACATCGGAAATAGGAGCAACATTTTCCTTTATGCTGAACAAAAGGAAGCCTCTGGACTTTTAAGCCCTAAAGTGAAATTACTGGAATCTGCTCCTTTAATATATGCTAAGTAGCCGGTACCAAAAAGCAGTGTTCTCCCAGAGGATAAGTGAGCCAAGGACATTTTGTTCCATCTATAGGACAATACACTGGTTTTCCATTGTAAGACAGGATCCTCATTTCTAAAAGATGAATAGAATGCTGCTTACAAAGGAAAAACAAACATTTTCAGCTGGTTAAATGTGAGATGTTGAGTGAAGTTCATTACAATGCCTATAGCACTTTTATTTGATCTCGAATCAGAGAGGTTTTCATATTCTCGAAGCTTTTGTTTCTCACGACTTTGTTGAGATATTCAAACAAATATTTAAAACTATATTTGAGACAGTACACTTAAATATTCTTGTTCTTAAATATTAATTTCAGCTGTGAAATTAATATTTGTATTTGTTGATATTTAGTCAAAGATTAATTATGTGAGGAGTAGGAATGTAAGTACCTTCCTACAATTTGATGTAGCTACTTGGGGACTTGGGGTAGAAAGGAAGATATATCTTCAAGAAAGGTCTCAAAGTTGCTACTGAAGGAGTAGGAGATTAATACAGAAAAAAATACAGAAAACCAAGCCTGAGGGAAGCTAGTGCAATGGTAAATGCACACCTTCCCAAGGTAAGGAGGCTAGGGTTATGCCCTCCGGGTTATGCAGGTGGTTTGTCCTGATTCCCTCACCTATTTATTTGCAGCTTTTTTCTGTCTAATGACTTATATATTTTTGGAAACCATCTTAAATTCAAAACTAAAGCAGAGATATAAATGTAGAGTTAAAAATCAGTTTCTATTGTCTATTAAAAGTAATTAACAAAGTAAGATTAAATTCTTTCCTAGTCTGTGAAAGCTTTTTCAACATGAGCCTTTTTTTTCTGTTTTTTAAAAATTTAATTTAATTTATTTATTTATATAGCAGGTTCTTATTAGTCACCAATTTTATACACATCAGTGTATACATGTCAATCCCAAACTCCCAATTCATCCCACTACCACGCCCACCCCCCACCACTTTCCCCCCTTGGTGTCCATACGTTTTTCTCTACATCTGTGTCTCAATTTCTGCCCTGCAAACCAGTTCAATGGTACCATTTTTCTAGGTTCCACGTATATGCGTTAATATACGATATTTGTTTTTCTCTTTCTGATTTATTTCGCTCTGTATGATGGTCTCTAGATCCATCCACGTCTCAACAAATGACCCAATTTCATTCCTTTTTATGGCTGAGTAATATTCCATTGTATATATGTACCACAACTTCTTTATCCATTAGTCTGTCAATGGACACTTAGGTTGCTTCCAAAATAGTGCTGCAATGAACATTGGGCTGCATGTGTCTTTTTGAATTATGGTTTTCTCTGGGTATATGCCCAGTAGTGGGATTGCTGGATCATATGGTAATTCTGTTTTTAGCTTTTTAAGGAACCTCCATACTGTTCTCCATAGTGGCTGTATCAATTTACATTCCCACCAACAGTGCAAGAGGGTTCCCTTTTCTCCACACCCTCTCCAACATTTGTTGTTTGTAGATTTTCTGATGATGCCCATTCTAACTGGTGTGAGGTGATACCTCATTGTAGTTTTGATTTGCATTTCTCTAATAATTAGTGATGTTGAGCAGCTTTTCATGTGCTTCTTGGCCATCTGTATGTCTTCTTTGGAGAAAAGTCTATTTAGCTCTTTTGCCCATTTTTGCATTGGGTTGTTTGTTTTTTTAATATTGAGCTGCATGAGCTGTTTGTATATTTTGGAGATTAATCCTTTGTCCACCGATTCGTTTGCAAATATTTTCTCCCATTCTGAGGGTTGTCTTTTCGTCTTGTTTATGGTTTTCTTTGCTGTGCAAAAGCTTTGAAGTTTCATTAGGTCCCATTTGTTTTTATTTCCATTACTCTAGGAGGTAGATCAAAAAAGATCTTGCTGTGATTTATGTCAAAGAATGTTCTTTCTATGTTTTCCTCTAAAAGTTTTATAGTGTCCTGTCTTACTTTTAGGTCTCTAATCCATTTTGAGTTTATTTTTGTGTGTGGTGTTAGGGAGTGTTCTAATTTCATTCTTTTACATGTAGCTGTCCAGTTTTCCCAGCACCACTTATTTTTTTTTAATTAATTTATTTATTTATTTATTCTTGGCTGCGTTGGGCCTTCGTTTCCGTGCAAGGGCTTTCTCTAGTTGTGGCGAGCGGGGACCACTCCTCATCGCGGTGTGCAGGCCTCTCACTGTCGCGGCATCTATTGTTGCGGAGCACAGGCTCCAGACATGCAGGCTCAGTAGTTGTGGCCCACGGGCCCAGTTGCTCTGTGGCACGTGGGATTCTCCCAGACCAGGGCTTGAACCCATGTCCCCGCATTGGCAGGCAGACTCTCAACCATTGCGCCACCAGGGAAGCCCCCAGCACCACTTAGTGAAGAGACTGTCTTTTCTCCATTGTATATTCTTGCCTCCTTTGTCATAGATTAGCTGACCATAGGTGTGTGGGTTTTTCTCTGGGCTTTCTGTCTTGTTCCATTGATCTATATTTCTGTTTTTGTGCCAGTACCATATTGTATTGTCTTGATTACTGTAGATTTGTAGTATAGTCTGAAGTCAGGGAGCCTGATTACTCCAGCTCCGCTTTTTTCCCTCAAGACTGCTTTGGCTATTCAGGATCTTTTGTGTGTCCATACAAATTTTAAGATTTTTTGTTCTAGTTCTGTAAAAAATGCCATTGGTAATTTGATAGGGATTGCATTGAATCTGTAGACTGCTTTGGGTAGTATAGTCACTTTCACAATATTGATTCTTCGAATCCAAGAACATGGTATATCTCTCCATCTGTTGGTATCATCTTTAATTTTTCATCGGTGTCTTACAGTTTTCTGCATACAGGTCTTTTGTCTCCTTAGGTAGGTAGGTTTATTCCTAGGTATTTTATTCTTTTTGTTGCAATGGTAAATTGGAGGGTTTCCTTAATTTCTCTTTCAGATTTTTCATCATTAGTGTATAGGAATGCAAGATATTTCTGTGCATTAATTTTATATCCTGCTACTGTACCAAATTCATTGATTCGCTCTAGTAGTTTTCTGGTGGCATCTTTAGGATTCTTTATGTATAGTGTCATGTCATCTGCAAACAGTGACAGTTTTACTTCTTCTTTTCCAATTTGAATTCCTTTTATTTCTTTTTCTTCTCTGATTGCCATGGCTAGGACTTCCAAAATTATGTTGAATAAGAGTGGTGAGAGTGGGCGTCCTTGTCTTGTTCCTGATCTTAGTGGAAATGTTTTCAGTTTTTCACCACTGAGAATGATATGTGCTGAGGGTTTCTCATATATGTCCTTTATTATGTTGAGGTAGGTTCCCTCTATGCCCACTTTCTGGAGAGTTTTTCTCATAAATGGGAGTTGAATTTTGTCAAAAGCTTTTTCTGCATCTACTGAGATGATCATATGGTTTTCCTTCTTCAATTTGTTAATACGGTTTTTCACATTGATTGATTTGTGTATCTTGAAGAATCCTTGCATCATGGGATAAATCCCACTTGACCATGGTGTATGATCCTTTTAATGTGTTATTGGATTCTGTTTGCTAGTATTTTGTTGAGGATTTTTGCATCTATATTCATCAGTGATATTGGTCTGTAATTTTCTTTTTTTGTAGTATCTTTGTCTGGTTTTGGTATCAGGGTGATGGTGGCCTCATAGAATGAGTTTGGGAGTGTTTCTTCCTCTGCAATTTTTTGGAAGAGTTTGAGAAGGGTGGTTATTAGCTCTTCTCTAAATGTTTGATAGAATTCACCTGTGAAGCCATCTGGTCCTGGAGTTTTGTTTGTTGGAAGATTTTAAATCACAGTTTCAAATTCGTTATTTGTGATTGGTCTGTTCATATTTTCTGTTTCTTCCTGGTTCAGTCTTGGAAGGTTATACCTTTCTAAGAATTTGTCCATTTCTTCCAGGTTGTCCATTTTATTGGCATACAGTTGCTTGTAGTAGTCTCTTAGGATGCTTTGTATTTCTGCCTTGTCTGTTGTAACTTCTCCTTTTTCATTCTAATTTTATTGCTTTGAGTCCTCTCCCTCTTTTTCTTGATGAGTCTGGCTAATGGCTTATCAATTTTGTTTATCTTCTCAAAGAACCAGCTTTTAGTTTTATTGATCTTTGCTATTGTTTTCTTGGTTTCTATTTCATTTATTTCTGCTCTGATCTTTATGATTTCTTTCCTTCTGCTAACTTTGGGTTTTGCTTGTTCTTCTTTCTCTAGTTCCTTTAGGTGTAAGGTTAGATTGTTTATTTGAGCTTTTTATTGTTTCTTGAGGTAGGCTTGTATAGTTATAAACTTCCCTCTTAGAACTGCTTTTGCTGCATCCCATAGGTTTTGGATGTCGTGTTTTCATTGTCATTTGTCTCTAGGTATTTTTTGATTTCCTCTTTGATTTCTTCATTGATCTCTTGGTTATTTAGTAACGTATTGTTTAGCCTCCATGTGTTTGTGTTTTTTACTTTTTTTTCCCTGTAATTGATTTCTAATCTCATAGCGTTGTGGTCAGAAAAGATGCTTGATATGATTTCAATTTTCTTAAATTTACTGAGCCTTGATTTGTGGCCCAATATGTGATCTATCCTGGAGAATGTTCCATGCGCACTTGAGAAGAGAGTGTAATCTGCTGTTTTTGGATGGAATGTCCTGTAACTATCAATTAAATCTATCTGGTCCATTGTGCCATTTAAAGCTTGTGTTTCCTTATTTATTTTGATTTTGGATGATCTGTCCGTTGGTGTAAGTGAAGTGTTAAAGTCCTCCACTATTTTTTGTTTTACTGTCGATTTCCTCTTTTATAGCTGTTAGCAGTTGCCTTATGTATTGAGGTGCTCCTATGTTGGGTGCATATATATTTATAATTGTTATAACTTCCCCTTGGCTTGATGCCTTGATCATTATGTAGTGTCCTTCCTTGTCTCTTATAACATTCTTTATTTTAAAGTCTATTTTATCTGATGTGAGCATTGCTACTCTCGTTTTCTTTTGATTTCCATTTGCATGGGATATCTTTTTCCATCCCCTCACTTTCATTCTCTGTGTGTCCCTAGGTCTGAAGTGGGTCTCTTGTAGACAGCATATAGATGGGTCTTCTTTTTGTATCCAGTCAGCAAGCCTGTGTCTTTTGGTTGGAGCATTTAATCCATTGACATTTAAGGTAATTATCAATATGTATGTTCCTATGACCGTTTTCTTGATTGTTTTGAGTTTGTTTTTGTAGGTCCTTTTCTTCTCTTGTGTCTCCTACGTAGAGAAGTTCCTTTAGCATTTGTTGTAGAGGTGGTTTGGTGGTGCTGAATCTTAGCTTTTGCTTGTCTGTAAAGCTTTTGATTTCTCCATCGAATCTGAATGAGATCCTTGCCGGGTAGAGTAATCTTGGTTGTAGGTTCTTCTCTTTCATCACCTTAAGTATATCATGCCACTCCCTTCTGGCTTGTAGAGTTTCTGCTGAGAAATCAGCTGTTAACCTTATGGGAGTTCCCTTGTATGTTATTTGTCGTTTTTCCCTTGCTGCTTTCAGTAATTTTTCTTTGTCTTTAATTTTTGCCAATTTGATTATTATGTGTCTCAGCATGTTTCTCCTTGAGTTTATCCTGTATGGGACTCTCTGCACTTCCTGAACTTGGGTGGCTATTTCCTTTCCAATGTTAAGGAAGCTTTTGACTGTAATCTCTTCAAATATTTTCTCAGGTCCTTTCTCTCTCTCTTCTCCTTCTGGGACCCCTATAATGTGAATGTTGTTGCATTTAATGTTGTCCCAGAGGTCTCTTAAGCTGTCTTCATTTCTTTTCATTCTTTTTACTTTATTCTGTTCAGCAGCAGTGAATTCCACCATTCTGTCTTCCAGGTCACTTATCCGTTCTTGTGCCTCAGTTATTCTGCTATTGATTCCTTCTACTGTATTTTTCATTTCAGTTATTGTATTGTTCATTTCTGTTTATTTGTTCTTTGATTCTTCTAGGTCTTTGTTACACATTTCTTGCATCTTCTCAATCTTTGCCTCCATTCTTTTTCCGAGGTCCTGGATCATCTTCACTATCATTATTCTGAATTCTCTTTCTGGAAGGTTTCCTATCTCCACTTCATTTAGTTGTTTTTCTGGGGTTTTATCTTGTTCCTTCATCTGGTACATAGCCCTCTGCCTTTTCATCTTGTCTATCTTTCTGTGAATGTGGTTTTTGTTCCACAAGCTGCAGGATTGTAGTTCTTCTTGCTTCTGCTGTCTGCCCTCTGGTGGATGAGGCTGTCTCAACATGAGCCTTTTACAAGGCAACTTGGAACACATAAAATAATGGCCTCAATTGCCCTCTCCAAGAAAAAGAAAAGTGTCATATTTAATTTGACCTTGGATAAAAGTCAAGGGCAAAATGTTAAGTCATATTATTGTAGTTTCGCTACAGTGTAGTGAAATACTACAGTATTGTAGTTTCGCTACAGTGTATCACATGAGTAGAGCCTTTTGGTGAAGTGATTGGATAGATGGGTAAAATCTTGAGATTCATGATGATTGAATGTTAACATTTCTCTAAGAGCAGTAGTTCTCAAAGTGTCTTCCCTGTGTTAGCAGCATCAGTATCATCTAGGAAGATGTGAAAAATGCGAAATTTTCACTCCTGCCCCAGAACTACAGATTCATGGACATTAGCTAATTCTGACATATGCTTAAGTTGAGAATCACCATCTTAAACTATTTCCTGTAGGAAAAAACTCAGATGGGCTTTCACCTCTACCCTATTTTTAATCATTTTAAGAAGAATATAAGCTTATTAAATAAAACTTGGAGATTATATTGATGAAGTAGAAGATGAGAAATCAGAAGAGGAAGGGAAAGAGGAGAATGATGTTGGCATCATCCTACACACTCAAATGCAAGAATTTTGACTATTTGTGACTTTTCTTTAAATTTTTTTTTATGCTTAGGATTTTTCACAATACTGATTAAAATATCTATCTATCTATCTATCTATCTATCTATATATTACAACCTGCATTTTAATTGTAACAACATTGTTTTATGTTATTGCCTGGATGTTTAAATCTCATTTTCAAGTCTTCAGAAAATCTCGTTCATTTAACTATCTGCCTATGGTTGGATGTTTGGGTTTCACAATTATAGATAATCCTCTGGTAAATATATGTGTGTATAAAATATTTTCTACATTTTAAAATGTGTCCTTAGTCACTAATCCTATAACTAGACCTCTTGGGTCAAAGTAGATGTTTATACTGTAAGATGCTTTTATTGGTTAGATTTTGAGCATTATCTTGACAAAGCCCCACTTATTTCCGAGGCATAGAACTTTAACTCAGGAGACAATCCTATGTTAACTTTCAGTCCTTTCCTTTTTCCTTTCCTTTCTTTTTCTTTCTTTGCCTGTTTATATTTCTACTAAAGTTTACAGCAACTTTTCCTAAAATTTGTCCCAAGCCTAATCTTACTGTAAGTTGCTAGTACTGCCTGCATCATTCCCCATATGCAGTTCTTCAAAGGTTACCTTGAAAGGAAGTTGGGTGCAAGGCCAGAACCTCAGTAGTTTTTACGTGTAATTACTGTTGGTCCTAAAAGTCCTCAGATCTCTTTGCAAGTCTCCCTTCAACAGTGTTCACATTTCCCTTTTTTCTCCCCATTAATTTACTTCCATGTTCATGTTGGAAGGTCACAGCCCTGTTTCAACACCCAGTGGCTTCTGGTCACAGCCCTGTTTCAACACCCTGTGGCCTCTAAGTGCCTTTCTTCAGATACAGTGAAGTTCTGCTTACCATCTTTGCCTTCTTTTCAAGATCTTGTATGACCCTTTTCTTACTCTTTTTAAAGTCTGTTTGCAGAAGAGGTATATTTGTAATTAGAGGATGGCTACTCTCCTAACCTGAGTTTAATATTTTGCTAGACATACCTATTCATCGGTGGATTTGCAACTAACTTGGAAGCCCATAATAGTCTTGTTTCCATGTATTTTACTGACTTCCTCATAACTGCTCTGTGTCCTTATTTTTCAACTTCTTTCTGCCCTATCCAGGCACCATTCCATTGTGGATGTGTTACATAGGAAAATAAGGATAGGTAAACATCATCATGCTCCATGCCATCAAATTCTTCTTAAAATTGTTTACTCAGGCTTGCCTTCTCCAGAGCTACATGACTGTAGGTTAGAAATCTGGAGCCAGAATGAGATATTCAGCAGACAAAGGGCCCTCTGCTTACTCTTTCTGCAAACAGATTCAGAAATGGTTTTGATTTTGGTTGCCGAATCAATACACTTTTTAAAAGTCATCTTTCCTTTACTTAAAGAGCATTTAAAGAAACTACATTCAGTCTCTCAGTCTAGTGGAGAAGTCCAATTTAATGAATTCCTTCCACAGAAGACTGAGAAAGTGAATGTAGCTTTGGGAGTATTTAATTTGTACCCGGGGAATAGCTTACATGCCTGGAGAAACTCCATCAAGATCCAACTGGAACTCAGGAAACTGACTCAAAGCTAGGCTAATATTATAATAATCCAACCAGTGTTTTTATACCCTACTTCCATGTGTTTACAATGTCCTCAGTACTTTACTTGCTTTGTATCACATGTCTTCAAATCATACCCCTAGAAAGAACAGTTTCAAATGTAACTACACAGGTCATTTCATTTTTTCCTCTTTAAATATGGGCTGAGAGAGCCAGTGAGTGATCAGAATTAGAGAGATGGATTCCTCAATAGAGTAAGAGATTGGTCAGTTAAATAACTCCTTGTCCAACACCTATAAAAAGTAGCAATCAATTAATTAATTAACCAATAAATGCCCATGTATTAGCACTAAGTAAAGGGAAAAACATCCATGGGCTCCAAAGTTCAGAAGAGGCCTGGAGGTGTTCTCAGAACAAAAACACGTCAAAGTAACTAAAACCCCATTCAAAAATCAGTGAATTCATTGTTTCAAAAGCAACTTTATGTAAATCTATTTTAGAAAGAGTTCTTTGAAAAAATGCGAACACTTAACTAGTTCTTTCCAATGTCCAAGCACTCTTGTGAAGTCCTGTCTTTCTAACTCATTTACAACTTGTAATGATTTTATCTTGGGGCCTTATGTTCTTTTCTGCCATGACCTTGCATGCCTATCTTGTTCCATCAGACAAGTCTGTATAAGGCTTTAGCTTAACTAAGGGTATAGGATTTGAGTTTTTCTCACTGAGCTTCTAGGTCTCAGGAAAATCAAGGATTGTAGCCAAATATCAGTTTCTGTGTCTCTGAACATTTCAAATATAATTATGTTGGGGGTTATCTATTCAGAGTACATAGAAGCCACTGACTGGAAAGAATGTGGAAGGCAAAGATGACAGCTGCATAAACTTTATATGAGAGTCTCACGTTAACCCCAGTAATATGTTGTGGTACATATAAGTGACACTCTATCATATTATAAGCATCCTTTTAGTTAATGTTTGTCATTTTCCCCCCTTCCCTTATGTGAGTAAAATCTGGGAGAGATGGTAGCAGGATTCTCACGCTGTCATGTTATGACTGTCCAAACACTACTGATTTTTATGGGACTATAAAAAGTGTGAAGAATGACGTTGTTGGTACAGCAAATGCACGTCACTGTGAGCAGTCCAGCACGTGCTCTCTTGTTGGTTGAGTGGAACTGGGGGTGAAGAAAAGAGATGAAGAGAGAGGCAGATTTTTGTCTTTGGATCTATAAGTCTCCTTATTCCACTCTAAGAAAAAAAGAAGGTGTGTATGTTCCGGTGGTAGTGGTGGGGGTTATTACACTTGTCGTCATGAGACATTCCTCATTAGAGTGAAGAGAAGGAAAAAGAAGGGTGGGGAAAAGGAGCAAAGAGATTAATAATGAACAGCAGCGTTGATACATTGAAAGCCTTTATATCATTAAGCTGCTGATTTATTCATTCATAATGCATTCGTATTCAATATGGTTAGGGAAGACTGGAGGGCTCCCTTATTAGCCTCTGTATCATATACTGCTAGAAACTTTATCAATCTCACTCATTTCTTTACATGCCTGTTCTTGAAGACTTTCAGGAATAGACCTTCATCCTTTCCTCAGGTAGACTATTACTCTGCCATAGCCAAACAATAAAAGTTTGGCTACTATTCACAGCAGTAAATTAAAACACCTAAATCCGAACGTAGACAAATAATTTGTTCCATCACTTTTCTTCCAGTGGGTTCGATTAGGTAGTTTTCTAAAGGAATACGTGTTTAACAAATCTTGACATTTGGGCTTAGCGCATGAATTAGCCATTCTGACCACAGCTTTGATGTACATCGATGCTAACTCAGCATTGAGAGGCTGTGTGAAACATGATTCACCAAAGCAGTTCTGGGCCGAGCCAATGACCTGGAAAACTCATTCTTGACCTGTCTGGCTGTGGGTATCCTCTTTTCTCATAGTGGTTACAATCACAGTGACCAGTGTTTAATAATTCTTCAAATATATATTAGAATACACAAATCTTCATTGTCTTCAAATTGGCTCTAAATATTAGTATGCAGGTTTTCAAAGGGAAAAAAAATGATTTTATAATTTAACAAATAATTAATTCAAGCCTATAAAGCAACAAAAATGATACTTTTTTCCCAAAAAGTTTGAAATTTAGATTTGAGATCATTTTTCATTATCACAGAAATGAATGAGAAATCTTTTCTAGATCTGATGTGTAAAATGTCAGGACATTAATGTGTGTTTGTTAAGAAGCAGTGAGCCAAGGGGTTAGAGCATGGCATTTAGAGTCAGACATACTTGGTTCAGAGGCTAAGCCTTATTTTCCTCATTAGTAAGATTGGGTTACAATAGTAAAAGCATTCCGAGGATTAAATGAGAATGTGTGTGAGGCATTTGACAGAGTAACAGAGTGCCTTCCTCTATCCAGACATAACAGAGCTAGCATCAGCGTCATTATAAATATAGTGTTTACAATCTATGATGCTTCCAGACTGAAGCACTCAACAGTTTGCTACATATTCTCCCTATAAACTCAACTTCTCAATAAATTTCGGCAGCAGGAAATAATTTTTAAAAATGAAACCACAGCATATAGCTTTGCATGGAAACCATAGGTCTGGGAGAACAGGCTTTTAGCTAAGGTTTCATCAGATCATAGAGTTATAGCATACTTACTGTTCACACCTGTTCCTCATGCCTGACCAAAGATTCAATATCAATAAAGCCTTGTGCTCTTCTTAATGTACCGGTGATGAATGCTATGAATATTAAAGACACTTTATATCTTTTATTCACTCAAACCAATAAACAGTTATTAGATTTTTTTCTGGGGATAAAGCCTAACCTTATATTAGGGGGGGTTATGAAGGCAATGGAAACAGAGTCCTGGCCTCCACTTTCCACACCCACGATCATCAGCATTTGCATGATTTTAATTTTTCCAAATATAATTATTATTTTCCAAGTGTTAACATTTGTCTTAATACTTAGAAAGATATCCTTTTATGCCATGCCTAGATCTCTTCTTTGAATAAGCCAGAGTGATGATGGATATGCAGCAGATAAAGCCGCACTTATGGTTACACTAGGCCCTTCCATTGCTGAATAGAAAAGAAACACACACAAATGGGAAAATAGCTGCTATCACATAGGCAGTAAATTGCATAGCTGTCTGATCATGCTGAGGCGACAGCTTTGATTATACACTGTTTTGATAATTATGCAGTCAAACCCATTATTAATAAAGGTAACCCTTAGGGGCTAAAGTTCTAAGTTCTTTAGAAAAAAAGGCAAATGAGCCTAAAAGATATTCAACATATCAAAGATGGCAATGGTGATTTTAACCATACTCTCTTCCTATGGCTTAAGCTTATATACTATAATAATTGTGGCAAAAGTCATTCTGGTATAAATTGGGATAACTTTAGCTCAATTCTTCGACCCTGAAGCAGTCATTCTAACTTGGACTGGAAATCTACACCATCAACACATCCTCTTAGTGAACTCACGTACTGTCTTTAATGACATTCCAAGACAATGGTATAATTTTTCCTTCAAAAGAATGAAGCCTTATTGATCTCATTCTGAGGAATTGAGTGATAGGGCAGGGAGGCTATTCCTGTCACCAGTGCTTCTGTCTATCTGCACAGGAATCATCCACGAAAGAATGAGGTTTGAAATGCCATTTGGAAATCTCGGCTGTCTGAAAAGTTTCGTATATAAGAGGACAACTGATTCACCCATGGCATACAAGTTTCCAAAGTGGAGTACTTATCAACCTTTTTTTTTTTTTATGTCAAAGCACATGTAGAAAATGATAATATTTCCTGGGGGTAAATCAGAAAAAATTTGGGAGTAACTATATAAGGCATGGTGATGAAAATAATTACATCTTTATTTTTTTTAAAGGTTTTTTTGATGTGGACAATTTTTAAAGTCTTTTATTGAAACTGTTACAATATTGCTTCTGTTTTTTGTTTTTAACATCTTTATTGGAGTGTAATTGCTTTACATCGTTGTGTTAGTTTCTGCTGTATAACAAAGTGAATCAGCTATATGTATACTTATATCCCCATATACCCTCCCTCTTGTGTCTCCCTCCCACCCTTCCTATCCTACCCCTCTAGGTGGTCACAAAGCACCTAGCTGATCTCCCTGTGCTATGTGGCTGCTTCCCACTAGCTATTTTACATTTGGTACTGTATATATGTCCATGCCACTCTCTCATATCATCCCAGCTTACCCTTTGCCCACCCTGTGTCCTGAAGTCCGTTCTCTATGTCTGCGTCTTTATTCCTGTCCTGCCACTAGGTTTTTCAGAACCGTTCTTTTTTAGATTCCATATATATGTTAGCATATGTTATTTTTTTTCTTTCTGACTTACTTCACTCTGTATGACAGATTCTAGGTCCATCCACCTCAAATACGAAATGAAATAACTCAATTTCGTTTCTTTTTATGGCTTAATAATATTACATTGTATATGTGGGTCACATCTTTATCCATTCATCTGTCGATGGACACTTAGGTTGCTTCCATGTCCTGGGTATTGTAAATAGTACTGCAGTGAACATTGTGGTACATGACTCTTTTTGAGTTATGGTTTTCTCAGGGTGTATGCCCAGTAGTGGGATTGCTGGGTTGTATGTTAGTTCTATTTTTAGTTTTTTAAGGAACCTCCATACAGTTCTCCATAGTGGCTGTATCAATTTACATTCCCACCAACAGTGTAGGAGGGTTTCCTTTTCTACACACCCTTTCCAGTATTTATTGTTTGTAGATTTTTTTGATGATGGCCATTCTGACTGGTGTGAGGTGATACCTCATTGTAGTTTTGATTTGCATTTCTCTAATGATTAGTGATGTTGAGCATCCTTTCATGTGTTGGTTGGCAATCGGTATATCTTCTTTGGAGAAATGTCTATTTAGGTCTTCTGCCCATTTTTGGATTGGGTTGTTTGTTTTTTTGATATTGAGCTGCTTGAGCTGCTTGTAAATTTTGGAGATTAATCCTTTGTGAGTTGCTTCATTTGCAAATATCTTCTCCCATTCTGAGGGTTGTCTTTTCATCTTGTTTATAGTTTCCTTTGCTGTGCAAAAGCTTTTAAGTTTCATTAGGTCCCATTTGTTTATTTTTGTTTTTATTTCCATTTCTCTAGGAGGTGGGTCAAAAAGGATCTTGCTGTGATTTATGTCATAGAATGTTCTGCCTATGTTTTCCTCTAAGAGCTTTATAGTGTCTGGCCTTACATTTAGGTCTTGAATCCGTTTTGAGTTTATTGTTGTCTGTGGTGTTAGGGAGTGTTTTAATTTCATTCTCTTACATGTAGCTGTCCAGTTTTCCCAGCACCACTTATTGAAGAGGCTGTCTTTTCTCCATTGTATATTCTCGACCATATGTGTGTGGGTTTATCTCTGGGCTTTCTATCCTGTTCCATTGATCCATATTTCTGTTTCTGTGCCAGTACCATACTGTCTTGATTACTGTAGCTTTGTAGTATAGTGTGAAGTCAGGGAGCCTGATTCCTCCAGCTCCGTTTTTCTTTTCAGGATTGCTTTGGCTATTCAGGATCTTTTGTGTTTCCATACAAATTGTGAAATTTTTTGTTCTAGTTCTGTGAAAAATGCCACTGGTAGTTTGATAGGGATTGCATTGCATTGAATCTGTAGATTACTTTGGGTAGTAGAGTCATTTTCACAATGTTGATTCTTCCAATCCAAGAACATGGTATATCTCTCCATCTGTTTGTATCACCTTTAATTTCTTTCATCAGTAGGTTTATTCCTAGGTATTTTATTCTTTTTGTGGCAGTGGTAAATGGGAGTGTTTCCTTGATTTCTCTTTCAGATTTTTCATCATTAGTGTATAGGAATGCAAGAGATTTCTGTGCATTAATTTTATATCCTGCTACTGTACCAAATTCATTTATTAGCTCTAGTAGTTTTCTGGTAGCATCTTTAGGATTCTCTATGTATCGTATCATGTCATTTGCAAACAGTGACAGTTTTACTTCTTTTCTGATTTGATTCCTTTTATTTCTTTTCTTCTCTGATTGCTGTGGCTAAAACTTCCAAAACTATGTTGAATAATGGTGGTGAGAGTGGGCAATCTTGTCTTGTTCCTGATCTTAGAAGAAATGGTTTCAGTTTTTCACCATTGAGAATGATGTTGGATGTGGGTTTGTCATATATGGCCTTTATTATGTTGAGGTAAGTTCCCTCTATGCCTACTTTCTGGAGAGTTTTTTTTATGATAAATGGGTGTTGAATTTTGTGGAAAGCTTTTTCTGCATCTCTTGAGATTATCATATGTTTTTAATCCTTCAATTTGTCAATATGGTGTATCACATTGATTAATTTGCATATATTGAAGAATTCTTATATCCCTGGGATAAACCCCACTTGATCATGGTGTATGATCCTTTTAATGTGCTATTGGATTCTGTTTGCTAGTATTTTGTTGAGGATTTTTGCATCTATGTTCATCAGTTATATGGGCCTGTAGTTTTCTTTCTTTGTGACATCTTTGTTTAGCTTTGGTATCAGGGTGATGGTGCCCTCATAGAATGAGTTTGGGAGTGTTCCTCCCTCTGCTATACTTTGGAAGAGTTTGAGAGGGATAGGTGTTATCTCTTCTCTAAATGTTTGATAGAATTCGCCTGTGAAGCCATCTGGTCCTGGGCTTTTGTTTGTTGGAAAATTTTTCATCAGAGTTTCAATTTCAATGCTTGTGATTGGTCTGTTTTTATTTTCTATTTCTTCCTGGTTTAGTGTCGGAAAGTTGTGCTTTTCTAAGACTTTGTCCATTTCTTTCAGGTTGTCCATTTTATTGGCATATAGTTGCTTGTAGTAATCTCTCATGATCCTCTGTATTTCTACAGGGTCAGTTGTTCCTTTTTTCATTTCTAATTCTGTTGATTTGAGTATTCTCCCTTTTTTTCTTGATAAGTCTGGATAATGGTTTTCAATTTTGTTCATCTTCTCAAAGAGCCAGCATTTAGTTTTGTTGATCTTTGCTATCATTTCCTTCTTTTCTTTTTTTTTTTTAATTTCTGATCTGATCATTATGATTTCTTTCCTTCAGCTAACTTTGGGTTTTTTTGTTCTTCTTTCTCTAAGTGCTTTAGGTGTAAGGTTAGGTTGTTTATTTGAGATGTTTCTTGTTTCTTGAGGTAGGATTGTATTGCTATAAACTTCCCTCTTAGAACTGTTTTTGCTGCATCGCATAGGTTTTGGGTCGTTGTGTTTTCCTTGTCATTTGTTTCTAGGTATTTTTTGATTTCCTCTTTGATTTCTTCTGTGATCTCTTGGTTATTTAGTAGTGTATTGTTTAGCCTCCATGTGTTTGTAGTTTTTTACAGTTTTATTCCTGTAATTGATATCTGGTCTCATAGTGTTGTGGTCGGAAAACATACTTGATACGATTTCAATTTTATTTAATTTACCAAGGCTTGATTTGTGCTCCAAGATAGGTCTATCCTGGAGAATGTTCCATGAGCACTTGAGAAGAAAGTGTATTCTGTTGTTTTTGGATGGAATGTCCTGTAAATACCAATTAAATCCATCTTGTTTCATGTATCATTTAAAGCTTGTGTTTCCTTATTTATTTTCGTTTTGGTTGATATGTCCATTGATGAAAGTCGGGTGTTAAATCCCCTGCTGTTATTGTGTTACTGTGATTTTCCCTTTTATGGCTGTTAGCATTTGCCTTATATATTGAGGTGCTTCTATGTTTGGTGCATAAATATTTACACCAAATAATATTTATTTGGGGATTCCCTTGTGTGTTATTTGTTGCTTTTCCTTTGCTGCTTTTAATATTTTTTCATTGTATTCAATTTTTGATAGATTGATTAATATGTGTCTTGGCGTATTTCTCCTTGGATTTATCCTGCATGGGACTCTCTGTCCTTCATGGACTTGGTTGAGTATTTCCTTTCTCATATTAGGGAAGTTTTCAACTATAATCTCTTCAAATATTTTCTCAGTCCCTTTCTTTTTCTCTTCCTCTTCTGGGACCCCTATAATTCGAATGTTGTTGTGTTTAATATTGTCCCAGAAGTCTCTGAGAGTGTCCTCAGTTCTTTTCATTCTTTTTTCTTTATTCTGCACTGTGGTAGTTATTTCCACTATTTTACCTTCCAGGTCACTTATCTGTTCTTCTGCCTCAGTTATTCTGCTGTTGATTCCTTCTAGAGAATTTTAAATTTCATTTATTGTGTTGTTCATCATTGTTTGTGTGCCCTTTAGTTCTTCTAGGTCCTTATTAATCATTTCTTGTATTTTCTTCATTCTATTTCCAAGATTTTGGATCATCTTTACCATCATTAATCTCAATTCTTTTTCAGGTAGACTGCCTATTTCCTCTTCCTTTGTTTGGTCTGGTGGGTTTTTACTTTGCTCCTTCATCTGCTGCATATTTCTCTGTCTTCTCATTTTGCTTAATTTACTGTGTTTGGGGTCTCCTTTTCACAGGCTGCTGGTTTGTAGTTCCCGTTGTTTTTTGTGTCTGCCCTCAGTGGGTAAGGTTGGTTCAGTGTGTTGTGTAGGCTTCCTGGTGGATGAGGCTAGATCTTGTCTTTTTGGTGGGCAGGACTGCATCTGGTGGTGTTTTTGGGGTGTCTGTGAACTTATTATGATTTTAGGCAGCCTCTCTGCTAATGAGTGGGGTTGTGTTCCTGTCTTGTTGTTTGGCATAGGGTGTCCAGCACTGGAGCTTGCTGGTCATTTAGTTGAGCTGGATCTTAGTGTTGAGATGGAAATCTCCTGGAAAGCTGTGGCCGATTGATATTACATGGGGCCGGGAGGTCTCTGGTGGTCCAATGTCCTGAACTCGGTTCTTCCACCTCAGAGGCTCAGGCATGACAGCTGGCTGGAGAACCAAGACCCTGTCAGCCACATGGCTTTTGGGAAGTCTGGGGTCTTCTGCCAATGTTCAGTAGGTATTCTGTAAGAGTTGTTCCACATGTAGATGTATTTCTGATGTACTTGTGGGGAGGAAGGTGATCTCCACGTCTTACACCTCTGCCATCTTGAAGGCCCTCTGCTTCTGTTTTATTTGTTGGTTTTTTGGCTGCGAGACATGTGGGATCTTAGCACCATGACCAGAGACTGAACCCATACCCCCTGCATTGGAAGGTGAAGTCTCAACTACTGGCCCGCCAGGGAAGTCCCGATTACATCTTTCTATAAAGCAAAATGTTAGAAAAAATACTAGATCTTTAATTGGAAGAAAACATTCATGTAAAATCTTGAAATTTCAAATAAGAAACTTTATCTTGTTTCAGTGAACATAGCTATAATTTTTATTAGAATTTTATACTTGAAATGACCACCAACAACTTCTGATTAAGACTTTAAATGATGATGTCTTCAATTTTTTTTTTTTCGGTACGCGGGCCTCTCACTGCTGTGGCCTCTCCCGTTGCGCAGCACAGGCTCCAGACGCACAGGCTCAGTGGCCATGGCCCACGGGCCCAGCCGCTCTGCGGCATGTGGGATCTTCCCGGACCAGGGCACGAACCTGTGTCCCCTGCATCGGCAGGCAGACTCTCAACCACTGCGCCACCAGGGAAGCCCTCTTCAAATTTTTGATAGTCATTATCAACAAGAAAATTTCTTCCCACAAATATGTAATACATTTTAAACCATTGTTACAGCAATTCAAAAATTTATAACAGTTAAAATTAGATTTATAGTATATAACCTGTATTTCTTTTCTTTCATTGAAAAATGCAATGCTGAAATTTTTGTGATAATGAAAAATGATCTCAAATCTAAATATTTAAAAATAATGATGGAGCTCTCATTTGCAGAGTGTGCATACATTGTTAGAACAGCCTGTGTGAGCCTGGAGATCACTAGAAAGGCACAAACAGTCAGAAGTGTCTGGATTTTATGAAGACTTCAGCTGTTAGCCACCGCATGGACCTATACTCACAAGGAGTTCCGCCAATCGGCTGTAGGTTGGGTTGCTGTTCTGTGTGGTTCTCTTTAAGTGCCTCTAGCAGTAATACCTCCCCTTTGTCCAGGTTGCAGAGTTACTCCTGGGCTCCACACAAGAGCATTAGGGCACAACAGTAAGTGCTGGGAGTGCTCACCACCTGAGAAGACCATGCGGAATACTGTCATACCCCACTCCTCTTGGGCTGCTCTTAGGAGAGCCCAGAAGAGCAGTCTAATGACTGGAGGCAATTGGCTTTGGGACCCCCAGCCCCACACTTCCCTCAAAGCCTGCCCAAATCCAGAGGGGATCCATATCTCATAGTACCCCTATAACTCTGTTTTATGAAGATTTGCCCTAGAGTCTGGAATAACTGATTGAATATCTATATAGGCTAAACATAGGATGACAGTGAAGTGTCCCTCCTTCCCTAAGAGCTGGGAGATGATTATAGGAGAGTGCATAACATTTATCTTATTAATTATTGTATTTTCAGTTCCTAATTCGCAGAAGGAACTCAGTAAATGTATTTTGAAAGACTGAGTGAATAATGAAAGAAGTGAGTTTCCCCCCTGATGGTTTCAACTAGTCAAGGTAACACACTTGGGAGGATAATGAACCTCTAAGGCCAGTAATGCTATTGGAATAGTAGCTTAATTTGTTTACTCAGCAAATAATTTTTGAATTCTTACTATATGCCAGACACTATTCTGAGTGCTGGGGATCTAGTAGTGAACATAAGAGTCATAAATCTCTCCTGGAAAATAAAGGATGCAGAAATATATAATATAAATAAGTTCAATATATATATGTTGCATGATTGTGAGAAAATTGAAGAGGAATAGAGAATTTAGTTTTAAAAAGGGAATTATGGGAAAGTGACATTTGAACAAAGTCCTAAAAGAAGTGAGGGAACAAGCCTTACATATACGTGGGAGAAGTGTATGCCTGGTAGAGGGAACAGCAAATGCAAAGACCCTGAGACTGGAATGTACTGTTATGTTTGAGAAATAATGAGGAAGACAGTCTGGCTGGAATCAAGTGAGTGAAGAGGAGAGTAACAGGAGACAGTGGTGGTCCAGATCACGTAGAACCCTGTAGGCTTATTAAGGACATTTCCTTTTAATCTGAGTGAGATGAGATTATTGGATGTAGGTTTGTGCCACGTCAGTGGCACAGGTGATAAGCAAAGGAATGACCTGACCGAGGTTTAATAGAACCCTTCAGGCTGCTCTGTTGAGAATAAACCAAAAGAGCAGAAAGATAGAAGCAGCTATGCCAGTTAGGACGCTTTTGTAATAATTCAGAGGAGAGGATAGTTGAGAATAAACCAAAAGAGCAGAAAGATAGAAGCAGCTATGCCAGTTAGGAAGTTTTTGTAATAATTCAGAGGAGAGGATAGTGTAACTTGGAAAAAGATGTTACCAACCCTTTCCAGTTGGGCCGCAACAAGTGTCCTTCTGCCTGATGCCCTTCAAGGCAATCAAGTGAGACTGAGTTCGGTTCAGAAGCAAAGGAGTTTTATTCTTTGATCAAAGAATGGAGAGATACAAGCTCTGGCTCTACAGTACCTGCTCTCCCCAAGGGCCATGGGTGGGGCGGCTTTACGGGGATTTCTGCAGCCGGAAAGGGGCGGGTTCTTAGAGTCCCGCGCAGCCGCCCCACGCAGCTGCCCCGCGCAGCCGCTCCGCGCAGCCGCACTGCTCAGGCTCCAGATTGCAGTACTGGGTACACCGTCTCTGCACACAGCCCGCTGCTGCCATGAAGAAGTGAGGTGTCTTGCGTGGGTGGCACTTGTGCACATGGCCCATGGCTGCCGTCTTGAACTAAGGTGTCGTGTGCAGCGCTTCTGCACACCGCCCATGGAGCTGAAGGGCCGGGGCAGCCATTTCTCACTAGGAACCCTGGTCTGAAGTAACGGGTGCCAGGCCTCTGCAGGCGGCACCCTGTGGGCAAGTGAAACAAGAATAAGCACAAAGGGAAAAAAAAAAGGTTAGACTTTATTTTATTACCCAGATTCTATTTTTATTTCCTGGGAATTGTTAATGGGCTTTGCCGGTGACAAAGACCGATGCAGTGCGTGGGAGGAGGAATAGAGCCAAGATTTGTGGATGGAGTTGATGTGGGGCATGAAAGAATCAACGGAGTCAAGGACGATCTCTAGGTTCTTGTCCTGAGCAGCTGAAAGAATTACACTGCCATGAAGAGCTTAATCAGTGTAAACCTACCTAATGAAATTATTTATCGAAATAGAACTCAGAGAAACAACTGTGGCTATGTGTCTCTAGTAGTTTCTTCTTTTAAAAAATATTTTATGAAGAATGACATACGCAAAAGTATAGAAAGTAAGATAATAAACTGATGTCAATAATGATCAACATTTTGCCAGTTCTAATCCGTCTATTCCCCGTTTACACATTTCTAATTTTTCTGGAGTATTTTAGAGCATGCTAGCCATCATGATATTGTTGGAGGAGGTCATTGAGAAGACATGACCACGCATTGACTGGCGAGCAGGAGGCTCAATTGGAGCCTCCTCATGCCCTGCCTTGACCCTGGAGTGTATGTTCTGCCCAGCACGCCTACACTAGGAGGACTAAATAAGTGACTAAACCAGTTAAAGCTTCTATATAAACTTAAGATTCTGGCAGGTGGGTGTGTAGATCTACTCATCTTGAGGTCGCCCAAGACAAGCCTCGTATGTACGTTCCCTTGCTTATTAAAATCACCACCTACCAATCTGGAGTGGCCTGTCTCTTTTGTCTCTTCTTTTCCAGGTCCAGTTTTATATTTCACACAGGAAATTCCCCAAGTTGTGACCCAACAGTTAGTTCCCTCCTAAATCATTCAGTATGCTTCACTAATTGACAATGAATTTTTATGTACCCATCATGACATTATTATTCCTGAAAAAGTTAGCAACTGTTTCTTTTTTTTTTTTTTTTTTTTTTTTTTGTGGTACGCGGGCCTCTCACTGTTGTGGCCTCTCCCGCTGCGGAGCACAGGCTCCGGATGCGCAGGCTCAGCGGCCATGGCTCACGGGCCCAGCCGCTCTGCGGCACGTGGGATCTTCCCGGACCGGGGCACGAACCCGTGCCTCCTGCATTGGCAGGCGGACTCTCAACCACTGCGCCACCAGGGAAGCCCTGTTTCTTAATATTAATACACAAGCCATTTTCAAGTTTCCCTGTCTGAAAATTATCTAACGATGGGTTTGTTCAAAGCAATGCAGACAAGAGCCTCACATCACATTTGATTGTTAAGCCTTTTCTCTTTTATTCAGTAATAGTCTTTTTCCTTTTATCTCTCTGTTTCTGATTTTTTATTTATCTGTTTTTACCGAAACCAGGTCATTTGTCCTGTAGAATGCCCCACATTATGAATTTGGCTGATTATCTTTTCCTGAGAGGACTTTTAGAAATCGCTCTCTACCTTCCTATTTTTTTATAAATGAATTTTTTCTTAAGACTGGATTTGATTTAACTTCAGTATTTTAGTTCAAAATATACATAGATGATGCTGCTTATTTTCTACTGCACCATTAGGTTTTTGAATCCTCTGATGAATATTGCTTAGATCCATTATTAATAAAATTGGAATTGCAAAATGGTGATTTTTAAAATTTTATCACTTCTCCTCGACTTTTGTCAGGCATTCAATGGAAAAGAACTTACCCTTATCAAATATTTGGTAACCCTGAAATAAAGTTTTAGAGGAAAATCAGGATAAATATTTGATATTTTTCTTTTATTTGTTAATTTGCAGAATATTGAGTTGGTCCATTATAGTAAAAAGTGACATTTACTTTTTAAAAATCGTCATAAATTTACAGGTTCTTATATATTTGATGTGTTGCAATCCATTGTAATTAATTTTTACTTTTTTTTTTTTTTTGTCATTCATTTACTCTATCCTAGGCCAGTGGAAGCCCCTTTAGTTTGACTCCTCTGTCCCTTTGGCATGGGTTCATTAGCCTTTGATAGTTTTCTTGCTCTCTGGCACAAGATAGTCAAGATTAATCTTGTTCATTTCCTGCACCAGATATGAAATCAGCCATTTCTCTTAGGACCTCTAGTTTCTGTTAATATAAAGTGATATTCGCAGACCACAAGCTGTGTGCTAGGGGTCTTCATTCTTTGTAGATTGTCATTGTCTCTCGGGCCAGCATTATAAGGAAAAAAGGACACTGATCTTGGGATTTGTGCATTCTGACAGGCCTCACTACTGACTAAATATTTATTTGTATTTCATTCAGGACAGACCTAAGTGTTTCTCAATGAACAGCATGCTAAGTCCTGGTCACTAAGCCCCAGTAATACCCCACGAACACTGCCAGTCACTGTTCAGTTTAAATACTTTCAGGAGGAATTACTGTCTTTGGTTGAGAACCTTTGAAGATTATGCCATCCCTTAGCTTCATTCCATGCTCTCAAAAAAAAAAAAAAAAAAAAAGAGTACTATCTTGGCATTACAGTTGTGTTAATATTGGGAAAGAGATGCCCTGAGCAGAGAACTTGGCCATCTGGAAATTAGATGAATGGAGTTATTCATTACAAAATTGGTATTAGATTTCATATATTAGCCTTGTGTGAATTTGTTTGATGTTGATGCTCATTGAAAGACTGATTATTTTGGGATATACTGATACATTTTATTTCATTTTCTAGATATCCAAGAATGAGAACTAGAACCTGGATTTTGGTGAATTTAACAAGGTAATTTCACTTTTGAAGACTAAATGTATTTTCCCTAATGATTCCCCAATTAACTTGCTTTGTACATATTTTTATTCACTTCATTCCTGGTGAAGAGGTACTGGTGATACATAAACATTCCAGAAAAGATAGAAAGAATAACATGGTGTTTGGAATTTCCCATTTGTCTATTTGTAATGAAGATCTAATTCTACAACAGTTGTTCATTGGATCAATGACAGATTTCTCTCAGGCTCTAGTTAGTATTCAGTTGGCTCCTGGCCAAAGAAATTTAACAGAGCCAGCCTAAACAGAAAGGGGAATTTATTGGGTCATGTAACTGACAGTCTAGGATTAAGACAAGCTTCCTTCCAACATGGCTTAAGTCAGATGCTTAAATAAAGTTATTAGGATCAGATTCCCTGAGTCTGTTGTCTCTGCTTTCCTCAGTGAGTTGCTGGCATTTTTAGGTTTGTTCCATTTGACATTGTGAGATGGATGCAGTTGGGCTGAGTTTTACCTCTTACAAATCCCAGTTGTAGAGGAGGAAAAAAAAAGATTTCTGGAAGCCTGAGCAAACATACCTGTGTATCTAATTAGCCCTCATTGGGTTACCTACCCATTCTTGAACAGATCATTTTGGCCAAGGGGACTGGTTCCTGTGATTTATTTAAATCTATCAGAGCCTATTCATGGAGAAAAGCACAAGGGATCTGAGGGAAAAAGGAATGGAGAAGGGATGGTTTGGGTGGATGGTTACCATTTCTAACAGGGTGATGGGTTCTGGAAGCAAACAGTAGCTAACCACTTAACTTCCTGAAACTGGTTTTTAAAAGCCTTGAGAATAAAACTAAACAAAACCAAAAACAAAACAAAACAAAACCCTGCAACAATGGAGTCTTGTGTTTGAAAATGTCAATTTACTTCAGTTTCAAAATTAAGAATATTTATGGCCTATAGGGTCAAAGATTTTAATAAGAATTTGATATCTTTATTCAAAGCAGAATAAGAACTACCCTTTTTTTGTCAGTATTTAAAAAAACTTTTAATCATTGTAGTAGGTAAAAGTGATATCTTGTTGTGATATTAATTTGAATTTCTCTGATAACTAATGAGGTTGTCCATTTTTCAAGCATTTATTTACCATTTATATATCTTGCCTATTTTTATATTGAGTTGAATTTTTGTTTATGTTTTTGTGTGTGTATGTCTGTGTGTATCTGTGTTTCCGTGTACATGTATTCTGGATACAAGTTCCTTGTTAGATATATGTGCTATAATTTATTTTCCCCAGACAATGGCTTATCTATTCATATTCTTAATGGAGCCAAAATGTTAAATTTTGATAATGTGCAATTTATCTTTTTTTAAAAAGTATTATGGTTGTGTTTATTGTGGCCTGTTCAAGAAATCATTGCCTACTTTGAGGTTACAAAGGTAGTTTTCTATGTTTCCTTTGGGAAGCTTTATGGTTCTGAGTTTTAAATTTAGGTCTATGATCTATCTCAAATTGTTCTTTCTGCATATGGAGTGAGAGAGGGGTCTTGGTTTACTTTTTTTTCATATTGATATTCAGTTGTTCCAGCACAATTTGTTGAAAAGACTTTCCTTTCCACATTCAACTAATTTGCCAGTTTCATTAAAAATCAAATGACCATATCTGTTGGTCTATTTCTGGGCTCTCTATTCTGTTCTATCAATTTGTTTTCCTGGCATTATATGAATACCACACTGTAGCTGTAGTTTATCTTAAGTATAGAAATCATATGGTACAAGTCCTCCAACAGTGTTCCTTTTAAAAATTGGTTCGATTTTAAATCCTCTGAATTACCATATAAATAAATTAATTAATTACTTGAAGTATAGTTGATTTACAATGTTGTGGTAGTTTCAGGTATACGGCAAAGTGATTCAGATACATTTTTTTCAGATTCTTTTCCATTATAGGCTATTACAAGATATTGAATATAATTCCCTGTGTATACAGTAGGTCCTTGTTGTTTATCTGTTTTATATAGTAATGTGTATCTGTTAATTCCAAACTCCTAATTTATCCCTCCCCCCTTTCCCCTTTTGAAACCATTGGTTTGTTTTCTATGTCTGTGAGTCTGTTCCTGTTTTGTAAATAAGTTCATTTGTATCATTTTTTTTAGATTCCACATATAAGTGATATCATGATATTTGTCTTTCTCTCTCTGACACACTTCACTTAGTATGATAATCTCTAGGTCTATCCATGTTGCTGCAAATGGCATAATTTCATTCTTTTTTATGACTTAGTAATATTCCATTATATATATATATAATAATATATAATATATATTATTTTATATACACACACACACACACATATAGATATACCACGTCTTCTTTATCCGTTCATCTGTTGATGGACATTTAGGTTGCTTGCATGTCTTGGCTATTGTAAACTGTGCTGCTATGAACATTGAAGCATATGTATCTTTTTGAGTTAGAGTTTTTGTCTTTTCTGGGTATATGCACAGGAGTGGGATTACTGGATCATATGGTAGCTCTCTTTTTAGTTTTTTAAGGAATCTCCATACTGTTCTTCATAGTGGCTCCACCAATTTATATTCCCATGAAGAACTACCCTTTCATACTGCAAACAGTGAATATTGGAAATCAACAAATCCACAGCATGTATATATTAGTGTTAACCCTAACCATGCCATAAACTAAGTTGTAGTCATGCATTGACTCATGGAAGTTTTCTTTAGGTTAAAATTATATATGCATATATTCATTTATAAATAAATCTTTGTTTTCCTTGAAACCTCTGTGTATTTTTTTCTTTGTTTTGCTTACTTACCACACCAGAATAATTACATAATAATTGAACTATTCTAATGATAATAAGCAAACATAAAAAGAAACAATGGCTTTTTATTCTTTGAATAAATCAGAATTGATCTTTAACAGGTAAAGTGGAATTATTCTTTCTTGGTGAGCATAAAATTTGAAAGAAAAATAGCAGAGCAAAATTTAACCTGCTAGAGTGATAGATTATCCCTAAGACATAATCTCACACCCATAGAGACCATTTTATTTTTAGAAAAGTGACAATGAAAAATTGTCCATGTTGACAATAAAATAAGTTAGACAGGGTCTCAATGGGCATTAACTATGTTATTAAAAACTTGTGAATAATTTCTAAGAGTATGTTGAAGTTGTTAAATGTGTTGTCTTCAGTGAGGGAAAAACCAGACAGAAATGTTATAGTAGAAATTTGGCAAACCAATTATTTGAACTAATGAAATCTTTTTCCCCTTGTGTTAATGTATCTTTTATAATAGTTGTCACATAATAACCTCAGTGTTTTTTATCTCCATTTACTCCTTCCATCCTGGATTGTAGGTAAAGTTTCTGATCAATCATGATTACTTTTGTTATCAGTCTCACAGTTTGTGGGCTTTCACAAAAGGATATGAAGATATAAGAAAACCGGGTGAACAAGTTGCTAGTATGGCTCCTAATACATGGAAAATGCATTGACCTACACTAAGTGAGGCAGAAATATCAGATATTCCATAGAGGATAATATAGTGAAGAATCAAAAGGCTCAGATAAATGGGTATTATAGAATGCATATAATAATTATGCCAAGAAAATCCATCAGATGGTCCATATGAGGTACTTGAGACTGTGCCGTTTACCAGAGTAATAGGAATGTGCTGGTGAGAGGGGCAGCATCATCATTAAGTTGTTCTCTGGGTCAGGGCTGAAAGTAGGGAATGCCATTATATTGGATAGAACTGGGATCGCTAATAGAAGTGGAGATGATTAGACATCTAAACAAATAGAGGCAATCGGTTGGATCGTTTTGGGGAAAAGATGCCATGTGGAGTTTATGGCTTGCCTCAGTGGGCAAACCACTACACAGATCCCTAGGGTTTTGGAGCAAGACCATGTCATATACTGTGTAATGTTATATACCTTTTGAAAAACAGCCCTGGTATGTTCCTGCTTCCCAATAGAGACAGACCAACTGATCATGGGATACCAAGTAGCCATACAGTCATAATTTATCATAAACTTGGTATTCTTAGACCCACTAAGTCATAATGTTGAGTGGGCAGGGATCAAGTATGAGTACGAAGAAGCAAGTTTCACGAGAGGTCCATGTTACTCACCACAGTTCCACCAGTGTCTCACCCTCAGCTCCTAGTGCCATATGAATGATCCTTGACCTCAGTCTCACAGAGGCAGAGAAAAGTCTGAGCAGGGTTCACAAACGGGCTAGTTCAGGAGTGCAAACCAAGAATGTTTGGTAGGGCTCACTAAAGCCTCTCTCAGGTATAAACTCAAATGAGAGTGGTGAGGAGAAATCCTCAAATGAGCAGAGCTTTTGTTGATGCATCTGTCATTAGCTTTGTGTGGAAAGAAAATTGTCCAAGGTTAGAATATAATGCAATGATTACCATGATCAAGATCCTGTAAGAAGAAATATTAGAAGATTGAGGACAAGAAAGTCTGGGTTAGAGGCATGTGAATGGACACCTAGGAGTGGGCACAGAGTTTGAAGATCATCATATCACATGTTAATACACAATAGAGAGTACCTTTTGACCACCATCTCTCCATTTCCCCCACCCCCTGGCCCTGGCAACCACTATTCTATTATCTGTTTCTATGAGATTGGCCTTTTTAGATTCCACATATAAGTGAGATCATACAGTATTTGTCTTTCACTGTCTGACTTATTTCACTTAGCATAATGCCCTCAAGGTCCATCTGTGTTGTTGCAAGTGGCAGATTTCCTTCATATTTATGGCTGAATAATATTTATACACACACACACACACACACACACACACATATATATATATATTACATTTCTTCTGCATTTTCTTTATCCATTTATCTGTTGATGGTCACTTTGGTTGTTTCAATGTCTTGTATTGTGAAGGTGAATAATGCTGCAATGAACATGGTGGTACAGATACCTTTTTGAGATAGTGATTTCATTTCCTTTGGATACATACCCGGAAGTGGGATTGCTAGAACATATGGTAGTTCTATTTTCAATTTTTTGAGGAACCTCCATACTGTTTTCCATGATAGGTGCACCATTTAACATTCTCAACAACAGTGCACTGGTGTTATTTTTTCTCCACATCCTTGCCAGCACTTGTTGTCCCTTGTCTTTTTGGTAATAGCCATCCTAACAAGTTTGAAATTCTGTCTCAGTGTTTTTGATCTTCATTTCCCTAATGATTAGTGATGTTAGGCATCTTTTCATGTACCTGTTGTCCATTCATATGTATTCTTTGGTAGGTGTCTATTCATGTTCTCTGCCTATTTCTTAATCATATTACTTGTTCCTTGTATATTTTGGGTATTAATCCCTTATCAGATATGTAGTTTGCAAATATTTTCTCCCATTAAGTAGGTTACCTTTTCATTTTGTTCATTTTTTCATTTACTGTGCAGAAACTTTTTAGTTTGATGTAGTCCCACTTGTTTAAACATTTTTGCTTTTGGTTTATATCCAAAGAAAAGTCACCAAGACTAATGTAAAACAAGTTTTCCCCTATGCTTTCTTCAAGGAGTTTTATAGTTTTGGATCTTACACTTAAATATTTAATCCATTTCAAATTAATTTTTGTAAGTGGTGTAAATTAGGGGTCCAATTTCATTCTTTTGCATGTAAATATCCAGTTTTTGTAACAGCATTTATTGAAGAGACTATTCTTTCTCCATTGTGTATGGCATCCTTGTCAAAGATCACTTGAATGTATATGTGCGGGTTTATTTCTGGGCTCTCAATTTTGTCCCATTTGTCTGTGTGTCTATTTTTATGCCAGTGCTATACTGTTTTGATTACTATAGCTATGTAGTATAGTTTGAAATCAGGAAGTGTGGTGACTCCAGCTTTTTTTTTTTCTTTCTCAAGATTGCATTAGCTGTTGGGTTCTTTTGTGATTCCATCCAAATTTTAGGATTGTTTTATCTATTTCTGTGAAAAATGCCATTGGAATTTTGATAGAAATTGCACTGAATCTTTATGTGGCTTTGGGTAGTATGGACACTTTAACAATATTAATTCTTCTGATTCATGAATGCAGAATAAGTTTTCATTTATTTGTGTCTTCTTCAATTTCTTTTGCCATTGTCTTACAATTTTCAGTGTAGAGATCTTTTCTCTCCTTGGTTAAATTTAGTCCTAAGTATTTTAAAAGACTTTTAGATAGAATGATAGGCAGAATACATAGATTCACAGATATCAGTTACCATCACTCCCAGTGACCCAGTTAAGGAATTTATACTTCCCATCCTGAAATTCTAGGCTGCGAGGGTATATAAGTGAAGGTTCCCAGAAAGGGAAAGAGTTCTGCCAGGGGACACAGCAAGAGTTCAGTTCAACCATAGGCTATGGTTGCTGCCTTGGCACATCGGGTTTCTACTGTTAAGGGAGCAGCAGGCAAGACAAGTCACCATGCTGGAGTAACTGACCCTAATCGTCATGGGGAGATAGATAAGGCTGCTGTTACTGAATGGCTTCAGGGAGGACTACCTTTATCACCCAAGTGATCAGTTGGGATCTCTTGGTATACTACTTGGACTAATTCTGATAGTAAAAGAACAAATGCAACAAACCTGTCCTGAGGAAAGAATAATGAACCAGGACTTGGACCCATAGGGATGTGGGTCCAGGTCACACTGCCAGATAACTCAGTGAGATCAGCCTTAGTGTGAGATGAGGGTGAGGGGAATCTAGATGGAAAAGAGAAGCAATGATATTAGTTGTAGCCCCAGGACCAATAGTGACAGAGGCTGCAGTTCATCCCACTAATTTTCCCCTTCTACATTTCTCCCAGGAAGAGAAGCCCATAACATATTTAAAAAAATGTATCCAAGGGGCACAAGGTGTGAATTGTTGTGGTCGTTATGGTATATTGCCTTGAATCCCATTTATGAACTAAGAATTGATTCCACCAGCTCCTGAGGACTCAAAAGATGGCTGTTAGTTATCATCCCTCTTCAAGAATTTCCTTTGGAGGATTGGGTGAGAAAGAAAAATTTCACCCAAGGTCCTTCCAAGAGCAACCTACATCCAGGGAGGTAGACCATCCCAGCACTGGAGCTTACCATGGTGTTGGCTGAGATTTTGTTGGGATGGCATTTCAGCTCCGCTTTCCCTCTGCTCAATCCTAATCCAGTTTTCTTTCCCTCCCTTAATCTCTACATCCTGCAAAATCACCCTCTAGTAGGTAACAACATTTTCTTAAACTTCTGTGCATATTTTCAAATATTATGGCACAGAATTAGAAAACTGATATCCTAATATGACTCAGTAAAAGCAAAGAGAGAGCATGAGGCTATTTTATCTTGTGGTGGGGCATTAAGGCAGGGTTAACCAGGCTATACCAAGTGCTTCTAGATCCCACCATGGTGGCCAGTACTGACTCTTGGTGTACATAATGTAGCTTCTGGGATTATTAGGAGCATCTTCTATTGTAAACTTACACTTTTTGAGTATTATAAAACCCAACTTCCTACAGTGCCAAGTAAAGTGATTTGTACTTAATAGGCCTCTTGGAAACATTGGGTAAATGCATCCATGCATAATTATAAGCAAATAATTAAATTGATAAATTATCTTTGTTAAAATCAGTGGCAGAATATATTTTCTTCCTTGAAGAATGATCATTTTAATTAAATAAGAAAATGGTTAATTTTGTTTAATTCAGTTTAGTAACTTGTTTCTTAAGAATTTATTTTCCAGGTCTTAGAAATTCTACTTATTAGTTTCATAATCTTGGACAAATTTCCTGAACTCCCTGAGTTTTACTGTCCTCATCTAGTGAATCAGAGTAACAATAGAACCAACCTACTAATGTGAGAACCGAATGTGACAAAGCATGTAAAGCAATCAGCACAGTACCCCTCACAGAGTGAGCATTTTACAAATGCTTACTATTGCTACAGTTAGCATTAAAACAGCAGAGGGTGTTTTCAGGCCAGTTACCCTTCTGATGGTGTCGCTCATCTTCATGACCCTGTTCATAAACTTGTGCTCTCTATCTCTCTCTCTGCCCCTGAGCTGGTAGCTCAACATCTATCAAGTGTGAGGTTCTTCTTAGATGATCCATCTTACCCTTTTCATGAGGATTGCTTTTCTCTGAGAGCAGCATATGAAGCTTGTCTCTGAGGTCAGTGGGTTCTCCTCAAAGGGCTCATTCTGCTTTATTTTTATATCTAATAATGTCATAATGCCATTTGCTAAGCTGCACTTTTCTTTTTATAAAAGCCTGTTGTTGGGCTTCCCTGGTGGTGCAGTGGTTAAGAATCTGCCTGCCAATTCAGGGGACATGGATTTGAGCCTTGGTCCAGGAAGATCCCACACGCCCGAGCGCCACAACTACTGAGCCTGCGCTCTAGAGCCCGTAAGCCACAACTAGTGAGCCCATGCACCGCCACTACTGAAGCTTGCACACCTAGAGCCCATGCTTAGCAACAAGAGAAGCCACTGCAATGAGAAGCCCACACACCACAACGAAGAGTAGCCCCCGCTCGCCACAACTAGAGAAAGCCCGTGCGCAGCAACAAAGACCCAATGCAGCCAAAAATAAATAAAATAAACAAATTTAAAAAAAGGCTTTTGTCATAAGAAGAGTGACAAAGTGACACTCAGCTCAATGTGCTGAAAGCCTTTGTATTGTTGCAAGGGGATTATGTTGGATTGGGTTATTTGGATGAATAGAGATTCAGATACTTTTTCTAAGGAAGTGGCACAAGCAGAACGGAAAAGTGTTGAAGTCAGAATTACTGAGTTAGAGCTATGGATTGACTTGTAATACTTTATATGTGTTCTTTTCATGTTTATATTTTCACAACTTTGTGTGGGAGGGGTTACTTTTACTATTTCCATTTAAAAAAAGGA
The DNA here is from genome assembly GCF_964341445.2 of Mesoplodon mirus. Lineage (NCBI taxonomy): Eukaryota > Metazoa > Chordata > Mammalia > Artiodactyla > Ziphiidae > Mesoplodon > Mesoplodon mirus. The sequence continues at coordinate 53,046,608 of NC_138990.1, read as the reverse complement.
AATAAAGATTTAGTGAATAGCCATTATTATCATTACCAGTATTAGTACTGCTATACCTTAAAGGATACATCATTTATTCAGGATTGGCTATAAGGATTAAATGTGAGTGTAGGGATTGTCAGGCACATTTTACAGTTTAAGCCTGACACTTAACAACCTTTTCATCACTATATTATTTAATCCTTACTACAACTTCCCAAGGTAAATCTTATTGTTGACTTTATTACATAGACAAAAAAACGGAAGCACCAAGAAGTTAGGAATTTGTCTGAGCTCACATGACTAGTAGCTCTAAGTGATGAAGCCAGAGTTCAAAGCCAGGTGTCCTGACTCCACACTTCTCATCCTTAGCTGATAGACTGCCTCTTTCCACAATCACTGCTGATCCTCAGCAGCAAAGCAGGGTTGCTTACAGATCTCACATCACATTTTAAGAAACAAAATTAGAAATAAAGAAAATAAAAGAAGAGTATAAAAAAGAAAAGAAAGGAGAAGAAAGGAAACTAGAAAAAAAAGACAAAAGGTAAAAACATTAAAGCTGCTTTTTACAATAGTTTTTCATTCAGCCTTTCTTTTCCTGGCAATATAAGATGGGGAACGATTTCAGATAAAAAAGACAGTGGCTTATTTTAGAATATAGGCATCATGAGGGCAGGAATTTGTGTCTGTTTTGTTCCCAGTTTCTCCCTAGCGCTAGAAAGTGCCTGGCACACTATATATCTTATATGAGTAAGTGGATGAAGCCGGGTAGTGCGTGCCCCTACTGAAGCTGGTCCCTACAAGCTGGGGAGTATTTCTGGGATATTTCCCACAGAAATATGGTAACTATAGGTGCACTAAAAAATAGCTATAAAAGTCCCAGTCTGGTGTGTCAAAAGATGTAGAGGAAGTGGCTTGAGCCAATCCTCTGCTATACTTAGAAACTGGAGATCCAATATTCTTTTTAAATTTGACAAAAGTTGTTCTGTATTTGAGCCAGAATGTGAACCTAAAGTATTTCCTAATTGTTTACCTTTGTAACTCTAGCCTTTTAACTTGTCTATTTATTTCTATTTTATTTTCTGTTTATTTCTAATCATTTTTCTATTTCAAAGAATATCATTTTTCCCCCTAAACTTACACTTCTTAGTGTCTTCCCAGAAGTTTTGTCACCATATTTTAGCCTTACTTTTCCTCTTGAACTACTTTTTAAAGAATGTATTTCTCTATCATACTGAGAACATTTTCAGATATTTTTATGCAGGAGGGATAAATAGCTGGTGTACTGTTGAGTCACTGGACATCGGAAACCCTTTCTGTTGCTCTGGCACCTGAATGTCATACCGTGACAACTGTAGACATTGCTCCACTGTCCTCTGATGATTAATAAATGGAAGAGAACTCTGATGTGAACATAATTTTTATTCTGATTTTTTTTTTTTCTTTCTTTTTTTTGCGGTATGCGGGCCTCTCACTGTTGTGGCCTCTCCCGTTGCGGAGCACAGGCTCCGGATGCGCAGGCTCAGTGGCCATGGCTCACGGGCCCAGCCGCTCCGCAGCACGTGGGATCCTCCTGGACCGGGGCATGAACCCATGTCCCCTGCATCGGCAGGCGGACTCTCAACCTCTGCGCCACCAGGGAAGCCCTTTATTCTGATTTTGTATGTAAACTTTTTCTTCCTCTGCTTGAATGTTTGAAGGATTAAAAATATTTTTTCTTGGAATTCAAAATCTGTACTAAAATACATATATGAATAATTCTCTCTACATTCATTTTTCATCTATCATTCTGGGCTCCTTTAATCTGAAGATTTAAGCCTTCATTTCAGAAAAATACTCCTTTGATATTTATCTAATTATGGTAAAACCTTCCTTCTGTTTGCTCTGTCACTTTTGGGAAATTTCCTGCATCTCTTCTCCACTAAATTATCTTAATCTTAGTATTTTTCTGACATGTCATTAAAGAAATAAGCTGAATCAGGGATTGGCAGATTCACGACCCATGAACTGTTTTTGTAGGGCCCATGAGATAAAAATGGTTTTTACACTTTTAAAGTGTTACTAAGAAATAATAATAATAGTATGAATATGGAGAAACAGAGACTGTATGTTGAATACACAGTCTAAAATATTTATTATCTTATTCTTATAGACAAAATTTGATGATCCCTGTGTCTAAATCAAATACCTGGTTTGCTGCAGTATCCAATCTGTTGTTTACTGCCTCAACTCAATATTTAATTAAATTGTCCTGTTTTTTTCATCTGAAAAGAATTTTTTCCTCATCTTTGGTTTTTCTTTTCGATAGATTCAATAATTTTATTTTTTAGATGCAGCCCTTCTTTCCCTGGTAATATAAAAATGGAGGAGCAGGTTTCAAGTAGAAAAGAAAATATCTGATTTTAGAATGTGAGCATATGAAGGTGAGGATTTATGTCTATTTTTTTCCTCTATATTATCCTTAGTGCTGAAGAGTGGGAAATAGGATATTGGAGAAGGCACTTTTTTGGCAAGAAAATTTACTTTGTTACAAAGTTTTTATATATGTATCCGTATTTGTGCTTGCAGTTCCCAACTTTGTTCAAGTAATTTTCTTTCTGCCAACTGACCTATGGTCTATCTGTGCTCACTACCCCCAGATGGAAAGTTGAGATGCCTAAGATTCATCAAAAATTCTTAAGTTCAAGGGAAGAATGGAAAGAGCCATCAGAGAGGCTGTTATTTTGCCTTAGTTCCCCTCCATTCAAGGAAGTGTCATTTCAACACTCTTTAACTGACATGGTTGTGTTTTTTATGAGCCTGCATCTCATGACTTACCTTGTGGGCTGGCCCCTAGTTGGAGGAGTGGCAATGAGTGCCACAGCCTGTTATATATATCTGAGTGCTGAGATAGTTTCTGAAATGCTTCCATTTGTTCAATTTGCTAGTTTTCCACATGTCCTTAGGGGTGTTCCTTCTCTATTGGCTTATGCTAGTTTTAGAGTAGTACTTTCAGGGCTCTGTTGGAAAGTCCTGTACACTTGTTACCCATGTGGGTCCCTTCAACACATATTTCACTTCTGTTGATTTGCTAGCTGTTTATTGCTTTTCATAATCTGATCTTACCTTTACTCTACCTTAAAGAAATCCTTTAAAATTTTTATCTTAATGACAAATATCTTCCCATTTTCTAGCTCTGATAAAATTTTTAAATAAAATATTTGTTTTCATTTTGGACATTTCAAATCAATTTTGGGTTGGAAAAGATTAGTTGATTGTCCTTTAGTAGCTCTCCTTAAATGTGTACTTCAGTGCATTTCCACAGAATTAATTCGTTTAACCCTCAGACAACGTTGTGAAGTAGAATTTTTTTTTCTGAAATCTTCACATCCCTTATAAAGAAAACAAACTTCAGAGAGATGAAGTGGCTGTCTCAGGGTCACATGACTGGTGAATGGTCCCAGCTTCCATGTCTCACACTCTGTTCTCACTCAGAGGTTTATGCAGAGTTGAAATAGGTCCGCCCACCTGGTGTGATTGGAAGTGATGCTAGGAATGTCCCCCACCTGAAACATCAACCACATCACCTTCCCTTCCAGCATTATTATAAAACTGCTGGGTAAGAGAATCCAGTTCTTAGAATTCAGTGAGAACATCAATTTTCTTACTGTAACCAATTTAAGAAAATTGATCCAGACTACATTGGATCAGACTACTTCTGATCTGTTGGTATCTGACTTTCATCCATTTGATCCCCTTACAGCTCAATGCATCCTATTTCCACAACTTGGAGTTTAAAGGGAGTGATTTGTATCCATCAGCTCAGCAGTTGACAACAAGCCTAAATCTATCATTTGGTATTACTTGGTAATACTTGGTCTTCCCGCACAGGCTGCCAAATGCCTTCCAAAGCCACTGAAATCGATGGTGACAATTTTCCACGTTCTTCATTTGTGGTTTACACTGTGACTCTCCTCAACTTCAGTCTCTCTAGGGACAAAATCCAGTCTGTTTGTGTTAGATTTTGCAGTAATACCTTCCATCTTTTAAGGTTGCATCTTGAAAGCACCTTTTCCTACATCTGTAAATTGGTTGAACCACTTAGTAGTAATACTTCCTCTTTAGATTCTGTTGCCTTTTATGGTTTGCTTTAAATTGACCAGGAGGAGTATATTATAATTTGGTGGTGCCAAATGCTTCTAGTATTTCTCCTTTGATTTGATCATCTCCCTGTTTTGTTGGGTTTTATTTTGTAATGACTTTCAATAAGTTGCTACATGTGAACTCAATTCTTGGCCAGCTCCCCTCTGTTGGACTGGTTATGTTGGAAGCATGTCTGATGGCAGGACATCAAGTAGCACCTTCATGGTTAACAGGAGTTGGTTGGGCACAAAGCATAGAAGCAGAAATGCTCGAGTAGCAGGCACTGAGGTTAATTTGAGCCATGCAATATTGATGCAGACAGCTACTGTCCATGGCACCAAAGAGAGACAGGATGGTTATTTTCGGGAAAACCCTCACACAATTCATGAAGCAATGACAGAGAACCCCCAAAAGGCAGAAGTTACTGAGCTTAGTTAAGATTATCTACCAGAAACATAACCTTAGTATGAGAAGCCCTCTGTTAACTTATCCAGTAACATATGGAATAGAATTTTTTTTAACCTTACACATTGACTTGGCCTTGAAGTTCCATGGCTGAATATGGAAATATTTTAAAATTTGCTATTGTTTTTGCATGAGGTTTTAGTTGCTTTTGAATTTATTTTATGAGATTGATTAATAACAGGGATTTCAAATCTTTAAATGTGGGGCTTTCCCTCTTTATTTTCCTCTTTTAGGCCCCATTTCTCTGATTACATATTGGATTGATGGAAAGGTAATGCAATTGATAAAATTATGCTGCTAAATTCAAACAACATTAACTAGAATTTTTAGTATCTATGCAGTTGTAAAGCAAACGTCTTTTATTTAAAATATTCCATGTTCGGTGTTTTTAGAAAGCTGCTTTGAACTCTAGATAATACCAAGGTGAATAAAATCTGTGCCCTTTGAGGGATACTTTTTCCTAAAGGGTTTATCTGGCACATTTTATATAAATGAATCAAAGCATACAAGCCAGTGTTTTATAATTAAAGTTTTAGCTTGAATGTGTATTTTATTTAAAAACTTGATATAAACATTTGGGGAGAGAAGACAGGTGATAATGGAATTACTGTCAAGAGAATGAACTTCACTCAATTATATGAACAAGTAAGCATGTTAAGTATATTCCACATTCATTAAAGTGGAAATAGATAGTGTTCAAACACGAGGGTACTGGTCCACGAATCATACAGTCACTCCGTGACCAGCTTTTTATTCTCTTTATCTGTATCCTCCTGCCTGTTTCCAATTCCTGCTTATGAGAGCAATTGTGGGCACACATTCCATGGAGAAATGACTAGGGAGAGGTTTTCAGTTTACAGTTGCCCTTGAATCTGCAGCTATTGCTGCTTCACCCTGACTCTAGTGATAATGTTTTATGAATTTCATCAGAGTTCCTTGGGAACCTTATTGAGAAGTTGATTCTGAAGCCACTTGCTTCACTGGCTATGGCTTTGTTAGTCTGAACTTGAAAATATCTGATACAAATAAAACATTTGAGAGTGATAGAGTAGGAAGCTTTTTTCACATCTACATTGCTAACCCTAAATTCCTTCCTTGTAATTTTTTCATACAGTTTTTTTAATGTCCTATTTTTATATCAGGATTTTTTCCTTCAGTAGTTTTCATTCCTTAATGAAGTGTATCTTGGAGTGGTTTATCCCATTATGGATCCCTCTGCAATCACATTTACTTCGGATTACTGTAAATTAAATCATTTCTGAGCAGCATCTGTGAAAAGAGAAGCAATTCTAAATTAAAAACTATCTGGACTCCAAAATTGAAATCTGTGTGGTTAATGGAAGTGGGATGGCCACACACAGAGCATGTAGAAAATTCTTAATGAGAACACATCAAGGACAAATTTCAAGTCATGAACTAAAATGCTGACAGCTATCCATGCCAGGGCCCTGGGTAGAATATTTCAATGACTCCAGCTACCTTATAGAATAAAGGTAAAGTATCTCATCATGATGTGCATGACAAGATATCTGTGCTCCAGCTCCGGACATCTCTTCTGTCATTACCTTTGAGAACTAGTTCCCTGTACACCAGGCTGTTTTATATTTCTGTTCTCCCTGTTTTATCTCTTTATCTGGGAATGGACTTATCTTCCCGTATTTTTCAGGATAAATTTTACACCCATCAAATTATCTTAGGTATGACCTTCTTAGAAAGCTTTCTCAGACATCCTGTGCCTACTTCTTAAATGAATAGCACACATCATGTTGTGTGCAAGTTGTCTGCACATTCTGTTTCCATTTCTTCTCTGTGTTCCTGGGAACAAACCTAGTACCTGACACAGAGTACATTTGGATATGTGTTTGTTGCAACATCAGAAACCGAACAACAAACATTATATTTATAATATTAATGAAGTAATTATATAAACTACTTAGTCTAGAACCCTTGTTCAAAATGCTAATTACTATTAATATTGAGATATATATTATGACTCCCGCAAATTTTACTCCATCCAAACACATTTACAAGCAAGTCTTGAATGTATTTGTGCTTTTATGCCTCTTTGGTTTTGCTATTATTTTTATTTTCCTATTCGAATCATAATTAGCATTCAAGATTCAGGCTTCTGGACTTAATTCAGAATCTGCTTCATAAAGCATTCTCTGACAATCCAACCTGAGATAATCTTTCTTTTTATTGTTATAGAAATTATCATGTTTATAATACATGTGAGAATTATTGAATTCATTCATGCAGTCATCCAACAAATATTTATTGACCACTTACTGTGTATAAGTCATTGTGTTAGTGGAGGTGAGTGGTAAACGAGATACCACTCTCACTGTTTCCAAGGACTTTTTTGTGTGATGGTTTATAGGAGGAAATCTGCAGCCAGATTGTTTATATTTTCAACCAGATTCCATCAGTTTCTAACTACATGACCTAGAGCAAATTACTTAAACCCTTTGAGTCTCACAAATAGAAATTGCTGAGAAGAGTATCTAGCACAAAGTAAGCACTAAATAAATGTTAATTATTATCAGTACTTTATTATTATGACTTACATGCTAGTAAGAGTCAATGACCTTAAACAATTATACAGTTAGTTTTTATTATAATTTTTTTTAATATTTAAGAGAGAATTTAAAGAGCCTGAGAATATATCTGAGGCCCCAATTTGAGATTCAAAGATACTAAAGATGGGTGGAAACTTTTCATGCTGTTGAAATATTTTTGAAGATCCTAGGGAAAAATGGTGACTTCTAGGTAGTGAAAGAAAAGCATCCTGAGAGACTTTGACTTTCAGAAATGGCTAACTAGATGATTTGGACTAGTTATTGCAGTAAAGATAATGAAAAGAACTGGTCAAAAATCTATAAGATAGTAAGGTATTACCAGACCAAGAAAAAAGGGAAGATAATAGCCAATGAGTTAAACCAGAGCTGCCTCTACCCAGAAACATTTTTCTAAAACAGATCAGAGCTAGGTCTCCATGAGAGATAACTAAAAGACAGGAGTCAGAGTTCTCTGTCCACCAGGAGCAAAGCTGTCAGAGAATCGTCTGTTGTTCCCTCTCCTTGTCTGCCAATTCTAGGAAAGTTGTTATCAGACAAGTAGAACTTTGAGGTAAATTCCTAGAACTGAAGGGAAAAGATCAAAATTCAGTCCCCTCCAAAGATTGAAACCTTGTGTTAAATGGCCCCTATTCTGGGCAGGGATCCCAAAATGCTACACTGTAGAGTGGGGATAGGAATAGTATCCTGATCATTTAGGTATCACCCAAAATCCTGATGCCTTGGACATTAGCTTCCCAGGAACTTGGAAGAAAGATTTTAAAAATTAAATAAAATTATTTCTGACACAAGCTAATAAAACCCTAGCTGTCAAATTATTTCTAAAAAAGGCTTATTGAATAAATTATCCAGAAAGCAATTAAAGTTTATGAGGCACAGGAGGCAATAAAATATAAACTAATGTCAGCAGAAATAATCACCCATGGAAACAAACTCATAAGGGCAAAAACATGGAAATTATCCAGCAGAATATAACATCACTATGTTCATTATATTCTTAACAATAAAGCTTAAATGTGAAAAGTTTCTGCAAAACCCTGGAAACCACTAAATATGATATTGCAGATTTGAAAAAATTCAACTAGAACTTATATCACTGAAAAATATAACTTATATTAAAATCTAACAGCTGACCCTTATGGCAGATAAGATACAGTTGAAGAGAGAATTAATGAATAGGATGATAGGACAGAAGAAATTCAGAATGAAATGGAGAGTTGGAAAGACACAAATATAGTTGAGAGAGTAATCAATATAAAGGATAAAATAAGAATGTCCAAAATTCATTCATCAGTTAGAGTTCCAGAAGAATGGAGAAAGAAAAATTAGGAGAAAGAAACATATGATGAGATAATTATATTGACAATTTTCTAAAACTGATTAATAAGACCAACAATTATCCAATGGGATAATTTAAAGGAAATTTACATTTAGACACATATAGCCAGAGTGCAGAAAACCAAAGTGTGTATAACTTCCAGATTATGGAAAACATGGACTAGTACACACTAGTTGTGGTGGCTTTGCAAAACGTCAACTTGGCTAGGCTAAACTACATTTCCCAGAATTTCTATTCTGTAAATTTCTGGTTAGAGTGGTCTACAGGAGAAATTTTGTGGAGGATTTGGAAGTTGGGAGTGAAGCAGCAGCCTTTCTCTAGCTATGTAGTTATGTAGCTACAGAAAGGCCACTGCTACAGAATGCTATAGAAAAGCCACTCTGTAGCATGTAACTCTATAACATGTAGAAAATACATGTTTTCCCTTACCTATTGACTTGAGTCAGTGACCAAACCTGAAACTGCTCCTTCTTTCCTTGGATCCTTCTTTAGCTTCTCTGATTCCTGAGCCAGGGGAATGTGTGTTTAGCAATAGGACGAAGGTCCTTGGCTTCTGCAGGACACCCATACTATCAAGGTTAAAGACAACAAAAACTGACCCAGTTTCATTCTGTACTGTGGACTCCAGCTCATTCTTCTGGATTTCAGCTTGTTCTTGCTCTCCTCTACTTGCATATTTTCTTCTCAATTGCCTATCCTATGTATTTTCAGCTCTAGCATCAGATGTGAAAATGACAGCCTTACAGAGACTGCTTAACCACCTCCCATAATTGCATAAGGTCAAATTCATGCAATAAATCTCTTTAAATCCATCTTTATCATCACCATTCCTAGTGATATTGTTTCTCTAATTGAACTCTGACTGACACACTAGTCATTTATGCTAAGTAAATGCAAGAAAAGAGAGAAAAATGAACATAGTACAATCATTACATATAGAAGCCAGATGGTAAGGTGGTAGGTATGAGCTCAAATATACTAGTAATTATATAACATGTAAATAGCCTAAATGCTCTCTATAAAAGACAAATATGGTTGAACTGGATTCAGAAACATAAAACTCAAGTTATGTGGTGTTACAAGAAACACAAATGAGATATCTGAAAAAAATAGAAAATAATAACAAAATAAATTCAGAGAAAATAAAAGGAAGGTAACAGTAAATAAAACAACACAACTTATCACATATGATACATTTGTATAACTGAGATTTTTAAAAAGGATATTACTAGAAATGTTAAAGAAATTTCAGAGAAAACATAAGGATGTTATGAAAACTTAATGCTGATATGTATTAATATTTAGATGAAATGGACACATTCCAAGAAAAATGCAACTTAACTTTGACACAATGAGAAATAACTACTATGAATCATATATTTTAAAGAAACCTTGATTTAAAATTTTTCACACACACACACAGGCACCAGCAAATTCTACCAAATATTTTAGGAAGAAATAATTCCAATTCTTATACAAATTTTTTCAGCATAACATTTCTCAATCATATTTTGAAGGCAGTATGATCTTGGTTTTAAGACCTAGAAAATTTACAAAAAAGAAAAATTATAGACAAATCTCATTCGTGAACATAGATATTAAAATCCTAAATAAAATATTAGTAATTAAAATCTGCCTATAGTTAAAAAGAATAATATTTCACAATTAAGTTAAATTCATTTCAGGGTACAATGTTGGTTTTATATTAACATATGAAATAATGTAATTCACCACATTAGCTGAACAAAGAAGAAAAATCATATTATTATCCCATTAGATGCAGAACAAGCATTTGCTATAATTTAATATCTAGTTATGCTAGAAATTCATGAACTAGGGAAATGAGAGAACTTATTTAATTTAATAGAATGTATATTAAAGAAAACTTAGAGCAATCATCATACTTATCAGAGAAACCTGAAAAGCATGTCCTTGGCGGTCAGAAAAGAGAAGGCTGCATGCTATTGTCCCGTACTTCCAATATTGCAGCAAAATAAATGTATAATTATTGTGAAAGAAGAATTAAAAGTGTAAAGTAAAAACAAAAAACCTAAATAGCACTCTGTGACTACTAGATTGGCAATTTTTTTTTAATTTGAAAACATCAAGTATAGGTAAAGATGTGGAGCAACAAAAACTTTCATAAATTGATGGTGGAAATATGAAATGGTAATAACTACTTTGGAATGCAGCTGGACGCTATCTGGAAGATGCTTAAAACATTCATATTATGTGATTTGGCAATTCCACTCCTATATGCACATAAGTCACCCAGGAAAAATGTAGAAGATTGTTCATAGCAAGACTGTTCACTAGAGCTCCAAATTGGAAATACTTAAATTTCCATCAACATTAGAATGGGTAGACAAACTATTGTATATTCATCCAAAAATATTAGACTTCAGTATATAGAGATACATGCAAAAAAATGAATAATTATCATAATGTTGAATGAAAGAGCCAGGCATAAAATAACTATTTGATTCCATTTAACAAATTAAACCACAGTGTTTTTTTATGTTTATTTTTTTAATTTTAATTTTATATTGGATTTTATGGTTGATTTGCAATGTTGTGTTAGTTTCAGCTGTACAGCCAAGTGATTCAGTTATACATATACATATATCTATTCTTTTTCAAATTCTTTTCCCATTTAGTAAACCACAGTGTTTGAGATGAACAATTTGATAGTAAAACCATAAGGGAAGGCAAATAAGTGAATTGCAGAATATTCAGTAGCATTATTACCATTGAGGATAGGAAGGGCAATATTATCCAGAAGAAGAACTTTGGAGCTTCCAGATGCTAGCCATTTGTTAAGTTATTTATCTTTTTGGATTTTCTGAATGTTTTGTTTACATATTAAAATTTTAAAATAAGGCAATGCAGGAAGACAAAAGAAATAAAATGAATAACGACTGAGAAGGAAGAAATATAAATCTTAATATTAGGGGGCGATGTATGATTGTGTATGTAGAAAAGTTTTCAAAATCTACAGATTCTCCAGCCCCTGGAGTGGCTGTACGTGAAAGTGAAGAGGGAGGCAGGGGACAAGAACAGCAGAATTATCACTGAAGGGATTTAAATACATGAGTGATTTGATCAGTCTTGGATTTAGCTTGAAAAATGTTAATTTTAACTTGGCTTGAGGTGCTAAGGCTTTGCCCCTTAAATAGATATTAAATGCTTTTAGATTCTTTCTGGTTATAGTTCCGAGTGTAGTGCCTTTTCCATGGTACAGCTTCAATAACTATTTGTGAATTGAATTTCCTAAGAAATTGGTCCTTTGTAAATACTGTATTTATCTGGACAAAATATTTTGTTTGGCATTGTAATACAGGCATAATGATAAGAGCCTCCTGAAAATTACTGAGATTTGTAAGTTTTCCTGTTCTACACACAAATATAATTAGCATAGATACTGTGTCTACATATCTAATGCAAAATGATGACTATAGATTAGTACCTTTGGCGGAATTCAGGCTAAATGTTATTTTAGCACAAAAAATAACCAGCCAACCAACCAGCAAACCAAACTAACAAACAGCACATCTCAAATGAGATTTTGCCTGAATTATTTGGAAAATTGTTTTATTCTTCATTTAATACTGCATATGTAGATACAGATTTGATTGATTATAAAATGGTTTTGAATCAGTCCTCCAAGCACTCTCATCTAGGAAATGCCTTCATTCAGTTATTTCCGAGCTGACATTTTAGTGTCAGTCTGGAGATTTTCTAAATAAGAGATGCATGAAAATTCATAGTAACTTATAGTGGTTTTTATAATGTACAAATGTAAATATTATTAGAATGTTAATGAAATATTAAAGCTGTGACCTCAAATAAAAATAATACAAGAAGTATTCAACTTAAATTAGCATTGAAATATTGTTTTAACACTTACTGAGCATTCCATGGAGGAAAACACTTTTAGCATTAGAAATTGTAGCCATAATATTTAATAACAATACTCTTTGAGTTTGAAACCTCATCCATAAAGTTGCACTTTTACAATCTTTTTTTTCCTAATTTATTTTCCAGAGAGAAGGTAAGATAATTGCAATAGAGAAAGGCTTACTAAATCAAATAATTGTCTTATGAAATTACAACTTAAAGTAACTCATAAAGAAGTATATATTTTTGCCAAGTATTACTTAAAATTCTCCATTAAAAAAAATATAGTCACATCTAGTCTAGGTGCTGTATATAATGGTTTCATATTGCTACATCTCCTTCCTGGGCATTTAAAACAGCAGGTTACCAAAGAGAACTACACTGGAGAGTGGAGTTTTGTGATTCTGAAGAAGCATTAGCTGATTGCCTAAAGAAATACACAATAGATTTCTTGCAATACTATGCTGTGTATGAGTTTCCTGAGCTAAGTTTCTCCTTTCTGGGTAGTGGCTCTAGACAAGGAAAGTGAAATCTGACCATTCTATTTAGACTTCTGTCTGGAGGTATTGTAGGGGCTACAACCATCACTTTTTTATGTCATTTCCAGGTGTCTATAAGAATTTATTGGTAAGACTCAATGTTGTCACTCTATAGGTTGGCATTCAAGGCTCTACACAATATGGTGTGACCTTTTTTTCCAGTTTTAATGTCCTCTCTTATTTGAACGCTTCACTCCTACACATTTTTACCTATGCTTTCCTCCTAATTTCCTCCTACATTTGCTTATGTGCTTACACTTACAGAAATGTGAATATTCCTCCTATTTACCTATAGGAGGTGATCCTACCCTTCTTCAAAATTCAAATTAAATTCTAATTTTCCTATGAATTATCTTCTGATAATTTCTTTCTGGAAAGAGTGAGTCTTAAGGTCCCCTGGCATTTTTTCCCCCTTTACTTTCAGCAGTCTCCATTTACAGTCTAGTGACCTCATAAAATTTCTCTCTAATAGAAGCTAAAGTCCTTTGATGCAAAAACTGTCATCTCTCCTTTGGCCTTTGGCACAAAATCTTGCTCATGGCAAATACTCTTCCATCCTTACCTGACTTTCTTAAGATTCCAATCCTGACGTGGTGAAGATTCCAGATTACACACCAAAAAGTAATACTGGTGGATGCTTAACGTATCATTTGCATTCACTACTAGGTAAGGCTACAGTAACAATTTCTAAATCTTACTGATTCAGAGCAGAGGTGAATTTCTTATTAATGGTGCTTGTAGACTACCGTGGCTATGTTGGTCACAGATTAGTGTGGCCCTGTTGCCCTCATTCCAAAATCCAGGCTGAAGAAGCAGCCTCTAATCTTGACCTATCCATCTCGTGGCAGAGAAAAGAGCAAGAGTGCCAGCAAAAGAATGCAGTGGTTGGTAAAGCCTATGCTTAGAATCGGCAAATGTCTCTTCTGCTCATATTTCATTGGCCAGGGCAAGTCAAATGGCCCAGACTGACATTGGAACAAGAAAGTAGATGCTGACCACAGAGAGATGCTAAAGGCTCAGTGCAATCTGTGGGGCTGTATAATGCTGTCACTAGGAAGGGGGGCAGTTGTAGAGTCTACCTCATTTAGGATTCACAGTGCTATTCTTTTGTTATCTGCTTGTTTTGGGCCTTCGCCAATGTTGATCCTCATTTTCTCTCTAGTCTGATATTCATATTGTCTATTTTTATTAGCTGTTGACATTTGAATCCATTTTAAACTCATATTCTATCTATCCATCTGGCTGTATTTCTGCTGTATGACCACAGGTAGAGTTCCCTGTGTTTGGAGAATCTCTCACCTGTACACTAAACTCTTTATCAGTGATTATTGTGTAAACTACAGACAATGTTAAAAAATATATATCAAATCATTCATTGGTTAACAATCAAATTATTGTTTAACCAGTGGCACTTATTTTTATTCTGTATTCAATGCTAAGGGACTCGAGGGTCCATCTTTAACATTTAACACTAAACTTAGAGCACCTGCTTTTGGCAAGGGTTACCTCTGGAAGTGTGGAGGGTGGGCAATTGTGAGATTCTAATTAAACCAAAGTAAGAGAAAGAGTTTTAGCCCACCATTGTTTTGGGAGGCTCTTTTCTAACAGAGCCTGAAAGAAAACTTACTCAAAACATATATTTGATAGCTCTTGTAAAAAATTTTCTGGACCCAGTGGTAAATTCTGGCTAGAATGACTTTCCCATATTTATAGTGGTAAAGGAAAACTTCGGGAGTTAAGCTAAATCCCTACTAGAGTTTAAATTAGACAATTTGTTGTTGTTGTTGCCTAGGTTTTCATTGTCTGTGTGCAATTTAAAAATTTTTTATGACTTAGGTTATAGGTGCAATAGAAGTAATCTGCACTCCTAGGAATAAAGGAAAATGCTTATTTGGTCCAAAGCTATTATTAGCTTTAACTTTATGAGTTATAGGTTTACATTTACCTTTCTGAACTTGTTTTTGCTTAGTAAGTGTTTCTAAACAATAAAACATTATGTAGTGTTGCATAAGACGGTGTGTTGGCATGTAATTTTACGTAGCGTCAACATGTGTTCTTTCACATATCATTTATTCATGTGCTACAAATTTACATATTACAGTTTAAAAGCAAATAAGAACCTTATTATGAGCTGAATGTGGAGATACAGTGGTGAGTAGAAACAAATGCATTCCTGGAACTTACAGTAGACTGAGGAAGTCAGCAATTAAAAATATGGTCATAAAACAAATACATAATGAGAAATTTTGATAAATTTTCTAAAGGAAAGAAACAATCTCATGAAGGTGTACAACCAAGGAACCTCCTGTAGACTCAGGGGTCAAAGAACTTTCTCCAAGAAAGAGATTATTGAGCTAAGGTCTAGAGGATGAATTGGAGTTCAGAAAGCAATATGTGGGGTTGGAATGAGGAAGGCTTGTCACTCCAGGCACAGGGAACAGCATGTGAAAAGGCCCTGTGCCTGGTGGTTGTATGGTGATGTCTAGGAAATAAAAGGACAGGATTACTAAAAAACAGAATATTAGGGGCAAAGAATGTAGCATGAAGCTGAAAGATTGTCTTCCCAGCACAAACAGGGACTAGAGATTTCACTGAGGAGTCTGGTCATTATTCTAGGTTTGATGGGGAACCACTGAAGGATTTTAAGCAGGAATATAATCAGGTTACATTGAAGTTTATTAGGTTTGCTTTAGCTTCAGGGTAAAAAGTCTCTGAGACATGGTGGCATGGGCCAAGCAAATGGTGGGACATCAGTAAAGGTGCTTATATAGTAGGTTAGGTGGGACTAGATCATATGGAATGGGTGTAGAGAGGAGCAAATGAATGAATTCAAGAGAAATTTAGGGACGATTCAAAGATGACTCTTCTCTCCAGACTTGCTTGGTCAGATGACCAATAGTCTCATTTAATGAGCTATGGAACACTAAAAGACAAGCAGATTTTATTTTATACTGAAGGTTTTGTATTTGGCCTCAGTGATGTTAAGTTTGAGATATTATTAAGATACCCAATAGCAAAAGATGGGTAGGATGCTTAATAAGAGTATCTAGTCTCAGAAGAGGGGTCTTAGTTAGAGATATAAATTTGGAAGCCATTGAACTAGACCTTAGGAGCTCCCATGTGTACAGTTCAGTTAGAGAATGATGAATTTGCAAAGAAGTCTGAACCATAGTAACCAGAGGGATAGAAGGCAAACCTGGAGAATGAAATATATTAGAAGCCAAATAAAGAGATCATTGAAAGAATGAGAAGAATTCTTAAGAATATCAAATGCTGCATAGAGATCAAGTATTATTTGAATCAAACATTTCATTGAATTGAACAATTTGAAAGTCATTAGTTAATTTGATGAGAGTGGTTTTGATATGGTGAACAGATTGGAATAGAGTGAAGAGTGGATGGGAGATAAGGAAATGGACACGGTGAAATTAGATAACTCAAGAGAGAAAAAAAGTTATTGTAGCTGGGGGTGGAATATGTGGATCAAGGAATTTGGTCTCATTTCTTTTTTTTTTTTTTTTTTTTTTTTTTCCTTTTTTTTTTGTGGTACGCGGGCCTCTCACCGTTGTGGCCTCCCCCGTTGCGGAGCACAGGCTCCGGACGCGCAGGCCCAGCGGCCATGGCTCACGGGCCCAGCCGCTCCGCGGCATATGGGATCCTCCCAGACCGGGGCACGAACCCGCATCCCCTGCATCGGCAGGCGGACTCTCAACCACTGCGCCACCAGGGAGGCCCTGGTCTCATTTCTTAAATGGTAAGAGAGTCTTGAGTATATTTAAATACTTATGGGAATAATTCATTTAATTATTATTAAGAGGGTAGAGAGAGGCTACGTGATAGGATAAGCCAGTTGTTTCCAGAATGGGAAGCATGCAACCCAGAGGATGAAGAAGGTGTATTAGAAGCTAGCATATGTATAGAATTCATATCTATATGTCTAAATATAATATAAAATTGGAGTGCATCCTTAAATTCATTTTTATTGTATGACACACAATGCAAAATTTTCTTTATTTAGAGACTACATATAGAGGCTTCTGAGAAATCTGAAAGGAACAAAACTTTTTCAAAACTGAATAGTATTAAACATTTTCATCTTCCTTTACCTTTTATCCCCTACCTAATATCTAGTCTACTTTTTTAAATTTCAAACTTCACTGCTCTTTGAATTGATAATTCCAATTTTCACATTGTTATTGGAAACCATATCTAATAAAGGTTTTAGTTATTCCCAGGCACAGTATGGAAATTCTTATTTGCTGAGGTTTTGTTTCAAGAAAATGTATTGGCATGTATTTGAGAACACGTTTTATTGTCTCCTCTGTCATACAGTCCAAACGAATCTACATTTATGGATTTTTGACTGAAATGAGAGACCTTAAAATTAAACTATATTTAATATTAAAATAAACTTTATTATGGGCTTTTTATATGTCAGTGTAAGCCATCTAAAACAGAGAATTAATGCTCAGCTACTATATGTCCTACTTTCTTTATCCCAAATTCTTCCCAAAATATGCAAGAAAATGACTTTACCTGATTTTACTCTTATTGCCCAACTTTTTTCTACATCATAAAAGCTGATCCTGCAGTCAGGAGCTCACTAAAAAAGCAGCTTTTGGTGATGTCAGACTCATTTTAGCTTTAAGGACACACATAGGTTGAAAGTGAAGGGATGCCAAAAAAAAAAAAAAAGATTCTGCAAATGATAACCAAAAGAGCAGAAATGGCTATACTTATATTGGATAAAAATAGAATTTCAGCCAAAATTTCAGTTAATTTCAGTTAAAGTCAGTCAAAAGCGACAAAAAAAAGTTCTAGGGAAAAAGATTTCAGTTCATCTAGAGGATATAACAATTGTAATTAAATATGCATCCAACATTGGAGCTCACCATATACATACACACAAAGGTAACTTGTATGTGAAGTAATGGATGTGTTAACTAACCTTATTGTTGTAAACATTTTGCACTATATACATATATAAAATCATCACATTGGACACCTTAAGTTTATATGATGTCAGATGTCAATTGTATCTCAGAAAAGCTGGAGGAAAATATAAATAAATGAATAAATAAAGCATCTTTTGCTTTATTTTTGCTAATTTAGTTACTGTAAGAAGCAAATGTTGGTGTTCAACTTTCTGTAACATGAAGGGATGACATAATCTTTTTTTTAATCAAAAAAAATTTTGCTATACATTTTTATTGCAACTTCAAAAAAAAGGAGGCCTAAACATTTACAAAACTAATTACTACAGAATAAAAGTAACATCCTAAGAGAAGCAATATTTTTTAATTATAAAACTTTGTGTTTTAGAGCAGTTTCCGGTTCACTGCAAAATTGAAGTGGAAAGTTCAGAGTTCCTATACACTTCCTGTCTGCAACATGCACAAACTTCTACCACTATCTACATCTGGCACCAGAGTGGTACATCTGTTACTATTGTTGAGCATACATTACATCATTTTCACCCAAACTCCATTATTTACATTAGGGTTTACTCTTGGTGTTGTGCATTCTATGGGTTTTGACAAATGTATTATGACACGTGTCTGCCATGGTGGTATCATCAGAAATAATTTCTCTGCCCTAAAATTCCACTGTGTTTTGTCTATTCATCCATCCCATCCCTCAACCCCTGGCAACCAATGATTTTTTCAATGTCTCCATGGTTTTGCCTTTTCCAGAACATCATATAGTTGGAATTGTATAGTATGTAACCTTTTCAGATTGATTCCTTTCTCTTTATAACATGCATTTAATTTTTCAAAAAAATGAATACAGAACTGGGTAGTAGTTAAAGCAGTAAAGCATATTTTACTCAAGAACAATAACAATGATGGAAAAGAGATGTTAGTATAGAACTGGGCTCAGTTCTGAATTCAACATGGGCAAGTGGAGATTTATAGCAAAAAAATGAGGTAGGGGATCTTTTTTGTTCTGTGTCTTCTCCCTCACTTTCTTGTACACATACATAGCCTTTATTAAAGAATTTTCACATTCTATGAAGTGAGGCTTTCTTAATGGAAATTTTAGATCCAATCTCGATCCTTAATGTTGCTGTTGTTTTCTTATACAACTTTGGGTGAGGTTTTCAACTTCAAATTAATTATGGTTTTTTAGACTAATGGTAGACTATACTTCAAGCACTTACACACTCAACTTTGAATCATGCTTTATGGTAAATATACAAAGAAAACATGTAATTTATATAATTAAATGATATGACATTAATAATGCTAATAGTGATAATTAAAGTGAAGTTTATGTTTTCTTTGGTAGAATACACATAATAAATTTCTACAAGATTGCTTCATTTACTTGTAATAGAAACAGTATAATAAAATTTGCAAATATGTGATTAGCTAAGAAGTGTCATTTTATGGATAATTTATCTCCAGCTATTTTTTTCTGATATTTATATTTCAAACAGCATCTGCAGGGAAAAGAAAGAAGATGCTTTATTATTTTAATAAACTGTAGAAGCTGATGAGTGGGCGCTTCTTTGCTAAATAATGAAAGAGGACTCTCAGATGGAGAAATAGGAAATGCAAAACAAGTGGTTATAAATGTGTACTTAGAGAATTTACAGAAGAAAATATGTGTAGGTGATGGCTAAACTGAATAACTTATGTTGATTAATTGTAAGTTGAGACATGTTTATTCTTAGGAGAAACACAGCCCATTAAGGCTGCCAAGTTGCAAACACCAGCTATGCCCCTCTTGGCAGTGGGCTCAGTGGAATAAAATGTAAATAGTGCCCTTTGTATTGGCACTAATGCTGTGGTCCTGCAGCATTCTGTGTGTGACATGTTAAATTTAGAGCATTGTTAGTAACTCAGATATAATGCTTATAGATTTAAGAATTTCCCCTAAAGAAGGCCAAGGGGAAATCTCTGGAATCATATCTTCTAGGCATTAGGAAGTTCTATCTTACTTTCCTGGCTGAAAGCTGAAGTGTTGAATTAATGACTAACTACCTGCCTTCATTTAGGGTTAAGGTTCTGTTATCTAAGGAATCTGATGAGATCTCACCATATGTTATAAGAAATTCCCTAAGATGTTCAAAAAGGAAGGCAATAGTTCAGTATATCTGAAAAAAATTTGGAAAGTTTTTCCATGCATCTTTCTTCATCACCATATTGATAGATTTATCCACACCAAACAAATTCTTTGTGCAGGTGCAGTGGTGGATATCTCCTAGAGCAGATTGATGATTTCAAAATTCAGTTATATGTCTGGCATTCAGTTGATTTGATAACAAATAGGGCAAGCTGCTCACATGAAATTGTGTGTGCCCATTCTATACAATGAAAGGGCTGAATAAGTTTTCTATTTAATAAAATTTTAATTTTGACTGTATCAGTTTTAAATATACCAAAGGATGTTGTTTATATACTGTAATTCTTAGTATCTTCTCTTACTATGGAAGTAGAGAAGAGTGGCTTAGCTAAACTTTTTAAACTCCTAATTTTAAAAAAATGTTAAAGACTATCTAATTCATCATGATGTAGGTTTATGCTTAAGCCATTTAAAAAGACTGAGGCATAATGAGCTTTATAATAATGAGACAGGTAACAAAGATGAGAGTTGAAGGCGACCTTAGTCTAGATCTGTGCTGTCCACTACAGTAGTCACTACCACCTGTGACCATCAAGCACTTGAAATGTGACTAATCCAAATTGAAACATGCTGTAAGTGTAAAATACACATTAAAGATTGGTGTGAAGATATATGTAAACTATCTCAATAATAATTTCATATTGATTATATCTTGACATGGTAATAGTTTAGATACATTGGGTTAAATAAATTATATTAAAATTAATTTTATTTGTTCCTTTTTCAGTGTGGACTCTAGACAATTTAAAGCTACATATGTGGCTTACATGGCATTTCTATTAAAGGTCATTGCTCTAGATCATCCTTCTCAGTTCAAGTTTAGAAAACCACTACTAATTGACTAGATCCCCTAATTTCTAGTTCAATGATATTCTCACTGTACTGCCTTTGTGCAGGGTTCAATAGGTTTAATATACATTATTTATTTCACCTGTTTTTTTTATAGCAACCTCTTGAGAAATATGGATTAGGAAATAATCTCCAATTTACAGAGTAGGCACAGAAGCTTAAGTGGTTTGGTGAGTGTAATGTGTCTAATAAATGGGAAACATGGCTCTGGATCTAAACTTCTATGACTCCTAGATCATGTACTTTATTACCAGTCATTACAAGTGCAGGGGTCACTGTAGGTGGAACAACCAGTTTTTTTTTTTTTTTTTTTTTGAACCTGGCATAGGTGAGAAATTAGTAAAAGAGCATCCAGCAATACTTTAAAGTCCTTATGTTTTTAAAGGCACTATCAGTCATTTTGGTTACATTATAAAATCTAGGAGAGGTGAAAAGTTATACTCTATCCACATTTCAACAAATTAATTGATAAAACTTTCAAAATATGTTTGAGCATAACATGGTAAAATGTGAATTATTTGATTAAAAATCTGAATATCTTGCCTCTCTTTAAAAGAGAGCATCTGCCAATATCGGATTAGCATAATTATATGAGTAATTGCCCGCAACAGAGTGACCGCTGTCCTCCTTGCACATTCTAGTTTGACACCCTCCCCACTACTCCCTGTTGTGCTAGAACTGTTCTGCTTCATTGTCTGCCTGATCCTATAGGTGTTTGGGTTTGTGGTCTCCAGGCTTAATGCTCTCAAAGTTACCTTCTAACTTTCAGTTAACTCCCAGTGCCTATCCATCTATGACCCACAATTATCTAACTGGTTTGTAAGGCTCATAACTAAAAGCTGTTCAACAGTTAGTTAGATGATTCTGTCACTTTTTTTCACATAATGTGTATAAACTAATGTGCTTTCTCCAGCTTCAGATTTATTATCTTTATGTGTTGCTGAATGTGTTATACTTACAAGATTATTATGCTTATTAATACTATTTATACTCTTCCTCTGATGCTGTGTTTTTAATATATTTCATTCTATTGAACAATACATAGCTCCCTACTGACCATTTTATAAAACTGATGTACCTTAGCTTGGCTCCCAAGGTTCCACATGAATAGTCCTCAACCTACTGTTCTTCCTTGTTTTCTCATTATACTCTGACACAAATTCATGTTTCTAATTATTTGAGACCAGAATTTAACTCTTTTACATAGAGGAAACAAGTGTTTTTGTACAGTTCTAATACACACTAAATTTTTACATGAGTGTAACCCACAATATAAACCAAGGGAAGATTTATTTCCCTTTGGAATTTGACCAAGAGTTGGTCACCACTGTGGAAAACCACTCTTCAAACAGCCATGCCTCTCCTGATTTTCAAGTCACTGACACATTTGTAGTTGTCACATATAGGACCAGCATCTGACTCTGTCTCATCTTGTCTGCTAGTGTACATGTGCTTGATTTTATATTTTGAAATATATATTTGATTATAAATTATTTTTGCTCTGTCCTCCCTTATGTTGCAGATAAGGCATTGTATAAATTTCTCTGGAATTATGTGTATTGGAAGGGTTTATCATCTATTAATTTTATTTCAGGACAGTAAGGGCTATCATACAATATTTCTTATAAAAGGAGGCATGATGTCTTAAAGGCTTGAGACTCAAAGCTCAGATCTTGAAGGAATTTCTTAATCAATCTTGCTTAGTACTAAATAAGATTGCATTCTTTCAGAATTCACATAAGGGTTATGCTAAATTAATATATGCTTATTTCAGGCTATTTTAGGATGTTTTGACACTTTTAAAGGGAATGTATGAAGAATGTTTTACATTCTTCTTTTACATTCTTCAAGGAAAGAAAATGTTGCCTTGATTCCTTTTGTATCTTTTCACAGCAGGCATTCAGTAAGTGGTGTTGACAGCCTGACTTGAGTTTAGAGAGAAGCAGGAAAATTCAGAGAGTAGAGTCAGAAGTTTAAAATAAATTGAAAGAAGTGCCTGAGAAATGTTAGTTCACCAGAAGAAAATC
The DNA here is from genome assembly GCF_964341445.2 of Mesoplodon mirus. Taxonomy (NCBI): domain Eukaryota; kingdom Metazoa; phylum Chordata; class Mammalia; order Artiodactyla; family Ziphiidae; genus Mesoplodon; species Mesoplodon mirus. The sequence goes on along the minus strand of NC_138990.1, from coordinate 53,023,687 downwards.
AGCAAATGTAAAGGAAACAGAAACAGAGAGTGCTTTTAGGGCAATGTTAGGGAATGTGATGTTGAGGCAGCTGGAAAATTCAGCTGTTAAAAATATATGCAGGTGTGCCCTATCTTATGAAAACCCAGTACAAGCACTGAACATTAAAAAAAAAAAAAAAAAGATAAATTAGAGGGTTTTTTTGTGTGTGTGGGGGATGGGAGAGGGAGAACATCAATCACACAAGAGTTATGATTGGGCATCTGCTATGTGTTGACAACTTTACATTAGCAAGTATAGATTCTTTTTACTAGCTTTAAGTAAATCCACTTAAAATGGACTTAACTACATTCAAAGTAGGGTCCAGTTTACAAATCATTCATTTTATTCAAGCTTTTTCATAGCACATGATTCCAAATTAAATGGACCACAGTGTTGAATAAAGCTAGGTAATGATTTTATTGGTGGGCCTGATAATCAGGAAAGATCAATTTTACTATAGTAAACAGACACCATAATAAACTTCGTGATTTCATCTCAAACAGGTATTTAGGCAAACCCACAAACAAAGAGAATAAACACATTGTAGATTATTTCAGTTGAAAGCAGATGAGGAGCTTTGTGGCATAAATTGAGATGGAATGTTTACTTTGATGATTGACAATGAATACAAGTAGAAAGCAACCTGACTACATCCATAAAGATGATAAAGGTTTGCAGATGTGTGCAATAAGATGTGTTACTGAGGACCCTGCTTGTTTCCTAACATCATCATTAAGTTAGAAACTCTTCAAATGACCTATAGATCACACAAACACACACACAGATATATAAACATACATATGTATATTTAAAATACACATATAGCAATCATTATCTTAAAAATGAAGCAAGAAGACAATGTAGGAAATAAACTTTCAGTTCAATATGGGTTCCTAAATACATGATTTACTTTTCCTGTCAGCTCAAATCTCACTGAAACATACAGAAAAGAAAATGGGATAGAAAGGAATTTAGAAAGCTGGGCAAGAACCATCAAAAAACCAGAACAGTGATGCATTTTTTTTTTTTTTTAAGAAATAGAACATGTGATATCAGGCTGATGATGAAATGCAAGACTGATGAAAAGTGCTACTGGGGAAAGAGAGGTGCTTTCCAAACTACATTTTTTTCCCTAGAGGTAGTAGGTTTTAGAGAAGGAGGCCATATGAGGTTTGCTTGGTAATTAAAGGGCTGTGACATAGTCATGCCAACTGTATTAATCAGGTTCTTAACTGTAAGCAAAAAATGCCTACTCTGGGTGAAGCAGATAAGGGCTTGGGTGGCTCAAGAACTGCAGGAAGCCTGGAGAATTAGACTGAAGGCTGGGCTGCCAGGAACAACAACCAAATCCAAGCCACAGACGTGGTCTTATGGAATTTCTTGTCCTTCATTCAGGTGAAATCACAATGATTTGCCATTGAGCCACTTCTGTTCTGTGACACTCAGGCATGGGCACAGGTTTTTGCTTTTAGAGCATCAGATCTGGCACAGATGCATTTTGATTGGCAGAGCTTATGTCAGATAACTAGAAAAGCAGATCCCTACAGTCTCAGATTTTATAGAGGGATGCATTCTTTGCCTCAGCAAGACTCATTGAATGGAAACTTCTAACATAGGAGTTCAGATGCTAGGTGAAGCAAAACAAACGACAAATGTCCATTCATTAATCTTTCCCACGCTTTCCTAATTTTGTCCTTAGGGTGGGGTGGAGGCATTGAATAAGGCATTCTAATTTAGACATTCTCACAAGAGATTATAAGAGTTATGGAGTTGGTATGGAGAAAGTTTCCAGATAACTTACGCTTACCATGAAGAACGGGAGCCTCCTCTTCCCGGGCAGACAAAATATTCTCATGCACTTACAAAATGCTAAACCAGCCACAAGTTCTGCCTTGTGCCCCCCACTTCATAGCCTCTGGAGATAGGACTCCTAAATCAGAACATTTTTTCACAACCTGGGTTTTTTAATGTTTCTGAGATGATATTTTAAACATTGGAACATTCAGTAAGAGCTACCAGGCATGTAAGGAAACCTAAGACAAATAAATTCAACAAAATTAAGAAGTAATCAGACAAAAAATTCAACATAGGAAAAGAAGAAAATTTAAGCATACTTAGTATTCTCTGTGAGAGAATAAAATAACAGACTTCAGTGAAAAAGAAAGTTTGAAGTCTTGGGAATTAAAAAAAACATGATAATGAAATTAAAAAGTAAAGAGAGGGATTAAATAGGAGAAAGGATACAGCTAAAATTAAATTACATAATGCATTGGAAGATTGATCCAAGTGATTCTTTAACTTTATTAAGTAATAACTGATAAATACAATTGTATATATTGAAAGTATACAATGTAATGGTTTGATATACATATACAGTTGTATATGTATGATTGTAGAATGATTATCAAAATCCAGATAATTAACATGTCCATCACCTTACATAAGTAACTCTTTTTTTATTATGTTTTTGTGTGCGTATGACTACTTAAGATTTATTCTCAGCAAGTTTCAAGTATACAATACTGTATTATTAACTATAGTTACCATGCTGTACACTAGATCCTCAGAACTTATTCTTCTTACAACTGAAAATTTGTGCTCTTTGACCCACATCACTCCATTTCTGTCCCCCACCTCATGTGATTCTTATAGAATGTGGTAAAAAGGATGAAAATATATTAAATGTGAGAAAAAATAGAAATAGGATTTATCTAGAAAGTCTGTATCAGTTAGGATTGACCTTAAATACAAGTAAGAGAACAAAAATAATTGTGACTTAAAAAAAATAAGCTTTTTATTGGTCATGTAAAAGTCCACAGGGAGGCCACCCAGAGATTTGCTCTTCAGGGATCCAGACTCTCATCCAATCTAGAATGTTGGCCAGGATAGCCATATTCCAGGCAGTAGGATGAAGGAAGGGACAAAAAAGAGAAGTTCCACCACACCCAATGGAATCTTGTACTGCAACGTTTCCTACAATTTCTCTTAATCCTCCTTCTACCTCGTCACAATAATAACACAAGCTACAACCTCTCTGTTGCTCCTGTACACAAGTCAGGTCCTTTTCAAAGTAAAATACCCTTTTTATTTATATATTTTAACATGTATAACTATTTAACATGTGTAAAACGGTTCTACCAGATTCATTAGATTCTTATCTTTTATTTTTCATTGTTTCACTGAGGAAGTTTTAGAGTAGTGTGCCTCTAGCCTCACTGGTTTTTTTTGGGGTTTTTTTTTTTGCATAAGACCTTTGGTATATTTATTTATTTATTTTAACATCTTTATTGGAGTATAATTGCTTTACGATGGTGTGTTAGTTTCTGCTTCATAACAAAGTGAATCAGCTATACATAAATATATATCCCCATATCTCCTCCCTCTTGCGTCTCCCTCCCACACCCCCTATCCCACCCCTCTAGTTGGTCACAAAGCACCGAGCTGATCTCCCCATGCTGTGTGGCTGCTTCCCACTAGCTATATATTTTACATTTGGTAGTGTATATGTGTCCATGCCACTCTCTCACTTCATCCCAGCTTACCCTTCCCCCTCCCTGTGTCCATAAGTCCATTCTCTATGTCTCCGTTTTTATTCCTGTCCTGCCCCTACGTTCATCTTTTTTTTTTTTTAACATCTCTATTGGAGTATAATTGCTTTAAAATGGTGTGTTAATTTCTGCTTTATAACAAAGTGAATCGGTTGTACATATACATATTTCCCCATATCTCTTCCCTCTTGTGTCTCCCTCCCTCCCACCCTCCCTATCCCACCCCTCTAGGTGGTCACAAAGCACCAAGCTTATCTCCCTGTGCTATGTGGCTGCTTCCACTGGCTATCTATTTTACATTTGGTAGTGTATGTATGTCCATGCCACTCTCTCACTATGTCCCAGCTTACCCTTACCCTTCCCCGTATCCTCATGTCCACCCTCGAGTAGGTCTGTTTCTTCCTGTCTTGCCCCTAAGTTTTTCATGACCATGTTCTTTCCTTTTTTTTTAAAGATTCCATATATATGGGTTAGCATACGGTATTTGTCTTTCTCTTTCTGACTTACTTCACTCTGTATGACAGACTCTAGGTCCATCCATCTCATTACAAATAACTCAATTTCATTTCCTTTTATGCTGAGTAATATTCCATTGTATATATGTGCCACATCTTCTTTATCCATTCATCTGTTGATGGACACTTAGGTTGCTTCCACGTCCTGGCTATTGTAAATAGAGCTGCAATGAACATATTGGTACATGACTCTTTTTGAATTATGGTTTTCTCAGGGTATATGCCCAGTAGTGGGATTGCTGGGTCGTATGGTAGTTCTATTTTTAGTTCTTTAAGAAACCTCCATACTGTTCTCCATAGTGGCTGTATCAATTTACCTTCCCACCAACAGTGCAAGAGTGTTCCCTTTCCTCCACACCCTCTCCAGCATTTCTTGTTTGTAGATTTTTTGATGATGGCCATTCAGACTGGTGTGAGGTGATACCTCACTGTAGTTTTGTTTTGCATTTCTCTAATGATTAGTGATGTTGAGCATCCTTTCATGTGTTTGTCGGCAATCTGTATATCTTCTTTGGAGAAATGTCTATTTAGGTTTTCTGCCCATTTTTGGATTAGGTTGTTTGTTTTTTTGATATTGAGCTGCATGAGCTGCTTGTAAATTTTGGAGATTAATCCTTTGTCAGTTGCTTCATTTGCAAATATCTTCTCCCATTCTGAGGGTTGTCTTTTCGTCTTGTTTATAGTTTCCTTTGCTGTGCAAAAGCTTTGAAGTTTCATTAGGTCCCATTTGTTTATTTTTGTTTTTATTTCCATTTCTCTAGGAGGTGGGTCAAAAGGGTCTTGCTGTGATTTATGTCATAGAGTGTTCTGCCTGTGTTTTCCTCTAAGAGTTTTATAGTGTCAGGCCTTACATTTAGGTCTTTAATCCATTTTGAGTTTATTTTTGTGTATGGTGTTACGGAGTGTTCTAATTTCAATCTTTTACATGTAGCTGTCCAGTTTTCCCAGCACTGCTTATTGAAGAGGCTGTTTTTTCTCCACTGTATACTCTTGCCTCCTTTATCAATGATAAGTTGACCATATGTGCGTGGGTTTATCTCTGGGCTTTCTATCCTGTTCCATTGATCTATCTTTCTGTTTTTGTGCCAGTACCATACTGTCTTGATTACTGTAGCTTTGTAGTATAGTCTGAAGTCAGGGAGACTGATTCCTCCAGCTCTGTTTTTCTTTCTCAAGATTGCTTTGGCTCTTCGGGGTCTTTTGTGTTTCTCTACAAATTGTGAAATTTTTTGTTCTAGTTCTGTGAAAAATGCCAGTGGTAGTTTGATAGGGATTGCATTGAATCTGTAGATTGCTTTAGGTAGTAGAGTCATTTTCACAATGTTGATTCTTCCAATCCCAGAACATGGTATATCTCTCCATCTATTTGTATCATCTTTAATTTCTTTCATCAGTGTCTTATAGTTTTCTGCATACAGGTCTTTTGTCTCCTTAGGTAGGTTTATTCCTAGATATTTTATTCTTTTTGTTGCAATAGTAATTGAGAATGTTTCCTTAATTTCACTTTCAGATTTTTCATCATTAGTGTATAGGAATGCAAGAGATTCCTGTGCATTAATTTTGTATCCTGCTACTTTACCAAATTCATTGATTCGTGCTAGTAGTTTTCTGGTAGCATCTTTAGGATTCTCTACGTATAGTATCATGTCATCTGCAAACAGTAACAGCTTTACTTCTTCTTTTCCAATTTGGATTCTTTATATTTCCTTTTCTTCTCTGATTGCTGTGGCTAAAACTTCCAAAACTATGTTGAATAATAGTCTTGAGAGTGGGTAACCTTGTCTTGTTCCTGATCTTAGTGGAAATGGTTTCAGTTTTTCACCATTTAGGACGATGTTGGGTGTGGGTTTGTCATAAATGACCTTTATTATATTGAGGAAAGTTCTCTCTATGCCTACTTTCTGGAGGGTTTTTATCATAAATGGGTGATGAATTTTGTCAGAAGCTTTCTCTGCATCTACTGAGATGATCATATGGTTTTTCTCCTTTAATTTGTTCATATTGGGGTTTCACATTGATTGATTCGTGCATATTGAAGAATCCTTTCATTCCTGGGATTAAACCCCCCTTGATCATTAAAAGGTGTATGATCCTTTTAATGTGCTGTTGGATTCTGTTTGCTAGTATTTTGTTGAGGATTTTTGCATCTGTGTTTGTCAGGGCTGTTGGCCTGTAGTTTTCTTTCTTTGTGGCATCTTTGTCTGGTTTTGGTATCAGGGTGATGGTGGCCTCGTAGAATGAGTTTGGGAGTGTTCCTGCCTGTGCTGTATTTTGGAAGAGTTCGAGAAGCAAAGGTATTAGCTCTGCTCTAAATGTTTGATAGTATTCAACTGTTAAGCCATCTGGTCCTGGGGTTTTGTTTGTTGGAAAATTTTTAATCACAGTTTCAATTTCAGTGCTTGTGATTGGTCTGCTTATATTTTCTATTTCTTCCTGGTTCAGTCTCAGAAGGTTGTGCATTTCTAAGAATTTGTTCATTTCTTCCAGGTTGTCCATTTTATTGGCATACAATTGCTTGTAGTAATCTCTCATGATCCTTTGTATTTCTACAGTGTCTGTTGTTACTTCTCCTTTTTCATTTCTAATTCTATTAATTTGAGTCTTCTCCCTTTTTTTCTTGATAAGTCTGGCTAATGATTTATCAATTTTGTTTACTTTGCAAAGAACCAGCTTTTAGTTTTATTAATCTTTGCTATCGTTTCCTTCATTTCTTTATCATTTATTTCTGATCTGATCTTTATGATTTCTTTCCTTCTGCTAACTTTGGGGTTTTTTGTTCTTCTTTCTCTAATTGCTTTAGGTATAAGGTTAGGTTGTTTATTTGAGATGTTTCTTGTTTCTTGTGGTAGGACCGTATTCCTATAAACTTCCCTCTTAGAACTGCTTTTGCTGCATCCCATATGTTTTGGGTCGTAGTGTTTTCATTGTCATTTTTCTCCAGATATTTTTTGATTTCTTCTTTGATGTGATCTCTTGGTTATTAAGTAGTGTATTATTTAGCCTCCATGTGTTTGTATTTTTTACAGATGTTTTCCTGTAATTGATGTCTAGTCTCTTCGCATTGTGGTCAGAAAAGTTACTTGATATGGTTTCAGTTTTCTTAAATTTACCAAGGCTTGATTTGTGACCCAAGATATGATCTATCCTGGAGAATGTTCCATGAGCACTTGAGAAGAAAGTGTATTCTGTTGTTTTTGGATGGAATGTCCTCTAAATATCAGTTAGGTCCATCTTGTTTAATGTATCTTTTAAAGCTAGTGTTTCCTTATTTATTTCCATTTTGGATGATCTGTCCATTGGTGAAAGTGGGGTGTTAAAGTCCCCTACTATGATTTTGTTACTGTCAGTTTCCCCTTTTATGGTTTTTAGTATTTGCCTTATGAATTGAGGTGCTCCTCTGTTGGGTGCATAAATATTTACAATTGTTATATCTTCTTCTTGGATTGATCTCTTGATCATTATGTAGTGCCCTTCTTTGTCTCTTGTAATAGTCTTTGTTTTAAAGTTTATTTTGTCTGATATGAGAATTGCAACTCCAGCTTTCTTTTGATTTCCCTTTGCATGGATTATCTTTTTTCATCCCCTCATTTTCAGCCTGTATGTTTCCCTAGGTCTGAATTGGGTCTCTTGTAGACAGCATATATATCGGCCTTGTTTTTGTATCCATTCTGCCAGTCTATGTCTTTTGGTTGGAGCATTTAATCCACTTACATTTAAGGTAATTATCGATATGTATGTTCCTATTACCTTTTCTTAATTGTTTTGGGTTTGTTATTGTTGGTCTTTTCCTTCTCTTGTGTTTCCTACCTAGAGAAGTTCCTTTAGCATTTGTTTTAAAGCTGGTTTGGTGGTGCTGAATTCTCTTAGCTTTTGCTCTTCTGTAAAGGTTTTAATTTCCCTGTCAAATATGAATGAGATCCTTGCTGGACAGAGTAATCTTGGTTGTCAGTTTTTCCCCTTCATCACTTTAAATATATCCTGCCACTCCCTTCTGGCTTGCAGAATTTCTGCTGGAAGATCAGCTGTTAACCTTATGGGGATTCCCTTGTATGTTACTTGTTGTTTTTCCCTTGCTGCTTTTAATATTAGTTCTTTGTGTTTAATTTTTGATAGTTTGATTAATATGTGTCTTGGCATATTTCTCCTTGGATTTATCCTGTATGGGACTCTCTGTGTTTCCTGGACTTGATTAACTATTTCTTATCCCATATTAGTGAAGTTTTCTACTCTAATTTCTTCATATATTTTCTCAATCCCTTTGTTTTTCTTTTCTTCTTCTGGGACCCCTATAATTCGAATGTTGGTGCGTTTAATGTTGTCCCGTAGGTCTCTGAGACTGTCCTCATTATTTTCATTCTTTTTTCTTTATTCTGCTCTGCAGTAGTTATTTCCACTATTTTATCTTCCAGGTCACTTATCCGTTCTGCCTCAGTTATTCTGCTATTCATTCCTTGTAGAGAATTTTTAATTTCATTTATTTTGTTTTTCATCATTGTTTGTTTGCTCTTTAGTTCTTCTAGGTCCTTGTTAAACATTTCTTGTGTTTTCTCCATTCTGTTTCCAAGCTTTTGGATCATCTTTACTATCATTACTCTGAATTCTTTTTCAAGTAGACTGCCTATTTCCTCTTCATTTGTTTGGTCTGATGGGTTTTTGCCTTACTCCTTCATCTGCTGTGTGTTTTCTGTCTCCTTATTTTGCTTAACTTACTCGTTTTGGCGTCTCCTTTTTGCAAGATGCAGTTTCATAGTTCCCCTTGTTTTTGAGTTTGCCCCCAGTGGCTAAGGTTGTTTCAGTGGGTTGTGTAGGCTTCCTGGTGGAGGGGACTGGTGCCTATGTTGTGGTGGATGAGGCTGGATCTTGTCTTTCATCTGGGCAGGAACGCGTCTGGTGGTGTGTTTTGGCACGTCTGTGACCTTATAATGATTTTAGGCAGCCTCTCTGCTAATTGGTGGGGTTGTGTTCCTGTCTTGCTAGTTGTTTGGCATAGGGTGTCCAGCACTGTAGCTTGCTGGTCGTTGAGTGGAGGTGGGTCTAAACATTGAGATGGAGATCTCTGTGTGATTTTCACAGTTTGATATTACGTGGCGCTGGGAGGTCTCTGGTGGACCAGTGTCCTAAACTCGGCTCTCCCTCCTCAGAGGCACAGGCCTGACACCCAGCCAGAGCACCAAGACCCTATCAGCCACACAGCTCAGAAGAGAAGGGAGAAAAATGTTAGAAAGAAAGAAAACATAAAATAAAATAAAATAAAGTTATTAATATAAAAGATTATTAAAAATGAAATATTAATAACTAAAAAGAAAGAAGAGAGCAACCAAACCAAAAAACATACACCAATGATAAAAAAAAAAGGACAGTCATAACTCTAGGACAAATGGTAAAAGCAAAGCTATACAGACAAAATCACACAAAGAAGCATACACATACACACTCACAAAAAGAGAAAAAGGAAAAAAAAATATATATATATATAAAAGGAAGAGAGCAACCAAATCAATTAACAAATCTACCAATGATAATAAACTCTAAATACTAAACTAAGACCAATATAAAACCAGATATGAATTAGATGCAGAAAGCAAACCCCAAGTCCACAGTTGCTCCGTGTGTCCACTGCCTCAAGTTTGGGATGATTTGTTGTCTATTCAGGTATTCCAGAGATTCAGGGTACATCAAGTTGTTTGTGGAGGTTTAATCCGCTGCTCCTGAGGCTGCTGGGAGAATTTTCCCTTTCTCTTCTTTGGATCTGACCTCTGAAGCCGGAGCCTCAGCTCCCAGCCCTTACCCATCCTGGCGGGTGAGCAGAGAAGCTTCTCAGGCTGGTGAGTGCTGGTCGGCACCAATCCTCTGTGCAGGAATCTCTCTGCTTTGCTTTCTGCATCCCTACTGCTGCCCTCTGAAGCTTTCCCCCCGTCACCCTCCATCTCCGCCAGTGCAGGGGCTTCCTAGTGTGTGGAAACTTTTGCTCCTTCACAGCTCCCTCCCAGAGGTGCAAGGTCCCGTCCCTATTCTTTTGTCTCTTTTTTTTCTTTTGCCTTACCCAGGTACGTGGGGAGTTTCTTGCCTTTTGGGAAGTCTGAAGTCTTCTGCAAGCATTCAGTAGGTGTTCTGTAGGAGTTGTTCCACATTTAGATGTATTTCTGATGTATTTGTGGGGAGGAAGGTGATCTCCACATCTTACTCCTCCGCCATCTTGAAGGTGTCCTCAGACCTATGGTTTTTATTGCAGAGTTTCTCTGAATGAAGTGATTTTCAGAAACACATATATCTCATTATCACAGAACTGACTGGGATATCTTATTAGCTGAGACTCTGCTCTCTGCTTTTCTTGCTCTATAGTCTTTTCACCATACTTACAGATTAAAGTCTTGACTGAGATGCTTGCCATAAATAAATTTAAGACTTTCGCATTTCATTACTATGAGTTTAGCTACCAAGTCATTTTGCTGGATGTTCTCTTTTTTTGTGTCTAAATTCTATATTCTTTGTGCTTTTTCCATTGTTTCAACTGAAAGTTCATTTGGCAGCCAATAGACTCAGCTATTTGGAAACAAGTTATACTTTGAGATTTTACACTATGAGTATTTGTAGAACTTTATGCTTAGAGGGGTGTGGTCTTGCCTCATGTTTTCTAATAAAAATGACTGGAAAACTGCCTCTCCAATGTTCATGTGAATAGAGCACAACATTACTCAGAGCAAACAAATGTCAATTATGAGATTTCAAAATTTCACTAACTTAATAGCCTCTTGATTAGAATTTAGTCAAAGTATTGACCACTGCCCAATTGATGTGACATTCAGATGTATTCAAAGCTGTTAAATAACTTTAGCTACATTTTTCTCCCTTAAATTAACCTGGTGATACCCTTAATAGATAATTTTAAAATCTGTATTTTATTTATTTATTTATTTATTTATTTTTTGCAGTATGTGGGCCTCTCACTGTTGTGGCCTCTCCCATTGCGGAGCACAGGCTCCGGACGCGCAGGCTCAGCGGCCATGGCTCACAGGCCTAACCGCTCCGCGGCATGTGGGATCTTCCCAGACCGGGGCACGAACCTGTGTCCCCTGCATCGGCAGGTGGACTCTTAACCACTGCGCCACCAGAGAAGCCCTAAAATCTGTATTTTTATCTTGATGTTTTCAATAATTATTTAAAGAATAATATTGGAATCTGTCAGATGACATGAGTTCAGATATTTGGAAGATAATATTAATTTGCTCTTTCCTAAGCACTATCTTAACAATTGTTAAAAAAATGGGTACCAAAATCTCTTTCTTTTACATATGAGAAACCCCAAGTCACCTTAAAGTAATTTGTCTAAATTTACATAACTAGTGGTGAAGCTTGAGATTTGAACCCAGGCACTCTGACCCCTGAGTCTATGTGCTTAATCATTACAGTAAGCCTTTAACTTGGAAGAATTGAACATGTTATTTTTCTCACTGGGAGAGGCAGCTTGCCTTGTGGTATTAACATATCAAATTGGTCACTTGGTTTAGCTCCTAGATCTCTGGCCAACAAATTTCAAGTAAGAGTACGATGGTAACTGTTAGTCTCTTTACCCCTAAACTCTAGGGATTCATCTACCATACCCTCTTATTTCACTCACTAGGTGCTGGGCCAGACATTAGTCACTCTGTACTCAAGAACTGCTTCTTGGTTGCATCTGTACCTTGCTCTAACTATATTTTATCTCAATGAAGATGGTGAATAATAGCCTAGATCTGTCTTTTAACTGTAGAAAGCCACTACTTAATATTCTTTTCTCTAAATCTTACAACTCTAATTCCTCTAATTATCCCACAAATATTTGGCTTTCTTTTTTTTTAAATTCTTGTTTCTATTGTTCATTTCCGTACTACCTCATGTTCTACTTTAAATGATGTTTTATTTAAAACATATAGATCTAGAATCTTTTCTCTTTTTGAAATTGTATTGTATTGAAGATTAAATTATATGGGCCATAACTAGAATTTGTCAATTATTTCTCACCTAGAGAGTTTAACTGTAGATGAATTAAATATTCAATTATAGGACCAACTGCCATAGTGAAAAAAACGCTGGAGTTTGTAGGAATAAAAAGGCTAAAGATTTTGATTGTGGAACAACAACATATTTGTTGCATGGGCCATTAACTATTTGTGAGGAGCTGAATGAGTTCTTTCTTTCATTTGATCTCAGTTGCCTCTCTATAAAAATAAGGTTTGGACTAATTGTTCTATACTATTACTCTCAGCTTGAACATTGATGTAGAAGTGACTTCTCATGTCATTCAGTCGTAGTGTGGTATATTTTTGTTAATAGAGAAGATATTTTGTTATTAATTCAAATGATAACTCATTATTGTTTTCCTGTCCATGTTGAAGAAACTTTGTGTCATTAAGAACTTTTTACTTTGGTTTTATTCCCAAGGACTTATTTTACTTAAAATTCATTTGGCCTTTGGCTTACTTCTAATTGATTAAGATCACTCTTTATTCTTTTATTATTTTAAAAAGTTTTCCGATATGGAGGGTTTTTTCTTTTCTCTGTATTTTCATTCAAACACTGATTAGGATTAAAGCATGTCAGTTCTTCAACTCACTTCCATGGACTGGAAAAAAAAAGTTTGGCTCTTTCAGGATGATCTGTGATTTGGCAGATACAAAACATATAATATATTAGGTTTGCTTTCTGTTTTTACCAGTACTCTGAAGCTGGACAGTCAGAGGCCAGAAAGAAGATTTTCCACAGTCCTTTGAACAACTTCAGTAAATTTCATTTAATTATATGTTGCCATAGTCTCAACATTCATAAAGTGAAGCTTTTATGTTTTAACTTGTACAGTTTAATTTATAACTAAAACAATTAAGGGCATTGTGAGGTATAGTCTAATAAAATTTTTTGATACTTAGAAAGATGAAAATGAACATTAAATAAATGCATTATATTTTATGGTCATCTTAATAAGGGAAAATGTTGCATCCATTAAAAAGAACAGGATGTCATATATAATGAAAAGAGTATAGCAACAATAAACTATTATAAAGCATAGAGATATTACAGAATGTGTAAATGAATAGGAAACTGGTATAAAAAGGTATCAACAGACATGTTTTTTCAGAATGAAAAGACCCACTGAGTGTCCAGCACAATGAATGGGAAAATACCCACACCAAAGGACATAGTTGTGAAATTTCAGAATAGTAGGGACAAAGGAAATATCTTTTAAAATCTCCCAAAGGAGGAAAAAGCAGTTCACATACAAAAGATGAGCAATTATCATTGGACCAGTATATTCCACAATATGAAGTGTGACTTAATTCCATGTTCCATTACATGGAAATCAAGTGGAGAGGCATTATTGAAATATGTACTTTTACTCCTAGTTTGTCTCAGTATCCAAGGCAAGCCTGAGCCAGCAAGTGAATGTTATCTGAGAGTGTGAAAAACTTGGTAAGATGAGCCAAAGAAAGTGTAACACCTACTAAGCACAAAGCTGACCTGGGAACACAGAGATGCAAGACACAGACACTAAGCAGATTGAAGCACATCTTCCTAGTAAAGTTCTAGCTTATATCAAAAGGGCAAAGAGGAGGGTGGCATTTAGGCCAAATCTCAATGAAGCAAAACCTTGGCACTCATTCTCAGTATATTTTTAAACTCGTGTGTGTGTGTTTGGGAAGAGATTGGGCAGTGATTTTTTTTTTTTTTTTAGATGAAGGAAACTGTTGAGGGAATGAATATGAAGTAAGGTAGTCCCTTGGTTGGGCTTGGAGGAGAAAGATGTAAATCTCCAGAACGACTTAGAAAGAAGGACTCATTCCTGGGATGTGAGACATTCAGGGCTAAAACTGTGACAGTCCCTGGCAAAGTGGGTGATTTGGTCACCCAAAGCGAAGTTCCAGGTGTTCTGGGAATGAACAGATAAATGTGGGACTGAGACTGTGATGGAACGAAGAATAACAGAGGGAGAATAATAAAAGTAGAATGGGACTAGCCAGAGCTTAAGAGTAGACTTCAGGATAAGCCAACCTTTGAGGAAACCCTTCAGCCATCTGGAAGAAAGGCATGAGGCAGACTCAATGTAGTCTATGCCCAAGAGATTGTGGACTGCTCATGTCTGCCCTTTCTCAGGTTTAAATGTGTCTCTGTGAAAAATAAAATATACAAAATTTCAAACCTATCTTTTCTCAGAATTAATTTGTAGTGCATATAAATTTAATCAAAATTAGATTTTTTTTTTTTCTAGATAGGAGGACTCGTGAGGTTTTGTTTTGATTCTGGTTCTTTGTACCTACAAACCATAGGGAATCATCACTATCATTAGAAACCAAATACCCCCATCAGAAGTGCACAATGATACACTCTGCTCTGCCTCCCTCTGGTACCCTCCTCAGGCCTTTGCTTCATTGCCTTTTGAAATTCCTAAGGACGCAGTTCATTTTCATAGACACAAAATGTGACAGAAATTTCAACAAGGGCCCTATGACATTGGCTGTTGTCAGAAAACAAGCCTAATTGGTCTATCTGCTGAAGAATATGCTAAGGATGCAGCCCTAGACTGAAATCTCCAAGGCTGGTTTTGAAAGATCTGCTGAACCGGGGCTGGGGTGTTGGCAATGTATATTTTAAGAAGAGAACACTAACCTGGAAATTGAAGTGTGATTTAAAATTGCATTTTAGTGTTTCCCTTTTTTTTCATGTAGAAAAAAGTATAAGCTTTTTCCAGGTATGACTGCCACTTTTCCATTGTCAATACTGTGTGACCTGTTGCCATAATTCTCCATCATCTAATTTACCCCAGCAGTTCTGTATTTTGAAATACAGAGTAATTATTCTCTACACTCGCTCTTCATTTTGTGTTGCATATGGGATTGACTGGAAATAATGTTTTAATATTTTAGGTATCTGCAAAAGTAACAAAGAAAATGAAATATGACTTAGAAAAGCAGGTTAATGCCTTTGAGGAAAAGTAAATGATAGGAAAATTCAAATACTCAATGGGAAAGTAAAGCTTGTAGAGAAATAATGCTGCAGGGTGTACATAAATGAGAAATAATAAATTAGGTATTGAAATAAACCCTTTTTTATAAAGGACAACTGCAAGTTAGAAAATGTTTCATATTTCCCATTATGGCTGAGCCTATTGTTTTCAAAGTCACTGATGAGACTTAAAACAGACTGTCACTTTTTAAAATAGATTCAAATCTGTATAACCTTGGAGCTCTTAATTCATTTGCATTTTACCATCTGCTTTGCATGCTTCTTAATTTAATATGCATATCTCAGAATTGATTCAATTTACAAGCTCCTTAAGAGGAAGACATGCTACTATTGTACTGCAGAAACGATGATATTCAACAGCCTGTACAACGTAAATCTGAAAGCACAGCATGGAAAGAACACTAGACTAAGAATTAGTAGAATTCAATTCAGTCATACTAACTCACTTTATGACCTTGAACAACATATCTAGATCCTCCAGACTTCGATTTTCACATGTACGTGGATTAGGCCACTTTTATAAGACTCTTCCCAACTCCAGAATTCTCACAAATATATCATTCTTATTGAGGGAAGGTTTGATCATTTCAACTAAGAATTAGACATGAACTGGTGCCTCTTCTGCCCTCTTTTGATAATTATATTTAGAAAAGGCTTGGCAAGTTTCAACTGAAAAATTATAGTCCTATAACAAATTTAACTACAGAAAAATATTGCAAATTGGATATCAAAGGCTCAATATTAATAAAAATGAAGCATGAAAAATAAAAAATTAAAATAAGTTTGAATATATCAGTAGCACAATAATTGTAAATATAAGAAAATTCCTTGATGAGAATGTCTTGCCTAGAGAGAGAGAAATACTACAAAACAAAAACTAAATCCACCTATAAACTAATTTAGGAGACAGCCATATGATATAAAGATATAAAAAGTTGAAAAGTAAGAAATGGAAAATATCTATTAAAAAAATCTTCAGTCAAAGTCAGAAAGAGAAAAACAAATACTGTATGCTAACACATATATATGGAAACTAAAAAAAAAAAAAAGGTTCTGAAGAACCTAGGGGAAGGACAGGAATAAAGACGCAGACATAAAGAATGGACTTGAGGACACAGGGAAGGGGAAGGGTAAGCTGGGACGAAGTGAGACAGTAGCAGCTGCATAGCACAGGGAGATCAGCTCGGAGATCGGAGCTCAGTGCTCTGTGTCCACCTAGGGAGTCAAATAGGAAGAGTGGGAGGGAGATGCAGAGGGAGGAGATACGGGGATGTATGTATATGTATAGCTGATTCACTTTGTTATACAGCAGAAACACACCATTGTAAAGCAATTATACTCCAATAAAGATGTTAAAAAAATAAAAAAATAAAAAATCTTCAATCAAAAGAAAGTTGAGGTAGCAATATTATCAAAATGGATAGACTTCAAAGGCAAATGTATTGCTAGTGATAATGAGCATTATCACTTATGATAAAAGGAAAAAATTACCATAAAAATATCACAGTTCTGAAACCTGAATGCATCAACCATTGTAACTCCAAACATATGAGATAAATATTGACAGAATTATCTAGGGAAATTGCCAAAACAGAATTTTGATACGGTGTTTTTATACACTAATAATCAGACAATTTATTAAACAACCTCAGCTTACAGACATGTACAGGACCCTGCAGTCAACACTGAGAAAGTACATATACTTTTCCATGGCAGCATAGCCTATTAACAAATATTTGTATACAATCTGTGCATGTCTGCATTTATGATGGCATCATTTGCATTATGCTGGTAAATGTCATAAATGTGTAGATGAAAAGCAAGCTCTACAAGGCTCCCAGACATGGGAGTCTTTCATTATGGTGGCCAAAGAGCAGAAAGGATGAGATTTTAAATGTAGTTTTATGTGATGTGATAAATGTATGTATCTGTGTAACCACCAAATCAATATACAGAACATTTCTGTCACCCCAACTTGGGTCCCAGGTAGCCACTGAGATGCTTTCTGTCATTTTATATAAGATTTGGGTTTTCTAGAGGTTCGCAGATGTGGTATCATATAGCTTATACTTTTATGTGTCTGGTTTCTTTCACTCGGCATGTCGTTTTTGGATTCCACCACTTCACTGTCTTAGTTGTTTGTTCTTTTACACCACCGAGTAGTATCCTACAAATCCTTTTTCACTTGCCTCTTGAACACAGGCATTCTGGTTCCTAGTTTTTGACTAATGAAGAAAGTTGCCATGAACATTCCCATACAAGTGTTTTTGTACATATATTTTTAGTTTTCTTGGGTAAATATCTTAGTTGAATAGCTGGATCATATAGTAACTATATGTTTAAATTTTTTGAAAAATCAAATTTTGCAAAGATTTAATCTTTTCATGTTCCCGCCAGCCATGTATGAGTTCCAGTTGCTCTACTGCAAGGACAATAGTCTTTTAAATTTTACTTTTAAATTAATTAATTGATTGATTATCACAAGTTTGGTGAATATCTATCATCTCATATAGATACAAAATTAAAGAAATAGAAAAACATTTTTTCTTTGTGATGAGAACACTTAGGATTTACTCTCTTAACAACTTTTGTATATAACATGCAGCAGTGTTCATTATGTTTTATTATGTCATACATTACATCTCTGGTACTTAGGTACTTATTTATCTTATAACTGGAACATTGTACCTTTTGGACAATAGTCTTTTAAACTTTAAACATTTGAGTATGAGTGTATAGTGTTATATCATTGCCATTTAAATTTGCATTTCTCTGATAATTAATGATCTTTTCCTGTACTTACTAGTTTTTTGAATATTCCTTTTCGGTGAAGTGTATGTTCAAATCATTTACCCATTTTTAAATTGGATCTCCTTCACTTTAGTGTCTATTGCAAATATCTTCTTCCAGATTGTGACTTCTTTTTTCTTTTCCAACAGTGTCTTTAGAAAAGCAGTAATTTAAAATTCTGGTTAGGTTTTATTCTTTTATAGTTTATTTTGTGTGTGTGTGACTTAAGAACTATTTGCCTAGCCCAAGATCACACAGCCTTCTCTTATATTTTCTTGTAGAAGTTTATAATTTTAGTTTTTACATTTGAGTCTGTGTCATTTTGACTTTTTTTTTTTTAAGGTGTAGGTAAGAATTGAGATTTGTTTTTCCCCATATGGTTACCCACTTGTTCCAATACCACTTTTGAAAAGGCTGTATTGTGTTCCTTTGGTGGAGTCATGTTTCCTTGATTTTTCATATTCTTTAAGTATTGTATTGCTGTCTTTGCATTCGAAGGAGTTACCTTTTCCAGTCTTTACATTCCCCAGGTAAGATCCATTTGTGGATCTTAAGTCTTCATCATCATCTTTGCATTTCCAGGGTAAACCTCATATGTTATCCATATATATTACTGGATTTTATTTACTATAAATTGTTAAGGGTTTTTGCAGTTATATGCATGAGGATATTGTCTAGTAGTTCCTTATTTTGTAATATTTGTCTGATTTTGGTATCAGGATGATAAAATGATTTCAGTGTGCCCTCCTCTGTTTCATGAAAGAGTATGTATGTGGTTGATATTAATTCTTCCATAGATGTCTGACACTATTCATCATTGAAATCATAAGGTCCTGCAGGTTTGAGGGGGGAATATTTTTGATAGAAAAATCAATGTTTTTTATAAATATTGCAAAAACTAGACTTTCTGTCTTCTCTTCTGTTAGTTTTGGTCCATTGTGATATTCAAGGAATTTATTTTTTTTGAAAGGACCATATATTTTTATTGTTATGAAAATTGTCCTCTGTTATATTTTTAATATCTGTGGGATGTTTAGTGATGTCTTCTTTTTAATTTCTGGTAATTTATATGTTCTCTCTTTTTTTCTTGGTCAGGCTAGCTAGATAGTTATCACTTTTGTTTGCCTTCTCAAAGAAACAACTTTTTTTTTTACTAATTTTTCTCTATTGTTTTCTATTTTATTGATTTTAAATTGTGTATCTATTTCCTTCATTATACTAATTTATGTATAATTAGCTCTTTTTCTAGTTTCTTAAGTTAAAAGTCTACCTCATTTGTTTTTAGATCTTTCTTCTTTTCTAATATAAGTATGTAAAGCTATAAATAAGTTCTGTTTTGGCTGAATCTTACAGATCTTGATAATTTGATAATCTCATTTTCATTCAGTTCAAGTTCTTTGGTGATTCTTTCTTTGACATATTTATTTAGAAGTGCATTGTTTAATGTGCAAATATTTGGGGATTTTTCCAGATAGCTTTCTCTTGTTGATTTCTATGTTAGTTCTGTTGTTGTCAGACAGCATGCTATGTATTTGAATCTTTTAAAATTCATTGATTTGTTTTACAGCACAGCGTATGGTTTATCTTGGTGGATGTGGCATATTTGATTGACAGTAATGTATATTCTGCTGTTCTTTGGTTAAGTTCTCTATCAATAAATGTCACTTACATCAAGTGTTTGATTGCATTGTTTAATCTCTGCATCTTCACTGATTTTCTGTCTGCATGTTCTATCATTACAAAGGTAAGAGTGTTGAAATATTCAATAATAATAATAGGTTTGTCTCTTTCTTTTCAATTCTTCCAGATTTTGCTTCATGAATTTTGAAATTCTGTTTAGGCACATACAATGTAGGATTGTTGTATCTCATTAGGAATTGACTCATTTATTCATTATGGAATGTCCCTTTTTAATCTCTATGGATATTCCTTGATTTGAAGTTTAGTTTAACTAACTGTAGCCACTACTGCTTTCTTAATATTAGTGTTTGTATAGAACATCTTTTTTGTTTGTTTACATTCTTTTATTTTTATCCTTAGGTATCTTTATACTTAAAGTAAGTATTCTTAAAATGTAGACAGGATATAGTTCATTATTCCTTTTTTTTGGTCCAGTGTGATAATCTCTGATTTTTAATTAGAGTTTCTTAGACTATTTATATTTAAGTAATTTTTGACATCATTGGGCTTAAATCTACCATCATGCTGTATGATTTTTGTTTCCTTTTCTCTCATTTTTCTTTTGGATTAATTCAGTTTTGTTTTATTTTGTTTTATTAATATACCACCTTATCTCCTCTATTGGTTTATTAGCTATATTTATTTGTGTATCTTTTTGTGACTACTCTAGATTTTATATAATATATCTTTAACAAAACATTTAAATTATATGTATGACTTAAGAATCTTAAAATATTTCCCTACAACATTTCCTTTCTAATCCTTTGTGCTTTTGTTGTGGTACATTTTACATATGTATACGTATATATGTATATGTAAACATTTTTTATTTAAAAAGCCAATAATTTAAAAAATTTTAAGAAATGAAATTGACATGTGTTTATATTTACCTGAGTATTTACCATGTTTGGTGCTTTTTTCCCTTTCCTGTCCTTTTTCTTAACTTTTCTTTTTTTCTTTTTCTTTTTTCTTTTTTTTTGGTTGTTGTTGTCGTTTTTGTCTACTTTTACAAATGGTATCATTTTATAGTACCTGAAAATTTTCTTTCAACACTTCTTTTAGTGCACACTTGCTGGCAAACATTCTTTCTGATGTGTTTGCTTGAAAAAGTCTTCATTACTTATTTTTTTGTAAGTTATTTTCACTAACTGTGTTCTAGTTTAATGGGTTTTTTTCTTTCATTTCATTAACTTGGGCTCACTGCGTCTTTGATGTGTTTTCTTTGTGTTCATTATGTTTGGTGTTCATTGATCTTGAATCTTTGGGTTTAATGTTATCACCAAATTTGGAAAACTTTTAGACAACTTTGGAATTTTAATTTCTTTAAATTATTTTTTCTATCTCTCACTTTCTTTTCCTTCTTCTGGTACTTTGATTACATGTTTGTTATATAGCTTGCAATTAACTACAAGTCACTGAGATTCTTCTTTTTAAAAATTATTTTTCTTTTCTTTTCTCTCATTGCTTTATTTTAGGTACTTTCTATTGTTATATCTTCAAGCTCACTGATCATTCTTTATGCAATGTCTAATCTGGTGCTAATTTCTTCCAGCGATAGTTTCATTTCAGATATTGTATATTTCATCTCCAGAAGTTCCATTTGATTTTTTCTTATATTTTCTATTTCCCTTCTCTTTATGTTTTTCTTTAAATTTTTGAGGATTTGGAGATAGTGGTAATAATGGCTTTAATGTTATTTTGGCCTAATGCCCTCATCTTTGTCATTTCTATGTCTGCTTCTGTTAATTGATTCTTCTCCTGGTTATAGGTTACATTTTCCTGCCTTTTCACATATCTAGTCACTTTGATTGGCTGTTGGGCATTATGATTTTACATTTTTTGAGTATTGGACTTGCTAAGTCTATATAAAGAGTGTCTTGGCAGGCAAAGTTGCTTACAGATTGTTTTGATGCTTTTGTGGTTTGTTTCTAAGCTTCTGGGATTGGGGCAGGTATAGAGTAGCCTTCGTTCTAGCTTTATTACTAAAGCATGATTCTTTTGGGACATCTGTTGATTGCCCCATATATTAACATGGTTTTTCCATTTTGGCTGGTGGGAACACAAATGATTTCTATCTCTGAATAAGCCCTGAGAGTTATTTGTCTACAGATCCCCAATAATTTTCCTTTTCCTGAAAGTTGTTCTTTGCCTGGCCCACAGCAAACATGTACAAATCCCTATTTAGCTAATGACTCAAGGGGAGTGTTATGCATATCTGGGCCTCTTTCTCTGCATAACTTTCTCCTCTTTGGTATTCTACAGTCCCTTTCCCCAACCAAGTTGAGCTTCCTTGGCCTCATTGAACTTCAATTTCTGTCTCCTATATTGAGACAGATGGCAGCTCTATTTGAATTATCCTTCCCTATTGTTCAGTCCTAAACCTGCCTGCAGGAAGAAAGCCAAGGGCTTCTGTTTTCAGCATACATCTGTGCCATCTGTTTTCCAGTGACTGAAAAGAGTGGTTTCATATATTTTTCCAGTTTTTAATTTATTTACAGTGGAAGAATTATTTTTGTACTATTGCTCCATTGTGAACAGAAGTTGAATTTCTTTTTAAAGATATTTTGATATGTTTTTCTGCTGTGTAAAAATTCTGTTTATTCCAAAATGTCAGTCTTAGCAGATTAACTACACATAGAAACAATAATTTTATCTTATCAAAAAAATTCATTTCCAAAACTGTGAGAAATCTAAAGGTTAGATCATGAATATAAATATACTTTGAAATATGACCTCCTTTTTCCTTGCCTGCTCCATTTTGATGGCCTATCAATGATCTATGATTGCTCTGTCAATCAATGGGGCCAGGTCAGATAATATGTGGGACACAGTGAATTTTAAGATATTTTAAAATATTATTGTTTCTCTTGACCAGGTTATAATCTAGTAAAAACAAGTCAAGACATAAAACATAATCCTTAGTGAAGTACTAGAATTTTTCAGTCTAGAGAGGGAACCCTTGGGTGGTATATACAGAGAATTCCAATGACCAGATTTTAACATTTGGCAGTTCTAAGAGTAGTTCTATGGACAAATCACTTAACATTTCCATGTTACAACCAAGTAGTGGCTCACTCAGAAGTGTCTGAGAGCAGGTGAGACCCTAGGCAAAACTTCTACCCTGGATAGATTCCATTCATCTGGAATAACAGGCTTTTCTCTTTTTGCATAATCTTCTCATATTCTTTTCTACTTATGGGCAATTATGTGTTGGGTATAATGTGTAGTTTATGTTTTCAATTAATTTATACTATTTATATTTTGTATATCCTTTTGATTACTAAGTTCTGATAACTGGCATTAACAAAGGATTCCATGAGTGACCAGAGCTTTACTGGGTTCTGACTAGTTAATTTCACTTGTGGTTTGATTTCTCTGAATATCAATCAGTGAAATAAAATTGCAGTATCCTTGCAGTGAGGTAATGCTGCCTCCATCTTACATTTTACACAGTAAATAATAGTTTTAATTTGTTTTTAGTACATTTCTGAGACCATCTACTTCAATGGAGTCTGCAAATGCAATACCAAATAGTGCAATTCTCTGTAGAATGGCTAAATATATGTGCACACACATTAGTGAAGAGGGAACATGCTCACCAGCTATGACTGAGCAGTTCCACTTTCTCAAGTTAGCCCAGGAGGGATGTTTACTATGGTTTACCTCAAGGTCAGTGGTTTGGGGAAACATCTACATATGCAAAACCTTAGGTAGGCATACCATTTACTTTCTGTAGTGCAGCTCACCAGGATGAATTTTAAAATCAAGTAAGCCATAAAGATGTTGATTTCCATAATTTCAATTTCCCTTAACAAAAAAATTATCTCCAAGGTTCTTCCCTTAGTTTGGGCTTCAAAAATGAGAACTGAAAAAGTTAGTAAAGAATCTAAATTTATGTGGATTTCAAGGCACATGATGGAGGAGATAGATAGATGAGGTAGATATCAATAGAATACCTTAAACTGTTACTAAGAAATTAATTTCCTGATTGGTGAAGGAGAACCACAATGATTCCTGCTCTGCAGATGCATCTTGATGCAGCTCTGCTATGTTCTATAATTTTATTTATACTTTGCAGTACAGAGAAAAGGCAGTTGATGCCCATATCTGCAAATTTTGGAGAATTCTCTGACTAGGAGTCAGAAAAACTGATTTTAAATATTTCTTATTTTTCTATCAACCAACTGGTTGACCTGAGGTAAGTCATCATGACTCTGGGACTCAAGTTTCCTATGACTAATATGAGGAAGTTAAATTAGATAGGCTCTAAGTTTTCTTCCAGCTTATTTTATGATTTTATCAATTTTAAATTAGGAGGATAAAGCTTAGAAACTTAGAAATAACCAGGACTGGTCTAGATTAATGTTCCATCCAGACCCCCAATCTGTGCAAACAGTGGCCCTGGGGAATGAATTGTGAGTGGTTGTAATTTTTCATCTTGACATCAACCTTCAAGGTAAGTAAGCATGCATCAGCTCCTCATAATCTCCATTGATGGCACTGTGGTATATAAATCCAGCCAATCCCTTTTAAAATTCACTTACATTTGCTGTTAGTACCCACCTCTTAGGGGTTAAGAGTTTTATAAGATCATTGTCTGCTGTATAAAGAGTGCTTAAGTACTTCCTTTTTTTTTTCGGTCCTAAATTTACCTTGTTCAGTTTTAAAAAGGACCTTCCCTAAAGGAGACTCACCCTAGTATTTTAGATTTTGAAAGTTAAGTCTCTGCTTGTTTTAGGCATATCAGTCACCACTTTTTTATATTTTTAAACTCTTAATCTGGTTGGCATCCTCAGGTTTTGTCTTTCTAGGTTGAAAAGTTTTACTCTTTCAGTTCCTTCTTGCATTGCTGGCTCTCTTCCCTAGCACTATTGCCACTTTGAATCCTTGTGATTGCTTTAGCTTTCCTTTTCTGAAATTTTACCATGTCCGTTTGGCATTTCTGAAAGTGCAAAAACAAAGAAATATATAGGGTTATAAAAGGAGAAGCAGAAGGAAAAGGCAATGTATTTCCTTATATTTTTGCCAACAATCCATGCCTGGCTGGACTTTTGGGTTACAGAAGCACCCTATGTCTGTGTTCTCAAGGAGATACCCACTACTTACCTAACTGAAATTAGATTTTAAAAAATGTCCTATTTACTCTTTCTAGTTTTTCTCTTCCTGCCTCCCTCTCTCTTTCTCTCCTTTCTACTCTCTTTTTCATTCCCCTTCCTTTCTCACTTATTGTTGCTTAAATAAGCCAACCACTTAGGCTGTGCAGTTTTAGAATGGGACAACCCATCCCCTAGTGATTTATTACCTAAATTTCAATTTAAGATATTAAACGATAAGAAATATTATTATGTACTACCACTGTAAGTCCACTTCCTTTAAATTATTGAAAATATAATAAACCTAATTTAAATATATAGCATCAAAATAAAAGGCACAGATTTTCTAGAAAGCAATGGAGAATGCTAAAGAAAGGCCCTCAGAGAGTCAAACTACACAAATTAAAGACATATAAGCTTGAGCTATTTTATTACCTGTTTGACATGTATTGCTTTGTTGCCCTGTTTCTCCTCAGGTCTAGTCCTTTTTCAGATTCAATCACTGTAAATTTATGTTTTCTTCTTTCCCTGATTCCATCTCACCTGAAGCCAACAAGCATTGAATTTACTTTTGTATCTGCTGCTCAGCCTAATGGTCAGTAGGGATATAAAACCAGCAGAAGAGGGCATGGTGCCAACATTTACTGAGTACCTACTATATGCAGGCACTTTATTAGGCACTTTTATTGTTTCATGAAATCCTCCCAACATCTCTGTGGGAGAATTGTTATGTTCTTCCTTTTACACATGAGTTATCTGGGGCTCATTAAATGATTTTCCCTAGGACATGCAGGTGGAAAGTGGCAGAATTAGAATTTGAGCTCAAGCTTTACCCTGCCACTATGCAGCTTTCAAACACCTCCACTAACTATGGCATTAAGAGATTGTTAGAATCAAAACTGTTCATTATTTAGTTAACCTTTGTTTGAACATTACAATATAGAACTATCCCCTTCATAAGGTACTTTTTCTCTCTATTCCTATTTTTCAGGAGACTAAAACTTACTACAGAATTTTGTAGATCAAGCAGAATGGCTCAAAACTAAGCCTTTTTCATAAAATGGGTCTTCAGAAAATATTGAGAACAAGTTTTATGCACTCATCAGCCATTCTTCCTTTATATACTGTTCTTTGCTCTCACATAGTCAAGAATCAAGGTGTAGGTCTTTTCCTATGTTAAGGAAATAGTCAGAGATGGCCTTTCTTTATGTGGATCAGTTACTGTTACAGTTGTTGACAATTTTTAGTATTTTTAGAATAATGCCGTAGATTAATTTTTAATTATAGCAAACTTCATAGACTTCATAGTAAGTGGTTTTCTGTATTTATATCTAAACTTCTAAAAGATTCTAGAATTGATCAGATGTAGCAGACTTAAATGCAAATGAATAAATATGAAATAAAATAAAATAAAATTTCTTGGTAGGTCTCATTTGAAATATTGATTTGAAATTAGAGTAGAAGTTGACTTAAAAAATATCTAGTGATGAACATGCATGCTTCTAATGTTAATAAGTTTTCAATTAGCTAATTTTATAATTGTGTATGGTCTGCTGAACATTGAATTTCCTCAGTAGGAAAATTTTATACCTTCCTTCTTAGGGGGCCTTAAGAGGAAAAGAGGTAATTACTGTCAATGGTCCTTCACTTCCTAAGTGTCATAAGTTGCAAACACACTCGTTTGTAATTCTAGCCATGGATTTTCTTTCTCAGATTAGTTTAGATAATAACTGGGGGCTGACAGTATGCTTATTTAAAATCATCACTAGAATATGTGTATGTGTGTGTGTGTGTATATATATATATTTATATGGTCTTTAGTTACTGAAAGAGGATTGGAACATTATTTATAAGAGAAAAAATGATGGAAGTGATGGGATTTATATTTTTTCATTACCGCTTCCAGATTCAATACAACCTATACTTATGTTCCTTAACTGGTAGTCAAGTTGAGTGATTTGACTCAGCATGATAATACCACTTACCCTTTCATCAGCCATACATGTAAAGACTTCAGCTATAGCAGAAACAAAAATTTTTATCTTTTCTATTTGTCAGTAGGGGGTTCTTAACCCTTTTAGGTGCCCTGCGCCCATTTGGAATTCTGATGAAGTCTGTGTATCCCTTCTCAGAATAATGTTCTAAAATGCATATAATAAAATACATAAGAGGGCCTCCCTGGTGGCGCAGTGGTTGAGAGTCCGCCTGCCGGTGCAGGGGATACGGGTTCGTGCCCCGGTCTGGGAGGATCCCATGTGCCGCGGAGCGGCTGGGCCCGTGAGCCATGGCCGCTGGGCCTGCGCGTCCGGAGCCTGTGCTCCGCAACGGGGGAGGCCACAACAGTGAGAGGCCCGCATACCGCAAAAAGAAAAAAAAATAAAATAAAATAAAATAAAATAAAATAAAATAAAATACATAAGATCACAAAGGAAACCAATTACATTGAAATGCAATTAACAAAGTATTAAAAACAATTTTGTGATATAGTAATTTCATGCTTTCTTATTAACACATTAAATAATACTATCTAGTGGTGAGTCTAATAAGTACCATCATTTTGAAGTTGCGATCAATATGTCAGGATTTCTGGGACAACTTGTTATAGGATGTGAAAATTTCTGATTTCTATTGATGACAAAATTAAAGTTATTGTTATATATTACTGTTTATTTTCCTACATCCATATTTGAAAATAATTCTAATTTCAGTTAGAGGTTAGTAAAGCTAAGGATATCTTTTTTCCCATCATGAACTGCCTGAATTCTATCCGTGGCCGCCTTGGGAATCCAGGGTGCTTGGAGAAACACACTGCTGTCTAGTAGCAGGTGATAAGTGCAATCTCATCTTTATATTATAAATATAAAAATTATTTATAATTTCCAAAGTGCCTTATTTTTTCCCTTAGCCTCTATCAGAGAATCCTTCTCATGCCACCTAGTATGTTAATTTAGGATGAAAAAGGGGAAAAGAGACCTTGGGAAAAGGAGCATATCTTAGTAGAAATATGTTTCATAAATATCATACTTCAAATTAAGCAAAAGACACAATTTGTGATAAGTGTAAAAGACACACTTCATTACAGTAAACCCAAGAATGGCAATGGGAAGTCTTCAGTCATCAAGTTAGTCAGTTAGTTTCCCTCTCTTGTTCCCCCTCCTACTTCCTACCTGGTCTCTTATTTCTGCACTTTCTTTGTGATTTCTCTATTCTTCTCTCTACATTGTGTCTTTTTCGCCTTCTATATGCATATGGCCACCCACGCAGCTTTTGGATTTTTTTCCTCCTCAGTTCAATCTAGCAGATACTGTTGTCAATGAATCTTAATTCCAAATTTTCAAGAGACAGAATTTAATTAGACTAACTTGAGTCTGTTCTCTCCTTTTTCAGTAGCAACTGAGGGACAGGGTCATGAAATATAAACATAACTTCTGGGTCAACTGCTTTTGAGGTACAGGAGGTGTTGAAAGTACTCAGAAAAGTATATTTATGGGATGGGCTAACCGCTCTCAAATTTCAATTTAGAATGGCTGAGTCAATCCTCATAGACTTGCTAGAACTATGTTCATGTGCCATGTCTTCTCCCCCTTTGCCTACCACAGATCATGTCCTGGAAATACAGATTCACCAAGAACTTGGTTTGTGAGTGGCAACCAAATAACCAAGGCGTTCCTTCCCTTTCCTTTCCTTCTCCTCCCCTCTCCTTTCCCTTCCCTTCCCTTCCCTCTCCCCCCCTCCTCTCCCCTCCACTCCACTCCACTCCTTTCCTCTCTTTTTCAGTAACCAAGAACCAACTGCCAGGCACCGTGCTAAACTTTGCATATAGGAAGCAAAATGAGACATGGCCCTTTCCTGAAGGTTCTCAGAGCCTTTTATAAAAAGACAGATACTTACACAGAAGTTATTTACATGTAGTACATAGCAGACTCTGAAAAGTGAAATAAGAGAAAAGTGATAAAAAATCAGAGGCAAATAAATAACCAAATGCAAAGTTGTATAAGGCACTAGGAAGGTTTAGCATAAATGCCAAATAGCAGCCTTATAAAAACGTATTAGATGTTATAATTCTAGATCCATCCACTCTTGTCATCATTACCATGCATTCACTAACTCATATAGCTAATTTCTATAAATTGGCTCCTATAAGATTGCACATTTCAAACCAGGATGCATATAAATCTGGAGATATGTGATCGTGTTCCAGAGAGTATAAGTGTTACAAATAAACATGGCACATAATCCAAAATCATAAATTTTCTTTGAAAATCCTGGGATATAAAGATAGCATTTACCCCATGAATGCTGTTTTAAGAGGCCCATGATCACTGTGATCTGAGTCAACTGGTAAGTGTTTCTACCTCAGAATTTCTGGCTCAGTCTCACACATATGGGGACAATGCTACTGTATATAATAGCACACAATAGACGCTTATATAAGTAAAACCACTGGATCTTGGGAGCCTGTTATGGGCTAGGGCTACCTATACTGTAAAGGAATTTGTAGGCACAATCTTGAACATAAATCTTCAGCTTATTCTGGATCCTTCTGTCAGAAGGAATAAGCTAGCTTATGCTGCGGTAATAAACAACTTCCAAAATTCAATGGCTGATGTATTAGTTTCTATTGCTATATAATAAATTACCAGAAACTTGGTGACTTAAAACATACTCATCAATTATTTCAGTTTCTACAGATTAGAAGTTGGGGTTCTGGGTTCTCTGCATGAGAGTCTCAAAACAGGTTGCATTTAAGGTGTTGGTGGTGGCTGAACTAGGGAAAGATTCACATCTAAGCTCCCACATTTTGTTGGCAGAATTTATCTCATATTGGCTGTGGGACTGACGATTTAGTTTCATGCTGGAGGCCATATTTATCTCCTAGAGGCTGCCCATAGTTCTTTGTAACTGGCTTCTCCAACACACGTCCTTATTTTATGGTAGTTTACTTCTTCAGGACCAGTGAGGGGAGTCTGTAGTGTGTCTGTTAGTGAGACAGTCTTATATGTATTGTAATGTAATCACAGAAACGACCTCCCATTATTTTTGCCATATTCTATTGGGTAGAAGCAAGCCATACAAGCAAGTCCCACCCACACTCAAAGGGAGGGAATTACACAAAAGTGTGAACACCAGGAGATAAGCATTATTGGGGATTACTGTAGGGTGTATCCAACAGAGCTTACAACAATACAGGTTTACTTCTCAATCATATTATATGTACATGTTTATTGGGGACAGTCAGGGAGCCAGGATGATGGAGACTCCATCTTGACATGTATTTCCTTAATCACTGCAGCAGTGGGAAGGGATATGACAACTTGTGTGTGACTCTGAATGTCTTTGCTTGAAAGTGACTCAATCACTTCTGCTCACATTTCATCTCCCAAACAAGTTGGGTGGCCATACCTAAGTTCAAAGGGGATGGAGAAACACAACAGCACCATGTGCCAGAAAGAGAGAAGAAAAAGAAATACTTGTAAAGCATTACTCATGACTGCTAAACCTTCTTAGTAAAGTGGGGGGGCCGTTTAAGCTCACTTAGTGCCTGCAGTTGACTTCTGGGTCTGCACTGTACTTACCTCAATTCAAATTTCCCCCTAACTTTCAGTCTGCCAGCCTGTTTATTCTTGATCCCAGAGGACAGCTAATGTCACATCACTCTCTCTTTCTCTGAAATAGATTCACTAATAGTAAGAATTTAGGGGCTCATAATCTGCTCATGCTGTCAAAATTTTTTCTAGCGAAGCATTGCTAGAAATTGCTCCCTGGGTCTGATTTCCAAGCACTTTGTTGAATGGTTTAGTTAAAGTGTCTCACATATCTTAAAATATTTCTGCCCCATTCCCTTCCTGCTGGTGGTCAGAAATTTGAACTTCAATCATGGAATTTCTCCATTTATTTGAATACCCATTCTAGTGTTATAAACTCTTGTATTGGGAAGATAGTTTCACTGGTGGCTTTAGTACCATATGCTGTATCTTCCCAACTTTCTATTAATTTCTGTCACTTTTTCACTCTCAAGATCTGTGGCTGTACTGTAATATTTCAAGAGCTTGTTTTCTTCACATCACTGAATCCTCCTCTGCAAACCCTAAATATATGCACCCTTAAAATGTCCATTGCTTCTCGTAGTTGTGGCCTGATTTAGAGATTCCAGTACCTGCTTGTTAGGCAATGGTATAGTAGCAGTCCAGTCCAGGGATTCTGATCTCCCTGGGTGAAATAGGAGAGAAAAACTTATCAGTTTAAATATATGTACAACAGACTTTTTCCCCCCTTCTAGAAAATATTTCCTCAATTTCTTAAAGCATGGTGTGTCAGTTAAGCTGTGTTAAAAATAACCTCTAGTCAGATGCTTCATGTGGGAGTTTCTTAAAACTGCTGAGCTAATAAGTTCACACCCCACTTCCTGTATGCCTACCGTTCCATTTGATGCCATTCAACTGTGAAGGTAGTAGTTTCCAAAACTGTGCTTTGACTTTGAGGTGTATTCCTAGAGCAATAAGGATTTGTGCCTGGACAAGTTCTATTATCCTTATCTCCTTGTTCACCAGACTTGAGTCAAGGTAACAGTATCTGCAACCTTGATTGGGTTTGAGGGTGGATGACTACATACAAACTGTAGCTGACCAAGGCATGCTAGATCACAGGCTCTAATTCAGAGAGTCAAAAATAAAACCTGAGTGACTCCAGGCATGAGAGATTTCTATAAACTTCCTTCAAATCCACAGCATTTTATTACTTTTGTTTTCTTACCTTTCTCTTGGCCATCACCTGACTGTGTCTATCCTTTCAGTCATAACTTCACCCCTGACATATGAGTGCAAAACTCCAACTTTCACCAGTTTCTCACAAAATCTACTGTTATGCAAGCATTTCATGAATTTATATCATTACATAGATATTCAGCAACACATGGGTGGGATCCCATTTTAAATCATGGGGCCCCCCATCATCCATCACCATTTCTTTGTCTTTTGATCTGCTCCTTCCTACCCCAGATGAGGAACAAGCAAATTCTTTTTCGTCTGTAGAAAAGGCTGTGGAATGATTCTGCTCATACTCAGGCCCCTCAAGATTTCCCTTTGTATTTGAAAAGAGCTTGTGCATTAATTTATGCTGAACAAACACATTGTACTTCTGGAAAGATATTACAAGGAGAAAAAGTTCTCTTTTTCACTAGGTATAATTATGTTTATGCCAAATAACATATGGTAGATATGAGTGATGTATAGGCTTTAGGAACACAGAGGAAGAGATGACTGATTCTCATGTGGAAAGTTGGGTTGAAGAAATAAAAGTGAGATGGGAAATCCAGGATATGGGCACAGTAGATGTGAAGGCATTGGTGATTATGATGTATTTAAAGAAATATGAACAGAGTGGTACTGAAACAAAGCATAGGAGAAAGAGAAGAGGATTGATGTGAAATGCTAAAATGGGAGACTGTCATACCTAGGAAGAGTCACTCTGCTTTTGTACGTATAAATATCTACAGGGATCTTCTGGAAAAGTTGAATAGACTGCAGAACTGAGTCATTATCTTCAAAGCTTTTATCGCCTTAAAATTTCTGCTTCAAGTGGCAAGTGTGAATTTAAAATTTTGTAGAACAAAGTAACTAAGCAACAAGATGGAACATGTTAAGTCAAGAAATAGTGGCGTTTGGTTTAATATTTCATAACAGCGTATATTGTGATTAAGACTATATGGAACATACAAAAGTAACATAATTTCATATTCTGAAAATTTACTCTGTGTGTATGTAGCCTTAATAAATCAGTAAGAGTTTGCCCAAGCATTACTTGACAGCCAGAAAGAATAATTTCCCTTTCTTTCATAAGCTCAAACGCAAGACTTAAATTATATTGGATCTAACTGAAGTGAAAACGTGCTTCTATTTTGATATATTTTACTTTGAAAATTTGGAAATTTTGTGAGGTTAAAAAGAATGATGGATATTGAAGGTGCATTGACCAGGAGTAGGAGAGGAGGCCTTCTTCCTTCCTCCCTCCCTCTCCCCAGCTATTCCTTCCTTCTACCCTTTCCTTCCTTCAACAAGTATTTACTGAGTGGCTGCTATGTGCCAGGGACTGTGCTAGGTGCTGGGAGACAAAATGGCAGTTACAATACTATGTGATAAATATTCTGAAAAAAGAGTTTTCTAGGGCCTCCCTGGTGGCGCAGTGGTTGAGAGTCCGCCAGCCGATGCAGGGGATACGGGTTCGTGCCCCGGTCTGGGAGGATCCCATATGCCGCGGAGCGGCTGGGCCCGTGAGCCATGGCCGCTGGGCCTGCGCATCCGGAGCCTGTGCTCCGCAACGGGAGAGGCCACAACAGTGAGAGGCCCGCATACCGCAAAAAGAAAAAAAAAAAAAAAAAAAGAGTTTTCTAGAAGTATATAGGAGGAGTTTCAACCCAGACTTGAGGGATGAGAAAAACATTCCAATTCTTTTAACTTCTGTTAATTTTAAGTGGAAATGTGAAGAATGAGAGATGGCAAAGAGGGTTGAAGAAGAAATTTTGAATATTTAAAGGATTATTTACAGTTAGTTGACTTTTTAAAAATAAATTTATTTATTTTATTTATTTATTTTTGGCTGCGTTGGGTCTTCGTTGCTGCGCGCAGGCTTTCTCTAGTTGCAGTGAGCGGGGGCTACTCTTCGTTGTGGTACACTGGCTTCTCATTGCGGTGGCTTCTCTTCTTGTGGAGCACAGGCTCTAGGCGCATGGGCTTCAGTAGTTGTGGCTCGTGGGCTCAGTAGCTGTGGCTCGTGGGCTCTAGAGCACAGGCTCAGTAGCTGTGGCACACGGGTTTAGTTGCTCTGCAGCATGTGGAGATCTTCCTGGACCAGAGCTCGAACCCATGTCCCCTGCATTGGCAGGCAGATTCTTAACCACTGAGCCAGCAGGGAAGCCCAGTTGACTTTTAAATAAGTAATAAATTTATAAAACAAAACATAAGACTTTAAATTCAATTTATAAATTTTGAAAGAGTTTAGGGAAATATGTTAAAATATCAATAATCATATTGACTTGTGCTTACTAATTTGAATAAACTCAAATTGAACACACCAAGCCCCCTTAAGTAATCAGTCTCATTTATTACCTCAGTTAATCAAATTTCCTTAAATGTAGAAATGTTAAAGTGTCAATAGAGGACATAAACGGAATATTAAAAGATACTTGATTTAGTACATCGTACTGCACCCCCCACTCTTAAAAAGGCTTGGAAGGAGGAGCAAAGGAACAAGAAATACAGAACACGTAGAAAACACCAAGATCATAGGCTTAAATATAGACCTCTCGATCATTACATGAAATATACATAGCTTAAAGAACGTGATTAAAAAGATGCAGATTATTAGGCAGAATTAAAAAAAAGCAAGAATGATCTACATGTTGCTTATAAGAAATACTTTAAAAACAGAGGCACACAGGCACTGGCTGTAAGTTAAAAGACAGAAATATATACATTTCCTGCAAACACTAAGCATAAGAAAGCTGATGTGACTGTGTTAATATCAGATAAAAGTGTCAAATAATCAAGAATCTACATTAATTTTAAATGTGTCTGAATCTAACAAAAATCTCTAAAGCTTTTTTAACCAAAAATTGTCAAAACTAAAAAGAAAGTGGGCAAATCTGCAATATTATTTGGGGATTTTAAAGACCCCTCTTTCAGAAATTGATAGTATGAGTTCATATAGTTATATAGAAGAGTTGATTAAGACTATCAGCCAAATTAACCTAAAGACATTTTCAGAACACTACAATACAAAAATAAATAAATAAAACAAGCCTACAAATGGAATATGCATTCTTTTCAAGTGATTATGGAATTTTCATGAAAATAGATCATATTCAGGGCCATGTGAAAAAACCCAATAAATTTCAAAGAATGAAAATAATACAAAGTGAACTCTTGAACATAAATGTAATAAACTAGAAATCAATATCAATAAAAATTGATAAATTTCACAAAGTATTTCATAATTAAACACAACACTTCCAAATAACTCATGCATCAAAAAATAAACCACAAGATAAAGATAAATTTAGATCTATTATGAACTGAATGATAAAATGCACACACACACGAGCACACAGACAACACACAGACATACATACACACACACACCCCGTATCAAAATTAGTGGGATGCAACTAAAACAATCCATTAAAGGAAATGTGTAGCTTTAAATGCTTATTTTATGAAAGAAAAAAGGTATGAAATGAATGATCTGGTCTCCTACCTTCAGAAGACACTAAAAAGAAGAAAGCAAACAGAAGGAAATAAAAGAGTTAAAGATCAATACAATTGAAAATTAACAAATAATAGAGAAAATCACAAAGTCAGTTAATTCATTGAAAAGATTAATAAAATTGATAAACCTACTAACAAGACTGATCAAGAAAAATAGAAAAAAAACCTCAAAAAACAAATTACTATGGTCAGGAAAAAAAAAGGGACATCACTTGAGATGTTAAAGGGAATAGGAAGATATAATGAGGAGCTTCCTAACATTAAATATAACAATTTATAGGAAATTGATATTCTTTTAAAGACACAGCTTACTATAACTTTTACAATGAGAAGTGAGATTTTTTAAATTGTTTAATTGACAATTTTTTAAATTGTCGTATATGTGTTAAAGAAATAGAATTTCCCACAAAGAAAACTCCGGGTCCAAATGGCTTCACTAATAAATTCTATTAAATACTTAAGGAAAAAAATCATACTTGTATTACTGAAACTCTTCACAAAGTAGATAAGGACAATCACCCTCCAATTCATTTTATGAGGCCAGCATAATCTTGATACCAAAATAAGACAAGGATATTACAAAAAATTGCAAGAAGATAACATACAGGATAATATCTCTCATGAGTATAAATGCAAAAATCCTTAAAGTATTAAGATAATAGATATATAGATAATAGATATATAGATAATAGGAATAATACATTATGACCAAATAGGTTTTATGCTAGGAATTCAAGATGGGTTCACATATGAAAATCAATCAGTATAATTCACCAGAGTAACAGATTATGCGAGAAAAATTACATGATCATTTCAATAGAGCAGGAAAAGTATTTGCTAAATTCAGTGACAATTGAATTTGTGATTAAAAAAAAATCCCAGCAATAAACCAGGAATGGAAGAAAACGTATTCAACCTGATAAAGAACACCTATGAAAACTTTATAGCTAGTATCAAATTTAATTGTCAGCTAAGGATTGAGAGTCTTCCTCCTCTCCCCCCACCATCCAGTTAGTCCAGCAACTTTTTCTGAAAAGACTTTCTGTCCCCTCACTGAATTACTTTGGTACTTTGGTTGACAGTCCTTTGATTATACTTGCGGGAATATTTCTAGACTCTCATTTTGTATTTTGATCTATTTGTGCTTTCACTAATACCATACCTTCTGATTACAAAGCTTTATAGTAAATCATGAAGTAAAGCATTCAAATTAATCCCTTTTCTCTTAGATCAAGGACAAAAAAAAAACCTCTCATTTTTTTTTCAGCATTGTAGTAAAGATTCCAGAAATTTAATAAGGAAAGATAAAGAACTAAAAGAAATTAAAAAAAGAAATAAAGTTTAGAAAAGATGAAATAAAGCTATCATTATTCATAGACAACCCAATCATACATAAAATATCCAAAGGAACTTAAAGTATCTGTCCTATGAACTAATAAGGGAATTTTGTAAGATTTCACCAAATAAAGTCAATATACAAAAATCAGTTGTTTTCTTTAAATTTTCAAAGTATAATTGAGAAATAAAAATTTTAAATATTCCCTTTGAAGTAACATACAGTGTTTAGAAATAAATCTAATGACAGATACTTTAGATGTGTACACTGAAAACTACCAAACATTTGAGAGATT
This sequence comes from Mesoplodon mirus, assembly GCF_964341445.2. Classification (NCBI taxonomy): domain Eukaryota; kingdom Metazoa; phylum Chordata; class Mammalia; order Artiodactyla; family Ziphiidae; genus Mesoplodon; species Mesoplodon mirus. The sequence continues at coordinate 52,987,152 of NC_138990.1, read as the reverse complement.
AAAACTCTAAATTATGGGAAATACATAGTAAGTTCATGGATTGGAAGAAGCAATACTGTTAAGGTATCAGTTCTCCACAAATTGGTGTAAAGATTCAATGAAAATCCAATAAAACTGCAATGTTTTTTTTTCTTTTGTTTTGATAAAAAATTATAAGGGACTTCCCTGGTGGTCCAGTGGTTAAGACTCTGCACTTCCAATGCAGGGGGTATGGGTTCGATCCCTGGTCAGGGAACTAAGATCCCACATGCTGTGAAGCATGGCCAAAAAAAAAAAAAAAAAAAGATACTATATATAAAGTAGATAATAATGAGAACCTACAGGGAACTCTACTCAATGCTCTGTGGTGACTTAAATGGGAAGGAAGTCCAAAAAAGAGGGGATATATGTATATGTATAGCTGATTCATTTTGCTGTACAGTAGAAACTAACACAACATTGTAAAGCAACTATACTCCAATACAAATTAATAAAAAAGTGTAAGCACATTCTGAAATCTAAGTTGCAAGGAAAAGAACCTAAAGTGACAAAAATAAGTTGAAAGAAAAGAACAAATTTGAATGTTTTATTTTTACTTCAAGACTTACTATTAAGCAGTGTAATCAAGAGGGTGTGGTATTAGTGAAAGCACAGATAAATAGATCAAAATACAAAATGAGTGTCCAGAAATATTCCCACAAGTATGATCAAATGACTGTTGACCAAAGTATCAACAATGAATTGGTGAGGGGACAGAAAGTCTTTTCAGAAAAAGTTGCTGGACTAATTGGATGGGGGGAGAGGAAGAAGAATCCCAACCCTTGACTCACATCATACAAAAAAGTTGACTTGAGTTAAATAATAAATCAAAAATATTAAAGTTAAAACAGTAATGCTTCCAGAAGAAAGCCTAGGAGAATATCTTCACAACTTCGGGGTAGATAAAGACTTCTTAGAGAGCACACAGAAAGAAAGCACTAACCATAAAAGAAAGGAAAAAAGAGGTAATTTTGATGTCATAAAAATTAAAAATTTGTGTTCAGTCTGAGCAATAAAATAAATAACAGTAGTATTATATTATAACCCAAAGAGTTAAATATATATTCATGAGTTCATACTAATATAAATAAATTACCAGATTAATAAAAAATGGAGGAGAAATGACAACTTCTCCTATGCAAGGATTACAATTCATAAATGAAGAGGAATGAAGAAAACAGAATATCCCCATTAGAGCATCACAGTAATGACTGCCACAATCAAGTTCCACCAATGGATGCTAAAACTAGTGGGCAAAATTTTAAGCAGAGACAACATATCTGGGTACTCTCAAAGTATCTCCCCCCAAATATTTATAAATTTCGGAGCAAAAAGTACTAACTTTACAGTGGAGAATCTTGGTAGACACTTCTTTTAGTGATTAATGTTACTATCATTAGTAATACATATCAACATTATATGCCCCTTGAAAAGGTCACATCACCCTGTGGTATCCTTCTTAATAACGCATAACCTCAATTTCATTATGAGAAACTCAAACTGAGCGAAATCCTACAAAATATGAGACCAGTTTACTTCAAAATGCCCAGGTTGTGAAAGATGAGAATAGACTGTCACACACTGAAGGAGACTTAGGAGATATGACAACTGAGTGCAGTGTGGGATACTGGAACAGAAGAGGACATGGATGGAGAAACTGGTGAAATATGAATATATTTTGTACCTTAGTTTTATGTTATTATACCAAATTTCATTTCTTAGTTTTGATTACTGCTATATGGCTATGTAAATGTTAACATAGGGGAAATTGGGTGAAGGGTATATGGGAACTCTCTGGACTATTTTTTCCACTCTTTGTAAGTCTAAAGTTATCTTAAAAGAAAATTTTAAACAAAACAATGACCAAAACCAAAAACTAATTTCCAAGTCAGGAGTTACACCCCTGAAATCAAATTACATTGATAGTTGTGTACTCAGCTGTCTGTGTTGAGTTTAGATAATCTTTATAATATTTAAAATTCCTAAAATATATTTTATTGCTTTAAGAACGAAAGTTGCCTCAATTTCAGAAACTCAGTTCAGCACATTATCTTTCCATCCACGTTGTATTGATTTTTGAGAGCTGTTGAGACAGCACTCTTGGTAGTCCTAACAGAGTACATCAGAAAGCTCACAATGCTAAATCAGAGTAGAAAAGAAGAACACAAATTAAGTGGAATTAATAAAGCAAACTGAATAACAGTGAATGTAGCCCATAGGTAAACTTCCTTCTGGACTGAAAACAAAAGCAACTTCATAAGCATTTTTAACAGTACCCTTGAGTAAACTGTACTTAATTCACAAGGTTTCATCTTCACAAATGTTATTTTAAGACGAACCATGTTTATTCATTTTCATGTTTCCTCTGTCATTCTCAGCAGTGTCAACTAATGGTTAAATATGTCCATTATCTTTTTGTTGTAGGGGCTCTTCAACCAGGGAAGTAAATATACTGCACTGAAATTAGAGATAAATTTTTACCCCATGTTACAAAACCATAAACTGCTTGTTTATTTAGTGATGTTCACTGATGATAAATATTGTGTTCTATTGAGTGTTGATTGCAGTGCTTCCTTCATCATCAATCGCATGCAATAATATTGATACTTTGTGTTTAGAGGTGTTTTCTCTTGAAGAACTCAGTTCTCCTTGAAGAGAGACCTACCTTGGCACTGTGGACCAAGTATGCTATGTTAACTTCCTAAGGCCACTGGGGGACAATTTAAAGAACTGAAAACTTAATGGCAAATGTAACGCTAAGTGGTATATCCTGCAATCCTTCAAAAAGTTTTCTGAGGTCCTGTTTCTGGTGATCAGGGTTGGAATACCTCTTATGTTTGTTTCATGACATTCAAGTCTGGTTTTTGTAACACTGCAAAGTGGAAGGGCAGATATATCAATACCTAAAGGAGCATAGAAGGTAGATTCCTTTCCCAGGTTATTTTCTTACTACTTACTAACTTTAAAATTAGGCAATTTACTAAGCCTACTCTTAGCTTTATTTTACTTAACTATTTTTTAAAAAGTAACTTATAAAGGCTTATCTAAGTGTTCCATAAGGATATTACAGGGATCTAGGATGGGGTAGTTTTGTAAATTACCAAGAAAAATTCAAATGCATTCAAATGCAGGGTATTATTACTTATTACTTATATATTATGACCTATAACAACTGGAATTCGATCTTCAGAATTGGAATTACTTATAACAATTAGAATTCAATCTTCAGGCACCTGGTATCCAAATGTTTACTCACATATTTAAAAACAAATCCCAAGTTATGCTTTCTGGTGACTATGATTTACTCTTCCATACAATTCTTTTTTTAATTTTTCACATTTTAATGAAATACAGATGTTGATCCAAAGGAACAAGGCTGAAATAATAGAATTTCATGTAGGATAAGGCATCTTCTAGAGATGGGACACAGTATATTTTTCTCCATGTCTCTGAACCAAGTTTAATTTATAACATTAACAATTGTCAAATATTTTGGGGGAAGAGTTGCAAGTACCTAAATGTGCTAGGGTTATTTCAAATTAAATTGGCCTTGATACATTTTTAAGGCACTTTGTGATGATTGGAAAACACTGAGTTGGCACAAAACAATGGCTGAGAAGCAACTTAGGAGTTTGGGAGATGAGATCTATTATGTAATTTATACTCACAATACGTCTGTGAGCATAATGGGGTTATAAATTCCTCATTTTACATGTGGAACAACTGGGGCCAGAAAAGTTGAGTAACTTTTTCAAAATGACAGAGAACCCAGTGGAGGTGCTACAAGACCAGGCACTGATGCTTTGAACACTGTTTCTCCAGAAGGAGGCTAAAAGGGGTGATGGGGCAGACCCTGTTCAAACCAGAGAAACTCTGTTTTGTTTGGTTTTGTTTTCTCCATTTTTTATTTGAAGGTTCCTAGTGAGATTTTGTTTGAGAAAAATAAAATAGTTCAAATGCAAACATTTATCAAACCAGTTGATTAGACTGAGTGCACATTGTTCCCAGTCATACCATTGCCTCCCTTTGTATCCATCTACAGTGACTCAATTAAAAAAAATAGAATACGTCGTTAGTTTAAGGAAGTTAGTTTAGGAAGTTAGTTTAAAGCAGTAGCTTTCAATTTTTTTTAACTGCAACCCACAAAAAGAAATGCTGTAAAATCAAGATAAAAATACCAACACATAGCAGAAGCAAAAGCACTAAAAAGCAAAGACTATGAATTCTGGTATTTTTATTCTTTCCTACTGAGTTAAAAATTAGCTTTATGATCCAGTTTGGAAAATAGAAATATAAAGAAGGATCATTAAAAATATTCTTTTCAACTTCAATCACATTTATTTCATTGAGATGTTACAACAAAATAGTAAAGTATTCTAGATTTAAAACTGATAGATGATAACCATCTAATAATGAAACTTTAAGTCAAAGGGGACTTCATCACCATTTCAAGAATTAATCTTTAGTATGAATTATTTGAATCACCAGTGGTTTCCCCACTGCACTAGAAGTTGTCTTATGTTTAAATTTTCAAAGTTGACTTTAGTAGCAACGATATTGGTAACATGAATGAGGTTAGGGTAAATGACATTTGGGATAGGAATCATTTTTCTGTGCAGTCTTAACCGTTTTATTCCAAAAAGTATCAAGAACACAGGAAGCTTAGAGAAAAATAAATAAATAAATAAAGGTCATTATGATTAACTTTTTGAAGACCCTGCTGAGACTTTCAGGATGGTTGTTAAATGGCACATTAAGAGTTGTTGGTGACCATTTCCCATGTTTCCCCTGCCTCTTTCTTGCCTCTTTCATTCAGTTTTCTCAAGTATCTTTTCCTCTATTTCCTTCTTTTCCTTTTTTTACTTTCTTCTGACTGTGCCTAAGGCTTAGGCAAAATTGCAACTTTATCTGCTTTTAAAAGGCAAATGAGTCTAAAATGCTGAAGATACCCTGAGGGGGTCAACAATCAAATCTCAGAGAGAAGGCTGTAAATTGTTTAATTTTAATTAGAAAATGATGTTCCTTTTTCATGCCTTTATTGTAGTACTTACCAGTTACCACTTCTTGTCTTGCATTATAAATAATTGGTTGTCTGTTTTTGTCCTCTCCTGATATATTCACTCAATATGTAAACGAATAATGAGCAGAAATTCAACTTAGAAATATTTATACTTGTTACCAGATATTTTTGGAGTCAACAGAGGTGCAATGTACATATGTTATACAGTTTAGTTAAATCAACAAAACCAAAGATGGCAAATACTTGGCAAGCTAGTTACCATTCTTAGAAGAATGGTAACTGGCTTGCCATTCTACTGGGCTCCAGGCAGAAATCCTTAAACACAGATCTCCTTTCAACTGAGCTGGGGCTGGACCTTAGCATCCCCCCTAATGTGGCATTTTAGAAGTTGTGATTAGTTCATTAGACTTGGCATTCTAAATATAGCATGACTGCCATCCCTCTCTTAACTGAGATAAATTCAGATATTAAATATTACTTTTTTCTGTAACTCTGGTTTACATTGAGGAAATTGCCAAAGACACAGGTAAGTGAATTGCAGCTAAAGTGAGCGAACTGCTGGAGGTGGCATCTGTTGTCTCTCTTTTTCTTTCCCTCCTATTATAAACTAGATTTTGCTTTATTCCTTTTGCCTTTATTAATGATCAAAATATAAGAAGCCCTTTTTTGAAAGTGTTGTCTTAGGGAGTCTATCACCTCTGATTCAAATGCAACCTTTCCTTCAAAGCCTTATCTGAAGCTCAATTGCTATTAATTTGCCATCATCTGTCCTCATGTCCCAGATGGCTATTGATTTCCCAGCATCAGAGAAATCAGCATCCAAAGACTGTGAGAGGACAAAAATCACAAAATTATATTCCATGCACATGCCTGAACCCCTCTTCCAGGAAGAGTGAGACCCCACAATAGGCTTAGACCAATCAGCAGATTCACTCTCTCCAATTATTGTTGGAAGCTGGTCCCTGAAAATCATGGCCATTTGGAGGATACTGAACAAAATGGGGGTTAGTTAGAAGGAAAAAGAGAGGGAAATTGGATAAGCAGTGGACGATGTCTGCTACATGGCACTGATGTGACCATCAAATTTTTGATGGCGTGGAATCAATTATTGAAATACATTTCAAGAGCACCATATCCTCAGTCCTAGATCTTGCCATCCCTCATGGAAAGCAAAAAAACTTGATAATCTCTTAGGCTCAGTTTGACCATATACAGAATCTATTAATATTCAGTGAGCATATTTGTAGCTTAATAACCTATTGATAGGGACCTGCACATGAATTTTATTACGTTTGTGTTTTGATGGTGTTGATGTGAGAATCATTTTCTGTAATACAGGAAATTTTATAGGGACTCTTTTACTGAGAGTTAGGCCCTGGTCTAAATAGCCTTTATTTTTTTCAGATGAGAAAAGTTTTGAAGTTGAAATATAGAGTTGATCATTATAGGAGCTCCAGATACAGAACTGATAATGTTACATCAAATATAATAGTAAAATACATTACATATGTACAATAATATCTTCAGTGATGCAAGTAAGTGATGCATCTAATATTTGTAAAGACTAATGACAGCATATTTAAACTTTAGGTAATATATCCACACATCTATATCTACTTAAATTGTGCACAATCTATATTAAGTTCTATTTAGCACTTTTTACTCTGCTGTCATTGCAGTTTGGCGTCTTGTCATATTTTAATCTACTTTTGGGTACCTTCAGGAAATTGCTTTGGAGTGTGGTAATATGCCTCTAGAACCCCATTACAATGATTTGCAAATAATGTTCCCACCACTATTGCATTCTCCACTTGGAAAAGTATCTTAACTAGGAAATCTCTTTTAAGGCAAGCAATAAACAATTTCATTAGAAATAGGGTTTTTGTTTTTGTTTCTGTATATTTCACAGTTATTACCAGTTTTTTTCTGTAATCTTTGTAAATTTTCAAGAAACTGGGTGATCAGTTGTCTTCAATTATTTTGTGTCCTCTACAATATGACTGTGTCTTTCTAAGCATCAAAACCTGACCCATCATGGGACACTGCATGGATAGCCTTACTGTAATAGTCTTCTGTCTATCCTTTAAACATAAGCTTAGAAGGTCAAGTGAATTACCTATCGCATTCCTTATAAACTTCCTATGGCCTCCATACGAGGCTGGACCTGAGGCCTGCTGGGTAGAATGACTTGAGAAAAAGCCATTTTGGACTTTCAGAACTAAAAGGAGGGGGAGAATCTGCATCACTTGAGACTGGATGACTAGATGCACTTCCGTCTGTGATGAGTTTGTTGTGGGAGTGAGAGGTTGAGGGGAAACAGCCTGCTCTTTCTTCTGTTATATTCCATATGGAACCATCCATGTCTGTACCTCCCAGGAAACATGAAAATATCTCCAGCTAGTGGAATAGCAGCCTCTTTCCTACTGTCTTTGACTTTTCATTCGGCTGCTTTTGAAATGACTCTTAAAAAAGTGAAAGATTAAAGGAAAGGAGGCTGCCAAGTACCTGAAAGAAACCAGCTTTTGGAGCTAAGCTTATAATATAAGCTTATAAACAAGGGCTCAGGCTTCAACAGAAAAAGGAAGGATAAAAGGGCCAAGGAATTCCTCTGTCCTCTGTACTCAGAGGATGTAGCTTCCTTGTCAGAGGAAAAAATGAATAGAATGAACCTCTCTTGGCCTCACAGTGTGTAGCGAGAGTGTTGAGAAGGAGGAAGATGAACTTTCAGACATCTGTGACGGGCAGAACATTTTCTCCAGTACGATTGGTTTAGACTGTTTGAAGCCACCATTCCCATGGGCCATCCTGCATACCGTGGCACGGGCAAGGCTATAGGAGCAAAGGGGAAGTCACATGTTTGGGATTTTCCTGCAGTTGTTCCTAGGTTCCCAGTCATGCTAATTTTGGAGATAAGAAAGACACTTCTTAAAAAAGAAAAAAAATAAATAAAAATAAAAACAAATTAAAACTCAAAAAAAAAAAAAGACACTTCTTAATGGACCTGTGACCATCAGATGACGTCTTGCTTTCCCCTTAGTGTCTGACACAGCTGTACTTCTGCCTTTGTTTTTCATTGTACCCTTCAGGTTAACTCTGTATGTAGAATACATGGCTTTCTTCAGGAATCTAGCCCCTCCCAGCATTCAGCCCAAGGTTTCAATATCGCTTAGAACATGAATGAAGGACATCTTAGCATGATGAGAGAAGCTCTGTGAACAGTTACGGCTCTACTTTCTGAAGCTTCTGCTTCAGGAAGACTGTTTTACATCTCCACATAGTACTCTCATATAGTCAGTTCTAACCTCGGAGCATCTTCCTTAAATAAGTCTGAATTATTTTACTCTATGCATCTTCAGTATTTTATCTTGCTTCTCACAGATGGTTAGGCTCTACTTGAATATATTATTCATATGTTATGATCCTCCTAGCAAAGATAGAAATTGTTGGGATACTATTCTTAAACCATTAAGAAAGATTTCTCTCATTCTGATAGTCATCCATTACTTTTATTATGACCACAATAGCAAAACACAATCTTGCCCCAAAGGGACATTATTATTTTACATTTATAACTTTGTAAATACTTGTCATATGAAATGCTGAAGGCGTCCTTTAATTATTGTTGTTTCTTTCTGAGAAGCAAGAAAGTGAGACCATATGATTGATTCCTGTGTCTGTGCCACATGACCATTTTAATTACATGAAAAATGGTTATAGTTTAAATTAGTGGGTACCTGGCATAATTCAGACTTTGTAAGAATGAATATACTCTGGCAACCCCACTACCACAACAATTTACATTTCAATTACTCTTATGACTAATATTTCCAACTAAGAAGTACTAGAAAGGAACAACAACAAATTCTGAGAAGTGGCAATTTAAACTTTTTACTTCCATTATGACTATTTTTAAACTTAAGAAGCCAACCTACAGGATGGTTAGGGACACTACTCGAAGGTACTTCTCTCTCTGAGCGAGGCCTTCTGAAGAGATGTTATTTATGAATAAGTAAGAGAACAAAGAGGATCAGGCCACAATAGGCTAGTGACAGAAAGCAGACTTCTAAGTACAGGAATGATGGCTGCCCTAAAATAGTACAAAGAAGTTAAATACTAAGGGAGGAAATGAGGCCCCATAGATAGCAGACTCTGTGTTTGCAAATTCTCTTAAAATATCTTCTTAAGTAAATGGCAATGCTCATATGGCCCACAACTATGAAGATATTTTGGGTATGGAATTAAAAGATACGAACTACTATGTTTAGAATAGATAAGCAACAAGGATATATTACACAGCACAGGGAATTATAACCATTATCTTATAATAACTCTCAATGGAGTACAATCTGTAAAAGTACTGAATCACTGTGCTGTAGACCTAAAACTAATATAATATTGTAAATCAGCTATACTTCAATTAAAGAAAGTACTTTGCTAGTGTGGGGGAATTTCCATGAATGATTTATTGAGACTCGATCTATATGTCAAGTATTTTACTTCTAACTAGTACTCTTAAATGATTTGGCATGTTGAGTAGAAACCAAAATATTTTTTAAGAAGCAGGTTGAATGTCATTTCAATAAATTCTCCATTGTCTTTAATGTATCAGTTCAGAGCATCAATTACTACCATCAATCATGACCATTATAAATTGCTCCAAATGTTTCTTGTGTTCTTAACATGGATTTTTCAGAAAGTTTTAGTGGTAGCATTTGCCTAATGCCAGTCCCAGCCACATGACATGGCTTGAAAATACAGAGGAGAGTTTAGGTGGAATGGAAGAAAAAGCGGCTGTTTGTTCATTTTTGAACCAGTATCTTAGGAGCTGGTGAGAGCTGACGGAAGTGTCAGGAGGGGCAGGTTCCTGCTGCTAAATGTTTAATTTCATGTCTCTCTCTAAGAGAGCAGGTGCACAAAGGAAAGTACTAACTTATCTGCTCTTGCCTCATTGACTTTTCAGTGAATAGGCCATGAACTATTCCCACCTCATTCATAACATCTATGTCACAGTCACCTCACCTGTCATAAAGAAACAAAAGTGAATGAAGTAAATGTTCTCTCTTTTTTTTTTTTTGATGAGTAGAGCTTGTCAGGTGCTGCCTGACTGTCAAACTGTGAGTTGAAACTCTGGGAAGTTCTGGGTTCTTTGAGTTCTTTGACTAGCTTATGTATTTGTTCAGCTGCTGGAGATTGCTTTGTTACCAAATAAGTGCGTTAATTTTAGATATTAAAAAATAAAAATAACCAACCTCTGGAATAGATCGGTATATTTATAAAGCTTTCTTCCTTTAGCCACAGTAATTTCCTTGAAAGTGAACTATATGACTGTTTTTTTTATCAAGCAATATTTACATTTTATTTTCTCTTCCTATTGTCTACAAACATAATTCCATATAGCTTCAATATAATTTGCCATTCTTTTCATATTAAATTTAAATTTTATTATTCATAGTTATGCTTTTTAACATTGTATTCATAAGGTTTCATTGAGTTGGTCAATTTTTTTTTTTACATTTTTATTGGAGTATAATTGCTTTACAATGGTGTGTTAGTTTCTGCTTTATAACAAAGTGAATCAGTTATACATATACAAATATCCCCATATCTCTTCCCTCTTGCGTCTCCCTCCTTCCCACCCTCCCTATCCCACCCTCCTAGCTGGTCACAAAGCACCGAGCTGATCTCCCTGTGCAAATGAAGCAACTGACAAAGGATTAATCTCCAAAATTTATAAGCAACTCATGCAGCTCAAAATCAGAAAAAAAAGCAACCCAATCCAGAAATGGGCAGAAGACCTAAATACACATTTCTCCAAAGAAGATATACAGATTGCCAACAAACACATGAAAGAATGCTCAACATCATTAATCATTAGAGAAATGCTAATCAAAACTACAATGCGATATCATCACACACCGGTCAGAAGGGCCATCATCAAAAAATCCACAACAATAAATGCTGGAGAGGGTGTGGAGAAAAGGGAACCCTCATACACTGTTGGTGGGAATGTAAGTTGATACAGCCACTATGGAGAACAGTATGGAGGTTCCTTAAAAAACTAAAAATAGAACTACCATATGACCCAGCAATGCCACTACTGGGCGTATACCCCGAGAAAACCATAATTCAAAAAGAGTCATATACCACAATGTTCATTGCAGCTCTATTTACAATAGCCAGGACATGGAAGCAACCTAAGTGTCCATCGACAGATGAATGGATAAAGAAGATGTGACATATATACAATGGACTATCACTCAGCCATAAAAAGAAATGAAATTGAGTTATTTGTAGTGAGGTGGATGGACCTAGCATCTGTCATACAGAGTGAAGTAAGTCAGAAAGAGAAAAAAAATTCCATATGCTAACACATATATATGGAATCTAAAAAACAAACCAAAAAAATGGTCATGAAGAACCTAGGGGCAAGATGGGAATAAAGATGCAGACCTACTATATGACTGTTTTTAATTGTAAGCTTTTTGTGGGGTGGTTTTTAGCCTTGAAGATGACACTCCGTATTGGTCATATTGTATTATAGTAATTATTACAGGGAAGTGGGGATGACCAATTATGTAGGCCCAAGCCTTGGTTACATTCTTCAACTGATCGTAAGAGGCTATCAACTCTACCCCCATTTTAGCTTACTGTCAAATAAAAGTATACTAAATTAGTAATACAGAATATGGTAATCCACATATTTTTCAGAGTACAACCCAGATTTTTTGCTGCCAGATATTTATGAGAAGACTGGTTGTGAGAAAGTTGTCCTGAAGAATGATGACTGAAGGATTGATTGTGAAATGTTGTCTGGAGAATGTAGTATATATGTGTGGTATTAGAATAGTGTTTCTCACACTAGGTTTCCTGAGTCACAGTGTTCCTCAAGAGTTAATAAGGTGTTCAGAAACTTTAAGGAGAAAACAGTTGCTGCTCTAGCTCCTTTGAATTTCAATCTTGACTATTTTAGGATATTAAGGCTTTGTGGTTTTGGAGCACAATATTTTGGCCTTCATTGAGTTGTAATTTGGTGATAGCCATTGTCTTTCATTGAGGGATCTTCTGGAACAGACCTTTGAAAATCATTGCTAAGTGTACTTCAGGAATGTTGTTGAGAACCTGATTTATTATAGTCACACTTTCCCTTTAGGAGGACCCATGAGAAGAAGTTCCCTCAGGTCTCACTGTTAAGTGCAGTTGTTGTTTTTTCTTCAAAGAGAGATGTATTTTTATTGATTGTTAAGTATTTTAAATGCAAGAACTACAAGAACTATAAACTGAGGATTCAAATATGCTTTTACTTCACACTGAGTAACAGCAAGCGCAGAGTCAAATTTGCCACTGATCTCTATAAAACCTTCTAGACCTTTTGGTATATACTTCAAGCTTCATTTTCTTTTTCCTAAATTTATTTTACCGTTTCCCAATCTTCTTCAAAAATTTAAGCTAGTTTTATTGCATATATCTGTGTAGAATGATTTGTATCTTTTTGGAATGGGATGGAGATATAAATACAGTATGATTTTATGCTTATTCTTTCCAAGTCTACTTGATTCTAAGCTTTCCCATGACAACCGTCACATCATAAGCACGTTATTTCTGTGTCAGATAATCACATTCTCTTGCTTATAATACATAGTGTATTCATTTGTTTACCTGTTATGTTTTAGTCACCATTATAGGTACTAGAGAAACAATACTACATTGAGTGTGTCCTAAGGAAAGTGAAAAGTGGAGTTGCCATTTACTGGGATGAGGAAGACTGCAGGAGCAGGAGTTTGGGGTGGAGATGGGAAATTACAGGAGCAGTTTTGGATAAGTTAAGTCTGAGATGAACACATTTGCAATTATATTTTCCTAAGAACTCTTTTGGTCCCACTTATAAGCAATGAGTCACATCTAAGAAGCAGTGGTGTAGATTTAGGCCATTACTCAATGATCTTTACCCTCTTCCTTTGATGGACAGTCAGGCAGCGTATATCTTGTCAGGGCACATCAAATACATCATATCCTCTGAATCCAGGTCTCAGATCCTTGATTCCTAAAGAAGACAAATGAATTTGCAGTGGTGTTGGTGTGGGCCCTCCCCTGGCGTCAACCCCTTCATTGTCAGAATTCAGGAAGATCTGCAGATTCCAGCTAAAACCACCATACCATCATTGGCAGAGATGAGCAAAGAACTCCAGAACTCAGCATGCTTTGCTTTCACCTATCCCGAACACATTTACAGTCCCCTCCCCCACCACTTTTTTGAACCTCAGGGCAGGACTAAGATGGGGCCAGTGAAGCACTGACCTCAAGGGTCAAAATTAAGGAGACCCCAGAAAATCTCAGTAATCAAGATAAACACTATTTGAATACAATATTTCTAACAAATCAAAATTAATGTAAAAATCCATGGATTAATAAAGTGCCATGCCTAGCCATATTGGAGTCTGAGGCAAAAGGAAAAATCAATCAACATTAATATTGTTTTTTTGGGTTTTTTTGCGGTATGCAGGCCTCTCACAGTTGTGGCCTCTCCCGTTGTGGAGCACAGGCTCCGGACGCACAGGCCCAGCAGCCATGGCTCACGGGACCAGCCGCTCCGCAGCGTGTGGGATCTTCCTGGACTGGGGCACGAACCCGTGTCCCCTGCATCAGCAGGCAGACTCTCAACCACTGCGCCACCAGGGAAGCCCTATATTGTTTTTATTTAAAATTCTGATCGTTTGTTCATCATAATTTTTTTAATTTGGCACACCCTTAAATTTTGCCCCCAGAAGCCAGTGCCTTACTCTCCCCTGACCGTAGCCCCAGTTTATATCAGTTACCCCAGGAATACTAGGTCTCATCCTCTGGGTGTCAACCTTATATGATTTTCCTTTGTCTCACTCGATTCATCTTTCCCTTTACTATTACCCTGCCTTCTGGAATTCATGGCTATTTAAGAGCTTATAAGAGTTATATTAAGAGCTTATGTCTCTCATACTTTCAAGATGTTCTCTGAATCCTTCTTTAATCTTTTGCCCTGATTCTCCTATTTCCATTGTTGTGCTCTCAAGTGGTAGATGTTTTCTTTCCCACATTCCTTATAACATTGAGATGTGGTAGAAGTCTTTGCTCATTATAACTTGAGATGGGATAGAAATCTTTGCTCATTATAACTGCTTCTAGACACTTCCACCTTCTTTCTCCCTATAATCACTAAGTTTTGAATATCATGTGATCAAACTACCCTTTTCTTTGTAGTTATCCATGGACCCCAACATCAATTCCTGGAAGATTTTATTTCCTTGCCAACTGTGAAATTCCTTGGTGATTTCAATATCCACTTAGATTATTATTCTGGTAAACTGTCCTCAAACTTCTTTGCCCACATTCCCTCCAATGATCTTGTTCTTCACCCTTCCACAGTCATTCAGTCCTGGGGCCATACCCTAGATGACATCATCTTCATTATAAAAAGTAACATCTTTGTAGTCTTAATTTCAAGCATCCCACTTTCCAAGCAACTCTTCCTATCTTTCCATCTCACCTTTTCTAGTACTCCCAATTCAACATTCTTTAAGCTTATTGGCATAATCTATAGATCCTTCCAGTTTTTTTGCCCTCTCTCACCACCCTCTTATGTCTATAGATGCTTCTTTATTCAAGTTAGATTCTGCCATTGGGCGTTAAGTCTCTCCTTTACATACATCCTCACTTCCTTACCCATCTCACTTTTCCATAGTTGCCTGACAAAATTCCAAACCTGGTTAAGTACCTCTCTCCACCTACATTGTCTCTGCACCTGCACATCAAATGTAGTTGGAGCAACATACAAAACCAGGCTTTCAGGTCTCACTTTAAATTCATGATGTCTAATCTTGAATGGACTCTCAGTGCTGCTGAGTCATTCTCCTCTACTGCCCTAGTTCATTCACTCTCACTCTGCTAGGCCAATTTTTCCTACTTTTTCCCTCTTTTCCAAACTTCCAGTTTTCTATCCTCATTCTTAACTGATTACTTTGCTTTAATTCACTGAGAAAATAATGCAAATCGCAAGACAATGTGTACAGACTCTCACCACCACATCTACCTATTTACCTACAGTTGCACCTATATATTATGATTTCCATTCCCCAAGGATAAAGTGACCGTGTTACTAGTAAAGGTAAACTATCCACTTGTGCATCTGAACTACTTTCCTCTCACCTGCTCAAAATACCAGTGTAGACATTTTCTTCCTACTCGCCTGATTCCCCTTTCTATTAGATCATACTAAACAGTTTATAAATATCTACAGTATCTCCCATCTTTAAACAAGCAAAGTAAACACCAAAAACTTTCCTAGTCTCCTCATTTTCTCTAGTCTCTTATAATTTCATTGTCACCTTTTAGAAACTAATAACTGAAATCAGTGTCTATACCTGCTGTCTCTGATTATGTTCACCTTCTCTCTTGAAAACTTCTCATTTAGGTTTTGCTTCCATCCACTACTCTATCAAAACTGTTCTTTTCAAAGCACCAAATTTTATTCCTTTGTAAACCCATTAATCCGTTCTAAGTCTTGATCTTTCTTGACCTATCAGCTGCAGTTGACTCAGTTGTCAACCTTCCTCCTTGAAATAGCTTCTACACCAGCTTCCTAGAACACCACTCTTCTGGTTTTACTCCTAAGTCACTGCCACCCCTTTGCTTATTCTTATTTATCTCCTGAAACTTTAAATATCAGAGTACCCCTGGTACAATCCTCAGAACTCTACTTATATTTCTCACACATTCTCTTGGTTAATATCATCCAGTTTCATTATTTTAATTACCATTTTTATACAGTAGAATCCCAAAATTTATCTTTAGCCCAGACATCTTTAGCCTATTTGAATATATAAAAAGCATCTGAAACTTAAATTCCCTATCAAGCCCCCTTCCCCGCCTCACCCATAATGGAATCATTTCAGTCCTCTCCATCTTGGTAAATGTTGACTTTACCCTCCAGTTTCTCAGGCCAAAAAACCTTGGAATCACACATTTGACTTCTTCTTTCTCTTCATGCCACATACAATCCATTAGCAAATCCTACCTTAAAGTATATTACAAATCTGAGGACTCTTCACCATTTCTATTGCTTTGATGTTGGTCCAAGTCAATTCTCTCCTCCCTGGATAGCCACCTTAAGTAATACTCCTGTTTCCTCCCTTTCCCTCCTACACTCTAACTCAACACAGCAGCCAAAATGATGCCTTGAAATATAATATCAGGTGATATCATATCACTGCTCTACATACTCCTTGGCTTATGTCCCCCTCAGAGTAGATCCAACTTACTTAAAATGACATACAGCAGCTTACATGATTTGTTCTCCCATAACTTCCCTGGCCTCACCTTCTGCTATTCTCCCTCTTGCTCATTCATCCAGATACTCTGTTGTCCTTTATATCTCTTGAACATGCCAGTGATGCTCCCATCGTCTCAAGCCCTTTGCCCTTGTTTTACCCTCTGCTTTGAGGGTTTTCTCCAAGATATTGCATGGCTTGTTTTCTCATCTCCTTCAAGTATTGTCTTCTTAAGTGATACTTTCCCTAAGTACCTTTTAAAAAATTGTTTTGACCCAGACTTCCCTATTCCCTTTTCTTGCTTTAATTTTCTTAAAACCTGTCATCACAATTTGACTATTATATTTTAAAATATTTATTTATTTTTTATTCTCTTCTTTCCCCTTTCTCCCTGAACACTAACACTAGACAAGAAGATCTATGAGGGCAGGGATATGGGTCTATTTTTTTCCCTGCTAAAATCCAACATTATGAATAATGCTTAGCAATATGTTCAACAAGCCTTTTTTCAACACTTTGGTGAATGTGTGTGTGTATACGTATGTATATATATATGCATGTCTATATCTATATCTCCACATATTGTTTCTTTAAGACCAACACATTAGTTTTCCTTTATTCATTGGTCAGCTTCCCAGTTCATGGCACCAAAACAGGAGACGGAAAGAAAGGCACATCTTTCTGCTGTCAACAGTCTGGCGAGAAAGAAGCCTGAGCAGTATATTATACAATTTAGAGATATCAGCTTATTTTCCCATGTCACATACCCATAGCTACATTGCTTTTATTATTTGTTCTAAATACTAATACTTTAAAACTGAAGACATTTATGTACATGCAGTCACCTACATTAGGTTTTCTAGATAACGACAGACCAAGAGTGACAAAGTCAAATGCCTTGAAAGTTTAGGGGGGCTTCCCTGGTGGCGCAGTGGTTGAGAGTCCGCCTGCCGATGCAGGGGACACGGGTTCGTGCCCTGGTCCGGGAAGATCCCACATGCCGCGGAGCGGCTGGACCCGTGAGCCATGGCCACTGGGCCTGCATGTCCGGAGCCTGTGCTTCGCAACAGGAGAGGCCACAACAGTGAGAGGCCCGCGTACCGCAAAAAAAAAAAAAAAAAAAAAAAGAAAGTTCAGGGAAGAAGCATACATTTGTGAAAAAGAGCAACTGGAAAAATAGGGAATGCTTTCCCCATCTGAAGTGGACTGCTGGTACTCAGACTCAGTCAATAATTGCTATATATTAATTTGAAATCAATAATAACAGATCTTCAGGTTTTCAAAAAAAAAGTTGGAAATACATATTTGTATCTAAAATACCCCCATGTTTAAAACCTGGCAATAAATTAAAAATTTGAAAAATACTGGTGCCCACCAAGGGTCTCTGCAAGTTGGATTTTGTTCCTGGGCCTCCCTTCTGCATTTTTTGCCTTTTGGTCTTGTGTGCCCTGCTGGCTAGGCTCAACCACTTCTAGTAATTAAGGCCTGCTGATAGGATGTGGGCAGAAAGCCTCCTTCCTTCTTCCCTAGAGCTTATGGTATTTCCATATTGTGAGCAAATGCATCCAAATTCTGTGACAGGAGTTTCATTCTAGGTTGTTAAGATACCTCCAAGAATTGTAAAGCATAAAACTTTATCTCTGGATAAAGTTAGAGTTTCCAGTTTTAGATAAGACTTTACAGTTTATTGTACTTTATAAATTTGTCCCATTACCATATGCTTTCTTCTCATCAGTGTAATTCTAGGTCATTCATTCACTTGTTTCTTCAAAAAATATTTAGTGAGGGTCTACTACCTGCCACACAACATACTGGATGCTGTGTAGGTGCTCAATGACAAATACTATTTGATAAGACAATCAATATCGATTCTCTTCTTTCATAGTAACAGCATCAGTTTAATTTGGGATGGTAATATCTAGCCAATGATGACACTTCCCCTGATGCTTGCATATTGTTGTGGACATGTGACTAAGCTCTGTCTAATGAGATTGTTATGGGTTGAATTATTTCCCCCCAAAAGATACGTTGAATTCCTAAACCCTAGTACCTCAGAATGTGACCTTATTTGGAAATAGTGTTGTTGCATATGTAATAAGTTAAGATGAGCTTATACTGGAGTAGGTAGGGATCTCAACCCAATGATTGATATCCTCATAAAAGAGAAGACACACAGACAAAGGGAAGAAAATAACATGGGAAAACACAAAAAGAGAACACCATGTGACAACAGAGATAGCAATTAAAGTGAATTGCAGCTGTAAATGAAAGAACATAAAGAATTGATGGCCACACCAGAAACTAGAGAGGGGCAAGGAAGAATTCTCCCCAGGATCTCAGAAGGAGCATGGCCCTACTAATACCTTGATTTCAGATTTCTGGACTCCAGAACTGTGAGACATAAAGTTCTTTTTTTCTGAGACACCCAGTTTGTGGTACTTTGTTATAGAAGCCCTAGGAAACTAATACAGAGGTATAAGCAAAAATGGTCAGATGGGATTTCTGGTAATACTCCTTTTAAAAAGTTGTACATTTAGTTAGAAAGATGGACATAATAACCTGAGCCCCAGCTGGCATGTTGAACCATGTGGCATATTTGAGGATGAGATGCACACTCTAAGGATGGTGGCAAAGAGTTCTAGAAGAAGTCTGGGACATGGAGGTATTGTGAATTGCTTTTCTGGTCCTGGAAGCCCTACCTCTGGCCTTCTTTTATATGACATTTAAGTAAAATTCTGTGTGGTTTAAGTGTGCCATTTGGACTTCATGTTTATGCAGCCACACTAATCTTAACTAATATACTGGTCTTCAAACATGTTAAGTATAGTGTAGAGGAGTTGCATGGGTGGAGGCAGGTGTCAAATTTCAGGAAATGCTTCATGGAAGGGGAGATCTTTAAAGTGGGGGAAGAAAAGAATAAATGGAATTGGGAAAGCACCCCAAATTAAGTTCATTTATATTATCATAATATTTATTGGTGGCCTTACTGATACCAACTACTAGGGTAATACAGAAAATTGTCTCATGTTCATGTTGATCATCATGTGCAAATGCCTGCTTTGGAGAGTTGATTCCTACATGACAGCCAAATGTTAGAAAGGCACAGATTTTGAGGTCCAGCAAGTTTATAATGTTTTCTCTCTGGTACTCATTAACTGTGTATTGTGACTTGTTATCTAACATATCTGAGCATCAGTTTTCTCATGTATAAAATTTAAATAAATACATCTGACACCCAGGCTCTTACAAGGGGTAAATGAGATAGTACATACACCAGTGCTAAATGAGAAATAAATGAGATAGTTCATCTAGGAATAACTAAAGTACAAATGAGATATGAGGAATAAATTAAGATAATATAAGTAAAAGTGCCTTAACATCTGCCTTTTGTGTAGCTGATAGTCAATAAATGTTATTTCCCTGCCATTCTTTCATCTATCAGTTTTTCTACTGCAATATCAAGTAAGTCAAAGAACTTAGACTTTTGGTGGGAGGAGGAAGTAATTCTTAAAGCAAATTGTCTTTATGCTTTACTGTGTGTAGCACATCATGTTGTAAAACACTAAAAGGCCAACCTTGTGTGTTTAAATTACGGCTTCAACAAGGATACTTGCTTTAGGGGAATAAATAGAGCTTCTGGTGCCTGCTTAGTTCAACCAGCTCAAGGGTATATTATCTTTCAGGTATTAAGTGGAAACCTTTAATACAAGAAGGAACTTCTTTACAGTATCCTGGGGAAAAGGCTGTATGCTTAACCTTAGTCAACTGAATTTTTTTTTCACTTGAATCTTTTTATAGAAAAATTTTATAGAAACAGCTTGGCACCCAATGGAAAAAAATATATACTTACTCTTAGATCTAGCTTAGCCATTTAGTCAACATGATTAGGACATTCTGATATTTCCCAAATATTTTATATATAAATATGAAAATATATATATATATATATATACTTTTTCCTATATACTTTCTTTCTCCTAGTGTAGCTCAGGACATAGGAGTTATTATGGAATCCTTAGAATATATCACATCTCCCCATTCCATTCAGATCCTTCCTCTTCCTTCCCCATCCTGGTCTCAGTGTTTTCTATATTTTGAGGTCAGTTCCTTTCCTGGATAGGAAATCTATAAGAATTTGTGACTTGGGTGATGTATAGTAATCTTTTATTTTGGATTAATGATCCTCAAAATCCATCCATGTATCCTCTTTAGATCGTTGTTCCAGGTACCCAAATGAACTGCCTCACGGATCTGACTTTGAAACCACTTGTTCATTTCTGTTATAATTTCCTCTATTCTCTACAACTTCAGTCACCTTTACTTAAAGCCGTAGCCCCACTCTAGGTTATAGAAATAGTTTGGCTCCCAATGAGAAAAAGGTAGCTCCTCTTAGACCTATAGATTCTATATGAAGCCAGCTGTGTTATTGGTCTTATTGTGTTTGGTAACATGGTTCTAATTATCAGGCCATATACTACAGTTAACTGGGTTTCCTTTTCATGACATTTGACCTGAGTGCATTTCTTAGTTTTAGAAGTCTAATGGATTCTGTGCAGTTCACTTGGGAGGTGACATACTGACTGTGTTTCATTTACCCAGCACTGATTTCTGATCTGTATTTATACTTATTGTAAGATGTAAGAGCCCACCTCTTGCTCACCATGAATATACTTGACATTGACTACTTGTCTCTAGCCATGGCTGATGGTAAGACTCATCTTCCCTGCCTGCCCAGTCCCCCAGGCAATCTCCCTCTAATTTGGTGCATGTTGTTGATGACTGAACTGCTGCTCTGACTTTTCTGCCTTAATTGATTTTCCTGGACTGGATCCTATAACTTTCAAGTTGGTACTCTAATGTCGTGTAGTAAGGATAGAGGATAATGAGCTTGACTAATTTGATGGTTTGTTTTCTGTGCAGAAAAGAGTAAAAGATTTAAAATGGTACGCTGTAGCTAAACACTACCTCGGTGTGGCCTTTGGCAAAACTGTGATGTGAGTCAAGTGTATTAAGAGTGTTTTTCCACCTCTCATAAGGTGACCCTTTTTCTCCTTTTTTCTTCAAAAATTCTAATCTTTAGCTGCCCCAGGTTATCCCAATTGGAAGTTGATAAGCAAACTTTAGGTGTTAATGATAACATGTTAAGTCTTCTAGAATATTTGCATGATAAAAGAGCACTGCAGAAAGGATCTTTGAGAGTAGATTTTAAGACTTTGTGGCCCCCTCCAACTGCATTACTTTACAGAAAATTATCTCCTGTGCTTTTGAATTCAAATAACTAAATCGATTAACAAAAAATTAAGACAATAAATATATAGTTATTAACATTTTTATCTTAAAAAAGAATGCCATTAAAAAATGTATCATAAATCATTTTCTATATGATGGGAAGTTTTAATAAGAAAAAAGTAGAGAGGTCATCATCTCAAAATCAAGGACAGTATTTTTCAGGAAAAAACATACATTGTTAATTTTAAAAGCAGAAATTTTACACAAAATTTTGTATTGTATGTGCTTTTGTGCTAAAAGTATTTCAAATTGACATAGTTTCATAGAAACAAAAACAAAAGAAGGAAAAAAGGAAGGAAGGAAAAAACGAAAACCAAATGTTCATTTTTTTCCCAGGACACTAAAGTCACAACTGTTGTTAAAAATCTAGCTTCATGTAAATGTATTTATGATGACAATGTTGAACTTTATCTGAGTCCTATGCTTCCTTGAGGGAAGGTAAGGATGGTTGGAAAATTTCCTCCCACCCTGTTCTCTGTTCTGACAGACTGCTAGGTTAACAACAGACCACCCTGCCCCAGCATCTTCCAAGACAAGACACACCCCCACCCCTCCTCAATAACTCCCTTGTTTTATAAAACCCCAGGTTTTCCCTCTCTTCTTTTAGACATTTCTTATTAATGAATGGTTTCCCCCTAATGCAAGAGCCTGAGTAAAATCATCTTAATTATCTGGTGCATTTTGTCTTTCACAATGAAAATATCCAACCTCATTTACCTCCCCCGCACCATTTCTGATGTAATCAATTCAGCATTCTCTTTGGATTCAGAAAAGTCAAGTTGCAATTGCTTTGTCCCCTTTCTCTTTGCCAAAAGAGAACAGAAGTGGGCAGGGAGTCTGTCTACTGCTGCTCCAGGTGGCCCTTTAGACAGTGGACCCTCAGCCTGTGGTAACTGTTATTTACTCAACACAGGACAGGTATTTTCCTGACTGAGATGTCATGTGTCCCTGTGAGGTTTTTTGTTTTTGTTTATGTTTTTGTTTTTCCCGGGGTTGATGGGGAAAGGCTTTTGTGAGCAGAAAATAATGAATGATTGTTACTTGACACTTTAGAATTCAGTTTATTAAAGGAATAGTTTAAAACCTGTTTTTTCTTAAGCCTTTAAACTCAATGTCCACATGTGATTATACTATTATTAATCTAGTAAACTTTAAGGATCACTGTGGGGAATGGGTGATAATTTTCCATCAATTCAAATTGAAATGAATAAACTTACTTAAGTAATCAGGCTCATTTTAAACTTAGTCTATTACATTCCTTTAAACCTTTAAAAATATGTTTAAATTCTTTCATTCTTCGATTTTACAAAGTACAAAGTAAATTTGCTCATCTATATACCTAATTCTAAGGTTTGCTGGGGTTAAGAGACACTTTCTCACTAATGAAGTAGCTTTACTATTCCACGTAAGTTGGAGCTTCCCATCCCATGAGAACTTGGACAGCTTGTTGACTAGAGGGTTTTTTGCCTGGATGCTGAATGAAGCCAATTCATTTTGTACCACTGAGATGACATGCACTCTTGCTTCTGGTTGCTTTTACAACAGCCATTCTTAGTCTAAGCTCTCTAGATTCAATTGGTTTCTGTTGCATTTCAGTCACATCTCACCAAATATTTTTCACCTGACTTGAGTTTGCAACATCCCAGAAAAGTAGCAGCTTCCTTTAACCAATCTTTCTCTGATTAATTGAATGCTAGGTTGTTTTTATATTCTTTTTCTATGACCACAGCAACTTTGTGGATATTAAAAAGACCTGCAGTTGGATTCTGCATATCTCCCGTGATTTGGTCTGTCTGTAAGACCACAATTTCTAAGATCCCACTAATTACATCATCAATCTACACACACTTCTTCATGGACTAGTGTTTGTAACTCAATGGACAAAACTACCACAGCCTCAACCAATGTGGAAACCCAAGAGTCCAAGATTCTAGAAGGTAGGGAGAAGATAGGGGAGCACAGAGTATAACCTAATTGCCAACATGATCTTTGGTCATGTACCAACGGCAGTCTCAGGTTCTTTAACAGTATAATATCTATCACAAGGTGTGTGATAAAAACTCAGTGAAATCATATGCTTGGAAAGTGTATGAAATTTTTTTTTTTACAAATAAGAGGCATGAGGCCTATGATTATCATATTTATATTTTTCATCATTTGGATATAAAATAATTCTTTTAGGAGTAAACATCTAATGCATATTTTATTTTTAAGAGATGTATTGTGGATGAAAAAAGATTGCGTAGAAAACACCATACAACAAGAGTAATCCTTCAAATTTTGTGAGTATCTATCACAGAAGGAAATAGTCTTGGGTAATAAAAAAACCCAACTCTGCTATATAGACTATGTGACACAAAATATGTATTGCTTCTGAAGTAAATTAAATATGACTTAGGAGAATGAGCTAAAGAGACAATTTCTGGGACCGAGAGGCTAGAACCTTTTACAATAAATAAAATAAATCCTAACAAGTACCCTTTTTTTCCCTTCAGGCTTTTCCTATTAAAGTGATAAATGTTTACAAAACAGATATTCAGCTACATAACCAAATAGATTGAATTGGACTGAGGAACAATTCACAACTGTAATTTTGATTCTTCAAACTTTTGGAAACAAAACTACTTTGAGATAAATAATGAAATTTTAAATCAGAATAGCATCTGATTGAAAAGATTTTAAATCTGTGACTTCTTTTTGAAGTTCTATCTTTTTGGATGCTCACCATTAATTTCAAGAGTGAGTTGGATTTACAGCCACAAGTCAAACTTTCAGAAGTCCTTGGCTGTATGAGCTTGGCTGCCTTCACCCAGCCAGCAGGCCTATAAAACACCTGAGGTGATTCTATTTATTCTGGAGGGGAGGAGCAAATTTGTGCAAAAAAACACAGGAAGAGAGTTCCCTAGGCAAAACTATGATGGATTCAAAATTTCTTTATCTTCTCACTGTCCTTGTGGCATTTGTTCTTTCTCAGCCTCCCACGCATTCCCTGTGCTCTCGTGATCAGAGTATGATCATGCTTCTTGATCATAGTGTCAGTTCATTAACCCATTGCTTTATTATAGGATTTGTCAAGCCCACCATCCATACAAACTTGTTGGTTATCTGTGCCACTCTCTCATTACTGTGCTTTTTAGGTGGAAATAGGTTTTAATAAATTGATCATACGTAAAGGTGGTCTATCAGTGTCTTAGCTTGGGCTGATATAACAAAACACCATAGACTCGGCAGCTTAAACAGCACATATTTACTTCTCATAGTTCTGGAGGCTAGACATCTAAGATTGGCGTGTTGGCATGGTCTGGCTCTGGTGAGAGCTCTCTTCCTGGCTTACAGATGACTGCCTTCTTGCTATATCCTCATATGGCAGAGAGAGACAGAGACAAACAAGGAAAATGCACACTCTAGTCTCTCTTCCTTCTCCCTCTCTCTTTTTAAAAAATATTTATTTATTTATTTATTTGGCTGTGTTGGGTCTTAGTTGCAGCACGCAGGCTTTTCATTGCGGTGCACGGGCTTCTTTCTAATTGTGGTGCATGGGCTCAGTAGTTGCAGCACGTGGGCTTTCTAGTTGTGGCACAAGGACTCTAGAGCATGGGGGCTTAGTTGCCCCATGTCATGTGGGATCTTAGTTCCCCGACCAGGGATCGAACCCGCGTTCCCTGCACTGGAAGGTGGACTCAACCACTGGACCCTCTCTTCCTTCTCTTATAAGGATACTAATTCCATCATCACAGGGCCTCCACTCTCATGATCTTATCTAAACCCAATTACCTTGTGAAAGTCCCACCTCTAGATATCATCACACTTGGGATTAAAGCTTTAACATATGAATTTTCATGGGACACAACCATTCAGTACATAGAAATCAGTGTATGAGTTATCGTTTTCTAAGGCAACATATTAAAGTCTGTCCATTAGGTTGTCATGGCAATATAGCAGGTAGGGGCAGATAAATGAGTAAGTAAGGGAGATAGTTTAGCAGTGGCCAGATCTTTAGCCCTCTTCTAAATGTTTTTACCATTCACCTCTGTCTGGAGCTGGTCCAGGATATGTAGGGTTCAGTCAATAAAGGCATGACATCTTTTTTTCCATCTCATGAACAAAGATGGATTCTCTGTTTGTCCTTGTGCCCAACTACACTAGCAGGTGGCTGTAGCAAGGACAAGGTGACTGTTTGCAATAGACTAAACCCCTGTACTTCCCAGCCAGAGGTCAGCTATTCTGCTTTTGAAGAGATAAACAATACCACGTTATGAGAACTTTTCTTAAAGAATGTGGATGCTTTTTTGGTGTCAGCATAACTGAATGAGTAGGAGGACCTGGAGGACACAACATAAGGAGCCAGGATGTGAGTGCCAGGAACCCTCTGAGCAGCGAGCAGGTGATTAGACTGGTAAGACTGGGGAGGTAGGTTTCAGCTATGGGAGAGGTGAGCTGAACAAGCAGCTCCAGTAGAGTTGCTGGCACCCACAGCACAGAGCAGCAGGGACCAGGAAACTGGAATAGAGCTGCCAAGCAAGGAAGGGGAAGAGGCAAGCCCAAAGCCTGTCTGAGGTCTCAGAGAAGGGGTCTGGAGATTTAGTGGGGATGGAAAAGTCAGAAGATGAGCAGGTAGGGTAATAAGAACATGACCCAGAGCTGAGGAGAGGGGTTTATTTAACTGACTTCCCAGGTCATTCTCTTGGCAGGAGGCAATACCCAGTGGTAGGAGAAAGGATACTAGGTGTCTCCAGGCTGAGAGGCAGGTATCCAGAGGACAGCTGCTGGGAGGTAAACCCTGATGTTCTATGTAGCCAAATCAGAGGTAACCTCGTATCCCTTCCACCTTCCACCAGTTCTTAGATACCAGGAGCACTACCTGAAGGAATGCTGCATGATCAGAACATTCTGCCAGACCAGAAACAAATATGAGCAGTGTCCCACAGAACTGCCCATATCTGAGAATCAGAGACTCTCAGAGTCAGAAGGACCTGTGCCTGTGAGTGACCCTACTGAACTGAGATTTGTCCTGACCTCCCGAAAGCTTTCCTTCCTAAAAGACAAAACCTTGGAGCCCACTAGAAGAATCCTGAGCCTTATTTCTTTGTCTTTAGTATTGCTCTTTACCCAGAACATCCTAAAAGAAGAAAAGGAGTTATTTTGACTGTTTTCCAGTAGATTTATTACCCAATGTAAGGCAGGGAACCTTTTGCTTGCATTCAGCCCACAGACATGTTTCCTTATGTATCTGTTTCCTAGGGTTGCCTTAACTAAGTACCACGAAGTGGGTGGCTCAAAAGAACAGAAATTTGTTGGCTCACAGTTCTGGCAGCTAGAAGTCCAAAATCAAGATGATGGAAATGCCATGCTTCCTTTGAAACTTAGAAGGGTGGTATTTTCCTTGCCTTTTCCTACCTTCTGGTCATTGCTAGCAATCATTGGTATTTCTTGGCTTGTAGACGGATCCCTCCAATCCTCTGTCTTCACATGATGTTCTCCCTGTGTGTCTCTGTCTTCACATGGCCATCTTCTATAAGGACACCAGTCGTATTGAATTAGGGGCCCACTTTACTCCAGCATGACCTTATTTTAACTAATTATATCTGCAAAGAACCTATTTCCAAGAAAGGTCACATTCTTAGGTACAAGAGGTTGAAACTTCAACATACCTTTCTGGGGGAACACAATTTAACACATGACACTTTATGTGAGAATTTTCTGGCAATTTGTGGAAGCACTCTGGTTTCAGCCCTAGTAGCCCCAACACTAGAATTGGATTACATGAATTGAGGGTAAAAGAACTGATTTTATTTTCACAGGACTTTTATCCAATGTGAACTGAGGTCATTCTACAATAGTAGGATACATGACCACCTCTTACTGTTCACGCTGAATCCATAGTGAAGGAACATCTCACCAGCCCCCTTCTATTAGAGACACTAATAATGCTTGCTTCTCAGTCTAGGAGAGTTATATGATACTACAAAAGGGAATATGTTTTTAGGATAATTTTCAGATTTTTCCAATTCTGCTCTGAGAAGTTTTAGCTCTAGATTCAGTTTAAAAGTATCTAGCACTGGTCTCAGGGGTTAGGGTCAAATGGGAGCTGGGTCATGGTGGTGTGCTGTTAAGGGCTGAATGTGTCCCCCTCAGAATTCATATGTTGAAGTCCTTACTCCGAATGTAATGGTTTTTGGGGATGGAGTCTTTGGGAGATAATTAGGTTTAGAAGAGGTCTTATAAGGTGGAACTTTGTAAGAAGAGACACCAGAGAGCTTGCTTGCTCTCTCTCCACCATGTGAGAATACAGTGAGAAGGCATCTGCAAGTTAGGAAAAAAGCTCTCACCAGAAACCAGCTATACTGGCACCCTGATCTTGGACCTCCAGCCTCCAGAACTGTGAGAAAATAAATTTCTGTGGTTTGTGCTACCCAGTCTATGGTATTATGTCATGGCAGCCCAAGAAGACCAAGATATGCTCTATATTCTCATGCTACCTCAGCATTATGGAAACTGTTAAATTACAAGTGCCTTGTGGGCAGTAGCTGGCTCTTTTATGCATAATAGACAGTAGTGCTTTACCTAAGCCCCACATTTGTGTTACACTGAAAATGCCCCTATTTCATAGATGAAGAAACAGAATTAGGAAGATTTGATGAAACTAAGCTGAGCTCAGATTTCTCTTACAACCTGCCTGTCTACCCCACTGCCCTGCCCTATACCTGGTATCGTCTCAGTGTCTTGGGCATAACTTCATTAAATTGAATCCGCTATATAGAAACGTGTTGTGGACAGTATGGGAAAAATGGAGACTGTGTGTGTTGAGTCCAGTGAAAATAGTGTGGTTAGGTTTTTTTGCTTTCCCTCTGGAGTGTACCTGTAATTGTTGTTATTACAGCTTTACAGATATCCTTGTCTCCTGAAATCCATACAGACAAGCAGAAGGTTGGAATGGGCAGGAGAGATACACCTACTGACAAAGGCAGGGGGTGGCCAGACCGGAGGAAATGAGCAGCCCTCGGTGATGGTGATGCAGAGGCAGGTGGGGTATCTAGAGAGAAGAACTGCAATTTCACAGCTTCAATACACCCAGCAGGGCTTTTGCTCCTGCTGCGGTTCTGTACTTTCATCCTCCTGATTGGTAAAGACCACACAGTTTCATACTGGCTTATGAGCATGACTGAATGTTTCCCAGTGTGGACAAGCAAATGGAGGAAATTTAATCAAGTGCCTGTGAGGGCCTTGAAGTACAAACGGGCTCTAACAGATTTGATATTAAAAAAAGATTATCATCCGGGTTGCCAATTGCATTATTAATTTTTCTTCATTATAAATAATATCCCAAGCCTAACTATTTAGGGAGAGATTAGTCAGGGTCATAACACTCTCCTTGCCAGATATACACACAGGGTCTTCCTTGGCTACTTTTCTTGAAGCTCACAGAAGAAAGGGTAGTCTAAATAGGATCAATGAGATCTCGGAAGGAAAGTTTAAAGTTAGCTGTTGCACATTCTTTGGAAATTGGGTGAATGGTCTACATTCTGGGGAAGTGGGTAAATTGGTAGCGATTCTATTCTTGAGTGTCAGTGTTTATAAATCATGGTGTTAGGTATCCTTTGGTGATGTGGAGGGAATGAGGACTGTTCCAACTACCTAAGAATTTACAGTCTCCAGTGGCTGGTATAATTTAGAATGAGTGGAGCTGGGAAGACTTAAGAGGGGAATATTGGGGACAACTGAGAAGAGTATTTCATTAAACATAATGTGGCTATGGACCACTCAGGTAAGCTGATAAGAACGTAAATTTCTGGGACCTGCGCAGACTCTAATTCAGATATTTTTTTATAATTATCCCTGGTGGTTTTGATGCAGATGGACACAGTCAAGAATTGTAGGTTCAGAAAAAGAAGAATTCTGTGGTTTGGCTGTAACAGGCCGTTCTCAGTAAAAAAAAAAAAAAAAAAAAAAAAGTGGCATAAGATGAAAGCAAGCATGGGGCACCAAAACTTGCTAGGCTAGAGAGGTAGAAGACAAATGCAATGGGATAGGTAAAAAAAATCTTAAACACAGACACAACACTGTAGAATTTGGAATACCTTTTTAAATTTCAAAATTCTTTAACACTTCCTAATTTTTTCAGCAGTTTCCTTAACTTCAGCCCATAAGTTAGAATTCTTTAAATATCCAATATTATTTGTTTTTACAATTTTTCAATTTTATTATCAAAAATACAAGTCATCAATTTTGCAAAGCTTAACCTTACAGAATTGAAGCAATACCTTCTCAAGCACTGTCAGCTGCTAGATTGTTCTGTAGGTAGTTAGTTACTTTGCATTTAAAAAAATGTCATTTTATTGAAGAATGACTGACATACAAAATGCTGCACATGTTTAATGTATAAAACTTGATGAGTTTGGAGATAAGTATATTACCATGAAACCATCACCAAAATATATGCCATAAATATATCTATCCTCTCCAAAAGTTTCCTCCTGCCCTCTTTATTATTAATTTGTCATAAGAACACTTAACATAAAATCTAGCCTCTTAGCAAAATTTAAGGATGTATGATGCTTAATTTTTTGTGTCAACTTGACTGGCCAATGCCCAGATAGCTGGTAAAACATTTCTGGGTGTGTCTGTGAGGATGTTTCTGGAAGAGATTAGCATTTGAACCTGTAGAATGAATAAAGACGATTGCCAGTGCAGGTGGACATCATCTAATCCATTTAGGGCCTGAGTAGAACAAAAAAGATGGAAGAATGGTGAATTTGCTCTCTTTGCTTGAGTTGGGACATCTATCTTCTCCTGCCCTTGGATATCAGTACTCCTGTTTCTCAGGCCTTCAGATTCAGACTGGGACTTGCTCTGTCAACTCCCCTGGTTTTCAGGCCTTTAGACTCAGAATGAATTCACCCTCAGCTTCCCTGTTTCTCCAGCTTGCTGATGTTAGATCATTGGACTTCTCTGCCTCCATGATCACATCTTGATCCTTCTCTCTCTTTCTCTGGAGAACCTGACTAATAGAATACAATACAGTAATGTTACCTGTAGGCACCGTGATATATAATGGATCTCTAGGACTTATTCACCTTACATAATTAAAATTCCATAAATTGCCATTTTAATGTGATCACTACTACTACCATTATTGTTCTGCTAGATATTTTAATGCCTTTGAAATCAGAGACTCTTGCTTTTCTTCTTAACCCCGCATGGAACAATGGTCATCAAATACTTACTGATTATCTAGTTTGGAAATATGGCACATATGCATGAGGTTGACACACTTCTACAGATTTAACCAAAGTTACCACTTTGCTTTATTATTTTTTATCATCTATGTCATTTAACTTTCCTTGTATATTTTTCATCTCCTAATTTATTTGTGTACATTCTGGATGGTTTCCCCAGGTATTTCCAAATTTATAAATTTTCTCTTCAACTGTATCTAGTCTCCACTTATGCATCTATTGAATGTTTTAAAATTTTTGAAGATTATATTTGAATATCTGTATTATTCTTTTTCAGATTGGTTTGTTCTTTTTCGCATAATGTTATATTCTTGTTTTATGCATTCTCTCCTTTCCCTTTTTCTGTTTTTGATTATTTAAAGTATATTTTAAGGTCCTTTAAACTTGCTCTATTTCCTTCAGTTGGTCAGATATGGATTCTCTGATTTTGTTGCACTTTCTTCCTATTGTATATGGTGGTGTGTTTTCTTACATTTTTGGACATTTTGTTAATGAGTTCATCCTTACTGGGTTTGTCTTCCATGGGCATCCCACATATGCCTTGAGCTGTGTAGACACCGTAATTGGATGGTTCAGGATGTCCTATGAGATTTGCTGATCATAGATCAATTCTTAAGTTAGTCTTTGGTTCAGGATATCTTCATCATTTTGGTAGTCTAACTTTGGTCACCTTGCCCATATTTGGCACAGGGTAAGGACTCCAGTTTTATTTAGATCCCAGATTGACTGGCTCATCTTCAACATAATCCTGGGCCTCTGGATGCAGTTTTTTTTTTTTCTGGTTCCAGCTCACAGACTATGAAATCCTTTCTTCATTCTTAGCTTTAGGTAGCAATCCCAGTTTCAGATACAGGGCCTTATGGTCATAACTCCTGACTCTTCCCAAACATTAGAACTCTAGCCCCTAGTATCTGATCCTGGTATCCCTGTGTGTGGTGAAGAATTTCCCTCTTGCTTAGCACTTTTCATATTTCACTCATTTATGACTTTTCCTAAGGAAAATTTTCCCTTTTTCCTTTTGAGGTCAGCTACCTTTTTTGGATTTCTAAAGCTTATTTCATCCAAAAGTACTACATAGTTATAGCAAGATGAAGAGATGTCTATATCTGCCTGGATTACCATCTTGTCTGGAGGACTTAGAGAATTTTATCATTAATCCCATTTTATTGATGAAGATAGAGGATGTTGGGGTCAGCTGAGTCCATGTTAGAGGCACAAAATTGATATTATTGAAGCACATTTTATATTTGCCTGTTAATAAGTAGGTGAATTTAGGTGAACCCAAGGAAGTCACATAGGAAGGTAGAGGTGAGGAGGGTGGTGGGGAATGATAAATGTAGGTTATAAGAGTCATCAAGGCATGAGGTGAGGTACAGATTCAAACGTATTCAAGAGGCAGGCCAGAAACAATGGCCGTCACCATATTATAATACAAAAGGAGTGGTGAGGAGATTCTAACTGGGGCAGGCATACTCTGCTAAACATCTTCAAATTCTAAAACTTTCAAATAACATTCTGGCAAAAACCACAACTGCTGACTAAATTCAAATTGGCCGCTATTTTGTCACCTATGGATTAAGTCATTCAGACTTTGTCTTTGAAGCAGGGGGGTAGGTGGTACAAAATCCCTCCTTTGAAGTCCACTTCATTATTCTTAGCATAGTTGATTTTCATAATGCATATCAAAGTTTATTTTGCATTGCATGAGCACATAAAAAATAAGAGTTGGGAGAGGTAGCCAAACATATGCTAAACAATATGAGATACCTTATTAAAGTGACCCTTTTACAATATGGGTAATGTGCTCATAAAATTTTGACAAAAAGTCTCTTTTGTGATTTGCAGACCATAGGGAATAAATAAACATTGTTTCATACGTACCTAAGTTTCCAAAAGGCAGATTTCTTTTGTCTGGTAGAACTTCAAGGTCCCAAAGGGGGAAAAAAGGGAAAGATGTATGCTGATGCCATGGATCTCTTTGAAAAGGAAAAGCTGGTCTAGGGCAAGATAACCAGAGTAATACAGGGACAAACCTGATGAGATACGATCAAAGTAGGGTACCAGAGGATGGGGCTGTTAATTCTCCTCCTCCTCCTCTTCTCCCCGCTCCCTCCTCCTCCCCCTCTTCCTCCTACTCCCTCCTCCTCCCCTCCTCCTCCTATTCCCTCCTCCTCCCCCTACTCCCTCCTCCTCCCCCTCCTCCTCCCACCCCTTTTCCCCCTCCTTTCCCCTCTTCCTCCCCCTCCCCTCCCCCTCCCCCTCCCCCTTCTTCTTTTTCTTCTTTCTTCTTCCTTCTTCTTCCTCTTCTTTTTGGCAGCATGACCATTTGGATCTTTTTCAGCCTTTGTAGGATCAGACTTTTTCAGCTTCTTGTTCCAAGGTGGGGGTTCTCAAAGTGTGGTCCCTAGACCAGCAGCACAACATCACCTGGGAACTTGTTAGAGCAGCAAAGAGTCTCCCTCTCAGATTCACTGAATCAGAAGCTCTCTGGGTGGGGCCCAAAAGTGGGTTTTAAGAAACTCTCCAGGTGATTCTGATGCACTGCTGATGTTTAAGAACAACTATCCTAGGGAAATAAATTTTATATGGTAGACATTTCTGCATCCTTAACTGACACACAGTAGACGGAGCCATCAGGATCAGGCAGAACTTAAAAAATAGCCAGACTGGACTAATAATAATAATAGCTGGTTCTTATTGAGTACTAACTACTTCTCTAAGTATTTTATATGCATTGACCTACTTACCCTACAGGAACACTATTACTATTCCAATATTATACTGGAGAAAAATCTCAGAAGCTCAGAGAAGTAACTAGTCCTAGGTCACACAGTGCTGGCTGCATACCAAAATCCATTCTTGAAAACTCAACTTGGACTCTTCCCTAAGCGAGAAATAAACTTCCCACGTTTGAACCACAATATATTTGGTGGTCTGTTTTTTGCTGCAGTCTGGGTTACCCTAACAAATAAATACAAGTAAATGGCAGGGCTTACAGTTTAGCCTTAGTAGTTTAGGCTATTTAGGGTAGCCTAAGACTTCAGATTCTATACTCTTAACTTTAACATTGTATTACCTGTCTGAAAGTGCTGCAGATGCCAGAAATTTACTCAAAGGATTTTATCCTGCTTTTTTCTTATATTATCTGTTGATCTCTGCCCTAAATTGAGCCCTTCAGTTTGGTGATTTTATGCAACTTTTAGAGCATCATGTCTAATACAAGAATGTAAATATTTATTTTCCATTAACTTAGGGTGTTCATTCACCAATGTCTTTCTCTCCTAAAAGATATATTCTTGCATTATTTTTTGAAAATCTCATATTATATTGTGATATTATTTCTTTGCTAAATTCTTGCCTGTCATATTTAGTCAATTATAAAGTCATAGTCCTTCCTCAACCCCACCTTTAGAGAATTATCATTAGGCTATCTTAGAATCCTGATGCTCCTTTTTACTCTTACGTCATTTTTTGTGACCTCTTCTATAAGTCGCTTCTATCTTCATTTATATGAAAATAAATACCTCTCATATTATTAATATAGGTTCCCATTGTTAATTTCCACTATATTTAATAGGCTTGTACAAATTTGGTAAAAAATTGTATATATATAAAGAAAGGATAGAGCCCTAAAATTGCTTATTAATTCCTCTAAGATAACTTTGGCCAGTAGCACTGAAATATATATCTGTGTGCAGAGTTTGGTATCAAACAGGTAAACATACCACAGAAGAAATATGGGATAATGGAAATACTCTGGACATGGACAGAGCTAGCCTTGGCATTGCCATTTAAGCACCGTGTGAGATGAGGCATGGCACTGGGCACAGCTCCTTATTGTGAAATGACAGGCTTAGATGATGCCTAAAGTTCTTTCTAGCAATAAAAGTCTAAATTCCTCATTCTACACCTGAAGGTTAATTTCAATGACATTTCCCGCTGGGTCTAATTTCCCAAAGAGAGGCCCTTGATGCTTAAGCTTATAGAATATAAGGTCAGTGTATCAGGGTGAAGCCAGTCAAATGGAACCTATTCTAAATTGTTCAGTAGAAGAAATTTAACATGAGGAACACATTTTAAAGGTTTGGGAAGAGCTGAACAGGCAATAATAGTATGATACTTCCAGCTCCAGTGAAGGAGGGACAAAGGGAAGAGGTGGTTTTCCCAGAACCCAAGGACAGGGCTACCAGGAAAGCATTGGGATCCTGATGGTAGAGGCCTTATTAAGTAAGTGCTAAAATCAGTGTGGGAAGAGTCCCTTGAGTGAGATGGAAACATGTTGAAAAGGGCTTCTTGAATGTGCTTGATCCACAAAGAGATGTAGTCAATGCCAGAGACCATGCCAGAGTCAATGCTGGAGCCATGAGAGAAAGTCTGTAGCTTCCCTCCCCTTTGTCCTATCTAATCCCCTTCCAGAGCCTCCCACTGGTCAAATTTAACTAGAAGTCAGCGGATAAAGTATCCTAGCGAATGTAGCTTGCAGGGGTCAGTTTCCTGTAACAAAGAACATAAAAAGGAAAAGTTTTAACTGATTGATGCAGTGAATACAGGGCATCTTTCACAGAATCCTTCACTTCCATTTTCAGTGAACCTTCTTATCCTAAATTGCAAGCTGGTCGGCCATGTATTTGATTCTCAGCCCCAACTCAGATTAATCAGCTGTGGAAACTATAAACCAAAGACACTTGCTCCAGAATATTCCTCCACAACTCCTGTCAACATAGTCACCTCCAAACCAAATCCTGATAGGATGCAAATCCTCCATGAAGGGAGCCAGAATAAAGAGATTTATCCTGGAGCTGGTCATCAGGAGCAGGCTCTCTCTGTAGAAGAGGAGTATATGGACCTTCTGTGGCAGTAGGAGTAGCATGTCACTTCATCTGCATGGACAGAGGCATGTTTTTCAAAAAGCAGCTAGATTTGTTTATGGCGGTGCCTCCTAGCTAAGGGCACAAGGGAGGGCCTCCCACCCTAGGCTGCAACAGTAACTAAAAAGCCATAGTGCATCAGCTGCATCAGGTCAAGGGGATTCTTTCCTTTTTACAGCTTCCCACTAACTGCTAATTAGGTCCCATGGTATTAGACACTCTTGACATTGTTTCCCAGCTCATTCTTCCCCTTTTGACTTGAACTTGGTAGCATGATTCTCAATGGACTTAAGTTAAAGACGGAATCGCTAGCATAGAGCTTCTCAACTTTGATACATATAATATCTCCTAAGATCTGATTCCTGACATACAGATTCAGATTGAGTAGGTCTGAGCTGGGCTCAAGGTTTTCTAGTTCTAGAAAGCTCCCAGGTTTTGTTGATGGTGTTAGCTCACATGCCTCACTAAGGATTTTTGTTTTTGTTTTGTTTTTGTTGTTGATCTAGGAGGTATTCCTCAGAATTGTGCTCATATACTACATTCTAACCCCCCCCCAAAAAAACATACAACTAAAAGCAAAAACAAAGGCTTGTGTGTCTGAGTTGATGTAGAATCTAAACCACTCTGTTTGATCATCTTACTCTGTTTGAGGACCTCAAGGTGGCATGGAGGTCACTAACTCTGATGAGACTGGGTAATGCTGGTCTCCTGGGAGTAATAAATGAAGATGCTTCCCTTCAGTGTATGGTGGCTCCGTTTTAATAACTGGCTAGAGAATATCCTTCAGGCAGAGCAGACAGGATAGAAATAAAGTGAGATGGGAATAACTCTGGTTGGGTCACAGCCAAGTCATGAACCATGTTGATTCCCCCAATTTACTATCACTTGCTTAGTGCCTGTCAAGGCAGCCAGCTGGTTTTCCTCCAAGACACTGTCAGCATACTCAACTCTGTTTTCTCTGCTTCCACAGATATTGCAATGATTGTCCCCCACAAGGAAGACTCTGAAAGTTGAATGTCTTATTAAAAACTGGAGATTCCTTTTTAACAGCTGTAAGGAAATTTGACAGCTCTAGATCTCTGAAAATAAGATTACTTTATTTCACAGGGTATTAGTAATGGCTGATTTGCGTTTTGATCTGTTCTGCCTCTATCTACATTGAGGGTCTAGTGTTTATTTGTTGCCTTCTTGTCTATTCTCCTGGACTTTCTAGATCCTTTACAGGAAACAAATTATTCCATAGGAGCAAAGAAATAGTAGGCTGTTTCTATTTTATACACAGACTGAAGTGAGTCATTAGTAAAATTGGTGGTATCAGTGAAAGAGAAAAATTGGTCAAATTCCTAGGGAAAAACAAATAAATAAGCAAGCAAGCAAGCAAGTAAATCAAAAACAATAATGAATTGGGAATTGCCCCAAGATTAAGAAGAGATTCTCAGGAGATTGGTTTCCTTTCTTCATAATTCTTAGTGATTTTGAGGTCCTTTGTTGACAACTAAAGGTATTATATACACAACTGATGACTCCATGCCTGAACAGATTGTGTGTGTGTGTGTGTGTGTGTGTGTGTGTGTGTGTGTGTCTTTGTCTGATTTGGATGTTATTATTTGGAAAGAGAAAGAGGACTCTGGGAAATCAGCTTCACTGTCTTCATATGTGAAATCAGACAACATATCTCAATCTCAGAACAGTTTTATTAATTGAATGTAAAATATATATCAAACGCTCAGCATTTTCACTTGCACATAGCATATCCTCAAGAACTTTCAACAGTCCATATGAGTATTTCATAGGCTTCTATCTCTGACTCCACCTCACTTAATCCTGAGAACATTCTTATGAAGGAGATCTTGTCTCCTTTAGAAAACACCTTCTTGAACTGAAGCTTAAAGGGGTTAGGGGATTTGCCTAAGGTCACATAACTGGGAATTTACACAATTAAGTTTAAACCCCAATTCTCTGATTTCAAATCTCTGCCTTATATCTACACACTGTTATGAAGTGAATGTCTGGCGCATCAGGGGAATATGAGCATACCACTTTAAGGATCTTGGAGCAAGATGTTATATAGGGAGTGGATGAACTTCTCTCTGTTATAATGACTAGAGGTGGTCTGATTATGTCCAAACCTCTTAAAAATAAATTCTCTTGGGTCATCTCTGGACCAGCAACGATCAGTCTCATTAGTATTTTGTCATCTGTGTGTAGACTCGTTGATTTCCCTTAACTCTTCCCCGTTTAGTTTCCAGTCACTTACCCTGCTTTTAATTCAGCTTGCTGATCAATTATAGTTTTGTCATCCCTTCCAAACATTTCCCTACTCTTCACCTTCACTGAAACTTGACTCCTTTATATAAGAGCTAGAGTGGATTGTTTCCTCTACTACTTTACTTTTTCTGCTTTCAGCACCATGCAAGATTGATTACCTTTAGAGTTGAGTTAACTCCATTTTATTTATCTTTTGAGATGTGTCTTTAATTGCTAAAGGAGCTTCCTGCTATTTCTTTTCAAATTATACTGAAATTGCTGACTGAATTTCACTACAACTACCTGGAGGCAAATTTGGTGGAAAATATTTTATGTTGCTTCCTGAGCCCCATAATGAAACAAGCAATGTTTGTTTCAAACTACCTAAACTGGCTTCAGTCCTAAATGAAGTTTCTAATTTTTTTTTCTAACCAAACATTTAATTATTCGAATTTTTAAAACTGCCAGCATAAACAGCTAGGTTCTTCTAACTGTGCTTGTGAAATACTTGATCTCATTTAGAAGCAAATCACTCACACCCTCTGCCAGGGGACTATTGTGGATAAAATCAGGACTCTTGTATCTGCCTAGGTACTGTCTCCTCTTGAGTGGGATTCTTAATAAGATGGCTTAAGTGCTGCCTCTGCCTGGTTGGAAACGGTACTGCTTGTTGCTTTCTGGTTGGCAGAGGAAATCCCTCCATCTGCATTTACTCTTCCATTTGAGCCTGAAAGACCAAATACTGCCTTCAGGTTCTGCCACATGCCTGTGGGTTGGATTTGGAATCTAGATGTCCTCTTTATCTAAAGCTTTGTGAAAAACTTACAAAGGGGGACACTTGAGGGGAGGTAGTATGAGAGATACCTTGTGCACATTCACAGGAGCAAATGTCTTGAGAGCATATCTCCTCCTCACCTCCTCCTTCTGTTTTCACCTCTCAGTTGGCTCTTTGTGGAGGTGAAGTCCCTGCTCACTGACATAGTGCATCTACTGTAGAGGGTTAGATTGCTTTCTGGGTCGTAGGTAATCTTTGTGGTTGCTGAATGTTAGGGATGTGTTACAACTGGTGGCAAAATGAGAGCTCAGATCTATCTGCAGATGTTACCAATTAGGGCCAGTGCCATTTTCCACAGCTATGGGCCCTGAAACTCTCTCACCTGCAGGTTCATAACTATCTATTCCTTAAACCAATGAGAGCCTGGGCTGATGGGATTTTGTAGTTCCTTTCTTTTTGGTTAAGTGAGCTCCATAAAAGATTTGTTCTCCCCACTGGACAGCCCAGTCTCCTGGCTTCACTTTTTCTTGGGACTCTGGCGACTAGCTCCCAATCCAGCCACCTTCTGGGTCTGGCCCTGACTCTCACTTAGGGGTCCTAAATTTCTGGCCTGGCTCTTGGACCCCAAGGGTGGCTTCTGCTTTGGTTACCTCTTTTAGAACCACCCACATGTATTCACAGCTGTGGCATGGATTTCTCCTTGTAAAAATTTCTCCAAGTTTTTCTCCTTGTAAAAACTCCTGCCAGCTGAAGCTGTGCCCTGCCCTGCACCCACAGGGCAGATCTCTTGGGCCTGAAGACTGGCTCACATTGAAATCAAGAGCACCACACGTCTTGGACTTGGTAATCTATACTCTTGGATCCTCTCTATAGTGAACCAGCCATTTATTTCTGCCTGCTTATCCCCATCCATTTTCAAAACTGTCCTTGGCTCATAATTTCTTGCTGATGGGATCTTCCAGCATGTCACCCTTTATTTAGAAAGGTTTCTCATGCATGTAAAATCACCTGCTACAATGTACAATTTAGCATGGATTAATAGCATCACAAGCAATAAATAATAAAGTAAAAGAAAAATAGAATTTACAGTTTTCTTATATCTTAATTTAGTTCTAGTTTATTTTCTTTCTGACCCCTCCCCAAGATTGTGTAAGATTTCTTTGTTTTAAAACAAATATTAAGAATCCAATAGGTGACAAATACTTCTATATCTTTTAAAAAATCTTTATTGGAGTATAATTGCTTTACAATGTTGTATTAGTTTCTGCTAAAAGTAAATCAGCTATACATATACATATACATATACATATATCCCCATATCCCCTCCCTCTTGCATCTCCCTCCCACCCTTCATGTCCCACCCCTCTAGGTGGTCACAAAGCACCGAGCTGATCTCCCTGTGCTATGCAGCTGCTTCCCACTAGCTATTTTATATTTGCTGGTGTATATATGTCCATGCCATCTATTGAGATTATCATATGGTTTTTATCCTTAAATTTGTTAATACGGTGTATCACATTGATTGATTTGCATGTATTGAAGAATCCTTGCATTCCTGGGATAAACCCCACTTGATCATGGTGTATGATCCTTTTAATGTGCTGTTGGATTCTGTTTGCTAGTATTTTGCTGAGGATTTTTGCATCTATGTTCATCAAAGATATTGGCCTGTAGTTTTCTTTTTTTGTGACATCTTTGTCTGGTTTGGGTATCAGGGTGATTGTGGCCTCGTAGAATGAGTTTGGGAGTGTTCCTCCCTCTGCTATATTTTGGAAGAGTTTGAGGAGGATAGATGTTAGCTCTTCTCTAAATGTTTGATAGAATTTGCCTATGAAGCCATCTGGTCCTGGGCTTCTGTTTGTTGGAAGATTTTAAATCACAGTTTGAATTTCAGTACTTGTGATTGGTCTGTTCATATTTTCTATTTCTTCCTGGTTCAGTCTTGGAAGGTTGCACTTTTCTAAGAATTTGTCCATTTCTTCCAGGTTGTCCATTTTATTGGCATATAGTTGCTTGTTGTAGTCTCTCATGATCCTTTGTATTTCTGCAGTGTCCATTGTTACTTCTCCATTTTCATTTCTGATTCTGTTGATTAGAGTCTTCTCCCTTTTTTTCTTGATGAATCTGGCTAATGATTTATCAACTTTGTTTATCTTCTAAAAGAACCAGCTTCTGGTTTTATTGATCTTTGCTATTGTTTCCTTCATTTCCTTCTCCTTTATTTCTGATCTGATTGTTATGATTTCTTTCCTTCAGCTAACTTTGGATTTGTTTTGTTATTCTTTCTCTAATTGCTTTAGGTGTAAAGTTAGGTTGTTTATTTGAGATTTTTCTTGTTTCTTGAGGTAGGATTATATTGCTATAAACTTCCCTCTTAGAACAGCTTTTGCTGAATCCCATAGGTTTTGGGTCATCTTGTTTTCATTGTCATTTGTTTCCATTTATTTTTTGATTTCCTCTTTGATTTCTTCAGTGATCTCTTGGTTTTTTAGTAGCATATTGTTTATCCTCCATGTGTTTGTGTTTTTTACAGTTTTTTCCTGTAATTGATATCTAGTCTCATAGCATTGTGGTCAGAAAAGATACTTGATACAATTTCAATTTCCTTAAATTTACCAGAGGCTTAAATGTCCCAGAGGC
The DNA here is from genome assembly GCF_964341445.2 of Mesoplodon mirus. Classification (NCBI taxonomy): domain Eukaryota; kingdom Metazoa; phylum Chordata; class Mammalia; order Artiodactyla; family Ziphiidae; genus Mesoplodon; species Mesoplodon mirus. Next base: position 52,945,762 of record NC_138990.1, on the reverse strand, counting down.
TTGATTTGTGACCCAAGATATGATCTCTCCTGGAGAATGTTCCACGAGCGCTTGAGAAGAAAGTGTATTCTGGCATTTTTGGATGGAATGTCCTATAAATGTGAATTAAGTCCATCTGGTCTAATGTGTCATTTGAAGCTTGTGTTTCCTTATTTATTTTCATTTTCAATGATCTGTCCATTGGTGAAAGTGGGGTGTTGAAGTCCCCTACTATTATTGTGTTACTGCTGATTTCCCCTTGTATGGCTGTTAGCATTTGCCTTATGTATTGAGGTGCTCCTATGTTGGGTGCATAAGTATTTACAATTGTTATATCTTCTTCTTGGATTGATCCCTTGATCATTATGTAGTGTCGTTCTTTGTCTCTTGTAATAGTCTTTATTTTAAAGCCCATTTTGTCTGATATGAGTATTGGTACTCCAGCTTTCTTTTGATTTCCATTTGCATGAAATATCTTTTTCCATCCCCTCACTTTCAGTCTGTATGTGTCCCTTGGTCTGAAGTGGGTCTCTTGTAGACAGCATATATATGGGTCTTGTTTTTGTAACCATTCAGCCAATCTGTGTCTTTTGGTTGGAGCATTTAATCCATTTATATTTAAGGTAATTATCAATATGTATGTTCCTATTACCATCTTTTAAATTGTTTTGGGTTTGTTTTGGTAGGTCTTTTCCTTCTCTTTTGTTTCCTGCTTAGAGAAGTTCCTTTAGTGTTTGTTGTAAAGCTGGTTTGGTGGTGCTGAATTCTCTTAGCTTTTGCTTGTTGGTAAAGGTTTTAATTTCTTCACTGAATCTGAATGAGATCCTTGCTGGGTAGAGTAATTTGGTTGTAGGTTTTTCCCTTTCATCACTTTAAATATGTCCTGCCACTCCCTTCTGGCTTCCAGAGTTTCTGCTAAAAGATCAGCTGTTTACCTTATGGGGATTCCCTTGTATGCTATTTGTTGTTTTTCCCTTGCTGCTTTTAATACTTTTCCTTTGTATTTAATTTTTGATAGTTTGATTAATATGTGTCTTGGCATGTTTCGTCTTGGGTTTATCCTGTATGGGACTCTCTGCACTTCCTGGACTTGAGTGACTATTTCCTTTCCCATGTTAGGGAACTTTTTGACTATAATCTCTTCAAATATTTTCTCAGACACTTTCTTTTTCTCTTCTTTTTCTAGGACCCTATAATTCGAATGTTGGTGTGTTAACTATTGTCCCAGAGGTCTCTGAGACTGTCCTCAATTCTTTACATTCTTTTTTCTTTATTCTGCTCTGTGGCAGTTATTTCCACTATTCTATTTTCCAGGTCACTGATTGCTTCTTCTGCCTCAGTTATTCTGCTATTGATTCCTTCTAGAGTATTTTTAATTTCATTTTTGTGTTGTTCATCATTGTTTCTTTGCTCTTTAGTTCTTCTAGGTCCTTGTTAAATGTTTCTTGTATTTCCTCCGTTCTATTTCTGAGATTTGGGATCATCTTTACTATCATTACTCTGAATTCTTTTTCAGGTAGACTGCCTATTTCCTCTTCATTTGATGTCTTCTTTTTTATTGTAGCCAAATAACTACACTTTGAGCTAGATGTTCTTTCTTCCCTATTTGCAGATGATGAAACTGAGACTTAGAGGGAAAGGGAATATGCCCTAAATCAAACACACATTAGACATATCCATAGCATGATTCAAGCCCAGGTATGTCTGATGTACAAAACCCATTTAACTCTTCAGAACCAATGCTTTGATTTCACAGTTAAGGAGAATAATGCTCAGAGAAATTAAGTTACTTGCATAAACTCTTTGATGACATCTTGTAGGTTTTCTGGCTTCCAGTGCTTCTCCGCTGGACCACACTAACTTTTAACTTAATTAGATAAAGCAATTGAAGTAGATACTAATGTCCATGCAGTAGTGGAACATCACCTTTTATTTTCTCTCCCTTGGCCTGTCCCTACTATCTTTTGTGCTCCTTGTTTCTTCCTTGGATCTTTTATTCTGTTCCTGTGACCATGCCCTCTGGATGGTGCAGGGCTGGCAGCCTCAGGGGAATTTTGAGTTGCTTGGACCTGAGCAAAGTTGCTCCTTTTTTTTTTTTTTTTTTAAATAAACTCCTGACAGAATGAGCTCTTTCCCACCAGGTTAGTCCTCTTGTCCTATATTTCCTGTACCGTTAAATTGTCACTGTTTAAGCATCAGAAACCTCATCCTAATTCAGCTACACAAATTAGTTTACATCGATATCCTGAGAGTCTGAAAAAATCAGTGAAGTGTAGAATTTTTGAGCTGGAAGGGATCCTCAGTACAGGTCTAAAGGAATTTAAGGAGTGGTTCTACTGAATTTGGGCATCATGCCGGAAAGGAATCTGATATATTCAGTGTCTGCTTTCAGCTCCCCTTTGATTTCCTTTTATATGTGTTGGCGCAGGTATAGATTTGTGCCCTCTTAATCCATTTCTGTGAAAAAGCAGTAGAATAAGGTGTGAATGGCCTGGAGAGCAAATCACAGCTCTGTTATATGTGTGTAATGTCAGTGTATATATCCAGAGTGAATGCTTTTGAAAATCTGTACGAGCAAGACTGATCCCCGTGACAGTGGTCTTTGAACTCAGCGAAATAAAGAAGCGCCTTCTGTAATTAGGTAGAAATGCATGGTGGGACTCACCTTGGAAACCCTGAATATCAATGGACAATTCTGGGTCTTCTGCCTTCCTCACAATCCTATATACCACTCAGAGCAAGTTTGTATAAAACTCTTTGATTTTGTGAATTAAAGCCCAACAAGCAACCAATGAACAATATGACTGAAAGATTTTACTACAGGACTATGATACCAAAAGGATTCAGAGGACCACAATATATATCCACATCCACATTTGTTTGCACATCTGTGACTGCGTTGTCACAGTTTCATGTCAGTATATTATGAAGCAAATATTTAAACAAGATGTTAAGGGGCTAAATCACCCAGGCATGCTTATTTTCAAATAATTTCTTATGACCCAAATCCATTGAGCTTTGCTGGTCTCATAAATTGCATTGGCATTTAGAGAGAAGACATTGTGCCCAGAAATAGTGTTATCATGTTAGGTAAGCCCAGGGCATAAAATATATTCATATTGCACTGGGTGAGCACAGGCTGTTGGGGAGATAATAATGTACTTTCAAATCTCTTACCGCATGATGGAGCAAGTTTTGTTTTGAACCATAGAACTGACCACAGTCCATATGTATAACTGACATTAATTTTGCAACACAAATAAGGCTTACTTCCTTTCTTAGGGAACTTGAAGATAAGAAATAAGAAAAGGATATACCAAAACCCTTGTTTATCCATTAATTATACATAAATCTGTTGCATACCAACTATTTGTTGGGCTGTTTTATAGGCACTGGAGTTACTGGAGGAGAAAATTGACAAAAATTTCTGTTTCCCTGAAATTTACTTTCAAGTACAGGAAAACCAGAAATAAACATACTAAATAAACCAAATCTATAGTATGACAGAAGAAAATAAACACTATGGGAAAAACTAGAGCAAGATAAGAGGGCTTAGGTGGTTGCATATTTAAATAGGGTAATCTGATACTTTTCTGAGAAGGCAACATTTAAGCAAAAGGTCCATGGAGGAAAAGTGAGCCATGTGGCTATCTGGGGGAAGGGAGTGTCAGGAAGAGAAAGCTCCAAGTGCAGAAGCCCTGAGATGGGAGTGTGCCTGGATAGTTCCAGAAACAGTAAAGAAGGTAGGTTATCTGGAGGGAAGTGAGCAAGGGGATAAGACCTGCAAGAAAATGGTGGGGTGTGGTGGGGAGTGGGAGAGGCTAGATTTTATAGCTTTGTATGCTTTGTTTTGACTCTGATGACATGGGAACAACTGTAGTGCTTTGAGCAGAGAAGTAACATGATATCATTTTCAGCTGGAAAACTCTGGCTGCTGTGTTGAGTGGAGTGTAATGGGGAATGGTAGACACAGAGAGACTGGTTAGTGGCATAGGCAGTAATGCCAGGTCAAGCTGAATACAAGAATAATGGAAATTTCTATACTGGCAGAGTAGCCAAAGTCACTGCAATATAGATGTAAATGTGTCAAAAAGCAACACCTTACTTGATTTACAGTAGTGCAGAGTCAGTAGTAATGGGACAGTGTGCCTGGAAAGACTAGTTTATTCACTTTTCTGTGATACAGTGAAGTGTGAATAGGACTGCCCTTATTGTTAGAGACCAGGCTGTTTTTAGCCCAATGTGATTTGAACTGTGCCACATGGTCTTCTAACTAATTGTTCCAAACTCCAATCTGCTTAAATGAATAAAAGTATCAGTTCTAGAAATCCTTATTTTAATGGTGGTGAGAAATCATTTAATCATTAATAGGTAGTAAGATCCCAGCAAGAAATAATATATTAGGCTGTTAAGGTCAGGGGTAGGGCTTCAGAGAAGAGGATGTAGAGGTGAAGTTTTGGTGGATGAGAGGAATAGTATTGTAAGTTTCACTATGGACAATTCAAAGCAACCAACCATGAGGTGACAGCTTTGAGTGCTTGAGAGGGGTTGAGGCCACTGAGAGTGGTTGTGGTGAATTAGCTAAAAGAAACTCCACCTAATTCACACTTCTGTTTTAGGGCTTCCTTGCACCCCAAGTGCTAGAAGCAGCTTTCACCCATGTGTTCAGATGAGATCTCATTTAGCATCAACATTTGCTGGAATTCTTTATGCACAGTGTGTTTTCTTTATGCTTGCAGCTGATTACTTGATTTCATTAGATGCATTCTGTAATGCAATGATGGAAACACTTCAGTGGAAAATTGCTTTAGCTCTTTATTGGAAGGAAATCTTTGGTGACAGTAACACTAGTCTAATTTTGATAGTTTTACTGAAGAGAGGGAAGAAAGGTAAAAAGAGAAGAGAGTTTCCATGAATGTGACTGAAATTTAAAAGAGCCAGAGCAGAGTAAGCATCATGGACTGAGGCATGAGGAGCCAGGGAAGCTTTACCCAGTGGAAGAGGGGAACATGAGGCTTATCCTTAACATTTCCATGCTCCTCCAGTCCATCTTCTCACTGTCACTTTGGAATGTTCCCTTATTTGGGTTTTGAGCTAACCAGTCATTCTAAAAAGGCTCTTTTAGACACAGAAGCATGTTTGTCTGCCTGATACTTTAAAACAAGCAACTAAGAAATATAGAAATGGAAAGGGAAAAATACTAGGCAGATAGGATATGCTTTGTCTCAGATGGAATTGTAAATAGCAGAAAAGCCTAGGCCATTAGCTGTTTTAGTCTCCAGTGCTAAAGATGCTATGTGATGATTCAGGAAATGTTCTCATGGTTGCTGTCTGTATCATCAGTAATGAGCTTACTCCTCGTCATTCCCCATGACCCCCTACACTAACTCTGGGGCAACTGCCTTTTAGGTACCATTTCAGGAGGTAATGGAAGGATTACTATGGTCTCCTCCCTCAAATGTTTCTTCTACCTCTGTGAGAATTCCATAAAATATTTTAATAAGGGTAACTTCTTTTCCATTTAGAAATTGATTAACATGGAAATAAATTTAGAATGGAGAATATTCATGTTTTAAGATGACTAAGATCACTTTCTTAATGTTTCCTCTTAAAACTTCACAGAATGCTAGGCTAACAAGACATGAAGAGACACTGAAGGAGGTACAGGAATGTGAAGCTGTTATATAGTGTGTTTGCTGATGGAAAGTTGTTTAAATAGGGGAATGTGATCTATCTGGGCTCTCACAGTTTCAGTCCCTGTGATAATCCCTTGCTCCATATTTTATATCTTTCTTTTCTGTGCCCCTTCTTCTTTATTATCGTGGCCTTAGCCTAGTCTTTAAAAAAAACTCTAAACCAGTTTTTTTTTTTTTTTTTTTTGGTGGTACGTGGGCCTCTCACTGTTGTGGCCTCTCCCGTTGCGGAGCACAGGCTCCGGACGCGCAGGCCCATCAGCCATGGCTCACGGGCCTAGCCGCTCCGCTGCATGTGGGATCTTCCCGGACCGGGGCACGAACCCGTGTCCCCTGCATCGGCAGGTGGACTCTCAACCACTGCGCCACCAGGGAAGCCCTAAACTAGTTTTAAAACAACATAAATGGTGAAATTTTCCTGTTACAGTCTTCATCACATTGTAAGAACTCCCCTTTGACTCTCAGAAAGCACATATGAAGCATTCATGATTACTCCCTGACAGGACCCTGCACTTTCTGCCCACCTGGCAGCAAACAAAGATGGTAGGAAGAACTTCTGCCTCTGAAGCTAGATATTGGCTGGAACATTTGTAGAGTGTTAGTGCTAAGAAGAGGAAGATGAGGGACCACTTCTGGGGGCATCCAGTTAAGCAAGTATTGAACTTAAACTTTCTGGCTAACCATTTCCCAACAAACATTCTCTCTCGGCTTCTTTCCTCCTCTGTTTTGTTTATGCATTGAACAAATATAATAACTATTCTGTAATAAGATTGAGAAATGTAGCAGATTACATTTCTTTCAAAATGGGCTTAGCAAGATTTTTGGTCCTGTGTACTCTTACTCTCCTGGAAATTTTTTAATTAATTAATTAATTAATTTTTGGCTGCTTGGATCTTTGTTGCTGTGCATGGGCTATCTCTAGTTGCCACAAGCAGGGGCTACCCTTTGTTGTGGTGCGTGGGCTTCTCATTGCAGTGGCTTCTCTTTGTTGCAGAGCATGGGCTCTGGGCACATGGGCTTCAGTAGTTGTGGCTCATGGGCTCTAGAGCACAGGCTCAGTAGTTGTGGTGCATGGGCTTATTGCTCCACGGCATGTGGGATCTTCCCAGACTAGGACTCAAACCCATGTTCCCTGCATTGGCAGGCAGATTCTTAACCACTGTGCCACCAGGGAAGTCCCACTGTCCTGGAATTTTGCCACACCCCTATTATGAGGTGGAGTATGTTTCTTCTCCCTTCCTCTTGAACCTAGAAGAGTATTTTGATTTCCTCAGTGAATACAGTGTTGCAGAAATGGCACCACCTGACTTCTGAGGCTGTGTCACAAAATGGATTACAGCTTCTGTGTGTGTGTCTCTCTCTCAGAATGCTTGCTTATAGAACCCAGCCACCATGTTGTCAGGAAGCCCAAGCTGCATGGAGAGGTTATGTATAAGTGTTAGGGCAATCAGCCCCAGATAAGGTCCAAGACAGCAGTTGGCATCACCTGCCAGATATTTGAGTGAATGAGATTTCAGATGATTTTAGTACCTAGCCATTGAGGTATGCCAACTGATGCCAAGTGGAACAGAAATGAACTGTCCCTGACAAGCTCTGCCCAAATTGCAGATTTGTAAGCAAGATAAATGTTGTTGCTTTAAAACACTGAGTTTGGAGATTGTATGCTACAGAGCAGTAGACAGTCAGACTAGGAAGAAAGAAGAAAAACCTATATTCTGAAAAGAGGAAATTCTAGTCTATAGCAAAGGCAGCTTCTCCTTCTAAGAAGCAATAATGATACAATATAATTATAGCAGACATAGCTGCTTTGTCCTTTTCATTAATTTCCCTAAATAAAGCATTTTTCTTAAAATTAAATCATTGGATAGTGAAGTAAAGAAAAATGTGAAACACTCTGTCTTCTAACAGACTAGGAATATGTATAAAACCTAGATACTGCTGTGCTTTTCCCTAAAGATGCAACACTTTATTATTTGGGAGTCTTCTAATCTAACACCCTCCACTCCAAGGGTAGGCCCCAGACTTGCTTTGTTTCCTGTCACCCATCTCATCTCCTGTGCAGCTGTCGAAAATGAGACTCAAGGTCACCAAAGATTATCAGGTGACTTCAAAGTAGCCAGGAGCTTTAGAGTTTGCTTAACTCTCTAGATTACTGCTTTCATTTTGGTTTTGGCCTCTGAGGACATCCCTTGCATTCTTGTAAAGTAAAACAAAACTGTTTTTCTAAATCCAGTATTTGTAGCTGTTTCTAGCAGGAAGATTAGTTTTGAGGATATGTGTGTGCTCATTTGCCAGAAATAAAAATTTGGCCTCTTTTTTTTTTTTTTAAAGGTAGTTTATGTTGAATAATACAGACCCTTTTGTTTGTTTCTCCTTAAGTGTCAGAATATAATTTTCAAGTAACTCGACTGAGATAGGAATTCAGTTGAAAGTCAAAGCTTCAAAGTCAGAGCTTCTGCATAATTCTCTCAAATAATTAGGACGTTGAAATGGCAACCTTGACTTTTCTTATTCAACCTTTAACCAAATGAACTACTGGCCACAAATTACCGCTCCTGACTCTGCTTTCTTTGAGCTTCATTTGATGACCAAACTTTATTGAAATCATAGTGGTTGGTTTCTTTCTTCATGGATGTGATTTTGAGTGTCATGAAGATACTCAGGTATAAACTGCACCCTAGTTTATTTTATAAATTGAATCATCTACTCTATTCAGAAGTAGTTTCACAGCCCTGAAAAACAGAATTAAGGTGAGTAGAAACCACCTATTTAAAATGTTTAAGTTCCTAAGCAATGTTGTGATCCTTACTGAGACCTATGGACCTTTCCATACTTAGTATTTCTTTGGTGCTTCCATTAAAAAATATATATTTACACGTGGAACATATTCAGCTGGAAGAGTGTAGAGAGAGATGCAAGTTAAGCGTGCAGCTGGATTCCAGGCATTTTGTTAAAATTTTAAAACTTGCAGGCTAGAGGCAATTTTTAAAATTGTAACTTTTGCTTCTGAGGCAGAACAGACATTATCTCAAACTAGTTCATTTGTTTTTGATTCTCTGTGTTTTTTAAGGGCATTTTAAACTAACTGACCAATCTGGGAAGACCTAGGAAATGAATGTCTTATCTATTATGGCTTGAAGTTCTCAATGCGCAAATCATAAATCATGTCAACAGATGCTACATGAAGCAAACATTAAACTCAAAGATCCAAAGCTTCAGATGGTAATTTTTGTAGGGAAGTTGATATATAGTCAATAAAGGAAACAAAAGTTATTGGGAGAAAAATGAACCAAATAGGTTTGACTTAGAAAGTCATTCAAAATAGCAACTTTGGGGCTTCCCTGGTGGCGCAGTCGTTGAGAGTCCGCCTGCCGATGCAGGGGACACGGGTTCGTGCCCCGGTCCGGGAAGATCCCACATACCGTGGAGCGGCTGGGCCCGTGAGCCATGGCCGCTGGGCCTGCGCATCCGGAGCCTGTGCTCCACAATGGGAGAGGCCACAGCAGTGAGAGGCCCGCGTACCGCAAAAAAAAAAAAAAAAAAAAATAGCAACTTTGTATGAGGCAGTGTGACTTGTATGAAGTGAGATATATTCACAACAACCGTTAGAGATCATTTGATTATTAACTCCAGTCACCTGTGATAACTTGGAAATACAATAAAAACTAGCTTGTAAAGTTTCAAAAATCTTGATTATGGTGCAATTTTATTTACTGAAGGTCAAATATCATCCTACAGGCTCATAAGGATGAGCTGGCTTACTGAAAACTGGAAGCATTGCTCTGAAGAATATGGGATAGTTAAGCTAATTGTCCAGTTTTCCTCAAATTGAACTTCATTTAAAACAAGCTTAAAAGCTTCTGACTTTTGACATTACAAAGCCTTATCAAAATAGCAGTAAATCAAGAGTAATTTAAATGCAAGCTATCAAAGTTTCTTAAATAAATAGGATTAACCAGCTCTCAGAATGCTGGATTCAAGTTTTATAACATACAATACTGTGTATAAGTGGCATTTAAAAGCAAAACACCTAAAGTACTGCATTAAGAGGAGCTATTCAAATTAGTACTTTGAATAGAAGCATTTACAGGTAGGTAACATTTAATTATCAAAGCAAACAGAAATTGAAATACACACTAACTGTGTAAACATTTCAGGTAAATTAAATTGGTCCCTAACAGAAAGATAAATCAGGAATCCCATATGAGACCAGGGACTTCAAAAAATCAAGCCCTTGAGCAAAGTGTTAATTAAACTGAATGCTTGAGAACTATATTCTTGACCAATGAGAGAGGAAGGAGGGAACAGGAGCAGTAAAAAGATCATCGTGTTGCTCTTTTAAAAATTTCCTCCTGGTTTAAATAGACTGAAACACAGCAATCTAATTAACTAAACCTCTTTTCCAAAGAGTTTTGGGATTGACAATTTCTACGTAAATTCTAAACACCTGTGTCTCCTGGCAGTCTAAAAGAAGGTGGTAATATCAGTCATAGCTCTTCCCTCTTCCATATTCATATCCACTCATTCATGCTTCATTTATTCATTGAAAAAACATAATTAATAATGGGCACTCTTCTAGATATGAGGGCCAATGATGTGAACAGAAAAAACAAGTGTCTAAAGTCATGCACAAAACCTGTTGATTCTTTATTCACTACTCCAACAGTTACTCTGATCAACCATTAATTCATTATATTAATTTACTTTCTTGAGCATAGAAAGATCCAAATTCCTTTCCATGTTTGAGGATTTTATGGTTTATAGCTGGACCAAAAAAATAAACGCTATAAAGCAACATTATAAGTGCCCCCATATTTGTGAACACAGGGAATCATGTAAGTAATTAGGGAGAATTACTACCTCACATGGCAGGTGTGTGGGAAGGCTACCTAGAGGAGAGGATTTATGTCTTGAGATGTGAAGGTAGTTGCAAGTTAGAAGGAGGAAGGTGGATGTGTAGGATATTCTATGTAAAAAAGCAGCATGTTCAAAATTGCAAAGGTGTGCAAGGCTGAATTTTCAGTTAAGTAATGTAACTACAACACAGGTGGGAATGCAGGACCTGGTAAGAAAAGATGAGGGCAGAGAGGTGGATAAACCCAGAAGAATCTAAAGGACAATGTTAGGAAATTTGAATTTTCACCTGAGAACTGATGAAGGCTATGTAACAGGAAGAGACAGGGTGAGAGATTTGCTTCTCAGAGAAGCCAGCCTAGCATCAGTGTAGAGCCCCTGCTCCAGCTGGACTGTTCTATAATGGAATATGTTATTTGAAGGCACATTCTTGCTTGCTGCTGTGCTCTTTATTTTTACTGTTCTGTCTACAATAGTAGTTTTTAAAATTTCTTCCCATCCTAATCACAGATGTTTCTCGAGGCCCAGTAAAATCCTCATTTCCTCATTCAGCAAACTTCAACAGATGGTTTTGAGCACCTACAATATCAGACATGACTCCTGCCCTCACGGAGGATTTCCTGATTATGCCAACTGGAAGTTAGTCCTCTTTACTTCATACTTCTATAGGAGTTTGTTCATACCACTCCTAAGACATTTATTTGGAATTCCCTTTGTACGCCTCAGGGTTCTGTCAGGAAACAGTCAACTCACTGAAATAAGACAATTTGCAAAGAGTTGAGTAAAAGGACTATTTACAAAGATGTGAGCAGGTGCTCTGATCCATACTGCTGTGTAACAAACAACCCCAAACTTAGTGATATAAAGTAATAAGCCTTTTATTACACCAATGGATTCTGTGGGTCAGGAATTAGCGAAGGGCACAAAGAGGATGATTTTTTTCTGCCTCATGATATCTGGGGCTTCAGCTGAGAAGGCTCGAAGATAGGGGTTGATTTGTTGGCTGGGGTTAGATTCATTAGAAGGCATCTTCCCTCACATGTTTACCACCTGGGCTGGCACTGTTGAATGGAGCACATACGTATGGTCTTTCCATGTGGCTTGGCTGCCCTTCTTCACAATAAGCTTGCCATGAGATTGTGGAACTCTTTATATTTTGTCCTGGAGCTCTGAGGAAATAAGGCATAAGCAGAACAGCCCTTTCTGACATAGTCTCAGAAGTCAAAAGTACTGGTTCTGTTGCATTCTATTAGTTATGAGTAAGTGTCCAAGGCCAGCCCAGGTTCAAGCAAAAATGTCCTGGACTTCATTGAGTGATGGGAGGAGTGCCAAAGCATTCGCAAATGTCTTAAAATGCTGCAACAGGGTTTACAGAAGCTAACCAGGGATAGTATAGTGCCCTAGGTCCAGCCACAGCAGTAGCTGAATTCCTATTTCTATTTCTGAAGAAGCAAAGGAAGGGAGAATTTCCCAGAATCGAGAGCTATAAGAAAGAGCCACATGATGGTACCATGGCCTTCAGTAGAGAGATATAGCTAAATGAGGGCAAGAAGGAAGAAGGACGCAGGAAAATAAACACCTAACCTCACTTTGTTGATGTCTTCTGGTGCCTCTCCATTGGCCAAACCCAAATGGAAGACTGGGAATTCATTCCATACAGATCAACCTCTGAGGCTAAGAGCAGGGTAAGAATGGTAGAAAGTGAATCTGGAGGGACAAACAGAAGATATCCAACACATCCTTTTGTTACAGTTAACTACTTACTCCCCGCATTCAGACATGTACCCCCATCATTCTTTCTCCATTTGACAATGCACAAACATGTAAGGTATGTTTTGTATAAGTAGGAGCTTAGTACTTGTTTATTGAACAAGTGATTAATGGCTAATTCTACAAGTGAATAAATACACAGAATATCCTTTTGTACATCAGATTCTCCCTTTTAAATTTCACGTGGATTTAGAGATGATACTAATTACTTATCTACTAGATAGTCAATAAGTTACATTATTTTTACCATATACATTTTTTTAAAGCCTAAAGCATAGGACTTAAACAGCTTTTATCAAAAATGTTTAAAATGGAAGCAGTCAAGAGTGCAGATTTGTTCATAATAAATAATGGGACCATGTTTCTAACCTATAATGTGAGCCAAGAGGTTAAGAGAACTTTGGGGCAGCTTAATTCTATTGGTTATGGTGACTCCAGGCAGTATTGTCATTTCTAGGAAATGGCTTTGGAATTTCTTCTATTTTTATCAGTTTTCTAATAGAGAAGAACATTGGGAAGTTAAGGGAAAAAAGAAGTCTCTCATGTAAAATATGCACTAGACTGTAAGGAAACCAAGATGTATTGGCGGTTGGGAGGCAGTGTAGGTAAAAAAGTGTCATTATGGTAAATGGAGGTTAATGTATCCTGACATTGTAAATATTTCTATCAACATGACTTAAACAGTATTAACAAAGAAACTAATGCAAGTTGGGGAAGATGAGTGACTTGTTACCAGGCATATCCCAGCTGAAGCAAAATGAAGGTCTGAAAGCCTTTATTATCTTCCCTACTTATTTGTGTTTCATTATGTATCAAATAAAATAATAGAAAATAATAGAAAAACATAGAAAAACTGTATGGTATGGCAGAAAAATTCTTATTTCAGCATATTCAGGGAAGTATTGGGGTAAAATCATAGTTACTCTATTCAAGGAAATGTTCTGAAAGTAGTAACCAAAATTGTTAGAAAACATCTATTAAGTACTTGACCTGAGAGGCCCTCCACTCCCCCAACTGGGTTTTTAATTGAACAATGTAGATAATTGTTTCATTCTGACCCCCAAGAAACTTTGGCTATGATTAAAGAGCCAAAGTAAGCACCAGATCAAGGACAGAGATCCAGAATCTTAAGCTTCATTCTGTGGCCTTTCCCATATTCATGCCACCTCACGATTCATGATTAGGTAGTACATTAAAAAATAAAAGAAAACATGATTTAGTGTGTCACTGGAGAAAGGTAATAATTATATTTAGAATGTACTCAAGGCACAAATGATATGTATATGAGACTTGGCTCTCAGTTTTTAAAACTATGGCTTTATGGGTTTCCTGAAAGGGCGTACAGTGGTACATCTATTGTAATGAGAAATCTTAAATTATTTTAAGTAGATCAATATGAATTCAGCATCTTGATTAGCAGTATTGACACTTCTCAGATTCCAGTTTTACAACATCTGAACACCTAATTATGGGTAAAAATGAGTTCTCAGGTGGCTAATCAAAGAGTAATTTTATTTGGCCACTGTTGGAATTTGAATGCCAACAAAGGAAGCAGAAAGCCTGGATGTGTATTTTAGTTGGCAGAATACAGTTGTTTCTTAAGTCTTTTCCTTCCTTGCATCTCATGTCTTAAATATTATATATTTTGTCCCTGTACCACACCCTGCAATGAATTTAATATCACAAACTCTAATGAATCAATGTGTTGCATTCAAATTCAATAGTGATAATGTATATTTTTTATTTTCATATGCCACCATGAAACAAAAATATTTTGCAAAAATTTACTGCCTCATGTATATGAACCAGAGGTGGCTTATGTATTTTAACAATATTTGTACACTCTCTCCCTTAATCAATGTATTGTGTTTCCAAAGCTGAGTTGAGGACAATCATTGTCAATTTAATAAAGAGAAATCAACTTACCTAACTAGGCATATGTTATAATGTCGGTGGAAATTGTATACTATTGATTTAACTTTTGGAGAGAATAGTTATGTGGTGACTATTCTTATTATGATGTTGCTTCATCCAAAAGAAATGGCTGTACAAAAGAAATGGCTATACACAGGTTTAACTCTCTTCAGCAAATGTTTTCCTAAACTTTCGTGTTATATTTTAAATTAAACCTATTCAAATGAATAGACTCATATTAGAACATATCATCTTCCTTCCTGAATCCCCATTTACCATCCTTTATATATAACTTCCCCGCCTTTGTCAATGAGACACCATTCTCCTAGACTTAGAGTAGTAATTTTAAGCTTGGAGTGAATTTCTTTCACTGACACCCATTCTCTTTTTTAATTAGTCATTATGTTCTGTCACTTTTCTTTCAAAAAGCCTCTTATACTCATATTTCCTCTGCTTTTCTATTCTCACTGTCACTGTAATTCATACCTAAGGTAACTTGGAGAATTACCAGGAGAATGGGGGACCATTCTTGGATACTACACAACCTTGAATAATGCAGCCACAGGAAACACCATCTATGTTACAATCTTCATTCATAAACCAAGGAAGCTGAAACTCAGATAAGTTGAGGGTTTTGCCCAAGGTCAGGAAGTTAGCAACTGGCAGAGGTGAGCTTGAAATCTTGACCGATTCTCATCCCACTCTGCTACCACAACCTACTTCAAGGAGAGGGACCTTGTGATGCTTGATATTGTTTTAAGTGTGCTTGTTTTCCCAACAAATTATTAATTTCTTAAATTAATGATGTCTTTAATTTCTTAAAAAATTGTTATTTAAATACTGATGCAGTAAGCATAATTCTCTGTGAGTTAGGCTGTGATACAGAGAACATTAGGAGGAAAACTGAGTGTTTCTATTTCCCAGATCATAAAACTCTGATCTCTGTGTATGATCATGTGATCTCTAGTTAGGACCTCAGCTTGCATTTAATTGATACAGAAAAGGGAGATATGTTGGAGGCTGTAATGGGGCCTCTCAGAACAAATATCAAATGCTGGATTACAGGAGAATCTACAAGACGTTGGGGACAGAGGAGCTAGAATGGTCCAATATGGTACTCTTGGTAAATATTTAAAATAATGCTCTGTGAATATCGTCATCAGCAAAGAAATGCACTGTGATTCAGAGCCATACTCTGAACTGAGAGTTTTAAGTTTGTATTTTAATATATTTTATATATTGGTTTTGAGGTTTGGAGGAACATTGTATATGTAAAAAATATTCATCCAGCCTGTCCAGGAATACTTGAAAATGTACCTGAAAGGTTAAAATGTTACATAAGCAGTGTGACACAACCAAGTTATGCTCATTATTAAAAGTTTAATATCATGTTACAATATCTAGTTTCAGGCTCCTTTGCCCTCTGCTATACAAGGCAATATAATTATTCTCCCTAGGAATGGCATACTGTCTTTTCTTCATCAAGAACTTAGCCAAACTCTATTTTGATCATTTTAGTTCAATCAATTCCCTCTTTTGCTTAATTAGCTTGTTACCTTTTTTAAAAAAAAATTTTTCCCCTTTGTTACACTCTCTGCTACGGGAACATAGACCACGTTCTACTTCAGAAATGTACCAAAATTGCCTCGGGTTATTTCTAGCTTCAAAATTCTCAGACTCTGTGACTAGAGCATCACAGGTCATCTCATCAGGCTTACTCATTAAAAGACAGTCAGTCCATAACCCATGGTATTGTCTCTTCTTGTGGCTTGTCTAAGATCAGTAATTTTTTTCTAGGTTATTACTTCCATGGGTCTTTTGCTGTTAAACATTTGTGATTTGCATAATTTCTTCCCAGAAAATGAACTCATTAGTTTTCAAAAGTTTAATACTGTTTTCTGTCTTTTGTTCATATTTATAACTTTATATTTAGGCTTTGCAACTTCAGAGCACATCTTATGCTTTACATATATGTCTATCTTCTGAATAACAAAAAATTCTCTACATTACAGTAAGTCCCCTACATACAAATGAGTTCTGTTCTGAGAGTGCGTTTGTAAGCCCAATTTGTTCCTAAGTCCAACAGAGTTCGCCTAGGTACCCAACTAACACAATCGGCTACATAGTATTGTACTATAATAGCTTTATAATACTTTTCACACAAATACTACATAAAAAAACCAAAAAATTTAAAAAATATTTTAATCTTACAGTACAGTACAACATCTGGCATACAGGGGTTGGCATCGAGTGAACAGGCAAGAAGAGTTACTGACTGGAGGAGGGAAAGGAGGTAGAGATGGTAGAGCTGAAGGATCATCAGCAATAGGAGACGGAGGGCAAGCTGCAATTTCACTCACGCCTGATGTTGATGGCACAGGTTCTGGTTCCTTGCTGGATTCAATTCTATCTACCCTCTTGAAAAAATGATCCAGTGATGACTGGGTAGTAGCTCTTTTTTTCTCATCATGGATGACTTGGTAGCACTGGATTGTATTCTGAACTTCTGCTGCAACCTTTGTGTACCATTCTACATTCAGGTCCTGTGTCTCAAAACCTAGCAGTGCCTCCTCAAATAAAGAAAATCCCCTTGCCATTTCCTGCGTCATGAATCTCTTCAGTTACTTCTTCTTCCCCTTGTCTCTCTTCGTCCTTTCTCTGGGCCTCCAATTCCATCAGGTCTTCATTAGTAAGCTCCTCGTGTTGCACAGCAAGGAGTTCAATATAGTCGTCCTCTTTGCAGATCTAGCTCCAGCTTCTCTCTGAGGGTCACTATGTTGCTGAAGACATTTTGGACTCTTCATCCACCTTCTCAAATCCATGAAAATCATGAACAAACTGCAGGCAAAGTTCCTTCACATTCATGGTGTTGGCTGTAACCTCACACCAAGCAAAGTCAATGTTTTTTATGGCCTTGTAGATATTATAGTCCTTCCAAAATTGTTGCAAGGTTGTTCCTGTTTCATTACTCACCTCTACGGCCTGACGAAAAATGTGACATAAATAATATTTATTGAAGGTCGCTATAACTCCCTGGTCCATAGGTTGGATGAGCAACGTAGTATTCGGTGGCAGATGCACTACTTTGACGTTGGGATGAAAGTCATCCGTGAATGAGGGGTGGCCCGGAGCATTGTCGAGCAGCAAAAGAATGTTGAATGGGACCTCCTTCTGCAAGCAATATTTCTCAGCCTCCAGGATGAAGTGGTGGAAAAACCAGTCCTGGAAAATAGCCTGTGTAACCCAGGCTTTGGGGTTACTCTTCCACACAACAGAAAGAGAGCCCTTGGCTGTATTTTTAAGGGCTCTTGGGTTCTCTGAATGATAAACTAAGGGAGGCTTCAGCTTCATATCACCAGAAGCATTGCCACCAAACAACACAGTTAGCCTATCCTTTGCTGCTTTATAGCCTGGCATCAACTTTTTTTTCTTACTGATGTAACTTTGGTCTGGCATCCTCTTCCAATACAGTCCTGTCTCATCCACATTAAAAACCTGTTCAGGTAAATACGCTCTTTCATCGATAATTTCTTGAAGTGTTTCAGGAAATTCCCAGGCAGCTACCATATCTGCACTTGCTGCCTCTCCACTTACTTTTACACTGTGAAGGTTGGCTCTAGCCTTGAACTGATGAAACTAGCCATGGCTGGCATTAAAAGATGTGGCCTCTGATCCTTTGCTGTGTTTCTTCTTCAAGTCTTCATAAAGGCTTTTATCTTTCTTTGAATCAGCATTAAGCTGAGTGGGACTTGACGCTGATGCTGATCCTGCATCCACACACTGAGAAGTTTCTCCATCTCCTCCATCACTTTTCCACACTTCTTCAATATTATTGTCAACATCATTGGCCCAGCAGACTTCACATGTTCCACGATCTTGTCCTCATTCTTTAGAATCGTGCTGATGGTTGAACGATTCATGTTAAGAACAAGCAACATCTACCACCTTTTCGCCTCACTCCACTCTCTCAATTACTAGCACTTTTGTTTCCATCGTTATCACTTGGAGCTTCTTAGCAGTACCAGCTACATCACTGCTGCTTTTATGCTTGCTTCCAGACATCCTGGGCTTGAAATAAAGATATTGTACTACTGTACTCTGTACAGTACACAAAAGCACAATCACTTTTAGAGGATACATGCATGTGACAATGTATGCCAGACATGTGAACTGACTTACATGAGTGGACATGCAAATGCACATTCGCATCTTTGAAAGTTTGCAACTTGAAGGTTCGTATGTAGGGGACTTACTGTTTTCAATCAAGTACTCCTTTATCTGTTCAAAAATCAGTTACTGGGCTTCCCTGGTGGCACAGTGGTTGAGAGTCCGCCTGCCGATGCAGGGGACACGGGTTCGTGCCCTGGTCTGAGGGGATCCCACATGCCGCGGAGCGGCTGGGCCCGTGAGCCATGGCCGCTGAGCCTGCGCGTCCGGAGCCTGTGCTCCACAGCAGGAGGGGCCACAGCAGTGAGAGGCCCGCATACCACACACACACACACAAAAAAAATCAGTTACTGATTTCTGTGTTAGATATTGTAGTTATGACAAAGACAGCTGGTAGCAGTATCTGCCCTTAATGAATTTATGATCTAATAGGAATGATAAACAATATCTAACTCATACTTTGTATTCATTGTTTTAATTCCAGATCTGAATTATTACACTGAATCATTGGACAAGCCATAAGATCTTACTTGAATAGCTTCTCACGTGGTCACTGTAGCCATCAGACAAGAAAATATGCACAAATTACTTGTAATAACTCAAAATTCACTATATGCTACTTGCTATATTTTCATGACACATGGTAGAATTATAAGTGTTACAAGAGATACTGAGAAGGTGTTCTGAAAATTCAGTTGAATCACAAGATTTGATATCATTCAAATCTTATTTAATTGGGTATAATAGGGGGATAAATGTTAGTCAAATTTCTACTGTTAGGATATACTCCTTTATCTTTCAGTCTTCCATGTGCTTGGGCAGATTTCTACTGATTATAAACAAATAAAAGAAGGAAAGAGAAAGTAAAAGTCTGGAAAGGGTAAAAAAAGAAGGAAAGTAAGCAAAATTGAAAAATGACAAAAGGTCAAAAATATTTGGAAAGGAGACTAAAATAAAAATATTAGAAGGATGCAGAATACTAGGGAGAGAAGGATAATGTTAAAAAAAATTCAAGTGAGCATATTTTAAAGATCTTAATAGCTTTATTCAATGATTCATGAATCGAACAGCATCCAGTCTAGCAGATAGAGAGCTGAGGAGCTGTACAAAATGCAAAAGGCTTAATATGCAGAAGGGAATGGGAACAAGGGAGTTACACTAGGCAAAAAGCAGAATGGTTATGGCAAGGTCACTTTCCTTTAGGGGATGGCAGATTACCTAACTAGTGCTGATTAGGTGATTCCTGATTGACTGGTTTAAGATTCCATTTTTGGGAGAGCAGAAACTGTAATTAAGTCTCCTCTCAGTTTCATGACATGAGGCTTAGCATAAGTGACTCCATTTGAGGCCTATTGTCTTGTTTTTAACAATAGAAAGAGGACAAGAGTGTTACAGATGAAAACAGATTACAAAAGTTATTATTAATTCAACCCTAATAAACTTGCCTAAAATTAAGAAAGGAGTCTGCATTATTTGGCAAAAAGTTTAGATAATAATCAGCATTTTCAGATTTTTTGTAGTGACAAAATAGCTTCAATATCTCTTATTCATAAAACCACATCTATACATATTCATACGTCATTTAGTTTTAAGGATAGAATCATCAATGGCAGGAGGGAGAAGCATATATAAAAATAAAAGATTATAATGAATATAAGTGACAATCATGTCTGATTACCTACTTTTTTTTTTTTTTTCTGCAGAACCCAATTTTTTGGGATATGAGTGGCACTATTTTCAGGTTCTGTCAGCCCGTAGACAATCCATTTCTCCCCTGGTTTCTAAAGGTGGGCCAATAACCTGTTAGGACTAACGAGACCTGAGGGAAATTTTCTGAGAAAGACTTTCCTCCTTAATAAAAAGAAAGAGATGGGCATAAAGAATTTCAGACTTGCATCTTTCCCCTTGTTCCTGCTTTGGATTGCAATTGTTAGAGGAATTACTATAGTTATCCATGTGACTGTAAAACTCAAAAGAATTACTGAGAAGGTAACTCAAGGTTTTAAGATCATTGGGCCACTGAACCAATTTTTTTTTTTTTTTTTTGCGGTACGCGGGTCTCTCTCTGCTGTGGCCTCTCCCGTTGCGGAGCACAGGCTCTGGACGCGCAGGCTTAGCGACCATGGCTCACGGGCCCAGCTGCTCCACGGCATGTGGGATCTTCCCGGACCGGGGCACGAACCCGTGTCCCCTGCATCGGCAGGCAGACTCTCAACCACTGCGCCACCAGGGAAGCCCCTGAACCAATTTTGTAATAACTACTTACCTTTGAAATTAATACTACCCAAGACAGTAAACATTCATTTTAGGCTACCTTTGGTGTTTTTATCTTGCTGATTGAGAAATCCTAATTGAATCATAATACAAATTAATTTAAAAAAAGACTTACCCTTTAATGTGACTCTTCAAGAACTCAGAGAAAATATCCATGAAGATGATGGAGAAATAATATTCCCGTGTTTCCTATAACACATTGCAAAATGTCATAAAATGCTCAAATAGGCATGTTGCTTCTCTAATATATATATTTACTGACCCTAAAAAATTGTTTTGGGGAATTTTGATCATTAAAAAACCCTCATTTTGTAGCATCTGAACTTTTAAGATCATTATCAGCCATCACATTTGAAATTCATCACTGAAACTTCTTCATTTGGAAAATTAGTTTTATCAAGAGGGTGTTTATAAAATTATAAAATTAGGCATTTAAAAAACACACATATACAAGAACACATGCATACATGCATAAGCTTAACTTTCAGGGTCAGCTAGCCTCCATTTGCCTTTGAATATATCAATGAATGAGTAAGTTTTCTAATTTGAAATGCATTATAAGTATATTATATATTAAAATATATTCTGATTTGTCTACCTATGCATAGAAATTTTAGGACCAGTTTTTTAATATGTAAAAAAACCCCAGCTTGCTGGCATTTTGATTGGTATTCCATTGAATCTATAGAAAAAATTGGGGAGAACTAATACTTTAAAAGTATTGGGTGTTCCAGTCCTTGAATACAATATAACTCTTCATTTATTCAGATACACATTGGTTTCCTTTGTTAGTGGTATGTAGTGTTCATCTTATAAATCCTGCTCCTATTTTGTTAGATATACATATCTAAGTATTTCATTTTTGGGTTCTATTATAAGTGACATTCTTTTTTATAATTTCAAATTCCAATTGTTTATTGCTGGTATATAGGATAAAGATTAACTTATATATTGACCTTATATCCTGAAATCTGTAAAATGTAAGTTATATAATATTAACTCATATGTTAATTTGCTCTACTTTTTCTGGCTTTTTAAGGGAGAAGTTTAGCTTATTGATGTAAGACCCATCTTCTTCTCTAATGTAAGCACTTAATGCTATAATTTTCTCTCTCAGTACTGCTTTAGTCACATTCAACAAATTTGGATATGCTGTATTTTAATTTTCATTCAATTCTAAACATTCTAATTTATTTTGACTTTTTCTTTGATCCATGAGCTTTTTAGATATGTTTTATTTAATTTCTAAATGGTTTGAGGGCATTCCAGCAGTTATTTCTGATTTAATTTTATTATATAGAGAGAACATTTTATAGGACTTCTATTCTTTTAAATTTGTTAAGATTTGTGTGATAGTTCATAATATGGTCTATCTTGGAGAATATTACTTTTGCATTTGAAGAAAAGTATGTTGTGATTCTGCTGTTTTTGGTTCAAAGTTTAGTTGGTTAATAGTCTTGCTTAAATTCTCTATTTCCTTACTGATTTTCTGCCTACTTGTTCTATCAGTTACTTAGAGTGGAGTGTTAAACTATCCAACTATAAATATAGATTTGTTAGTTTCTCCTTTCAGTCTGTCGTTTTTTTCCCTTCATGTAAATTTAAGGTCTGTTTTAAAGAGTATATACATATAGGATCATTATGTCTTCTTAGCGAGAGGTGATGTTCACCTAATTGTTTTACTTAGTTGACTCTATCTTGATGAAGATGGACAGATGTATACAAATGTTCTCACTTTATTTTTTTTCTTTTTGAGAAGAGATGGGAAGCATCCCACAGTAAAAACTACCACATTGGAAAAAGGCTCTTCTTGGATATTTTGTGGTAAAGAAGATTCTCCATATATAGTATTGACGACATGCTGAACAGATTGATAGCTTATTTTATTTTGTCATTATTATTATTTTGCTGGGTTGGTATTATGGGCAACCAAAAATGTTCTTTGTTTCTTTCAAGTTCTTCATTCTCCCTCACAAAGATGAAAATATGAGCTCTCTTCTCTCTCAGTCTGCTTACAGCATATAATTCATAACTAGAAATTCTTAATCTCCTCCTTTGAGATCCTTATGTTTGTCTGTAGTCTGGAGCAATTTTTAATGTCATGGGCATTTTGGTTTTGGTGTTGAAAGTATAGAATTATAACTTTAATGCCAAACCCAAGAAAGTCTTATATATACTCTTTGTCTCTATTTCAAGTTTGGATACCTTCAAATTGAGCACTTAAATATTAACTGCTACAATCTGAAGATTTTACTTTGATCTATATATTTATTTATTTATTATTTTATTTTATTTTATTTTATTTTTTTGCGGTACGCGGGCCTCTCACTGTTGTGGCCTCTCCCGTTGCGGAGCACAGGCTCCGGACGCACAGGCTCAGTGACCATGGCTCACGGGCCTAGCCGCTCCGCGGCATGTGGGATCTTCCCAGACCGGGGCACGAACCCATGTCCCCTGCATCGGCAGGTGGATTCTCAACCACTGCGCCACCAGGGAAGCCCTGATCTATATATTTAATTTATTGATTGTCTTTAGTTTGCAGGAAAATGTCACCGAATAAATTCACATTGTACAGTTCAGTAGCTACAGTTCTTAGATTAAAAAAACACATGTGCCGGGCTTCCCTGGCGGCACGGTGGTTGCGAGTCTGCCTGCCGATGCGGGGGACACGGGTTCGTGCCCCAGTGCGGGATGATCCCACATGCTGCGGAGCAGCTAGGCCCGTGAGCCATGGCTGCTGAGCCTGCATGTCCGGAGCCTGTGCTCCGTAATGGGAGAGGCCACAACAGTGAGAGGCCCGCGTACCGCAAAAAAAAAAAAAAAAACCACACATGTGCCTTAAGAAAAAGCAGGTTTTATGGAAGTTTGGATACTGTGTTTTCTCACGGTTCAATAAAAACCTCAGCCTATTGAATTTCAACTCACAGTGCAAGGCACATAACTTTAGGTAAGCCTTTTTCAGTTTGTCTCTGAGCATCCTATTGCTGTGAGAACCAGAAAGCTCAGCATTTCTTTTATTTGCTGATTTTATGCCTAATGTGTTTCCAGTGCAGTAGTAAGTGCAACTGTTATTATGAATTTTATATATAAATATATATCTTAGAGTCCTGCAGAAACAGCAATAACAACAACAGCAAACTATAGTTTTAGATGCCTAGAGTAAGAAACAAATATGTATTGTTATATCTACACATTTTAATAATGGATATATTAAATTAATAATAATAGCCTAAAATATTTCCTTACATAAATCTAAGGATAGCTTTAAATGGAGAACCATGATTGATATGCAGGCAACCAGGGCATGGGTTTTCTATACATCTCTTAAAGAAAGCAGATAAAGTTGTGATTTACTATTTAAAATCTTTGCCACTGGGGATTTTTTTAAAAAGTGTCTCAAACACATTTTTTTTTCTATGCAGAAGTGAGTGATTGTGTGTGCGTCATTAGTTCATTCTACTAAATGTTATGTATTGTGTTAAGGACTGAACTTGACCCAGCTCTCTCTCTGGAGGTCCAGTATTCTTTATCCAATTGATTTCTTTTTTTAAAAAAAAAATCTTTATTGGAGTATAATTGCTTTACAATGGTGTTAGTTTCTGCTTTATAACAAAGTGAATCAGTGATACATATATACCAATATCTACTCCCTCTTGCATCTCCTTCCCACCCTTGTTATCCCACCCCTCTAGGTGGTCACAAAGAACTGAGCTGATCTCACTGTGCTGTGCAGCTGTTTCCCACTAGCTATCTATTTTACATTTGGTAGTATATATAAGTCCATGCCACTCTCTCACTTCGTGCCAACTTACACTTCCCCCTCCCCGTGTCCTCAAGTCCATTCTCTGCATCTGTGTCTTTATTCCTGTCCTGCCCGTAGGTTCTTCAGACCTTTTTTTTTTTTTTAGATTCCATATATATGTGTTAGCATACAGTATTTGTTTTTCTCTTTCTGACTTACTTCACTCTGTATGACAGACTCTAGGTCCATCCACCTCACAACAAATAACTCAATTTCATTTCTTTTTATGGCTGAGTAATATTCCATTATATATATGTGCCACATCTCCTTTATTCATTCATCTGTCGATGGACACTTAGGTTGCTTTCATGTCCTGGCTATTGTAAATAGAGCTGCAATGAACATTGTGGTACATGACTCTTTCTGAATTATGGTTTTCTCAGGGGATATGCCTAGTAGTAGGATTGCTGGGTCATATGGTAGTTCTATTTTTAGTTTTTTAAGGAACCTCCATACTGTTCTCCATACTGGCTGTATCAATTTACATTCCCACCAATAGTGCAAGAGGGTTTCCTTTTCTCCACACCCTCTCCAGCATTTGATGTTTGTAGATTTTCTGTTGATGCCCATTTTGACTGGTGTGAGGTGATGCCTCATTGTAGTTTTGATTTGTGTTCCTCATGATTGGTGATGTTGAGCATTCTTTCATGTGTTTGTTGGACATCTGTATATCTTCTTTGGAGCAATGTCTATTTAGGTCTTCTGCCATTTTTGGATTGGGTTGTTTGTTTTTTTGTTTTTTTGTTTTTTTGTTTTTTTTTTTGCGGTACGTGGGCCTCACACTGTTGTGGTCTCTCCCGTTGCGGAGCACAGGCTCCGGATGCACAGGCTCAGCGGCCATGGCTCATGGGCCCAGCCGCTCTGTGGCATGTGGAATCTTCTCGGACCGGGGCACGAACCCGTGTCCCCTGCATCAGCAGGCGGACTGTCAACCACTGCGCCACCAGGGAAGCCCAGGTTGTTTGTTTTTTTTGATATTGAGCTGCATGAGCTGTCTGTATATTTAGGAGATTAATCCTTTGTCAGTTGCTTCATTTGCAGATATTTTCTCCTATTCTCAGGGTTGTCTTCTGGTCTTGTTTATGGTTTCCTTTGCTGTGCAAAAGCGTTTAAGTTTCATTAGGTCCCATTTGTTTATTTTTGTTTTTACTTCCATTTCTCTATGAGGTGGATCAAAAAGTATCTTGCTGTGATGTATGTCATATAGTGTTATGCCTATGTTTTCCTCTAAGAATTTTATAGTGTCTGGCCTTACATTTAGGTCTTTTTTTTTTTTTTCTTTTTGCGGTATGCGGGCCTCTCACTGTTGCGGCCTCCCCCGTTGCGGAGCACAGGCTCCGGACGCGCAGGCCCAGCGGCCATGGCTCACGGGCCCAGCCGCTCCGCGGCATATGGGATCCTCCCAGACCGGGGCACGAACCCGTATCCCCTGCATCGGCAGGCGGACTCTCAACCACTGCGCCACCAGGGAGGCCCTACATTTAGGTCTTTAATCCATTTTGAGTTTATTTTTGTGTATGGTGTTAAGAAGTGTTCTAATTTCACTCTTTTACATTTAGCTGTCCAGTTTTCCCAGCACCACTTATTGAAGAAGCTGTCTTTTCTCCATTGTATATTCTTGCCTCCTTTATCAAAAATAAGGTGATATGTGTGGGTTTAACTCTGGGCTCTCTATCCTGTTCCATTGATCTATATTTCTGTTTTTGTGCCAGTACCATATTGTCTTGATTACTGTAGCTTTGTAGTATAGTCTGAAATCCAGGAGCCTGATTCCTCCAGCTCTGTTTTTCGTTCTCAAGATTGCTATGGCTATTCGGGGTCTTTTGTGTTTCCATACAAATTGTGAAATTTTTTGTTTTAGTTCTGTGAAAAATGCCATTGGTAGTTTGACAGGGATGCATTGAATCTGTAGATTGCTTCGAGTAGTATAGTCATTTTCACAATGTTGATTCTTCCAATCCAAGAACATGGTATATCTCTCCATCTGTTTGTATCATCTTTAATTTCTTTCATCAGTGTCATAGGTTTCTGCATACAGGTCTTTTGTCTCCTTAGGTAGGTTTATTCCTAGGTATTTTATTCTTTTTGATAAAATGGTGAATTGGAGTGTTTCCTTAATTTCTCTTTCAGATTTTTCATCATTAGTGTATAGGAATGCAAGAGATTTCTGTGCATTAATTTTGTATCCTGCTACTTTACCAAATTCATTGATTAGCTCAAGAAGTTTTCTGGTAGCACCTTTAGGATTCTCTATGTTTAGTATCATGTCATGTACAAAGAGTGACAGCTTTACTTCTTCTGTTCCAATTTGGATTCCTCTTATTTCTTTTTCTTCTCTGATTGCTGTGGCTAAAACTTCCAAAACTATGTTGAATAATAGTGGTGAGAGTGGGCAACCTTGTCTTGTTACTGATCTTAGTGGAAATGGTTTTAGTTTTTCACCATTGAGAATCATATTGCCTGTGGATTTGTCATATATGGCCTTTATTATGTTGAGGTAAGTTCCCTCTAAGCCTACTTTCTGGAGTGTTTTTATCATAAGTGGGTGTTGAATTTTCTTGAAAGCTTTTTGTGCATCTATTGAGATGATCATATCATTTTTCTACTTTAATTTGTTAATATGGTTTATCACATTGATTGCTTTGTGTATATTGAAGAATCCTTGCATTCCTGGGATAAACTGCACTTGATCATGGTGTATGATACTTTTAATGTGCTGTTGGATTCTGTTTTCTAGTATTTTGTTGAGGATTTTTGCATCTATGTTCATCAGTGATATTGGCCTGTAGTTTTCTTTCTTTGTGACATCTTTGTCAGGTTTTGGTATCAGGGTGTTGGTGGCCTCTTAGAATGAGTTTGGGAGTGTTCCTCCCTATGCTATATTTTGGAAGAGTTTGAGAAAGATAGGTGTTGGCTCTTTAAATATTTGATAGAATTCACCTGTGAAGCCATCTGGTCCTGGGCTTTTGTTTGTTGGAAGATTTTTAATCACAGTTTCAATTTCAGTCCTTGTGATTGGTGTGTTTATGTTTTCTCTTTCTTCCTCCTTCAGTCTTGGGAGGTTGTGCTTTTCTAAGAATTTGTCCATTTCTCCAGGTTGTCCATTTTATTGCCATAGCGTTGCTTGCTGTCGTCTGTCATGATACTTTTTATTTCTGAAGTGTCCATTGTTACTTCTCCTTTTTCATTTCTGATTCTGTTGATTTGTCTTCTCCCTTTTTTTCTTGATGAGTCTGGCTAATGGTTTTTCAATTTTGTTTACATTCTGAAGGAAACAGCTTTTAGTTTTATTGATCCTTGTTATTGTTTCCTTCATTTCTTTTCCCTTTATTTCAGATCTGATCTTTATGATTTCTTTCATTCTGCTAACTGGCTTTTTTTTGTTATTCTTTCTCTAATTGCTTTAGGTGGAAAATTAGGTTGTTTATTTGAGATTTTTCTTGTTTCATGAGGTAGGATTGTATTGCTATAAACTTCCCTCTTAGAACTGCTTTTGCTGCGTCCCATAGATTTTGGCTTGTCATGTTTTCATTGTCATTTTTTCCAAGTATTTTTTGATTTCTTCTTTGATGTCTTTGGTGATCTCTTGGTTATTAAGTAGTGTATTGTTTAGCCTCCATGTGTTTGTATTTCTTGCAGATTTTTTCCTGTAAGTGATATCTAGTCTCATAGAATTGTGGTTGGAAAAGATACTTGATACAATTTCAATTTTCTTAAATATACCAAGGCCTCATTTGTGACCCAAGATATGATATATCCTGGAGAATGTTCCATGAGCACTTGAGAAGAAAGTGTATTCTGTTGTTTTTGGATGGAATGTCCTATAAATATCAGTTAAGTCCATCTTGTTTAATGTATCAGTAAAAGCTTGTGTTTCCTTTTTTATTTTCATTTTGCATGAACTGTCCATTGGTGAAAGTGGGGTATTAAAATCCCCTGCTATGATTGTGTTACTGTCGATTTCCCCTTTTATGGCTGTTAGCATTTGCCTATGTATTGAGGTGCTCCTATGTTGGGTGCATAAATATTTACAATTGTTGTATCTTCTTCTTGGATTGATCCCTTGATCATTATGTAGTGTCCTTCTTTGTCTCTTGTAATGGTCTTAATTTTAAAGTCTGTTTTTTCTGTTATGAAGATTGCTACTTCAGCTTTCTTTTGATTTCCATTTGCATGGAATATCTTTTTCCATCCCCTCACTTTCAGTCTGTATGTGTCCCTAGGTCTGAAGTGGGTCTCTTTTAGACAGCATGTGTATGGGTCTTCTGTTTGTATCCATTCAGCCAGTGTATGTCTTTTGGTTGGAGCATTTAAACCACCTACATTTTAGGTAGTTATCGATATTTATGGTCCTATTACCATTTGCTTAATTGTTTTGGGTTTGTTATTGTAGGTCTTTTCCTTCTCTTGTGTTTCCTGCCTAGAGAATTTCCTTTCGCATTTGTTGTAAAGCTAGTTTGGTGGTGCTGAATTCTCTTAGCTTTTGCTTGTCTGTAAAGTTTTTAATTTATTTGTCAAACCTGAATGAGATCCTGCTGGTTAGAGTAATCTTGGTTGTAGGTTTTTCCCCTTCATCACTTTTTATATGTCTTGCCACTCCCTTCTGGCTTGCAGAGTTTCTGCTGAAAGATCAGCTGTTAACCTTATGAGGATTCCCTTGTATGTTATTTGTTGTTTTTCCCTTGCTGCTTTTAATATTTTTTCTTTGTATTTAATTTTTAATAGTTTGATTAATATGTGTCTTGGCTTGTTTCTCCCTGGATTTATCCTTTATGGGACCCTCTTCACTTCCTGGACTTGATTGACTATTTCCTTCCCCATATTAGGGAAGTTTACAACTATAATCTCTTCAATATTTTCTCAGTCCCTTTCTTTTTCTCTTCTTCTTCTCGGACCTCTATAATTCGAATGTTGGTGCGTTTAATGTTGTCCCAGAGGTCTCTGTGACTGTCCTGAATTCTTTTCATTCTTTTGTCTTTATTCTGCTCTACAGTAGTTATTTACACTATTTTATCTTCCAGGTCACTTATCTGTTCTTCTGCCTCAGTTATTCTGCAATTGATTCTTTCTAGAGAATTTTTAATTTTTTTGTGTGTGTTGTTCATCGTTGTTTGTTTGCTCTTTAGTTCTTCTAGGCCCTTGTTAAACGTTTTTTTGTATTTTCTCCATTCTATTTTGAAGATTTTGGATCATCTTTACTATCATTATTCTGAATTCCTTTTCAGGTGGACTGCCTATTTCCTCCTCATTTGTTTGGTCTGGTGGTTTTTATCTTGCTCCTTCATCTGTTGTGTGTTTCTCTGTCTTCTCCTTTTGCTTAACTTACTGTGTTTGGGGTCTCCTTTTCACAGGCTGCAGGTTCGTAGTTCCTATTCTTTTTGGTGTCTGCCCCCGGTGGCTAAGGTTGTTTCAGTGTGTTGTGTAGGCTTCCTGGTGGAGGGGACTAATACCTGTGTTCTGGTGGATGTGGCTGGATCTTGTCTTTCTGGTTGGCAGGACCACGTCCAGTGATGTGTTTTGGGGTGTCTGTTAACTTATTTTGATTTTAGGCAGCCTCTCTGCTAATGGGTGGGGTGGTGTTCCTGTCTTGCTAGTTGTTTGGCATAGGGTTTTGAGCACCTTACCTTGCTAGTCCTTGAGTGGAGCTGGGTGTTAGCGTTGAGATGAAGATCTCTGGGAGAGCCTTCACTGTTTGATATTACATGGAGCCTGGACGTCTCTGGTGGACCAATTTCCTGAACTCGGTTCTCACCTCAGAGGCACAGGCCTGACACCTGGCCAGAGCACCAAGACCCTGTCAGCCACACAGCATAGGTCTTTTCCACGATACATTCAATTTTTAGGGCAGTTGCAGGGCTTCCATAAAAAGCATCTAAAGCATGTCTCAAAGCATATATAGGTGATCCATGATTTCAGGATTCCTCTGGTCCCAAAGAACCCTGAAGGCTCTCACCCAGGACTCAGGTGACTCTTTCTCACCTGGGCCTTGCAGAAGTCCATATCCAATTGACTTTTAAACATCTCTTCATAAATGTCCTTGGGGTAGCTCAAGTTCAACACGTCTAATACTGAATCCCTCCACAGAAAATCCTTGATAAGTTAAGTGCTTGATCTTTCTTGATACCCAATAAATTAGAGCCTGGGATTCATGAAAGACACTACTCTCTCCCTGGCTGCTCAAGACAGAAACTCTATTCTTTTACACAACCCACTCTATCTATTAAGTGGATTAAGTAATTCTCTCCATCTCACCACTACTCTCTGCTTTTAGGCTTTCAACATTCCTCATTTAAAATTCTGAAATAACCCCAAATTAGTCCCTTTGGTTTAAAATGAGTGTCTCTGCAATCCATTGTTCACATTTCTACCTTGCCTTCAGAATAAAATATAAATTTTTATATATAATATGCCAGATATTTCGTGGCATGGCTTTGCTCTATGCTTGTTTATGCTTGTTACACAAGGCCTGGACATTTATCAAGCCACTTTCAGTCTAAACCTCATGCTCTTTTTTGCCTCCATGTTTTTGCCCCTATGACTCTTTTAGCCAGTAATGTCTATCTATCCTTCCACTGACTAACTTCTATAGCATTTTTCTGGGATTCTGTTCCTTATTCTGCCGTGATTTAGATTTCCTCTTCCAACCCTGTTGGGTACCATTCACCTCTATGTCTACTTAATTTATCTGATCACCAGAAGAGCCATGGATTAAAGCTCACCATCTTGGGACAGAACTCCTCCTTGAAGAGTCTTTTCAAGAGTCAACATCATCACTGGATCTCTTTCCCATCCACTCTTTGATGTTTTATTTGTTCTTTGTATGGTTGTTGTTTTGTTTGTATGGTTGGTCATAATTTTAAACTAAACCTTTGTCATTCCACTTAATCCATTAGACTACTTTTGTTCCTTTTCACAGAGAAGATTCTTTTTTTTTTTTTTTTCGGTACACAGGCCTCTTACTGTTGTGGCCTCTCCGTTGT
This sequence comes from Mesoplodon mirus, assembly GCF_964341445.2. Lineage (NCBI taxonomy): Eukaryota > Metazoa > Chordata > Mammalia > Artiodactyla > Ziphiidae > Mesoplodon > Mesoplodon mirus. Next base: position 52,914,329 of record NC_138990.1, on the reverse strand, counting down.
GGAGCACAGGCTCTGGACGCGCAGGCTCAGCAGCCATGGCTTATGGGCCCAGCCGCTCCACGGCATGTGGGATCTTTCTGGACCGGGGCACGAACCCGCGTCCCCTGCATCAGCAGGTGGACTTTCAACCACTGCGCCACCAGGAAAGCCCCACAGAGAGGATTCTTACATTAAGTGGAGTGTTGAACTAAATGATCCCAGAAGTCCCTTTTGACTGAGATTTTTAGATTTTATTATTCTGCAGTCTTTTACTTCCTGTGTTCAGTATTCTAATGGAAAATGATGCAGAGTTGTATACACAATAACCTGGAACTCTCTGTTGCCTGCACCCTGGGTTTTCTGTATGAATTAGCATATCAGTCTCTTTCTTGAGTCCCTAAGCATGCTTTCTTCTAGATGATGCTCTAGGTTTGCCACTGCAATTCCCAGGCTTTCCAGCAACTCTACTCATAACTGTTTAGCAGGTAGTCATATTTTAGGGATTAGCCCTGATCTTAAAATATTGCTAGTCTCTTCACATTGCTGTGAGTTTCTGTAAAACAACGCTTAAGACATTCTTAACACAGTCATTGAGAAATAGTAAAGCCTCAATAAATGTCATCTATTATTTAACACATTAAATATACAATACTATTGTAAAACTGCAAACCATGTTTCTGGAGTGACACATATCTTTGTAATGAGGCATATGTATGTAAGGAAACAAAGAGAAAAAAGTTGGATGAAATGTAAGTCAGTACAAGAGTCCAGGGGATGTGAATGAGGCTGCTAAACTAAGCTTTGAAGTGTTTGATCTTCAGTGGTCTCAGAACTCTGTTGCTTATAAGGTAAGATTTGAAGACCTTGAAAGATAAAGAATCCTTTATTTGAGTGCCATACACATTCTCTTGCCTCTTGAAGAATTATTGAGCCACTAAAAGAATTAGTTTTCTTAGAAAATGAGACTATATTATTTCATAGTTTTTGACCATATGGGTAAAAGGCAGTGAATGAGTTCCTTTCTATCAGAAGTGAAAATGTTCTTTAGCTATAATTTTGATCACCATGAATCTGTGGTAAGTGGAATATGTTTGTAAGACAAACGTCTAATCCTCATGACTGCTAGAGCCTACCATTAAAGATATTAGGGCTTACCGTGTATCTATTATCCTACTGCCAACTCTGCTTTCATTCAGAAAGGTAGAAGTATCCTTAATCAAAAGTTCTTGTTCAAACAGATAACCAAATTAAAGACATGCTCACTTAAATTTGTTTTTTTTTCTGTATTATATGACTGTCTTCTCTTTATTGCTTTTCTAGGCTTGCCTTAGAAGTCTGGAGGTTTAGCCAATTATTCTCCCACTTCTCAATACTTTATATTAAATTCAATTTTGTAACTGGTCCACTCCTTAGAAACACACTATGCATTTAGATTTAGGTATCATGCAAAAAGTAATTGTAGATTTCATTTTACCCATAAATTGAATATGGAGCCTCTATAACTAAAGCCTTCCTATACTTTCTAATGCTATCTTTCCAATCCTACTTGGGGAAAAAAATCCATATAAAAAATTGCAGCAAAATGAAATTTACCTCTAGCTATAATTTAGAGCCTCATGAATCTGTGGTAAATGGAATAGGTTTAGAAGGAAAATTTCTAATCCTCATGACTTATAAAGTCTTCCATTGAAAATAATTAGGTGCTTACTTTTGTATCTATTATTTTACTTCCAAATTCTACTTTTTTAAACTACCAGAGCTAGTAAGATAGCCTTCTACAGTAAAACTTGATTGTTTAGAGTTGTTTCTCAGATTGGTCTTCACTCACAGTATGATGAAAAGAAAAACAAATTTCTCTCTTTTTCCATCTCTAGGCATGTGTGAATATATGAATTAAAAGAAAGACATTGCATATGTGTGACTCAAAACAATACTTATTATTTTTAATTACTTATGATAAAAGTACCTCTATGTTAAAAAATTATTAATGTATTAATTCCAATCCCTAGAACAATACTCTGAAGAATCTTTTATTTCCCCCTTTTATAGGCAAGAGAACAGAGTCCCATATGGATAAACTGATTAGCCCAGGGCCACCAAACCAGCAAATGTCAAAGCTGGAAGTCAAACTCAAGACTACTGGATTCCAAATTTCACATGTTCAATTTTAGCATATTGTTTTATTGAATTACATAAATTGAACATGGAAGAACAAAGTACATTGAGGGTACAGATACTGGTAAATTTAAAGTATTATTTAGGAAATTTCAGGCCAGGGGAAGTGATTAGTGATTCATGAAAAAAAAAGTGATTAGTGAAAAAGAGTGATTACAAAAATAATTGAGTAAAATGTATTCTGAATTATCCCTTGCAAATTTAAAGTGACTAAAATACTTGTTTTAGTTTTGGGAATAGAATATTAGGGTCTATATGCTGCTCATTAAACATAATTAGAAAAGTATTCAATAGTAAGTCAAAATAGGACTTCCTTGTTGGCACAGTGGTTAAGAATCCACCTGCCAGTGCAGGGGACACAGGTTTGATCCCTGGTCCGGGAAGATCCCACATGCTGCAGAGTACTGAGCCTGTGCTCTAGACCCTGTGAGCCACAACTACTGAGCCCACGCGCCACAACTACTGAAGTCCACACAGCTAGAGCTCGTGCTCTGCAACAAGAGAAGCCACCTCAATGAGAAGCCGGTGCACCGCAACAAAGAGTAGCCCCCTCTTGCAGCAACTAGAGAAAGGCTGTGCACAGCCAAAAATTTTTTTAAAAAGTCAAAATATGCAAAGGTGACAGAAGTATAATACTGATGGAGAGAATACGATTTCAGTATTAACTAATTTTCTTCTCAGTCCTTGCCATTGTGTTCATGTTTTTCCATTGGAACACAACTGATAGAGAGCGTGAAGGAGGATGAATTTTATGCTCAGTATTCAGACCCCATGGAGCTCAGAGAATTAGGTGGCTATAGCAAATTCTAATGGCATGGCTGGGAACCACCATATAATTTTTTTTTTAATTTTTGCAATGCCTGAGATATTTAGAGACAGAGAAAAGCAACATCCAACTCTCCACCTCTTTTTTATCTTGTAACAAATTTCTTCTTGATGTAGAGATAGTCTTTATCATAGACAGAACCAAGGATGGATACTGTAAACAAAATTAAAGGTTGGATATTAGAGAGTGATCTGAGACCTATACTTGGAGATCATTCAGTTCCTCACATTTACTTTGCTCCCAGATAAAAAGAATACACATTTTTTCCCTCAAAATCACATAAATTAAGAAATATTGACCACACATTAGGCCATAAACTAAGTCTCAGCAAATTTCAAATCGTTCCCACTATAGAGAACACATGTGGTTAAAATGATTATATTATTAAATTTAATACCAAAATAAAAAGTCTCTACCTTTAGTGGGGGAAAATGAACCCAATTTACAAACCATTCATGTACAAACTATATTTCATAATTGACATTAGTGAATATTTAGAGCTAAAGAATAATACAAAGCACATGTCTAGATTTATGGAATATTGTATTCAGAAGGAAATTTATATCCTTAACTGCTTATATTAGAAAAGTAGAATGGTTGAAAATCAATGAACAAAAATATCTGTCATAAGGATTGAAAATAGGAATTGAGAAATAAATAATAAAGACCAAAACAACAACAACAAAACTAACCTACAAGGCAGGGAATATAAGAAAAAAATTTTAAAGTTATTGAAATACATAATACAAAGAAAATAAAATAGAAACAATATTTGGCAAGATTGATTAAAGATAAAAAGAGAGACAGCATAATTAATATTAAGAATGAATAATAGAATATGATCTCAGATAAAACAAAGTTAAAATAATTTTTAAAATTATAAGCAATTTCATGGTAAGGAATTTGAAATCTCAGAAAGAAATAACAAATAATTTCTTAGGCAGATAAAATGAAACTACTACCAAAAATGAAATTAAGAGGAATTATAAAATCTAAAGTGAGTTTTAACCTTATTATAAGAATTGAATTGGAAGTCGTCTTCATACAGAAACACAATCTTTAAACATTAAAGGATCAGATGATTCCAAGCTTATGTAAACTCTTCCAGAGAATAGAAAAACAGGAAAAATCTCTTTTAATGGACCCAGGGTGACTTTCATACAAATTCCTTTAAAAGGTTACAACATAAATGATAATCTCAGGACAATTTCATTCATGAACATAAGTGTAAAAGTCCTAAATACGATATCATCAAGATGAATCCAGCACTGTATTATTAAAATAGACATCATGCACAAGTTGGTTTGATCCTAGGAATACAAGGATGTTTTACCATTAGAAAATTTGTTTAGGTAATCTACCACTGTAAGAGATCATGGAGAAAGAACATATGATTATATCAGTAGGCAAAAAAATTCAAATATTAATCAAACTAGGAATTAAATAAAACTTTTTAATCCTAATAATGAGAATCTAGTAAACTCCAAATCAAACACACAATTAGTGGGGTAATTTTAGAAATTATACCAGGATACCTGCTATGACTGGCTAGTTTCTCTAGCCAGTGCAATATGATGAGAAAAACAAATAATAGATATTAAGATTGAAAAGAAACAAAATTGTCATTATTCCAGACTAGAATTTTCTACAATTTAAAAGAACCTACCAATGGATTGTTAGAATTATCGAATGCAGCAATTATGCTACAGCAAGAATAATTCTTATATACTAGCAACATAAATTTGGAAAATTTAATATTTAAAAAGACAGCATTTTTCTGTCTAAATCCTGACTTCTCATCACAAGGAAAAATTTTTTTCTATTTCTTTAATTTTGTGTCCATATGAGATGATGGGTATTTACTAAACTTAACTGTGATTATCATTACATGATGTATGTAAATCAAATCATTATGCTGTACACCTTAAACTTATACAGTGCTGTATGTCAATTATATCTCAATACTGGACGAAAAATAATAGAATGAAAAAAATAAAGATAAAAAGACAGCATTTGTAATAGCAATAAAGTTATCAAGGAATAAATTTAACAAAATAGATACGAGATATTTATGGAGAAAAGTTTACATGTTATTGAAACCCATTTTAGAAGTTCTAAATACATGTAGAATTTTACCGGAAATGAAAATGGTTAAAAATTCTATATTGTTATTATGTTATAAACAGTATGCTAATGCTTTATACCCATTCATTCTTATAATTCCCATAACAATCATATGAGATAGATAGTATTATTATTCCAATTTTACATATAAGACAACAGGAGGTGCTGGGAGATTAAATGACTTTCCTTTTGCTATCTAGCTAGTGGATGGGATTGTAGGATTCAAATCAGCAGACTTTCTCCAGAACCTCTGTACTTAAACATAGACAATGCTACCACTTCAATAAAACATTAAGATATTCTATTATTGATGCAGTGGTAGGCAGCTAGATTGAGGGAAATGAATACAAACGTCAGAAAAAATCCACAATTAATATATGACAGAAGTGCCATTCCAGGTCTGTAAGAAAGCATATTTAGTGAATGATAATAGGACAATTGGCTCTCCATACGAATAAAAATAAAATTGGATGCCTATCTCATACCATATGTAGCAATCAATTAAAATTTCAGTGGAAAAAAACCCTCAAGTTTTTAGGTGATAAAATAAGAGAATATCTTTAGGATTTAAAGTGGAGAAGGGTTTCTTTAAAAAGACACAAAGTTCCTAAACAATAAAAGGGAAATTAATTCTTTTCATCAATGTCATTATTTTAAAAATGAAAGATAGCTCACATTCTGGAACAGAAGATATTTACAAACATAGAGAATTTTTAAAATTTGGATTTGTAAAGATGATTCGTTCTCTATCTTTCATTCATTTATAAACTAAAACAAACAATATCCTGGAAGTTAACAAATAATGAAACAAGAATCATCAATAAGCTTATAAAAAGATCCTCATCCTTTCTAATAATCACTAATGGTCACACATTATCTCAAGGACAAACGAAAGAAGAGTGCACAACGTATAGTAGTTTGAAATAGTATTCCTTGACATAGTGATAAACAGGAAATAATTTGTGTTTAATATGAAAAGAGATAACTGTATTATGTTTACACAGTGCAATTAATCTACAGAGAAAATTAAAATACAGCCACATGTATCTTTCAAGTACAAGGTTTCAATTAAAAAGCAAATAGAATACAAAAAAATATGATTTACATAAAGTTTCACAACTTTTCAAATGAAACAAGATAATGTTTGACAAATATGGTCATTATAAAGCCATGCAAAGAAATGAAAATTATATAAGTCTGGATAACTGAGAACCTTTGGTAAGTGGAGGATGGTGACATAGGGGTTGGGGTTAAGTAAAGAAGAAGCGTCAATCATATTCAAGTTGATTTTTGATGCTGCGTTTTGGGTATCAAAGAGTTTGTTTTATTCTATATAGTTTTTTTTGTTTGTTTGTTTGATTTTTTTTTTTGCGTTACGCGGGCCTCTCACTGTTGTGGCCTCTCCCATTGTGGAGCATAGGCTCCGGATGCGCAGGCTCAGTGGCCATGGCTCACAGGCCTAGCCGCTCCGCGGCATGTGGAATCTTCCCAGACCGGGGCACGAACCCGTGTCCCCTGCATCAGCAGGTGGACTCGCAACCACTGCACCACCAGGGAAGCCCTCTATATATTTTTTATATCAAAAATAGTTAAAACCATAAGGAATAGGAAAAATCCTAATCAATAAGAAACTAAGAATCCTTCTTCTAAAGACAAACAAGCCAAACCAAATGAAGCCACTGAAACAAGGATGCAAAGATTTTATACTTCAAAAATGGGACCTACTTAAACCATACACAGGTAATCCTAGGAAAAAATAAATTAGCCTTAAATGTTCTCATGATAAAAATAAAAGGAAAATAAAATTAACTTAGTATTCGTCTTCAAATTATGAAGTAAGCAGCAAAAAACAACTAGAAGGATTAGAATATCATTTATAAAGATAACAATTAGAAACTGAAGTAAATGAATGAATGGAAGCAATAAAAAGATTCCAAATGCAGCTACATAAAATAATAATAAAATAGTTAAATTTCTGAAAGCCTAATAAAAGAAAGAATAAAAAAGAGATATTCAATATTCAGACTGAGATGAGTATATGAATACAGGTATAAAACAGATTAAATAAAAATATCAAAGATCATTGAATGCCACTCTATGGTTATAAATTTGAAAATCTAGAAGAAATACTCTCTTACCAAAACAAAAACTGCCCATACTGATGCAAAGTAAGTAAAAAGCTTATCCTATAAACTTACAAAAAACTTGTAAGTAAAAAGGCTAAAACTTACGTAAGAAAATAGAATGGTAGTTTCAAAATCTAGCAAGTGCAGATTTCACATATAAATTTACATAACCTTTAAAGCTAAGTTTCCCAGTGTTCAGTGACATGCTGGTGTGTCTAGAACAGCATTTTAGGGTCCTAGGAATTTGAGTCACTTAAAAATTAATGAAATTCCCCCAAAGAGCTTTTGTTTACGTGAATTGTGTCTATCAATTTTTACTGTTTTAGAAATTAAAAGTGAGAAATTTTTAAAGTATTTTATTTAAAGATAATAAATACATTTCATTTAATTTAAAACATACTTTTAATGAAAAATAACATTCTCCAGATAAGTCATAGAAATGGTGTTATTGTTTTGCATTTAAAAAAATCTCTTTACTGTCTAGTTTAATAGAAGATAACTTGATTATCATATATGATTTTTTATTCAATCTTTTGCAATATGGTGTTTAGATTGAAATATAAAAAGAAAATTTGGCTTCATACAGATATGTAGTTGGAAAAAGGAAGCATATTTTAATAGTCTTCACATAATTGCAAATATTTTTTTATACTACACTAAAACTTGACAGATGGCAGTTTCTTAAAGTTTAGTTTCAGTGTGGAATCTTAAACCTATAAAAACTTTTCATCTTTAGTTGAATTAAACCTTTCATATTCAGTTAAATTGGTCTTAGATGTTGAATGAATATTTTATTCATGAAAACGTTGTGATATAATGCATTGGTCAAATGGAAAAACTGTTGGTTTCCTGAGTTATACAGATCTTCCAAATGTTGATGCTTTTCATTATACAATATAAAAATAACACTTGCTAATATCACCACTCATTTAATCAGAAAAGACTGTAACTTGTGAAAGGCTCTCAACCTTATTGTAGAAGATATAAGTTTTCCAAAATTCTAATTTTTGCTTGAAAGCTTGAATTTCATCATTGGCAACAAATACTGTGAGTTCTTCTTAAAATGGTATGCTTGCTTCATTCATTTTTGAGAAAATGTTTGCCAAATAACTCTGGAAAATCAGTTTGTCAGTTATCCTTTTTTGTAAAAATATATTTAATGGAAAAAAGCAAGGATTCAGCCTGTAAATCAAAAAAAGAACTTATGTAAATGTTGTTCTTTGAGACAGCCACTGTACTTTTTGTATGAAGAAGAAGTGCTCTATATGTATGTCCTATTTTGTCACACAGACTATTAAAAATATAAACTCGGGTTGATACTTAATAAAATACTTTTTCTGTTTCATCAAGGACATTTTTAAGTAAGTTAGATTTTTTTCTCTTTTCCTGTGTGTGGTGGTGAAAAATACAATGAATACCAGTAAAGTTTTGTGCCACTGCTTTGATTCATGCTAAGATGCCAGAAGTTTTACCCATCAGTGCTTTTGCTTTAATTTAGTGGTGCAAATATCATTACAGTAAGATTGGCAAATAACACCTTTAATTATGAAAATTGTTCTTACTTTCTGGACTCCTGAAATGGTCTTGAGGACTGCTCAGGGTCAAAAGAATAGATTTTTGGAAATTTGAGTCTAGAGATAATGGGTTACAAGTGTACAAATACATTGATGCTTCAAATTTTGCAGTGATAGAGAAAGGAATAATTATAAAAATTATAAAAAAGTAATGGAGATCTTGCCTTACAAGATTGTGTGTCCTTTAATAAAGCCTAAAATTCACAGATATAAGAAAATAATGGAGAAAAAGACACAGATCAGTGAATCAGACTGTAGAGTTGAGGTCCAGAAGGAGATTAAAATATATTCTGGAATAAAGTAAATGAAAATATGGCATTTTAATTAAGTGGGGGAAAATGTGGCATATATAATCCATGGTACTTTCATAGTTGGTCCTGGATCTGGTTGGAAAAAAAATCAGATATATATACAATATCATGTGCCAAATAAATTGTAGACAGATTTTTCTAAGGAAAAATTAAAAAGAATGAAAAAGAAAATGAGGATTATATTTTTGAAAATTTGGAGGGGGATCTTCCTAAATAAGACTAAGAAATTAGAATGTATACATAGGGGTGGGAGGAAACTCAGTACAAAGCAAAAAATAATGAATGCTAGGTTGGCATCCAAATAATAATGAAACATGTAATCATTTATTAACAGTAATAAACAAAAACTTTCTATAGTTAATGAGGAAATGACAAACTACCCAATAGAACACTGAAGAAAAGATACAAATCAATAGTTAGGAAAGGAAATTAAAATGTTTAATAAACTTGAAAAAATTCTCAGTCTTACTCATATTCAGGGAAATATATGAAAGCAAAGAAGATATTATTTTTCTTTGTGAAATCGGCAAAATAAAGAATGATAACTTCCAGTGATGACAAGAAGAGGGAAAATGGGGATTGTAAATAACCTGTAATATATGTGAAAATAATCTGGCAACATTTATTAAATAAAAACTAATATAATGATTTTTTTTGAAGTTTATTTTTTATACAGCAGGTTTTTATTAGTTATCTATCTTATACATGTTAGTGTATACATGTCAATCCCAATCTCCCAGTTCATCCCACCACTGCCACCACCCCCCACCACTTTTCCCCCTTTGTGTCCATATGTTTGTTCTCTACATCTGTGTGTCTATTTCTGCCCTGCAAACTGGTTCATTGTACCATTTTTCTAGGTTTCACATATATGTGTTAATATACGATATTTGTTTTTCTCTTTCTGACTTACTTCACTCTCTATGAAGTCTCTAGATCCATCCACGTCTCTACAAATGACCCAATTTCGTTCCTTTTTAGGGCTGAGTAATATTCCATTGTATATATGTGCCACATCTCCTTTATCCATTCATCTGTCTGTGGGCATTTAGGCTGCTTCCATCACCTGGCTATCGTAAATAGTGCTGCAATGAACATTGGGGTGCATGTGTCTTTTTGAATTATGGTTTTCTCTGGGTATATGCCCAGTGGTGGGATTGCTGGGTCATATGGTAATTCTATTTTTTGTTTTTTAAAGAACCTCCATACTGTTCTCTATGGTGGCTGTATCAATTTACATTCCCACCAACAGTGCAAGAGGGTTTCCTTTTCTCCACACCCTCTCCAGCATTTGTTGTTTGTAGACTTTCTGATGATGCCCATTATAATTGGTGTGAGGTGATACCTCATTGTAGTTTTGATTTGCATTTCTCTGATAATTTAGAGAAATTTAGTGAGTAGTGAGTAGGCATACGTATGTAAGAATGTTGCAGTCTTGTTTATAGGATCAAATCTTGAAAAATAAAATTCTGAATCTTTGAATAGGAAATTTTTGAAATATTTGCTAAATCCCTGCCATGGGATATTATACAACAATTAAACATAAATTAGATCTGTATGTCTGACTGGAAGAATTTCTGTGTTGAATTAAATAAGAAAAATAAGTAGCAAAATAATGTGTATAATATATAATACTATATATGTGTATACACATACAAACATACATACATACATACTTGAGAAAGAAGAAGTTGGAAATTGAGAAGGCAAATAGAGGAAGGTTATATATTTTTCTTTTAAATTCTTTTTGTGTTTGTCAACAGCTATGTGTTTATACATATGTTGGGTTTTTTTTAATGTAGTGGATATTTTGAAGAAACATGAAACACCATAATTGTCATATTTCCAGCACTTTGCATGCAAGTGTTATGAGATATAAGGAAAAAGAGAATAAAAGTAGTTAGCTGGATAATTTAGATTGAATTATTAATTTTGGTACCTATGTTAATTTGATGCTTGATGTAAAACATGCATTATGACTCAGATTATTTCTCCATACTTCATTTATCAGTCTATCCTAATATCAAGACCACACTCTCTTAATTATGAATAACAAATCCATATATACAACAGGACAAGTACCATTTCTCTGTTCTTTAGTAGCTTTGCCTAATATTTGCCTAAAATCTTCCATACCCATATAAAATATATATATTAAATATCTAACAATGAAAAAAGCAATTTTTTTCATTTTTAGGTATTATTTAACAGCTCAATAAAATTTTATAACATTCTCTTAGAGATTTTGCATGCTTTTGTTAGATTTATTCTCAAGTACTTAAAATTCCCTCATGCTATTTTAAATGATGTTATATGTAATTATTTTCTAGTTGTTTGTTGCTTGTGTCAAATATAAATGATTTTGTACAATAATTTTATATCTATTTCTTTTGCTAAGCTCTCCTATTATTTTTTCAGTAATTTGCAGATTCTTTTCTACCTTGAATCTCAAATTTATTCTTATCCTATTACATTGGCTTGGATCTCCAATAAAATATAATAATATACATTTCTGTTTTTTTCCTATTTGAAAGGAAATAGTTCTAACATTTAGATGACATTTGCTGTGTGTGTGTGTTTATATTTCCTTTTATTTCTCACTTACTAATAATTTTTGTATGTAAAATGTATTGAGTGTTTTGAAATGTTTTTACTGTATCTGCTGTGATGATCATACATTTTGTCTCTTTTCACCAGTTAATGTGCTAAATTAATTTTTAAAATTTCTAATATTACAATTTTACCATTTACTTTAAGAAATGTATTGAGAATCTCTTTCTGCCTCAATGGTCAACTTATATTCCTTCAGCCCATGAAAACGAGATGTATTCTCTATTTCAAGAAGATCAATTCTTAAACCAATGATGCGTTAATTATAATTTTTGGTCCTCTCTGTCCTTACTTTTTTCCCTTCATATGTCTTGTGATAGAGTGGTAAGACAAATTAATAATAAATACTTTGATAATTTAAAAATTTTCTTTCCATATTTCTTGCAGTCCTAGTTTTCATTTTGCTGCTATCTATATTTGCTACATAAAGATTCATTTTCATTGTGGATTATATTTTTATATTCATATCTGTCACATTTATTTTATTTGGACACAATTTAACCTAGTGTGATGTTAATTTTGTGATCATTATAAATACTTTCTAATAAACACATTATTTAATGCATTTAGAAGACTTTCCAATGGGAAAAATGAGGAAGGATATTATATAGTAGATAAAAGCAGTACATAGAAGCAAGAAGTTAATGTCTGGGATCATCACAGTAATTTTCATTAGAATCCCTATTTCTTCAGTTAATGGTAATGGGTTTTTAATGCAAGTAATGAAACTTCTCTAAGTCTTAAGAGCCTCATTTTAAAATTGTAATAAGGAAAATGTATAACTCGTAAGTTGATGTGATGATTGAACTTGTTAAGCTACCTAAATCATAGTGCTTGTATACAGTATGATTACTATTATTATTAGCTTTTTTCTTTTTTTTATCTTGACCTCTAAATAGAGACAGAGTTATGGAAGTCAGATAGAAAAGAGGTATTCCAGGAAGAGAAAGTTGTCTGGATGAGGATATTGATTTGTAAAACAAAACACATTTACGTTAACCTCCTGAGAAAAGTCTATATTCAGAATAGAAGGAAATAAAAATGTAAATGAATCAGGAACTGTTGAATGATAGGCTGAGGTTTGTTTTTTATTTTGTCATAGTTATTAAAGAAATATTGACCTTCAAAATGGTACACTTGAATTATAGGATAGGAGCATGGTGATGGAAAATAGTTGTGGTTTTTTGCTATACTTTTATGTCTTGACCACATTTCTTGCCAGTAAACTGGTAAATATTTTATGACATGCTGCTTTTAGCTGTGCATTTGTTTTATCCTTTCTGTGTATCTGGCTGCAGGAAAGGCATAATCTGTATCCTTAATGCCAAGTCATAGATAACCTTAAACCTGTTTACTGACCTGAAGCTAGAAATTGACCTTATGGGATCAATTATTAGCTATCTGAAGAAAGATGCATTTGAGACAAGCTGGACAATGGGTTAAAAGATTTAAAAATATTGACTAGTCAGTCCAATTTTGAAGAGCAGAAAAAAAAGAATTTTCAGGTAATCTTTTTTTTAATCAGAGACCAAGGATTATTATGTGTAAAATACATGGGCAGATCTTCCTTGACTTATGATGGGGTTACATCCCAATAAACCCATCATAAGTTGAAAATATCATAAATCGAAATTGCATTTGATACACCTAACTTACTGAACATTATAGCTTAGCCTAGCCTACCTTAAACATGCTCAGAAGATTTACATTAGCCTAAAGTTGGGCAAAATCATCTAACACAAAGCCAACTTTGTAAAAAAAAATTATTGAATATCATGTAATTTATTGACTACTGTACTGAAAGTGAAAAACAGAATGTTTGTCTGGGTTCAGAATAGTTGTAAGTGTATCAATTGTTTACCCTTGTGATCATGTGGCTGACTGGGAGCTGGGACTGCTGCCGCTGCCCCAGCATCACAAGAGAGGATCAGACCGCATATCACTAGCCCTGGAAAAGATCAAAATTCAAAATTCAAAATTCGAAGTATGGTTTCTACTGAATGCTTTTCGCTTTTGCAACATTGCAAAGTCAAAAAATGTTAAGTCAAGAGCTGTGTCTGTATATGTATAAGAATATGTATATGTATATATACATACAACTCAATTAGCTGAAATAACCTTGCCTTACAGTAAAATCTTTTAGCATATAAGTCCAATTTTTCTATTGTTGATTTTGATAGTGCTCTTTAAATTATGTTGTTGGCAAAACTTTCTATCATTGGTGTGTAATAATATATGTGGTGTCAACACAAGACTTAATAGTATAGTGGGAAAAAATTGAGCATTAAAATAACACTTTTTTATTGAAATATTCACGATGTGTCCTAAGCAATGTTAACTGACACTCTGACAAGGGCCAGTCCTTTGGTGGTTATCCTTCTATTGGCAGATTTGCAGACTTTATCTCCAAGCGTCCACTAGATTTCTCTTCACATGCTCTCCTTTTCTTTTTGTTTGTTTATTTGTTTGTTAGGGATCACATTGTTTATTTTGTACATGGCAACACTTTAACATGTACAATGGTGAAGTGATAAAAGAGTTTACATGGTTTTAGATGAATTTTATCAGAATTATGTCCAGAAATTCTCACGTCTTTCTAGTACCATATCTCTAGACAGTTTAAAACGTTAACACTCATGTTTTACAGGAAGATATAAATATCTTAAAGACAGGCTTTTTCAAAGGTGTATAAACTAAGCTCAATAATATCATGAGTTGACAGTCACAAAATTAAACAGGAACTTGCCTGATGTGAATATGAAAGAGGAAATATTTTTAGAGGACAATAGTTGTAATAGTAAATGATTTGTACTTTTTAACTCAACAGTTAAATTTATGGGCATTCATGCTATAGACACACTCGTACAAATATTCATATATAGTGATATAAATATAGACATGAATGCTCATTGTTGCCTTGTTAAAGCAAAAAAAACTAGAAATGGTTGGATTCTATAATATTAAAGATTGTGTTTTTAAATATATGCAGATATAGATATATGGACATTGGTATATTCATTGACATATTTTCCTAGATTGCATTTGTATCACTATCCTGTTAATGATATCTTATGATAGATGTAGGCCAGGTAGCAATCGTGATATGATGTCTCTGCCTGAACATATGCAAACAACAAAAGTACAGCATCAAAATTTGCAGAATAGGTGTAGTAGCCTCAAAGAATTGAGAACTCATTATTATCTGAAAAACAAAATGATTATGAAGAGTGGTTGGAGGAGGTAAGAAATCAAAGATCTTTAGCAATATTCCTGAAACAAAAGTTTAAAAATAGACTTTTTATACGTAATTGCAAAGCCAACTTAAAGCCCAGAACCAATGATTTTTGGTTATTTGGGGGTTTCCTTAAGAAATACTTCATCGGGCTTCCCTGGTGGCGCAGTGGTTGAGAGTCCGCCTGCCGATGCAGGGGACACGGGTTCGTGCCCCAGTCCGGGAAGATACCACATGCCGCGGAGCGGCTGGGCCCGTGAGCCATGGCTGCTGAGCCTGCGCTTCCGGAGCCTGTGCTCTGCAACGAGAGAGGCCACAATAGTGAGAGAGGCCCACATACCGCAAAAAAAAAAAAAAAAAAAAAAAAAAGAAATACTTCATCACCCATGTTCTTGATGGCAACAAGCATAATATTATATGGAAAAATCTGTATGTGGCATATTTTACTGAGGCAAATTTTGTTAATCAGAGCATGCCTGCAATGAACAGAAGAGATGTCATATCTTGTCATTTTCCAGTTGTAAATATTTATCAGCTTAATTTAGTGTAGCAAAATCATTTTACTGATTGGGAATTTATCATGCAGTGGTCAGCTTCAGGTAATTGTCTCTGGAGCTCTCACAGGAGGCTGATCTCTCTCTTAAGTAAGTGGATAATTAAGCTCCTTTGCTTTATTGTTTAATTGTGAACTAATGATTCAATATGTATAGATTTCTTACAGCAGCACTTTAGAGAATGAGACCTTTTTCAGTAGTAATATTTGCATGAATATTATTACCCAGAGCTAAGGTTGTGCACTGATGCTCTGTTACCCACTGCAGCTCTGATAACATGCTGATGAGCTGTTCTTTGAAATGAACCAATGTTTTTCACTATTAGCTGTTCAACTTTGTAGTGGTTTCTGTTACATTTTCTTGTAGGTGAATAGGGCCGTCTGTCTGAATTAAATCTGATTTACCTTATTGCACTCATCTAAGGCCCTCATTTTTATTTCCACACTATAATATCTCTGAAATTGAGATGTATTAATATCTCACAGTTGATGATGTCTTACAATCATTGTCAATAGGAAGAAACTGTGGTCAAAGTATGTGAAAATTTTCTGGTGAGACAAGTATAAGTGCAAGGAAGCACCAAACCATTTTAGATTGTGTGAAATCTAAAATCTAAGTCTAAGGACTATTCCTTAAATTCTTCTTAAATTCTTAAAATTAATACATGCACATGGGTTAAAAACCAAATCAGATAACAAGTTATATTATGAAAAACATTGTTTTTGTTTTTTTTAATTAATTATTTTTGGTTGCATTGGGTCTTCGTTGCTGCACGCAGGCTTTCTCTAGTTGCGGAGAGTGGGGGCTACACTTCGTTGTGGTGCGCAAGCTTCTCACTGCGGTGGCTTCTCTTGTTGCAGAACACGGGCCCTAGGTGCATAGGCTTCAGTAGTTGTAGCATGTGGGTTCAGTAGTTGTGGCTCGCAAGCTCTAGAGCGCAGACTCAGTAGTTGTGGCACACGGGCTTAATTGCTCCGTGGCATGTGGGATCTTCCCGGACTAGGGATCGAACATTCTTAACCACTGTGCCACCAGAGAAGTCTGAAAAACATTGTTTTTGGATTTCTATCTATATCTTTAAAAAACACTTGCCTCTCTGTTTATTGATTTATGAACTGATTAAATTATCTAAAATACTCCCTGCTATAAATGAGAGTTTTGTTGTTTAGACTCTCAGCCTCTTTTCAATTTAGTTCCCCAGCTTTCCTCCCACATCAGTTTCTGTCATTTTACTTTAGCTTTTACATTGTCAAGGTTGATTGCATTTACATTTTACTCCATAACTATAATTAAGGCATCATGCTTAACTTTAGATTAATTCTCTCCCTACCCCCCCAAAACTCCAGTTAAATGTGTTTACATGATGATGATAATGTACATATTATTCATTGAAAATCCTTAGTAGAATACTATTATTATTTTATTTTCCTTTTCTACAAGTAAGATTTTTGTGCCATTCAAAGAATATTAATATCAATTTTTCTTCCTTGCACTTCGCCAATGTTACTCCAAACCATGCCAAAGTAAACTTTGCCTTCAACGCACAGTGTTAGTTTTCTTTTAATATCTTGTTAGAGTTTCTGAATGCCATCCCTTTTTCTTCTTGGGAGAAATATGGCTCCTTCCTCACATCCCTGATAGCTTCCAGCTTCTTACCCCTTTCAAACTTTGGGTGACTCCAACCATTCTTCTTGAAGGTACCTTTTTCAGTTTGGCCCATTTGCTCTATACCATGATTTTCTTGCCCAACATTTGAAAATTTTTCTTGAAATTACTGGCAGTCTTTCTTATTCTGTTATTATTTTTTTACTTGCATTATACACCTTTATTATAACCTTAAGTTTTTACAAATGATTAATCAGTGAATTTTGTCTATAAAATCTTTTTCCATTCCATCTGTTCCCCTCTCATTCTTTCTAGAGACTTCTCTCTGAAATTCTGCTCATTCTCCTCTCTGAATTATATGTTTACTAAGTCTTTTGCAAAGTTGCAGCTTCCCTTCACATATTTTCTGGACTGTATGTCTTTATTTATTGTAATCTTTGTTTTATTACATTGTATCTACAAGTCACTTTGCAAGAGAAGATATGTTGGCAGTTAAACTTTCTGATTTCTTCATGTTTGAAAAAACTGCATTCATCTTTGATGGCTAGGGTGAACATAAAACTCAAATAATTTTTTCATGGAGAATGTTTCTTCATTGCCTTCTAGCAAACAATATTGCTCTTAAGAAGTGTGCTGCCAATTTGATCCCCCCCTTTTAAAAATTTTTTTGTAGGTGACCTTTTTTCTTCTTTTCTCTAGGTTTTATTACCTTTTATTTATTCTTTGGGTTTAGAAATTTTACAATGAGATTTTTAAGTGATTTTTTATTTACCGTGCTAGTTACTGTGTATAATTTTAATTAGAAGATTCCTGTTTTCCTTTAACTGGGTCATATTCCTTATTATTGTTATTATTTTAAAAATGTAATTCTTTAGCTGCATTCTTTCTTTTTAGAGTTCCCATTATCAATTACTGAACTCACTAGATTACATTTTCTTCAACATCTTTATGTGTATTTTTGTTCTGTATTCTGGAAGATTTTTTTTTGACTTGATCATTGAACAATTCCTATGAACATTATTTTTGGCTTCATTAACTGCAATCTTTTAAAAAATACTAATATTTTAAAGTTATTTTCACCCCAATTTTTTAAACATATTTTCCTCCTTTTTCATCTATTATCTCTCACTCTTTAAACTTTGAACATGCTCTGCCATGCTTGGGATTTAAACAAATGCAGTTCGTTTTCTATTCATACTTAAGGATGAGTCAATAACCTGAGATTTATAAATGTGAATCCTTGTTGACTGGTAAATTTGTTTGAGGTGTAGGTACTTGGATACCCCAAATGTCTTGAATACCAAAACCCGTATTACCTGTCCTGATTCTCCTCTGGATAGTCTCCTCAATTTGTTTGGAGAAGAATTTTTTTTTTCCTATTTAACCTGCAGTGTAAACAGCAGTCTGTAACTTGGTTTTTCCTGGTGGTAGAGGGAAAGTAAAAGCTCCATTGAAGACTGTCAATTAATAGTCTTGTTTTCCACACCACCTTTCCCTTCTGTTTTCTAAGTATATGGATTTCCAAGTTTCAAGTATTTCCAATGTATGACTAGCAAGGTCTGCACATGGCTCTTGTCTGTCTATGGGTGTTCTGGAAAGTTGCTTTAATATTCTGTTTTTTTAAAAATTAATATTTATCTCCTTTTTTAAACTGCAGAAAAACACTGAAATCTCTTGCCTCACCTGGGTCTCTTCTACTTTCCTCATTATTCTGAGCATATGCCTCTCTATTCCTTTCTTATCACTGTAATGGTCCTGAGAAGGTAAGAAGATAATGCCATCTTGAATCAGAATACCAATCTTAAAATCAAAAATATCTGAATTGATTAGATAAAACATGTAACATTTATTGTTAAATGGGACTTATTATTTTTTAATACACATAATATCAATAAGAGATAGAAATAAAACAAAAGGCAGCCAAGAGTGGTGGGTAAGGGTATGATCTCTGCATAGAGGGCCTGGAAGTAAATTCAGGTTCAGCCACTTTAGTAATGTGGAAATAAATTTCACCTCTCAAAATTTTGTTTTACCACCTGTCAATGGCGTAAATAATACCTCATAGGGTTCTTGTAAAATTCAAATTAAATTATGAATATAAATAACTCAGTATGGGATTTGTGCATGGTATGCATGCAGTAAATGGTAGCTATCAGTCTTACTAATACTGTTAGTAGAGAAAAAATGCCACCTTATCTAGTTTATCACTTTTATTTTTGCATGCTTGCTTTAAGAGCTTGTCTACATTCAAAACAATTTTTTTCAGCGTTTATTCTTACCTCAAGCATTTATTGAATATTAAAAAGAGAAAAAAAGGATCAAGTGTCTGCTGTTAGGAGTTGGGTACTAGTGGGAGAATAAACCTACAAGCCTATACTTCAGTTTGTGATATATATATATATATATATATATATATATATACACACACACACACACACACACACACACACACACACACACACACACAGGATGCTATGGCAGGACAGATAAGGAGATAGATAACTGTCCTTAGAGGAGAAGCCAGGTAAAAAGGCTTCAGCTTAGCAATTAGCAGTCAGCAAGCAGAGTAGAGACACTCAAGCAGAGGGAAAAGTATGTGTAAAGTCTTCAAATATTAAAAACTCATTAATAAACTTATTCAGAGCACTTTGATGTGAATTATATTAAATGAACAAGATTAAAATGAATAGAATAGAGTTGAGGTGTTAAAAATGGCCTGTGTAGATTATGATATTTTCAAGTGAAGCTTGAAAAGATTCAAGGGGAAAAATATTCTTCTACATGATGTTAGTATTGATAATATCACCAACTTCCCAATATTTACATCTTCCTTTAGTATCTCTTACTTTCTAATCTTTCTCTTTTATGATCTTCTTCTCTTTATTTCCCTTGTTATCCCATGGACATTACTGAATATTGCTGCTCAGCCAGACCCTCAGGGAAAGCGTGTTGCTGATTCCTGTACTAAACCAGCTGCCTAGGAGTAAAGGCCATCATCTCATTCTGTTCATATTCTTCAAATATAGTCAGCAGTTCTGCAACTTGATAGGCAAATGGTCTGGCAAAAAGTCAGATCCTTACACTAACCTTGTTAAGTGACATGAGTATGCACAAACATGTAAAATAATTCTATTCCCAACTGGCTCTCAGTTACCCATATACACAGCAACAAATTGTCGTCATGTTGCCACAGTTGATATGTCTAAACCTGTCATAGCACTGAAGAATTGGCAGCCCTGATTGTCTTTGAAGTCTTTGCTTCAAACAACAACAAAAAAATTAGAGTCAGTAACCCCTGTCTTAGTCTGGTCCCAAACAAAACAAAGTTAAGTGGACTTCAAAGGAAAAAGCCAACTGTCCATCCATGGGAAAAAGAGATGGAAGAAGGCAATCATGTGGCATATATAGAGTGAGGATGAGAGTAAAAAATGTTCAAATCAATTCAACTCACTTAATCAGCCATGGGTGAAAAAAAAATCATTAAATTTAGTCAACTGGAATAATTTGGATTAAAGACTGAAAATGACTAAACGGATCTTTTAGAATGCTCCCGGAGTTAACTGATCACTGATATGAACAACAGTAAAATCTATCAGATAGATATTGCCAAGATTCAAATATCTTAAAATATATGAAAGACAAAGAACATTACCTGTAGAGTTTTCTGCATCAGTGCTGTTGAGGAGATCAGGGCAGTTGGGAGCTGGTGAAAGTCTGCTACTCTTGCAGCAGATGCATCAAAAACAAACATGTTCCTGTTCAGAGTAATCCTCTGTATAGAGTATTTGCCTGCCTCTATTCTCCTCCTGCCAGAAAGCTTTCCGTTATCTTCCTTTACTCTCAGTTGGTGTAGATATTTCATTTACATTTACAAACAAAATGGATGTGGCTTATCAGCAATGTATGCTGACTGAACTCTGGGGACCAATGGAGGTGTTTAAGATGATATCAGAGGGATTCACATCAAGCTTAATCTATTAAATGCTTTTAATTAATCGGGGAGAGAGGAAAACAGTGTTATAAATTCTTCAGTGTTACTAAATTGTATGGTGTTAAACCACATAAGAAAACAAAAGAGTAATAAAATTATATATAGACAAATGACACGAAAGGAAAACTTAATATTGAAGGTGAACTCACAAATTCCTGCCTAGTTAACATACTGACCCCAATATTCTGCAGTAGCCTTTTGTTTTGTAAAATGGTGGTGTGACAGTAGAAGTCAGTAATTAAGCAAGATTCTAAAAAGAACTTTGCAACTTTAAGTCCAGCTAAACTATTTGCTACTTGCACTTCCGTCATTCTAAAATAGTTGCTTCACATGACCTTTTAAATACTTTTAGTATCCTTATGATGAATTAATCCTATTGTTTCAGTGATTTCTTAACACTCTATAATTCTGAAACAGTAGATGTAGTTTTCCAAAATGTGCTTTAAGTTCAAATGTGAATCAAGCATGTCGGAGTAGATTATTACATAGGTTTAATAAAAATGTCATTTTGGCTCCAAAAATAATTTGTTTGGAAAGTAATTTTACGTTTTTATGTAAGGTGACTTGAAAACAGGAAGCTATTGGAAGCAAATTAAATATTTTATTACATTGAACAATGTCTGGTTGAATAGGTTGAAAGAGACCTACCAGCAAATTGAGTTCCGTTATCAAGGTTGGGGGCTTGTGCACTGTGGTTGACAACTTATGTTCAGAAACATTTTGGAGTAGAAGAGTAAAAAGTTTGGCTTTCCAATCTGTTAGTACAAACTTAGAATTGGAAAAGGTCAGTTGTGTTTGAGAGAAGCTCTGGAGGAGGAGCGAAAGTTCCCTTGTGAAGCATAATCTGTAAGGGAAAGGAAGAAGACAGTGCGTTGTGAAGTATGAAATGATGGGAAGGCTTTGGCAGAAAATATAAGAAAACAAATGGGTCAGAGACATAGCCGATGTTCAATGTCAAATTTAGGTATGCTGAGCTATAGATTATTTCTGACAATGCTGACAGAATAAAGAGTAAAAACATTTAAGCAGAAAAGAAAAATGTGAATCAAGATATTGTGAGATTGGGGCAACAGAATGACAAGATTTTCTGTAAAGACGGAATAAGAACTACACTGAAAAATGAAGCTGACTTGCATATTATCACTCTTAAAAATAAACATTTTATAATGGTATGCATGAACAAATGGGGTCCTCATAAGTAGGTGGCCAGGACACACATACACTTGTAAGAAATGCTCTTCAATGCCTGTATCTCTTAAAAAATAATAATAATAATCTTGTCTGAAAGCCAGGAGGGTCTATGACTTTAACATGGCTGTGATGCTTTGGAACTAAATTCTAGTGCTAAATAGATATGAATTGATTGTGTCCCCTGAAAGGAGTTTATAGCATCACAAGACCACACATATTATGGTGTGTGAATGCACACTTCTCTCAATTCCCTTGCAAGTCTTATCACTCAGAGTTCAATAGTTATCATGACTCATGGGCTAGTGTGAAAGAAATAATTGGATTTGGGGAGAAAAATAGAAAAAATTAAAAAACGTTAATATACTTGAGTTGTTGAAAAACTTGATTTCTTTCTTTTAACAGTAATCAGCATGGAGCCAAACAATTAAGAAAATTTTATTTCTGGGGGATTCCCTGGTGGTCCAGTGGTTAGGACTTCGTGCTTTCACTGCCGAGGGGAGTGGGTTCAGTCCCTGGTTGGGGAACTAAAATTCCACAAGATGTGCAGAGTGGCCAAAAAAAAAAAAAAATTTATTTCTGGTTGCACTTGCAACAATTCTAGAAGGTGAATGAATAGAGACTTTCAATTAAAAAAATGTCAGTGTGTTTATGTCTCTATTTAAGAGAAGGGATTTATAGATTCAGTGGCATGTGATAAGTTGGAGGCAAAATGGTCACTTTAAAAAACCCATTCAACCAATCAGCATGATAATTTTCATAATTGGCAACATGGAATTCAGAATGGTTCAAGGATGGCTTCTTGGAGGAAGAAGATATGCCCTTGATTAAAATATACTTAAAAAATCAGTTTGGTTATGAATTTGATTAGTTTTTTTTCCCCCACAAATAACCAGAAACTGTGTAACTGTTACACATCCTCTCTTCTCCATCCCCTTCAATCATAACGTACACAGGTAATAATTTTTTATCCAAATCAATTTCCTCAACTGGGTTGGGCATACCACAGTTGAATCTCTTTTCTTGACTATTAAAAATTGAAAGCATATTCCCCTTCTATGTATCATCACCCTGAAGCTGCCTTTTTAAAATCTACCTATTTGAATTTAAATATATACCCTTCATTCATTTAGTAAATATTTAATAAACAACTATTCTTTGCAAGGCACTCTTTTAAGCAAAATCAAGGAGACAGTGGCAAGTACGCATGTTCATGCATTATTTAGTTCAGATTTCTTTACTTAAAAGTCTCTCACAAGTCATTGACTAGTTTCCCAGTGCCTGTTTATTCAGAATTTATTCAGCACACTTATTTTCATGAAGAAAGTATCAAAATATGATCTAATGGATTCATGAATCTCTAAACATAGTTTTGTTTTTTATTGTTTTATTTTTTAAGAGTTTCACATTGATGACTTTCTGAATGTGGATTCTGGATACAAAGACTTAAAAATTATCTATATAAGGAAACATCTCTTCCAAATAAACCATCACTCTGACTTTTCAGGGAATGCTTTTTTATGATCATTGCCTATCCTAAGAATTTCATGACCATTCTCTCTGACAGCATTTTTTCTAGTTCTTAAATGTGTGAAATTTGGGGACACGGAATCTACTGACTTCTTTAAGAAGGCTAAACAAAGAACAACCAAAATGACTAATGGAGGGAAAATCTCCATGTGGAAAAAGTGGCTGGATCTCATAATCTTGTTTCCCTAAGAATTCCTTGTTTTTGAAAAACTCTCATTCATCTCACTGTTATCTCTGGTTTTAAAAATATCCACTGGTTCTCTTACCATGTAAAACATCCCAGATCATTCAAAGTTATCAGTGAGGGATAGGAACCAAAGATTGAAGTTTTCCTGGTATTACCAATGCTTGAAAATCAGTGCTTAATTTTATTAATGAGCCAGTGAATTTCCTCACATAATTCCTCTTTAATTGGAAGCCAAATACTGAGATTCAGGCAGCAGTAGAATCATCTAAAGGAGCCTCTGTCCTTTGGCATTGGCAGGCTTCTTAATTTTAGCTAGTCTAGTGGGCATGTTGTAGTATCTCTTTGTGGTTTTAATTTGCAGTTCCCTGACCTGATGACTAATGAAGTTGAGCACCTCTGCACATGGTTGTGGGCTGTTTGTATGTCTTCTTTTGTGAAGTATCTGTTCACGTCTTTTGCCAATTTTTAATTGGGTCTTTTGTCTTTTATTTTGGATTGTAAGTTATTTATATATTTTGGATAAAAGTCCTTTAGTCTGACATATGCATTGAGAATATACTCTTCAAATACGTTGTTTACCTCTTCATTTTTTTAACTGTCTTGCAAAAAGTAGTAGTTTTAATTTTGGTAAAGACCAATTTGTGAGTCATAATACCATGCTGATTTTTCCCTACATTTTCTCCTGAAAGTTTTACATTTAAGATTATGATCCCACTCCAAAAGCTTTGAAGGTGGAGAAAATATTCCTAGCAACAGTTTGTCTCTTAGACTTACTTTTCAATTATGTAGCACATTAATTTTTAATGAATTTTTTTATTTTTACAGTTACTTATAAGAAAATTAGAAGAGATCCTTTTATGACATGTTAGCCATCTGCCACTCTAAATGAAAAATTTTATGCTTTTTAGGAAGTTTTATTTATTTTTAGAATTAGAGCTTCCTGATTTTGATTAGACTATGATAATTTTTGTTTATAGAAATGATCCATTTCATTGTTAATGTCAGATTTATTAACATATTCTTGCATTAAATATCTTATATTTTACTCTATTAGGTATATATTAACATATCACCTTCCTCTATTCCAAATTTTTATGTTTTTACATGTTTTTGGATTTGAGTACTCTTTCTCATATATATATGTATATATATCATATGTAGGAGCACTAGCTCCTATACTCAATTTACCACTTCAACTGTTTCTCACTTACAATCTAAATAGAAAAATAGGATAGTATTTGAAGATCACTTTTCATTAGAATGAGCACAGATTAAATCATGTGCCATTTTTATATATCCCATGTGTGTAGGCATATGTAGAAAAATATCTTGGTTCTCAATTTAAGGATCACTTTCATGTTGAAAAAGTATACCATTTATTTTCAAGGAAATAGACTTTAATCATTCTTTCAGTTCAAGTGTTAGCATTCAGATAAATCTCACCAAATAAATAGAGTGAAATTGGCATAATTAAACATGATGCAGGGTAAACAGGAGTTAAGAATCAATAAGTGGCTCATTTTGAGATCTTATCACTAAGTGATTTATGATAACCTATCTTTCTTCAATCTACATCAAACTCTATTAACAAGTAATGGGATTTTATAGATTCTTGAGAAAGTGATAAGCATGTCCTGAGAGGTTTGAATGCATTTATTTCTAACACATTGTTTAGAAGTTAGCTTAGTCTAAACAAAATAATTTCTTGAAAGTAGAACATGGCTTGATGGTTGGAAATGATTGGTTATTTTGAATTTTATAGAGTGGACCTTACTATTGGAAAAGAATAATATGAGTTTTTACGATGAGTATTAATGAGGCAAAATAGCATGTCTAAATAAATCATCAGGCAACCCAAGTAGTTTATTTTTAATCTATAATTTTTGCCTTCTGTTTCAATTAAAATTTCTTAGAAGTGCTTTGAATATCTTTCCATATCAATTATTTTGACGTATATTTCCCAGTTCCACAAGCTTGTCATTTCTCAATAATCTGTTTCTAGGAATCCATTGAAAACATGAAATGCAGTAACATTTGTTTTATATTGTGGTAAAAAGAAGATACTTAATTTTCTTAGTTTTCATAGTCTAATATATTTAATCTAAATTTAAGTGGAAGAGCTTCATAGTAAGAAGGTGGCAGAATTAGTAAAGTTTTTGAAATCTCCCCGATTTCTACCCTCACCCTCAAAAACAGCATTTCAGTTTATAAAATGGCAAAAACAAACCCAACAATAATCAAAACACTAAATTGCATGGATAGCATTGAAAACAAAACTAAGTGACAAAGTAAACTCCCAAATAATAGTTTTTAGGGCCAAACCACTAGTAGCTTTAAGACCAAGTTATTGTATGAACAATTGTGCAGGAAGAAATGTGAAGGGCAAAGGGGACTCTGATGACATTGAGAGACAATCTCACAACTAAGTCACAACAAATTATCTTCCCCGAACTGAGGGGTTCCCTCTCAGTGTGGAAAGCATGGGTGAATTGACATGAGAATAGCAAACTATGTGGCAGTGCAGGCTCTAATTCACAGGTGGCTGCAAAGAGACTAGGAAAAGTCTGAATAAAACCAGGTGGTGACAAAGCCTAACCTGTAATTCAGAGCAGATGGCTCATTTTAAACTGATTCACTTTGTTATAAAGCAGAAACTAACACACCATTATAAAGCAATTATACTCCAATAAAGACGTTAAAATAAAATAAAATAAAATAAAATAAAATAAAATAAAATAAAATAATGGCCTGCAAAATAAGAAAGATGGATGGAATAATCTTTCTGTGTGATATATCCTTGGAAAATTTTCTGACTATATAATCACGAACATGGGAAGTTAAAGACATAGTATCTCTTTAGGTGTGTTCCCAAACTTCTAATAGTTATGATTTTTTATTTCTTAGTATATTGAAATTATTTTATTATGATTGCATCTAAGAATACATCTAAACATAAGGCTAAGAAAAAAAGCCAAGTGGTGTGGTTCCAATTGATTTTTTGAACCTGATAATGTAAGCTTACTTCCAGGACAAAACCACATATTGAAGAGAAATCGCTAGGAGTAGAATCTGGATTGAGTAATAGAGATATATGGGCAAAAAAGAAGAGCCGGATAAAAGAAGGTACATGGAAGAAAGACGAGAAAATCTCAGAAGGTAAAAGACCCTACTGCAGGGTAGCTATAAAGGTAGCCAAGTTATTGTTGATAGCTTCTAATATTCAGAAAAATAATCAAAAAAGCTATCTTAAATCTCCCTCTCCTATAGCAATCCAAAAAAACTCATCTCAAACAACATAAAAGGATTATGTTTGAATCCTACAAAAATTCATTATTAAAAAACAGTAATAATAATGAGAAAAAGACTGGTTTATAGACCATGAAAGTATGAAAGAGCAGCATGCACTCCAAAGATGAGAATTTTAACATAGTTCTTTGAAAGAAGACATAAAATTCAAGATAATGATAGAGATAATGAAAAAAAAAGCTTAATTCATAATTAGACGAATTCTGAAATGATATGATAGGATATAAAAAGACATCTAAAGAGAGTTGATAAATGGGTTGTTTGTTTTTTTGATATTGAGTTGTATGAGCTGTTTATGTATTTTGGATATTAACCCCTTATCAGTTACATCATTTGCAAATATTTTCTCCCATTTTGTTGTTTCTCCCATTCAATAGAGTGTCTTTTTGTTTTGTTGATGGGTTCCTTTACTGTGAAAAATCTTTTAAGTTTAATTATGTCCCATTTGTTTATTTTTGCTTTTGTTTCCTCTGCTTTAGGAGACAGATTCAAAAATATATTGCTGTGATTTATGTCAAATAGTGTGCTGCCTATGTTTTCCTCTGGGAGTTTTTTGGTATCCTGTCTTACATTTAGACCTTTAATCCATTTTGAGTTTATTTTTATATGTGGTGTTAGAGAATGTTCTAATTTCATTCTTTTACATGTAGCTGTCCAGTTTTCCCAGCACCACTTACTGAAAAGGCTGTCTTTTCTCCATTGTCTATTCTTGCCTTGATTAATTGACTGTAGGAATGTTGGGTTTATTTATGGGCTCTCTGTTCTGTTCCATTGACCTCTGTGTCTTTTTTTGTGCCGGTACCATACTATTTGATGACTGTAGCTTTGCAGTATAGTCTGAAGTCAGGGTATGTGATTCCTCCAGCTCTGTTCTTTCTCAAGATTTTTTTGGCTGTTCAGGGTCTTTTGTGTTCCTATACAAATTTTTAAATTATTTTTTCTAGTTCTGTGAAAAACATCATTGGTATTTTGGTAGGGATTTCATTGAATCTGTAGATTGCCTTGGGTAGTATGGTCATTTTAACAATATTAATTTTTCCGATCCAAGAACATGTTATATCTTTCCATCTGTTAGTGTCATCTTCAATTTCTTTCATCAGTGTCTCATAGTTTTTCAAGTACAGGTCTTTAATTTCCTTAGGTAGGATTATTCCTAGGTATTTTATTCTTTTTAATTAATTAATTAATTAATTTTTGGCTGTGTTAGGTCTTCATTGCTGCACACGGGCTTTCTCTAGTTGTGGTGAGTGGAGACTACCCTTTGTTGCAGTGTGTGGGCTTCTCATTGTGGTGGTTTACTCTTTGTTGCAGAGAACAGGCTCTAGGCATGCGGGCTTCAATAGTTGTGGCATGCAGGCTCAGTAGTTGTGGCTCACGGGCTCTAGAGCACAGGCTCAGTAGTTGTGATGCACGGGCTTAGTTGCTCCGTGACATGTGGGATCTTCCCGGACCAGGGCTTGAACCCATGTCCCCTGCATTGGCAGGCAGATTCTTAACCACTGAACCACCAGGGGAGTCCGGTATTTTGTTCTTTTTGCTGTGATGGTAGATGGGATTGTTTTCTTGATTTCTCTTTCTGATAGTTCATTGTTAGTGTATAAAAATTCAACAGACTTCTGTATATTAATTTTGTATCCTGCAACTTTACCAAATTAATTGGTGAGCTCTAGCAGTTTTCTTGCAGCATCTTTGGGATTTTCTATGTATAGTATCATGTCATCTGGAAACAGTGATAGTATTACTTCTTCCTTTCCAATTTGGATTCCCTTTATTTTTCTTTTCTTCTCTGACTGCTGTGTCTAGGACTTCCAAAACTGTCTTGCATTTCCCAGCTTCTTTTTTTTTTTTACCACCAACTGGCAAAATCTCCTTATCTTCTTTTATTTGAAAGTAAGAAAGTGGGAGAGGGGTAATGGAACACATAAGCTTTCTGAGATAGTGCATATAGCACATAGTCCACAGCCCCCCTGAACACTGACCGTCCTTGAATGAGGGTCTCCTCACTTGTCTGTCAGCTGCCTTTATACAGCAGGATAACAGGGTATAGGATATTTCTTCTCAGCAGTAGCCTGAGGAAAAGTCAGTTTCCCTTACAAAAAGTGAACTGGGCAGTCATTACAAACAGCACAATCATGCTGGCACACACCATTTCTTTTTTTTTTTTTTTTTTTTTTTTTGCTGTACGCGGGCCTCTCACTGCTGTGGCCTCTCCCGTTGCGGAGCACAGGCTCCGGACACACAGGCTCCGCGGCCATGGCTCGCGGGCCCAGCCGCTCCGCGGCATGTGGGATCTTCCGGGATCGGGGCACGAACCCGTGTCCCCTGCATCGGCAGGCGGACTCTCAACCACTGCGCCACCAGGGAAGCCCACACACCATTTCTGACAAGCATCATGTCTTCAAGTTGTAAATGTGGAATATTCTTCTTCCATGTTATCTATGTATCAATAAGCTGTGTATACCCAAATTTTAGTTATTTTCAAAGCTTTTGAGAATACCCATGGCTGGAGTGAGTAGACAGAATGTTATACTGCATGTGGTGTGATTTGAGGACCACAGAAATGCCTTCTACCCACACCCCCTCCAAACCCCCCAAAAATCTTAGTTTTTCTTCTGTTGGACTAGTATTGCCTCATACCCTTGGGCTATGTAGTTTATCTCCAAGAGTACACCTGTCAACATAGTAGTAAAAGCTTTCTGACAGAGGGAGCTGAGTAATCTTTCCTCTTTGCAACCATGTTTTTAGTGTTTTCCTGGATAATGTTTAGCATATGTCACACTGTTTACTAAAACTTCCTAGTCTGAGAACTACTGAGGACAGAAATTTCATTTTGCTTATCTATATGTGCTCAGAATTTTATTACAATTCCTGGCATATGAAATTCACAATTAATATGTGCTGAATTAAATGCAGTGTAAGAATAACTAAAGAATCTGAGATCCCTCAGTAATGCTTTTAACAAGATTTAGTTTAATAGATTAGCTATCCAGGTATGCCTGGAGAAAGAGACTAGAACAGGTAAGTTTTTATAGGCTTCATGTAGACATGTCTGAGCTCAGATTCAGAGAAGGTATTTCCATAAGTGGCTTTTAAAATCCTTAGTATGGCAGGAGATATTCAGAACTGGAAAACAGCTGGGAGGCAAAAATGAAAGGAGATGGGAAATACTTCAAAGCTATTTGAAAATTCTGAGGCCTTGGTTTTACTAGGAATTTGCAAGTCCAGAGATTAAAATACTGAAATATTTTCCCCTAATTATACTTCTATTTTTATAATTCAGAAAGTGTGTACCAACAACCTCTTACAAAAAGAATAATCAGTATTGATAATTCTGGAGCATTAATAATTTCCAGGCTACTAACAAAGCTCAAATTAGGGCATAGAAAAAAAACAGAAATGAACAATTTCCTTAAATACAGTGGAAATTGATTTTCTTTTGACTTATTTTGGTCTTATTTTTTGTTGTTGTCGCTGCTGTTGGGTTTAAAAAAGGGCGGCACACCCATATGTCAATCCACCTTTCCAAATTATCACCCCAATTAAATATCATTCACAGGTACAATTATGTCAACAAAAAGTTAAGACATTAAATTTCCTTTCCCATGTCAGTTGTTGGTAGTGTTGTTACTATGGATAATCTTTAATTATTTAACATTGTATATGCTTGATTGAAATATCATTAATAAAATTTGTTAATTAATGTGCTAGGTGATAAAAGGCTCCTCTTTAATCTAGGCTAAAATATAAAATGAAAACTTCTTATTTCTGTAAAAACTATTGTACTCTTACAAGTCTGTTTTGTTTATTTAAATGTGACAATGTCATTTCAGTGACATAGATTTGTACCTTTGACAATTATCCGTTTACTTTCTATAAACATTAGTCTCAGGCAAGGAAATATATGTGTATGCTTTTGAAGTTCTTTGGAAAAGTCTTCTTCTGTGAGTGAGAATGAAACCTCTTTAGTCACCCATTATATTTTTGACATTGAAGAGCTCAAAAAGTACACAGTATTCTGTTGGAAAGGAACTGATATTGGATGTTAAAAAATCATTTCCCTAGCTAACATCTTTACATTTTTTATTGTAAAAGCAATGCGTTTACATTGAAAGGTTTTTTTAAAATTACAAAATAGAGAATAAGTTCTTCTAACTTTAAGATATTCATCTCTGACAGTATCATTTAGTGGTTAGAAAAATGTAAATTGTGATCGACTTTCTGGAAGATAATTTATCATTTACTTCAGAAAGTTTCATACTTTTTAACCCAATAGTAAGCATGGCTCTTCTTTATGTGAAAAGGAATCAAAAGAACTTTTTAATTTGTTTGCTAGTAAGTTCAGAGTAGTTAAAAAAATGTTAAGCGATTGACAACTCATCATGTTACAGATACATACTCTTTTTCAGTATCAACCTTTTTCAAGAGTGCCCAGTATTTCCTACTTATGCTCCCACTCAGTCCTAATAATATGCTATCTCCATTACTTCACTGAAACTTCTTACCAAAGAACTCTTAATATTTTGAACTAGGGACCCATTCATTTTCTTTATTGTCTTTAATATTTTTGTGACTGGGGGACTTAGAACTTTTCTGCCCTTTTGGAAAATATCTTCTCCCTAACCCTCCAGAATAGTATATGGCATTGTCCTTCCATCTCCCTGATCCTCCACGCTCCCAAGTAAGCATGCTTTCTTTTTCTTCTCTGGGAAGGCTTTCCTCCAAGACTTTTGATGCATTATCTCATTTCATTCTTACAACTCTATAGGGAGTTCTAGAGCTCAAGTGTTTGTTTCCCTAGTGTTGTAACATTGCTATTAACTCTTGCTTAGACTATCATCTCCTAGAAACTGTTTTTTTCTGTGCTTTCTTGCCCTCTTGTCCAACACATGTACAGCTTAGAAATCAACAAATTCTCTGAGTGAGTAAAGTGGTAAATATAAGACTCACTTTGCTGTGTTTCCTTTCTCTTAGGGATCTTGATCCTGCAAGTTTTAGCTGCCTTGGCTGTATTCTGTTGTGTACAAAGCTACTTTTTAATGTTTTTTATTCAGTTTCATAACAGTTCTGAGTAGAAGAAGACTTGGTCTGATCCAAGCTGTTCAGTCAAGACTGGAAAGGAAACTTCTCAGCAGTGCTGCTCAAATGGCAATCTGAGAACTCTATCTTACTGATGAGATCAGATGATTGTGCCAGAATATATACCAACACTGCTTCCTTCCTTTAGAAAGTCTTGTATATCTCCTACTCTCCAAATGTCAGCTGAACCAAACAGTTGATTTCTGTTCCTTGCATGCCTTAGTTGATTTCATTTTGGCACAAGTTCCTCATCTCATCACAGATTGTAAAAGAACAGTTCACTGACCAGCTCTCTAAAGACTTCACTAGTTGCAGGACCAGAAAATGAAGCACAGTACAGCCAAGAGTAAACTTAGTTGTATGCTAGCAACTTACAACATAATTTATTGAGGATTCCCTTTTGTTGAATGTCTATCTTGAGACAGAGATTTATCAGTTCAACAAAGCTCTGATAACTATGTGTAATTATTCTTAAAATTCTTGGTAATTTTGACATTATTTCAGATTTAAAAAGTGCAGTGGAAGAGTTTTCCCTTCTGTCACACACTAATTCTTGTTTCTTCATTCTGAACCTCATCTCTATCCTGAAGTGTTGATGTTAATCAGGACTTACCTCTCTTCTCACTGGTATCTTACAAAACTCTTACGGTTCAAATTGTCCATATTGTGATGGCAGTCCTTCCCTCTCCATCTTTGTAATGAGCCCTAATCTCTCTTCTGAGTTTCCTTTCCATAATGCATACTTGTATGTCCCCTGCAGGCACCTTACTCTCTGTATACCTAAGCTGAATTATTTATTTACTTCCCAAATTCCACAAATATATTTTCTTACTGAAATAACACCATTATCCTTTTTGTTAACCAAGTTATAACAAAGATAATAATGACATCATGACTGAAGTCCTTTCACTCCTGCAATACCTAATGCATTCCCAATTCTACTTGAATCTACCTCCTAAATATTTCCTGATTTTTTTCCTACCATTCTTAGTCGCTCTTGTCACTATGTTCTCTTACTTATCTTGCTAAAATACTCTCAAAATTGATGTCCTTAAGTAAGTTATTGCATTCTTTTCTATCCACGTAGGGCAAGAGTAATATTTTAATATTCAAATATTATTATATCACTCAGTTGCTCAAGGTTCTTCAGTGCATTCCCATTGGGGATGAAATCAAGTTATCTTCACATGTCTTCCCTGGCCTTCATTTACCTCCCAACTTACTTCCCACTCTCCTCACATTCTATCTTTTAGTCACACAGATTTTCAATCCATTCGAAGACCAATGCTATTGCATCCAGGCCTTTCATTTTTTGCTGCCTCTTTTCTAGGGCTTTTTCAAAACAGGATTTCTGTTTATGGTACCCGACTTCTAGCTTTGTTTCCAGATTAAAATCTTCTCTTTAGACACATCAAGAATACTACCTGCAATACGAACCATGCACTCCCATTATATGGGATCCTGAATTGTATTTGTTAATTTACTAAGTCAATACATACCGTGACATGCACACTAAATAAGAACTTAATATATTTAATAGCTTAATCAAAATATAAGTAATGTTGTAATCTTCATATATTCATAGAATATTAAGAGAGCTGGAGATTTGTCAGGAGATCAGGATCTCACTACTGGTTGCCAAAATAACCTGGTCTCACTCAATTATTTTCTTCTCATTATTGTTATTTCCTGGTGCTACTAATTGAATGTAATTTTCCAGAGGATTACCAGCCAGGGAAGTCCCCATTACAAGTATGCTACAGAAGCAAAGAAAATAAAACCCTTACTTCCTTTATTGTTTTTTGTTTGTTTGTATATTTTGTATTTTTTAAACAAAATACAGCCTCATTGAGTTATTCATATACTATCCAATTCACCCACTTAAAATATACAATTTAGTAATTTTTTAGTATATTCACAGGGTGGTGCCCCAATCACCATTATCTAATTTTAGAATATTTTTTTCCCCACTAATGGGGACCCTGTACCCACTAGCAGTCAATCCCTTTGCCTCACCTCACCTCACCAATTCACTCTGAGGGCAGTATTAAGCTAATACCCAAAAAGTCTAGGTAGGCTAAATAATGGTTCCCAAACAGATCAAGCTCCTAATCCCTGGAACCTGTAAATTTTACCTTATATGGCAAAAGAGACTTTCTGATATGAGTAAGTTAAGGTTATTGAGATGAGGACATTCTCCTGGATTATCTGGGTGGGTGCTAAACCCATCACAACTGTACTTACAGGGAGGCAGATGGAAACAGAAAACAGGTGATGTAATGATGAAAGCAGAGAGATTTGAAGATGTTACACTGATGGTTTTGAAGATAGAGAAAGGTGCCTTTGCAAATGGAGAAAAGGGCCTTAAGCAAAAGAATTAATTTCTAGAAGCTGGAAAAGACATTGAAACAAATTCTCCCTCAAGTATCTCTGGAGGGAGTGCAGCCCTGCCAGCACCTTAGCTTTGGCCCAGTGAAACTGATTTTGGACTCCTGGTCACCAGAACTGTTAAAAAATAAATTTATGCAATATTAAGCCACCAAGTTTGTCATAGGTTTTTATAGCAGCCACAGGACTCTAATATAAAGACAAAGATATCACAAGAAAAGAAAACTATAGACTATATCCTTTAAGAACATATAAAAAAATCATCAACAAATTCTAGCAAACCAAATCCAGCAACATATAAAAAGGATAGCACCTTATGACTAAATGGGGTCTGTCCCAAACATGCAAAGTTGGTTTAATATCCAAAAATCAATGAATATAAAGCACCATATGAATATAATAATAAAAAAATATGATCATCTCCATAGCGCCATAAAAAGCATTTGAAAAAATCCAACACTCTTTCATGATATAAATGCTTAACAATGTAGGACTATAAAGAAACTTCCTCAATCTGATAAAGGGAATCTACAAAAACACATAGCTAGCGTCATACTTAGTGGTGAAAGACTGGATGTTTTCCCCGTTTAAGATCAAGAACATACAAAGATGCCTGCTTTCACCACTTTTATTCAAATTGTACTAGAAATTATGGCCAGAGATATTTGGCAAGAAAAATAAATAAAGGTATCTACTTGGGATAGAAAGAAGTAAAACTATCTTTCGTTATAGATAAAAACATCTTGCATAGAGAAATTCTTAAGGAATCCACCTGAAAACTATTAGAATTAAAATTTCTAACTTACATAGTATGTACAAAAATGACTACACTCCCAAAATAACTTTTAAATCATATTAATTATAATGGTCTTGGTTTTTAAGGGTTTAAACAATAAAAATCAGACATAAACCTAAGATCATTTCCTCACATAGCATTTATATAGAGAAGAAATATGTAATTAGATGACCACAAAAACATTTTTCATAAATAAGTCTGAAGAGTTAAAGTCAGATGTCACAGAAAAATATGAGTTACAGGAGTTGGATGAATTTGATTGTTCCAAGTGATTGTGACCATATGCCCCAATGCAAAATCTAAATGAAAAGTAATCTCAACAACAACAAAAAAGTCATAATAGGGTTTTAAAAAAAATCTTTTTTTGCCCCAATGCCAAACATATGGATGTGTGTAAGCACTTGGTTGACTGAATTTTCTTCCTTATGTCTTTAAGTCATGTGTCCATAACACCATCTACTTTGTTATATAATATACTTTAATGGAAAGTGCATTATACCTAGAGATTTGAAATCCAGGACTAGAAGCTTGATTCTACCTGGTCTAAATGTAGAACTTTTAAAATGTCACTTAACAACTTTTTCTTAGCTTTAATCAAGTGATAGTAATGATTGTTCTTTACCTGTATCAAAGTAACAGAAACTGGGTGTATATGAAATGTTTGAAGTTGTTGAGAAAAGTACTTGATACATTCCAGGTAATAAAACATTAATCAGAGTGACTCCATTTGGCTTTAGAAGAGTCCATTCTATTTTTTTTTTACATTTTTATTGGAGTATAATTGCTTTACAATGGTGTTAGTTTCTGCTGTATAGCAAAGTGAATCAGCTATACGTAAACATATATCCCCATATCTCCTCCCTCTTGCATCTCCCTCCAACCTTCACTATCCCACCCCTCTATGTGGTCACAAAGCACTGAGCTGATCTCTCTATGTTATGCAGCTGCTTCCCACTAGCTATCTATTTTACATTTGGTAGTGTGCACATGTCAATGCCACTCTCTCACTTCGTCCCAGCTTACCCTTCCCCCTTCCCGTGTCCTCAAGTCTATTCTCTACATCTGCGTCTTTTTTCCTGTCCTGCCCCTAGGTTCTTCAGAGCCTTTTCTTTTTTTTTTTTCTTTTTTAGATTTGATATATATGTGTTAGCATACGGTATTTGCTTTTCTCTTTCTGACTTACTTCACTCTGTATGATAGTCTCTAAGTCCATCCACCTCACAACAAATGACTCAATTTAGTTTCTTTTTATGGCTGAGTAATATTCCATTGTATATATGTGCCACATCTTCTCTTTATCCATTCATCTGTCGATGGACACTTAGGTTGCTTCTATGTCCTGGCTACTGTAAATAGAGCTGCAATGAACATTGTGGTACATGCCTCTTTTTGAATTGTGGTTTTCTCAAGGTATATGCCCAGGAGGGGGATTGCTCGTTGTATGGTAGTTCTAGTTTTGGTTTTTTAAGGAACCTCCATACTGTTCTCCATAGTGGCTGTATCAATTTACATTCCCACCAGCAGTGCAAAAGTGTTCCCTTTTCTCCACACCCTCTACAGCATTTATTGTTTCTAGATTTTTTGATGATGGCCATTCTGACCAGTGTGAAGTGATACCTCATTGTAGTTTTGATTTGCATTTCTCTAATGATTAGTGATGTTGAACATTCTTTCATGTGTTTGTTGGCAATCTGTATATCTTCTTTGGAGAAATGTCTATTTAGGTCTTCTGCCCATTTTTGGATTGGGTTGCTTGTTTTTTTGTTATTGAGCTTCATGAGCTGCTTGTATATTTTGGAGATTAATCCTTTGTCCGTTGTAGAAGAGTCCGTTCTATTTTTATGGAACTTCCTTCATTCACTTTTTTTTTCTGAGAAAATGAGAGAATTGTTGCCTTTTGCAGCTTTATTTATTATATTCTATATGTACTTGTTTGTACACAACCTTGCCCATAAAGTACAAAAGATGCCTCATTTCATTGAAATAACTACCAATTTTTGAGAACTTACTACTGGACAGAAACTTTAAAAACCTTGTTTTTAATCCTTAGCACAGCCACATGAGATAAGTAATATTTCCAGTTTACAAATCAGAGAAGTCGAGTATACAAGTATTAAGTAAATTTTTAGGTCAGACTGAAGTTAATTTCAAGGGAGGGCGAAAGATTTATAAGGAAAAAGTCCAACATGTTCATGCAACATATTAGGAAATTTTCAGGGAAAGCAAGTTGTGCTTTCAAGACTGAGTGTCTTTGTAGGCCCACTGGTTCACTATGAATAAATGGGTCTTAAGTCTGGTCCTCCCAGATTTTATAGAGGCCACGCTTTATGAGCAAATGGCTGGACACTGAGACCCAACCAATATCTAGTTTAGAAGACGTTCTTCATCTGCCATGTGAGTATATACCTAAGTGGACAATCAAAATAAAGTTGAAAAGCAAGTAAGGTTATAATGTCAGAGAGACCAGGAGTCAAACTCCACCACTTGCTTGTCTAATGACTTGGACAAGCTGCTTCATCAC
Source organism: Mesoplodon mirus (assembly GCF_964341445.2). Classification (NCBI taxonomy): domain Eukaryota; kingdom Metazoa; phylum Chordata; class Mammalia; order Artiodactyla; family Ziphiidae; genus Mesoplodon; species Mesoplodon mirus. Next base: position 52,876,230 of record NC_138990.1, on the reverse strand, counting down.
TCTGAATCTGTTTTCTCACCTGGAAAATGGGAATAATAACAATTCTTTCATACCATTATTGGAAACCATAATAAATGATCTATATAAAACAGCTAGTATAGACAGTAATCCCAACATCCTGCTCTCCCTGCCTCTGACATCAGTATGTAAATGAGAAAAATGATTATTTTTATGTGCTGAAAAGATTTGAGTTCTTTAAAGTTATTCCCCATCCTTATTATCTTACAATTTTAGTGACTGGAAAAACAACAACAACAACAAACTTCTTTCTTTCATAATGGTTGCTAATTTACTTTGCTTATACTTGAAAAATATTCTCTTCATGTAGCTTTTTTTTTTTTTTTTTTTTTTTTTTTGCGGTACACAGGCCTCTCACTGTTGTGGCCTCTCCCGTTGCAGAACACAGGCTCTGGACGCGCAGGCCCAGCGTCCATGGCTCACGGGCCCAGCCACTCCGTGGCATGTTGGATCTTCCCAGACTGGGGCAGGAACCCGTGTCCCCTGCATCAGCAGGCGGACTCTCAACCACTGCGCCACCAGGGAAGCCCCTTTGTAGCATATTTTTGAAAGTCTATTAAGTGTCAGAAAGTGTGCTATGCACTGGAGAATTAAGGTAGATAAAATAAGTGGAGAATTAAGGTAGATAAAACCTCTGCTCTCATGGAATGGGTAAAGGTATACTCATTTACTTCTTTCAACAAATAGTTCTGAGCTCCTACAATGTGTGCTATTCTACGCATTGAGGATACAGTGAGAAACAAAGCATATAAAAGTTCCTGCTCTTGTGGAGCCTGCATCTTAGTAGGTGAGACAGAAAATGAAAAGGAAATGAGGACGATCATCCTGGCTTCTCCTGTCCTTCTTCTCTCCACTCTTGCTTCTTCTTTTCAAAATTTTCAGTGCTAGAATTTGGAAGGGAGAGTGTGGCATGGGCCGTTTTTATCTTTCTATATCTTATCCTCCTAGGAAAAGGAGTAGTTTTGCAACACTATGTAAGACGTTATGTGCTTTAAGTTTTCCAAGGGACTTGGAAAAAAGTCTCTTTTCTCTTTCTCTTTCTCTCTTTTTCTAACACACATGCATATGCACACCCACACACATGACCATTCATGTAGGTGTCAGAAGATATATATGAACTATTTCTTTTCATTCTTTCTCTAACAATCCTAATCTCATCTTCCACCTCCCCTACACATATCCTGGCAGACACATGCCCAAGTCTGGCTAGTGAGAAAATAATGTAATATTATCAAATATTACTTCATTATTTCAATGAACACACTGCGTGCAAGAACAATTTCCAGATAATTGCCCCAGCTCTCTTCCGACCAGATTTTCACTTTAAATTTCCTTGAATATGGAATTTCTAGAACTGCCTTTTTATAATTAAAGCTTGTGATAAATGTCATGAAAGAAAATTTCAGAGTGCATGGAAGCGTATTAAAGGGGCAACACAATTAGATGAAGAGATGGTCGGGAGAGACTTTTTGAAATAAGAAATCAAAGTAAACCTAAAAGATGAATGGGAGTTAGGTGAAGAATGTGGTGTATATGGGTTGGGGTGGGGAAATTATGCTAGGCCCTGTTAACAGAATGTACACAGATACCAAAAGAAGTGGTCAATAATGTTAGAAAAATGGAACCAATATCATCTAGCTTGAACACAGTGAACCAGAGGAAAAGTGGTATAACCCAAACCAGGAGAGATCAGCAGGGGAGAGACAAATAGGTACTTCAGGAACTTATAAGGATCTGGAGAGTGCTTGCTGAAAAAGAAAAAAAAAAAAAGGAAAGCAGAAAGGAGAGCCATAGAACGTTTTTTTATTTTATTATTCTATGTCATCTTTCCTGAAATCTTTTTTTTTTTTTTTTTTTTTTTTTTTTTTTTTGCTGTACGCGGGCCTCTCACTGTTGTGGCCTCTCCCGTTGCGGAGCACAGGCTCCGGACGCACAGGCTCAGCGGCCATGGCTCACGGGCCCAGCCGCTCCGCGGCATATGGGATCCTCCCAGACCGGGGCACAAACCCGTATCCTCTGCATCGGCAGGCGGACTCTCAACCACTGCGCCACCAGGGAGGCCCTCCTGAAATCTTTTAATTATTTAAATATTCTTTAGTATTCCATTTTCATGTATCTGTTAGCTTTTGATGATCTTTTGCATCATATTTTTATTGGATGTACTGGGGATTATCATACACTTATCTAACTTTTTTTTTTTTTTTGGCTGCGTTGGGTCTTCGTTGCTACGCGTGGGCTTTTCTCTGGTTGTGGAGAGAGCGGGGGCTACTCTTTGTTGTGGTGTGCAGCTTCTCATTGTGGTGGTTTCTCTTGTTGCGGAGCATGGGCTGTAGGTGCAAGGGCTTCAGTAGTTGCCCCTTGCGGGCTCTAGAGTGCAGGCTCAATAGTTGGGGTGCACGGGCTTAGTTGCTCCACGGCATGTGGGATCTTCCTAGACTAGGGCTGGAAGCCACGTCCCCTGCATTGGCAGGTGGATTCTTAACCACTGTGCCACCAGAGGAGCCCCTTACCTAACTTTTTTATAGACTACTTAGTTAATATTTTATCACTTCAAGTAAAATGAGGAAGGGTTCCAACCATATAGATCCTTTCAAACTCTCTTCTTTATGGCATAGCCATCTGTACTACATTTACATCCATTGAAAATCGCATCAGACAATTACATATACATATATAATATCTTTTATTATATATTATTATGTCATATATAATATTATATATTATGTTTTATTATTATTTAAAATATATCTTAGTATAATAGCTTTTTATATCATAATATATGCAATATCTTATAATACATATGTATATCTTTTAATATTCATACATATTTTAAGTAATTTAGAAGAGAAAAAGTTACTGTATTTGACAAGTTATTTACCATCTTATCTTATTCCTGAAGTTCCAAGACACCTTTTTTATCCTTTCCCATAAACCTGAAGAATTTCCTTTTAAAGCAGGTCATCTCACAACAAATTCTCTTAGTTTTGTTAATCTGAAATTGTTATTACTACAATATTATTGCTGAAGGATGTATTTATTGAGTATAGAGTTATTTTCCTTCTGCACTTTAACAATGTTGTTCCACTGTTTTCTGGCCTCTAAGGATTCTGATGAAGAATTGATGGTCATTAGAAATTTTGCTCCCATTAGGTAGTTATGTAATGTGTCATTTTTCTCTCATAATTATATATATGTGGTTTTTAGCATTTTGATTATGTTGTATTTGGGCATGGTTTTATAAGTGTATCCTGTTGTTTGGTGGTTTGTTGAGCTTCTTGAATCTATAAATTTAAATATTTCACCAAATTTGGAGAGTTTTCAGCCAGTATTTCTTTAATTTTTTTTAAAATTTATTTATTTTTGGCTGTGTTGGGTCTTCGTTTCTGTGCGAGGGCTTTCTCTAGTTGCGGCGAGCGGGGGCCACTCTTCATCGCGTTGCGCGGGCCTCTCACTGTCGCGGCCTCTCTTGTTGCAGAGCATGGGCTCCAGACGCGCAGGCTCAGTAGTTTGGCTCACGGGCCTAGTTGCTCCGCGGCATGTGGGATCTTCCCAGACCTGGGCTCGAACCCGTGTGCCCTGCATTGGCAAGCAGATTCTCAACCACTGCGCCACCAGGGAAGCCCTTCTTTAATTTTTTTCATCACTGTCTCCTATCCCTTGAGACTCTAATGACATAGATGTCAGATCTTATGATATTGTTTCATAGGTCTCTGAGGAGGTCCTGTTCATTTGTGTTTTAGTTTTTTTTTTTTTCTTTCTGTTCTTCAGATTGGATAATTTTTATTACTCCATTTTCAAGTTTACAAATTCTTTTCTCTGTCACCTCTAGTCTGCTATTTAATCTATCATTAAAATTTTAATTTTATTGTATTTTTTAGTTCTTAAATTTCTACTTACTTCTTTTATATATATTTTCTATTTTTCTGCTGAGAACTTCCATTAATGTCCAGAGTATTTACTTTTGCCTCATGGAGCACACTTATGTTAGATGCTTTAAAGTCTGATAATTTCAACATGTTTTCCCATGAGAATTCGTTAGATTTTCTTGGTTCTTTGTATGTAGAGATCATGGGTTGTTTCTTGGGAATTTTGAATATTATGTGGCTCAGGATCCTTTTAAGATCAACTGAAGAATGTTGTTTTGTTTTGTCTTATATTTTAGTTGGCAACCAACCAAACTTCAAGTCTGTGTCACCTTCTGTTCCAGTGTCAGTTCCATTTTCACCTTTTTCCCATGATGTTTAAGCCTGTCCCATGCATATGACACTCAGGAGTAGACTGAGTTCTTTCCAGTGGTTTATATGGTAGTTCAGTTCTCAAAACCTTTGCTATGGGCTTCCCTGGTGGCGCAGTGGTTGAGAGTCCGCCTGCCGATGCAGGGGACACAGGTTCGTGCCCCGGTCCGGGAAGATCCCACATGCCGCAGAGTGGTGGGCCTGTGAGCCATGGCCGCTGAGCCTGCACGTCCGGAGCCTGTGCTCCGCAATGGGAGAGGCCACAACAGTGAGAGGCCCGCGTACCGCAAAAAACAAACAAACAAACAAAAAACCTTTGCTATGTTTCTTTGTTTTTATTCCACATATTTGCTAGTGAGTGAGCCAGAACTTTTGTCAGTTATTTCACAGACCTAGGGTAAGTAGAGTCCCTGCTACACTCTCTGGAACTTAGCAGTCCCTTTTCCCAGTTCTGTCCAGAAACACATTCTTAGAATTTTAGCCCCTTGTATGTAATGTTGTTCTGTGTAATTAGTGTTGCCTTCAGGGTAAGCAGGGAATAAAGAGAGAGAGAGAGAAAAAGAAGGAGGATTCCCTTCTCTTTCTTTGAACTTCAGGGGCTCATTTCCCAAGTTCTTCTGTCCAGACATATAGAGTTTTCTCTTGGAGTTTTTGCTGCTGCAGTGCAGCTCTGTGACTGAGACTAAAGTTAGGGCAGGAATGAAATAGAACAAAAAAAGAAAAAAATGAGAAATTTCCTTCTACTCTCCAGCTACAGGGTCCCCTTTTCCTGATCCCTTAGACAAAAGCAGGGGGTTTCTCTCAGAGTTATTCCTCTGTGCATTCTACAACTGGGTTGACCTCGGGTCAAAGCAAAAATGTAAAGAGGGAAAATAAATCTTAATTCAGTACAGGCCATTCTCTAAGTGTTGACTTCTCTCCTTATTGTACTATGTTATTGTTTACTTTTCAATGTTCCCGTGGGGTTTTTTGTATTCTGACTAGAGTTTTAATTATACTGAGTGGATGAGATAGGCTGTAGCAGGTTTACAGCAGCCTAAAATCATCTGAATTATCTTTTAGAGAGGATACTAAGTAGAGATATAAAATAAGCAACGAGATATATACTTCTGAAGCCCAGACTAGAAGAATGAATTGGAGAAATAGTAATTGGTCACCAGACTTTCAACTCTTTTACTTCTTTCAAAAGAGAAAGTAAACATATCTTGTCCATATTGTATTTTAGGGAAATGTATAAACATAAAATGTGGAGAAATATCTTAGAAATAAGTGATTAAAGTAAACCTTGAATGATCTCAATATAAACCTTATATTAACCCAAATTTCTTTCACCCATTTAAATATTTCATTAAGATATCTATACACAAAATGGGAAATTGGAGAAATAATTAGAAAGACGTCCCTTTAAAGTTGGAAAATTTCATGTCCTTGTTGAGCTATGCCAGCAAAGTAATAAAAAGAAAAAGCTATTTATAGCTACTTTACGAACAGCTCCCCAAGTAACATTATATCACATAGATGTAAATAAAATGTTGACTTTTATCACTTTGCCTTAAGGAAGGCAATATGGATAGTTAAATCAAATAGCTTACTGTAATTTTGTGTGCCCTGCCATAAATATCCCAAACTATTACTGTGCTGATGGGTTTACTGGCACTGACCACACTAATTTTCTCTACCGGTCTTTCCCCAGTGGATTTCTCCATTGAAGTGTGTGTTTGATTTCTAACTTCACAATGCTGTACACTCAAGCACATTTGAAATGACTTAAATTTTGAGGTCAGTCTGAGCAATAAAATATACTATTGAAAAAAATCATGAGTTGGTATGATTTGAGCTATGTATGCATAATTTCAGTAATACATTCCTACTCGTCTTCACCACTGAATAAGAAGGGATAATGAAATACTTTTTGAATAAAGACTATTAGAAATCAATATAATTGATCGTGGGTAAGAGCAGAAAATAAGACTTCACTATACAGAGAGTCAGTTTAACACTCTCAGCATTAGTTTGCATGGGTTTTCTTTATAGCCATTAAATATATGCAGAAGATGTGAAGATGTTCAACAGATTCTTTTCATTGCTTATAGATAAATGAGAAAACTCCACATGGAGATAGCTGCCAAGTTAATTATTCTGAATATTCACTCTCCTTACATAGCTCTCTATTCAGAGAACTTCAGTTGCTTCAGATATCTTAATCTAGCCAAAGATATGTTATACTACTTTCCAACTGTCTCCTTTTGGCATATTGAAAGTGACTATGAGTTCCTCATTTAAGTATGACCTCAAGGGGGAACCTGTGTCTTATTCACCTAACATAGTAGACAGTGAATACTGTACTTTTCTGCTTTTCCTCAATCTTATCAAAACCTTTTAGGTCGAGTTCAAATATTAAGTACTACTTCAAGATTTTTTTGTTTCATTATTAATCTCTGTGTATTCATCTTGGGATTTCATTTTTTCTCATAGTTTTTCTAATTTACATACAGTACCTCCTATATGATTGGGAGATTATAAGCTCCTTGTTGGTAAGAACTCTATCATCTCCTTTTTGCACATCCCAGAGTATATAGTGTAGTGCAGTGTACCTACTAGGTATTATATTAAGCAAATAGTTGATACATTTAAATTTAACTGAAAGTAAATACTTCCTTTATACTCAGCAGATATAAAAATATAACCACCTGTTACATAATTAAATCTCCTTTCTGTATCTCTCCTCTGCTATTCACTCTAGCTAGTTTTGTTCTGTGTGAAGAGACACAAAAATAGATTTTGTAATCTAGTCAATATTACCATTTCTTAAGTAGATTTTGGTAGTAATGAGAACACCAGATGTTAATATTATGCTTAATGTGTGACAGGGTTATTGAAGTTGAAATTAAATGGCATAAATGGAAATGAATCTTAAACTGTAAAGTGATATCTAAACATCAAGTATTGTTATTGGTATAGCCACATTCTATCTCTATGGTGTGTCACTCCTTGATCTGCCCTCAAATTGGAGCCATGTGAGGAGTGAGACAAGATATCCCATCCCTTGTGAATGAGTGCAGGATGCTATTTCTTAATTCCTACCACTTCAATGTGGATTGGTAACACACTAATAAGCAGAAAAATGAGATTATTATTCTCAATTACCATCCACTGCCCTTTAAAACAAAGAGATATAATTGATTTTCTCTGGTTTCTCAGCAGTAGCTGTCAGAAATAGAAGCGATATTCCTGACCTTCATGATGTTATACAACCTGTGAAATTAAATCAGGATGATAGAAAAAGGGAAGAAAACAAAGTGTTTGCATAGTTCTATAGAAATCAAGTAAATTGGGTAAATATTTGTCAGTGTGGTGAGACATGCCAGAATAGAGAAAAGATATTAGATTTTTACCATCTTCTAGTCAATTTCCTGCTATGAATCACTGAAAAAAAAAACCCTAGATACATGGATTCAAACAAACACGAATGTTTTTTCCTAGTGATGACAATATGTTTATAATCAGCAAATAGATGAAAATACTTTCAGTAGCAGCAGAAACCTGTTCACCTAAAAATCCATCTGTCATTTGGGGATGGGGTTGAATTATGTATTGACAAAAATTGTGTCAGTGTTAATGCAACCTTATGATCTTGAAACCCCGTAAGTACACACATTTACCTTAGTGCTTCTTGTTAACCTTGAAGAATAATTAGAACTAACAGTAATCCCTTCAGTGACTCAAAAATAGTAACTGGCAAAGCTGACAATCTTTAAAAAAACAATTGTCCAACGTATCCTTCCTAATTAAAACTCACACAAAAAAAAGCTGTTGAAATATCACATAGTTAAAGGGTTATCATAAAGATTGGTAGTTGACTCAGTCTACATAGACAATATTTGTTTTTTACATTTTTGAAATCAATTTCAAATTTCTCTTTTAAGCCTTATCTATTTTATTTAACCTATTTTCTTTCAGACTGTGGGCGTGTCATGCCCTCTTCTTCATAGCAGTTTTATTTCTAAATTCATCCAACAATTTTCTTTAAATTCAATATCTCTACCTATTTTTCTCTGTTTGTAAAGCAGCTGTTGCACAGCAGGACTGGCTTCTTGAAGAAGGTTAATGATATCTTGTTGACACGATGGCAGAAATGGGTCCGTTGTGTCCTATATTAAATGGAGCAAAGTGACAATGCATAATGTGTTTGTTCTTGGTCAGTTATGGTAGTACAACATTAAGGAGGCACTTGAAGGGGTTAGGTTTAGCATAGGCTTTTAATTATCAGGTTCTGTGTTTCAATTGCAAAAGATACTGAGACTATGAAAGGCATTTAGTCATTAGAAAGTGTTGTGACTAGAGGGCAGATAGCAGAAGCAAGAAGAACTACAATCCTGCAGCCTGTGGAACAAAAACCACATTCACAGAAAGATAGACAAGATGAAAAGGCAGAGGGCTATGTACCAGACGAAGGAACAAGATAAAACCCTAGAAAAACAACTGAATGAAGTGGAGATAGACAACCTTCCAGAAAAAGAATTCAGAATAATGATAGTGAAGATGATCCAGGACCTCGGAAAAAGAATGGAGGCAAAGATCGAGAAGATGCAAGAAATGTTTAACAAAGACCTAGAAGAATTAAAGAACAAACAAACAGAGATGAACAATACAATAACTGAAATTAAAACTACACTACATGGAATCAGTAGCAGAATAACTGAGGCAGAAGAATGGATAAGTGACCTGGAAGACAGAGTGGTAGAATTCATGGCTGTGGAACAGAATAAAGCAAAAAGAATGAAAACAAATGAAGACAGCCTAAGAGACCTCTGGGACAACATGAAACACAACAACATTCGCATTATAGGGGTCCCAGAAGTAGAAGAGAGAGAGACAGGACCCGAGAAAATATTTGAAGAGATTATACTCAAAAACTTCCCTAGCATGGGAAAGGAAATCGCCACCCAAGTCCAGGAAGCACAGAGAGTCCCATACAGGATAAACCCAAGGAGAAACACACTGAGACACATAGTAATCAAATTGGCAAAAATTAAAGACAAAGAAAAATTATTGAAAGCAGCAAGGGAAAAAGGACAAATAACATACGAGGGAATTCCCATAAGGTTAACAGCTGATTTCTCAGCAGAAACTCTACAAGCCAGAAGGGAGTGGCATGACATATTTAAAGTGATGAAAGGAAAGAACCTACAACCAAGATTACTCCTCCTGGAAAGGATCTCATTCAGATTCAATGGAGAAAGGAAGACCTTTACAGCCAAGCAAAAGCTAAGAGAATTCAGCACCACCAAACCAGCTCTACAACAAATGCTAAAGAAACTTCTCTAAGTGGGAAAAACAAGAGAAGAAAAGGACCTGCAAAAACAAACCATAAACAATTAAGAAAATGGTAATAGAAACATACATATTGATAATTACCTTAAATGTGAATGTATTAAATGCTCCAAACAAAAGACACAGGCTTGCTGAATGCATACAAAAACAAGACCCATCTATATGCTGTCTACAAGAGACCCACTTCAAACCTAGGGACACATAGAGACTGAAAGTGAGGGGATGGAAAAGATATTCCATGCAAATGGAAGTCAAAAGAAGGCTGGAGTAGCAATACTCATAGCAGATAAAATAGACTTTAAAATAAATGTTACAAGAGACAAAGAAGGACAGTACATAATGATCAAGGGATCAATCCAAGAATAAGATACAAGAATTATAAACATATATGCTCCCAACATAGGAGCACCTCAATACATAAGGCAACTGCTAACAGCTATAAAAGAGGAAATTGACAGTAACACAATAATAGTGCGAAACTTTAACACCTCACTTACACCAATGGACAGATTATTCAAACAGAAAATTACTCAGGAAACACAAGCTTTAAATGACACAATAGAACAGATAGATTTAATTGATATTTATAGGACATTCCATCCAAAAACAGCACATTACACTTTCTTCTCAAGTGCGCATGGAGCATTCTCCAGGATAGATCATATCTTGGGTCACAAATCAAGCCTCAGTAAATTTAAGAAAATTGAAATAATATCAAGCATCTTCTCTGACCACAACGCTATGAGATTAGAAATCAATTACTGGGAAGAAAATGTAAAAAATACAAACACCTGGAGGCTAAACAATATGTTACTAAATAACCAAGAGATCACTGAAGAAATCAAAAAAGAAATTATAAAAAACCCTAGAAACAAATGACAATGAAAATACGATGATACAAAACTTATGGAATGCAGCAGAAGCAGTTCTAAGAGGGAAGTTTGTAGCAATACAAGCCTACCTCAAGAAACAAGAAAAATCTCAAATAAACAATATAATGTTACACCTAAAGGAACTAGCAAAAGAAGAACAAACAAAACCCAAAGTTAGCAGAAGGAAAGAAATCAGAAAGATCAGAGCAGAAATAAATGAAATAGAAACAAAACAATAACAAATATCAATAAAACTAAAAGCTTGTTCTTTGAGAAGATAAAAAAAATTGATAAACCATTAGCCAGACTCATCAAGATAAAGAGGGAGAGGACTCAGATCAACAAAATTAGAAATGAAAAAGGAGAAGTTAAAGAGACACTGCAGAAATACAAAGCATCCTAAGAGACTACTACAAGCAACTCTATGCCAGTAAAATGGACAACCTGGAAGAAATGGACAAATTCTTAGCAAGGTATAACCTTCCAAGACCAAACCAGGAAGAAATAGAAAATATGAATAGACCAATCACAAGTAATGAAATTGAAACTGTGATTAAAAATCTTCCAACAAACAAAAGTCCATTTAGAGAAGAGCTAACACCCATCCTTCTCAAATTAATCCAAAAAATTGCAGAGGAAGGAACACTCCCAATCTCATTCTATGAAGCCACCATCACCCTGATACCAAAACCAGACAAAGATAGTACAAAAAAAGAAAATTAGAGACCAATATCACAGATGAATATAGATGCAAAAATCCTCAACAAAATACTAGCAAAGAGAATCCAATAACACATTGAAAGGATCATATACCATGATCAAGTGGGATTTATCCCAGGGATGCAAGGATTCTTCAATATATACAAATCAATCAAGGTGATACACCATATTAACAAATTGAAGTATAAAAACCAGATGATTATCTCAATAGATGCAGAAAAATCTTTTGACAAAATCCAACACCATTTATGAGAAAAACTCTCCAGAAAGTGGGCATAGAGAGAACCTACCTCAACATAATAAAGACCATATACGACAAACCCACAGCAAACATCATTCTCAATGGTGAAAAACTGAAAGCATTTCCTCTAAGATCAGGAACAAAACAAGGATGTCCACTATCCCCACTATTCAACATAGTTTTGGAAGTCCTAGCTATGGAAATCAGAGAAGAAAAAGAAATTAAAGGAATACAAATTGGAAAAGAAGTAAAACTGTTACTGTTTGCAGATGACATGTTACTATACACAGAGAATCCTAAAGATGCCACCAGAAAACTACTAGAGCTAATCAATGAATTTGGTAAAGTTGCAGGATACAAAATTAATGCACAGAAATCTCTTGCCTTCTTATACATTAATGATAAAATACCTGAAAGAGAAGTTAAGGAAACACTCCCATTTACCACTGCAACAAAAAGAATAGAATACCTAGGAATAAACCTACTTAGGGAGACAAAAGACCTGTATACAGAAAACTATAAGACACTGATGAAAGAAATTAAAGATGATCCAAACAAATGGAGAGATATACCATGCTCTTGGATTGGAAGAATCAATATTGTGAAAATGACTATACTACCCAAAGCAATCTATAGATTCAATGCAATCCCTATCAAATTACCAATGGTATTTTTTACAGAACTAGAGCAAAAAATCTTAAAATTCATATGGAGACACAAAAGACCCCGAATAGACAAAGCAGTCTTCAGGGAAAAAACAGAGCTGGAGGAATCAGACTCTCTGACTTCAGACTATACTACAAAGCTACAGTAATCAAGACAATATGGTACTGGCACAAAAACAGAGATATAGATCAATGGAACAGGATAGAAAGCCCAGAGATAAACCCATGCACCTATGGTCAACTAATCTATGACAAAGGAGGCAAGGATATACAATGGAGAAAAGACAGCCTCTTCAACAAGTGGTGCTGGGAAAACTGGACAGCTACATGTAAAAGAATGAAATTAGAACATTCCCTAACACCATACAGAAAAATAAACTCAAAATGGATTAGAGACCTAAACATAAGACCAGACACTATAAAAGTCTTAGAGGAAAACATTGGAGGAACACTCAGACATAAATCACAGCAAGATCTTTTTTGACCCACTTCCTAGAGAAATGGAAATAGAAACAAAAATAAACAAATGGGACCTAATGAAACTTAAAAGCTTTTGCACAGCAAAGGAAACTACAAACAAGACTAAAAGACAACCCTCAGAATGGGAGAAAATATTTGCAAACGAATCAACGGACAAAGGATTAATCTCCAAAATATATAAACAGCTCTTGCAGCTTAATATTAAAAAAAGAAACAACCCAATCCAAAAATGGGCAGAAGACCTAAATAGACATTTCTCCAAAGAAGACATACTAGTGGCCAAAAGCACATGAAAAGCTGCTCAACATCACTAATTATTAGAGAAATGCAAATCAAAACTACAATGAGTTATCGCTTCACACCAGTTAGAATGGGCATCATCAGAAAATCTACAAACAACAAATGCTGGAGAGAGGGTGTGGAGAAAAGGGAACTCTCTTGCACTGTTGGTGGGAATGTAAGTTGATACAGCTACTATGGAGAACAGTCTGTAGGTTCCTTAAAAAACTAAAAATAGAATTACCATATGACCCAGCAATTCCTCTACTGGGCGTATACCCAGAGAAAACCATAATTCAAAAAGACACATGCACCCCAATGTTCATTGCAGTACTATTTACAGTAGTCAAGTCTGGAAGCAACCTAAATGCCCATCAACAGATGAATGGATAAAGAAGAAGTGGTACATATATATAATGGAATGTTACTCAGCTATAAAAAGGAATGAAATTGGGTCATTTGTAGAGACGTGGATGAATCTAGAGACTGTCATACAGAGTGAAGTAAGTCAGAAAGAGAAAAGCAGATATCACACATTAACGCATATACGTGGAACCTAGAAAAATGGTACAGGTGAACCAGTTTGCAGGGCAGAAATTGAGACCCAGATGCAGAGAACAAATGTATGGACACCAAGGGGGGGAAGTGGCGGTGGGGTTTGTTGTTGGTGGTGCTCTGATGAATTGGGAGATTGGGATTGATATATATACACTAATATGTATAATATGGATAACTAATAAGAACCTGCTGTAGAAAAAAATTAATAAAATAAAATTCAAAAAAAAGAAAGTGTTGTAAGTTGATGACTGATGCATAGATGATATTCAGACTATCTAATGTTAAAATTGCATTGCCAAATTAGCACAAGAATTTTGAGAAAAATCTTTATTTTAATATAATAAATATTAGATTAGATTTTCTTACTGGTTCCATCTGTGAATATAAACGCTGAGGACAAAAATATGTGTGTCTGGGGTTGGAAAACTGAAAAACTAACCAAACAACCAATGACTAATCATAATTTTAAGTTAATTCTAGTAAAACTTCAGTCTGATCTTGTTACTTTTCTGACTTTCCTGGTAGATTTTGAACAGATGAGGGTGGGTTCCATTCATTTCTGTGTTTTCACAACTTAATGCAGTACCAGAATATAGTCACTAGAGAGTAAATGTTTGAAGAACAAGTAAATAAATGAGTTAATGTAGTTTTAATGTAATGAAGACATGTCCGAATTTTCAAGATTCCACTGGAAAAAAATTGGGGGTTGGGGTTTGTATTTTTTCCCAAGGTACATTTGTGGACATTGACTAATATGGTGTTAGGGTTAGGCTTAAGACCAGAGTTTTATAAGCACTCATGGGTAGCAGTGATCAAAAGTGCAGATTACATGGATTCCTTAGAGTGGACTTTGTGGGTTGTCTATAGACCATAGCATTAATTTATTTTTATACCACAACTATGTTTACCATCTTTTTTTTTTTTTTTTTTTTTTGTGGTACGCGGACCTCTCACTGTTGTGGCCTCTCCCGTTGCGGAGCACAGGCTCCGGACGCACAGGCTCAGCGGCCATGGCTCACGGGCCCAGCCGCTCCGCGGCATGTGGGATCTTCCCGGACCAGGGCACGAACCCGTGTCCCCTGCATCGGCAGGCAGGTTCTCAACCACTGTGCCACCAGGGAAGCCCTGTTTACCATCTTAAAGCATCAATACTCAATTTCATGGAGGGAATTCTCTGAGTCATCTGTAGCAAGAACTTTTTTACTCCAGTTTACATATCAACTCCTGTGTTGCTCAGTAGTCTCTGGGCATTAGATTATGTAGCTAGCAAGCTATCATCTATCTATCTAAGATATTTCTGGCAGCCATTCTAAAAGACATCTGAAAAGGCCATTTCAGAACGCATCTGAAAAGCTGATAATTTCTTTTTGGTTTACAATTAAGTGTTCACCACATTTTATTCTCACAGGGGAGCTTGCATTTTTTTCAGTTTGGTACAGTTCATTGTTTCCCCATGACTAATATAATGATGTACCTAAGTGAGAAAATAGAAGAATATTGCCAAAAAGTTAAATTAGCTTATCTGATTTCTTCTGGGAAAGCTGCCATCAATTTACATGGATTTCTTTATATAATAAACCTTTGCAAGCATGTATTGACAAAGATTATAGTTTGAGGGATATCTGAGGATGCTTATTTAATTTATACACAAATGATTTCACCCTTCTCTTTTAATTTAAATTTTATTTCTGAGGCCTAATTATGAAAATATTTGCCATGGGAAAATAGTGTGTTAAATAATTAGAAGGTGTAAATCTCAATTTATCACAAGGCTGCCATTCAATCTAATGAGCCTATTTAAGGCAGTATACATAAAACAAAAACAAAAAGTCTATTAAAGCAATTTCCTATTTTTTCTTAAATTTTAAAAATTATCAAATACCTGTTATTTGAATATTTGTCTGATAAATTCTGGCACTGAGGAGAAAAGATTGAGGAGGATAATTAGGATAAGCTGCTTGACTATAAATGGAGTTTACCACTTGTTTATAAATGAGTGAGCGATGAAGACGTGCTTCTGGTTTGCTTAGTATGGATGTAATTGGGACAAAGGTGATAAGGGGTTATTTCTGTGCCTAGGTAGAGAAGCACACACTTGAGAGTGGTTTTAGAGAGCTAAGCATAGAGAAAAAAACTATGCCTAGACCTTGTCCCAAAGGCATTATTCTTAACACAGCAACATCCTGGTGTACTGCCTCTTTGAGTAAAAATAATTATGTGAATTATTATTTTATTTAATTATGTGAATTTAAATAAAGTAACAGAATGCACAGATATCAAAGGACTAAATGTACTGTATTACAATGAAATCAAGTTCTCAATTTTTGGGTAAGAAGGACGCTGCACACTCTCAAGATATGTGCCTTGACTAAATAAAAAAACAAAAAACAAAACAAAACAAAAAACAAGTTCCTCAATTGAATCAACACAGTGCATTTATTTACACTTGAAAGATAGTTTTACTGGGGACAGGATTCCAGGATAACATTGATTTTTTCTCAGCATTTCTGCCAGTCTAATTGTCATTCCTTCCTAACTGATCTTTCTTTTCATTTGGGCTGATTTAATCCTCTTAGCTAATGGCTTTCTGCAATTTTGCTAGAATTTGCTTAGGTGTGGATTTCTAATTATTTATTCTGCATATAATATAATATAATTTACATATTTATAGATTCAAGTGTTGCAGTGGCTTTGAAAACTTCTCAACCCGTATCTTCTAATATTGCCTCTCCTCTTACCACTCTATTCTCTGTCTTGGACTGTGATTAGGTACCTTTAGATCCTCTCATTCTATACTTCACATCACTTAAGCCTTGCTCTCATATTTTGACTCTCCTTATCTATGTGCTACATTTTGTTAATTCCTTTAGTGCTAAGTTTCAGTTCAGTAATTTTCTCTTTAGCTGGACTAATCTGATGTTTAAATTTATTCATTGAGTCAAATTAATTAAATTTAATTTAATTTAAAAAATATTTTATTTATTTATTTTTGGCTGTGCTGGGTCTGTGTTGCTGCACACAGGCTTTCTCTAGTTGCGTCAAGCAGGGGCTACTGTTCATTGTGGTACGCAGGCTTCTCACTGTGGTGGCTTCTCTTATTGTGGAGCATGAGCTCTAGGCATGCGGGCTTCAGTAGTTGTGACACGGGCTCAGCAGTTGTTGCTCATGGGCTCTAGAGTGCAGGCTCAGTAGTTGTGGCGCATGAGCTTCGTTGCTCCGCGGCATGTGGGATCTTTCCAGACCAGAGATCGAACCCATGTCCGCTGCATTGGCAGGCAGATTCTTAACCACTGCACCACCAGTGAAGTCCTGAGTCAAATTAATTTTAAACTTTAAAGTTTAATGACCTTTTTTTAATCTTCCCAGTCAAATTGATAATCACTTCTTGCTTTCTCATATTGTGATTTTATGTTTTACTTTTTAGCATTTCATTCATCATTATTTATGTACCATTATTGCAGTGTTTGAGTGTTCTGAATCTGATTATATACTTACCTTTATAGTGAGTTTTAGCTTTCATACTTTTTCATGTTGCTAATTAATATCCTTTCATTTCAACTAGAAGAACTTCATTTAACATTTCTTGTAAGGCAGATCTAGTGGTGATGAACTCCCTCAGCTTTTATTTGTCTGGGAAAGTCTATCTCTCCTTCATTTCTGAAGGACAGCTTTACCAGGTATAGTATTCTTGGTTGGCAGTTTTTTAAGAAAAAAAATCATGTTTAATTTATCTCACTTTCTCTTGGCCTACAAGTTTTCTGTTGAGAAATTTGCTGATAGCCTTATGGGGGTACCATTGTATGTGATGAGTCACTTTTGTTTTGCTGCTCTCAAAAATTATTTTATATTTTCTTCCTGGTAATTTCAACATTAAGGTTTGTTTTTTGTTCTAACTCTCATTCATGGTGGCTTGTTTTTTGTGGGTTCCTTTTCAATACTGAGTTAATATTTCTTGATCTTAATCTTTATAGGCCCAAACTGGGCATGATTTTTTTTCCAGAAATGATTTGCCTTTGCTTCTGCCTGAAGCCAGGTTATTCTTAGTTTCTATCTTAGATTGTGTTCCTCAGGAAATAGATTCACAGATGGAGATCTGCATATGAGAGGTTTGTTGTGGCATATTGCTGGGGACAAAACCTGTTAGGGAGAGAGGGAAGTAGGATTGGGCAGAGAGAGAAGTTGAACGGTGATACCGTTTCAGCATATACTTCAGCTCATCCCACTGTATTTGGAGAACGTGAGAGAGTAACACAAAGTAAAACAACTTTGTGTGATGCAATTTTGCTACATTAATAAAATTGAATCTTCAATCATGTAAAATTTGAGCATTTCACTAAAATTCAACATAACTTACTTCTAAATTGTTCTGTGGTTCTTTTATATGCACTGCCTGCATGACACTGGTTGAACAAATTCATATTTTTGTTATCTTTTTCAAATATTGTTTTGAACATGGAAAATTAGGAAAAACAGATGCCTTGGGAGATTATTATCAGGGCCAAACTGGGCAAATGACTAAGTCCCTCCCTTCTTTTCTCAGGACCAAGGCTAACTCAACTCTTGTCTTTAGATGTCTCATTTAAAACTCCAGCATGCTATGATACTACCTTGTTAGAAAATAAGAAATGGAAAGTCATCTCACACTGTATCACCTTGGTTTATGAAAATTACTTTGCCTTCAACATTATCGTTTTTTGTTGTTGTTTTTTTTTTTTGCGATACACGGGCCTCTCACTGTTGTGGCCTCTCCCGTTGCGGAGCACAGGCTCCGGACGCGCAGGCCCAGCGGCCATGGCTCACAGGCCCAGCCGCTCCACGGCATGTGGGATCCTCCTGGACCGGGGCATGAACCTGTGTCCCCTGCATCAGCAGGCGGACTCTCAACCACTGCGCCACCAGGGAAGCCCAACATTATCGTTTTGATCTATGGGAGCCCCTCAGGAAGGTACACTTGGAAAAACAAGAATTCTCGTATGTAGTTATGAATAAAAACCAATGCATAACCCTCTGAATTTCAGTATTAGCTTCCTGTAGTTGCACTCTAACCATAAATTGAATTTATTTCTAATTGTCCTGTACAGATCCTAGCTCCAGGGGAACACCAGGTACCAATGTGACCTCTTGTCTCCTTACCTGGGCATTTTCAAACTAGGCTATTTTCTTTATGGAGGAACTTGGCTCTGTGCAAATTTAGCATTCATCTTATTGGACAAACCCCTTACTCTGAATTATGGTAGTAGTAGGTACCATGGATTTTACAAGGTATCTTGTCTTACCTTGATGACAGTCATCAAAGGTGAACATTCTTCTTTCTCACACCCTTTTTACAGTTAAAGAAGCCCAAGATCACACATTAAGCAATGAAACTGCCAGAGTTTGAACCTAAGTCTGTCTGCATCTCTCTAGCATTTATTAAATGCCTATGTTGTGTCTGGCTTTGCACTCATATGTTTACATTATTTATTTATTAAACTAATTCATTCCTGCAGCAGCTCTTTACTGAACTCCCACTCCAACCAGGGATTGTTTTAGGCACTGGAGATGGAACAGTGGTAAAAAAAAAAAAAAGCCCCTGACTTCAGCAGCTTACATGAGTTCAAGAGATAGAAAATAATTAATTGAATAAGTATTTACCATGCCAAGTAATGATTAATGTTAGGATAAAATTAAAGCAAGGGGTTAGAGAATTCTCGAAACTGCTCAGCAAAGCAGAAAATACCTTTATTTCTTAGAGTCGAGGCACAGAGAAATTAAATACCTTGTCCAGTATTAGTCCGAGCTTGTAAATGACCAGTAAGATTGGATTCTTTGCCTATTTCCAGAATCTGTGACCTTTTCAATATCGTTCTCATTCTCTATTTCTCATCTTGTACCTCTCTTATTCCTTTGTGTTTCTTCAGTCCTCTTCAAAATTTCCACTCTAACATAAATCTGTCCCCTTTGCTCCCTGCCAAATCTTGAAGGTAAAGTATTTCCCACAGGGAAGTGCACAGAAGAGCTAGAAAAAGAAACTACAGCTCAGAACTAAACCTAGTATGAAGAATATTTTGTAGCATAGCAAGCTTGTTTCAAAATGTCTACCATCCACTGCCAATATTTTCTTCTTGTTTGAGTTCTCTTGATGTCTGTGACTGCTTAGGGAACTACCTACTCATCTCTTTGTGTTTCTCTTTCCTCATCCTGTGCTCCATTCTATGCTATTTCAGAAAGTTACAAAATTATTCAATTTAAGGTGTTATAATGTGAAATGGATTAATTCCATAGGACACCAAGGTAGAGTAAATTTTTAGAGTTGACTTCAGGGTTCATCATCTGAGTTGATACCTAGAAAGATTCCTTCAGAAATATAGGGAAGCCACAATTTTGTCAGGAAATGCTTACTTATCTCATGAAATCACACTTTAAGTATAATTGGCTTGTGTGGGAGTACTGAGTGAAAAGTATTTTAACCGATATTATCAATATGTTCTTTCATATCTTGATGTGATTATACCTGTGATGTCCTTCCCTGAAATGTCCTTCTGTTCTCCACATAGTAAATTCTTCTAGTCCTTCAAGATCTAGTACAGATTACATAATCCTTCTCTGTACATCTAAAGACTTTTGTACTTAGTTTTGTTATAGAACTATAGAACTTACTGAATTGTAATTACTGTTTTAGATATGATATCCTTTTTAAGTGTACACACACGCACATGCACACAAAATGCCTAACCTAATCTGTACCTTCAATAGTAAAATGAAGTTTTGAAAATTATGTAAGATCTTTCTTTCTTAATACCCACAGGAGTTTTATTTTTAATTTATTTATTTATGTTTTTAAATTTAGTTTTAACTTTTATTTTTAATTTAACAATATTATTATATTTTACAATCATATTCTTTTCTCTACATTACACTAAATTTTCTCTTATTGGTAGGCTTCTTAGTATTTAGTCAAATTGTTAACATTTATGAAACACCATTTGCATTTAAAATGTTGTTTGTAAAGAAGATGTAGCTATAGCTTCCAACTTTTAATATCTTACTAATGAAATCATAAAACTGAAAATACTCATTTCCCTAAAGAAAAATACTTATTTCCCTAAAGGAATTTTACTGATAATTTACCATTATCAATGATGGCATCTGTTTTCAGACTCATTCTTTGAAGCAAGAAATTATGTTTTAACTGAAGCCATTATTAACCTTGTGCAAATGAAAAAGCTATAAATTTCTAAAATGTGTTGATCATTTGCACTCCTTTTACTGATTATAAGGAGCAATTGATGTTTTGATACCGAGTGATTTTGCAAAATCTTTTATGTCTGTTTCAGAAACTGAATGAAATTCATAGACCCATTTATTGATTTTTTTTTTTGACTAATTCCTGCTGGGACAAAATGATATTTTCCAGATGTAGACATATGGTTCTTTTGAGTTTCTCATACTGTTTCAATACATTCATGGTCAAGTTGGCAATGGATTATTTTGAGAGGTTTGTGAATTCCCCTAAAATAATAATACTGCTCCTTATAAATATTGATGAATTAATGTTATTACAGAACATTATGAGAATTTTACTCAAATTAATATTTTAGGTAGGGTAAAGATCAGTGACTGATTTAACTTCCCCTCAGACTCAGGGCTTTTAAGCATTAGGCTGGTATAAATGGCAGCTGAATTCCAAGTCAAACTTCCTTAGCTTGGCTTCCAGCTCTGCTGGTACTAACTGTATAAACCTGGGCAAACCTCTTAACACGTCTTTGAACTTCAGTTTCATCACTTGTAAAATGGGTATAATACTCTTTATCTCAGGGGTGCTGTGAGAATTAAAAATGATAATATATATTGAAGTGTTTTCTCAAGTATAAAATTGCAATATAGGATGGGATTAAAAACATATGCCCTCTTTAATTTTCCTCAGTTAAATTAAACACATTATTATTGTCTCTCTGTCCAGTGTAAAGGGATATGATACATGGCCTAGATGAATTATGTTATTTTTCTTGCATTCTCCTGGAACTAATCATGCTACATCCATGCAGCTATTCAAGATATATTTGACAGATTTTTAGACTAAATGTAGTTGTTAAGATTATTTTTCCTGTTTAAAATTCTACTTTTTGGGCTTCCCTGGTGGTGCAGTGGTTGAGAGTCCGCCTGCTGATGAAGGGGACACGGGTTCGTACCCCAGTCCGGGAAGATCCCACATGCCGCGGAGCGGCTGGGCCTGTGAGCCATGGCCTCTGAGCCTGCGTGTCCAGAGCCTGTGCTCTGCAACGGGAGAGGCCACAACAGTGAGAGGCCCATGTACCCCCCCAAAAAAATTCTACTTTCATCACTTCAGAAATGTCACTCTAAGAACACATGCTGACAGATGATTGAGGGTTCTACTCTGAAGCAATGTAGAAAGCAAATGCATTCTTGAGGGAAAAGTAAATTAGAAATATTGGATTCATTAAAAGGCACATAGCTTTTGTGATCTGACTGTTAGCATCACCTGTCCTACTTAGAGAGATGTGATTTATCGGAACTATCACATCAATGAATTCAGAAGCAGGAAATATTAAAATGTACATTAAAATTAAAAAAACACTGTGATATAGAGGAAATAAGGTTACTAACATGGTCTTGATGAATAAAAAGAATGGAAAGAGTTTGGAAAACAATGGGTAGCAGTACCAGAATTCCTTTGGCATATACTTTTCAAGTCAAAAATATCCATTTTAAGATAAATATGAAATAGAATATATTTTTTATCTAATATATTTTTTATCTAACTGAGGGAAAACCAACATATCTAATGCAAAGCATACCACACACACACACACACACACACACACACACACACTCCCCTGCAAAACAAATGCAAAACAATCCTATCACTCTCTGAGCACCGCTGTCTCATAAATGTATTAAAATAAAGATGAGAACATAACATCTAGAGCATAAAGTTGGAGCTGGCTACATTTGGTCACTTTTGCTGTGGTGACCACCAAAACAATTCCTCTCATTGAGAAAGAGTAATCTCTTTAAATGTCCTCAGTTAATCAACTGAATTTTAAAATTTTTGTCATCACTTCAGAAGACCTAAAGAACTGGATGGAACCACAGGCTTATTTTAGTATTTCTTGTCTTGAAATATACATAGCAATATCACAATTTAAAGAAGAAAAAAGATATTTAATGTGTAAAATTGATTGATTATGATTGCTCACAGTCGTGGGCAAAATTAACCAGTATACCTGTAGTCTGTCTTATTCAACTTTATTGTGATGAGGAAAAGCTGACGATAAAATTCAAAAATTATATTGTCAGGTTAAAGTTCAGATTATAATTTAAAAACAAGTTTTGACACTGCTTGCATCAAAAGTGATTTGGAAAGTCCAAAGAGAGTGAAAAAATATTGCCAGTGTAACACAACCTGGGGTCTTATAAAAACATCTTATCATTTGGATAGTTTTGACTTTAAGGTGTAACTTGGTTTACCCACACCTGGCAAAAACATCAAGCAAGCACCATCTAAGGTCCAATAGGTACAGAGGTAACAGAAGTTACCAGGTCTCTTTCACAGTAAGACATGGTAATGCCAGAGGCAACATAACAAATTTTAATAGGGTACAGAAAGGTCAATCTCTCTTTAAGGGACTACCATGTAGAACACTGGGTGAAGTAAACAGGAAAAAAAGTAAGCTATAGTTTGTAAGTGGATAGTTGACTGGAAAGCAGTCCTTCTTTGTTGCTATAAATATGTTTATTTGAAAATTTCTGAAGTTCAATAAAGCCAATGCTTCTCATGCTTACTCTGATAAGGTCAGATAAGTTAATAAATTGTGTGGTGATCTATCTACATTGTTTCACTAATTTTATTCAACTGTTGAAATTACTGCATTGAAATAACTGTGGTCTGAGCAAGTTGAGATTGGTTTTCTCTATATCCTGGGGCAATCCAAAGGGAGAGAGAACCTTGAAACAACACTTAGCATCCATATTTTGCCATGTAATGCCCAGAAAAGAGTTGGTTCTCAATAAATGTTTGTTTTAGTGAAAGACTGAACAGAGGAAGTTTTCACTTAACATGTAATATAAGAAAAAAATCAATTAAAGGTGTGATAAAGTAGGTATGGAGCATAGACAATGATTCATGTAGATTTTACTACAAAGTGTTATTACCGGGCTTCCTTAGTGATCATGATGGAGATATTGAATTACATTGAAGCAATTCTATTTTCTCCAAACAAATATTAAACATGTATTATACAAAGTAGCTAAGTCTGGTTTTTAGTTGTAGAAATTTTACAGAAAATTTTCTAGAATTAGTAATAATTACATCTAGATAAACAAAAGTTACTGGATATGGGTATAAAAAATGAGAAGCTGTTTGAGATCATATAGATGGAAAGGTTGCTGAGACATTTCAGAATGGAAATATGGCTCATTAGCATACCACTACAAACTCAGTTTGAGGTCTGCATACATTCATATTCTGCAAAGCCTTGAATACTATTTAAGTATTGAGTTATCAAATGGCTTTATATAATTGGCTTAAGGAAGAGTGTCTTACTGGACAATAATATTGTAACATTTCAGGTCAAAACATTTTAGGTCGTCTTCCTTCTGGACATGGGATAGAGAACCTGAAGAATATGCACTGGCCTGTGAATTGGACTAAGAATAAGGACTAGATATTTGTTCTTTGACTCTTTTGATCATTGCAGTTCTTTTCCTAGGAAGCACATGATCTATTAAACTTAAAAGCAGATGACTTCTGAGAGATGTCTTCTGTAAAATTTTCATCTGTCAGCACACTTATGGAAAACGTTTTTCCTTTCTGCTCTAAGGCAACATTTAATGTGCACATGTAGAGCATTTTCATACCCTGACACCTAATTCCCAATTTACATGACAGCAGCATCATAATAGCATAAAAGAGATATTAAGAAAAAATAACTTGAACTGCTTATGACTCTAAAATTGAAGAGATGCTATAAAAGCACTGTTGATTGGAAAACAGCTCTCTTATCCCTTTCAGGCAGGGTTGTGATGAAGGCTTAATGGCTTATAAATACTAGAGCTTTCTTTATCCAATAAGATTAAGATGTATTTCTTTTCTTCTTACCAAGATCCCCTGTGACCAGCCTTCAGAAGGTGGTGCAAAGTTTCCAGTCCTGAAGGAAGGTTTAGAAGCCCTGTTAGCTGTGGAACATATATCCTAGTAATAGGAGGAAGTTCCAGAGAAGTCTGTTGCATCAACATTTGGCACTACTCTGTCAATTTCCTATATACTAACACATACTCTCAAAGCACATTTTGTGTACATGAATTTCTTTCCTCACACCTAGCAGCTGAGCCATGGAATTGTCTTGCTCATGGGAATTCTCTTTTAGCCACTGTAGAATTCTCAATCAGTGCCTCTGGTCCTCCTTGTTTAAATCCAGCACTTTTTCTCATGAGAGAATATTGCCTTTTTTGTATCAAGAGGAATTGAAGGAAATTTTTCCTTCTGGTGATCTTTTAGACAGTTGAGGTCTCCGTTGATAAGAAGAACAGAAGCAGAATAAAGCTCACATTATCCTTTGCACTTGATACAACCAAATGCTCAAGTAGTATGGAGCCCTCAAAGACATTCTTTGACATCCTAATACTGACAAAAGAAATGAAGACAGGAAGACTTGGAGGTCTGATAATCTTAAATGTTACATACAATTTCTCTGAGAAGCCTTCTTGCTCCCCCATCTAAATGGAATGGGGTGCTTGTAAATGCAGATTTCTGTACCCTCTTCCTGAATTGCTAAATCAGAAGTCCTCTTGCTGAGGCTTTGATATGGGGCATCCTAGTTAATTTGCTAAGCGCACTAAAGTTTGAGGAGAACTTATTTCAGACTCCTGTTAGATTCTAGTAGCTGTCAATATCTTGTGGAATAGTTATGGGAATCTAGGCATCTGCATAGAATAGCAGAGCAGCTAGGTAGGTTTTAATTTCTGTTTCTTTCCCAGCAGCTGATCCAGGTATGCTAGGTTGGCCTGATAGAGCCCATAAAGCCCAATAAACGATCTCATGATTTGTTGCTTATCAGCATAATTTTGTTTTTTTATTTCATGTCAGTCCTTACCTATGTTCACAAATGCTCAGACTTGACCATGACGCAGGTCACATAGCTAGTAAGTAGTGGATCCAGGATTAAAATTCAGACACGTAGACTGTGGAGATTTGCAGTTACTGCCACACTGCCCTGCAGCTAGATTAGTAGGTGTGCAGGAGATGGGGAGACACTGCATAATGCAGAGCATACAACATGAGTTATGTCTTAACTCGGATACATTTTACTAGCCATATCATTTTGTCATTTGTTATCAATTTAGAAGAGATAAATTATACTCTGAATGACTAACTAATCAATTTCAATCAACTAAGGTTTCCTTAGTGATAAACTAAGCTTTTCTCATGACTGAAACACTTTTACTTTCTGTAACCATTTCTTATGGACAATTTGAAGAGAAAACACATTTGCTTACATTCTACTGTGTCAAAAATCTGTGATCTTCTATTCAAATACACTTTGTCTATGACCTCTATTTATCTCTGGGGGGAAGACAAAGAATGTAAAAGTGTATTTTAACTACAGGAACACATAGTGTTATGGCTCTAAGTGTCAGAAGAACGCGCACATACACACACACACATTTTTTTAAATTAAAACTTCTGTTATTTCCTAAACTATATAAGTCAATATACTAAAATTGTATTCATTTAATTTATGTTTGTAGGGTGCTTAAAATTCCCTTTCTCAGGAAATCAAAGATTGTTAGGAAAATTCTGAGATTTATATTAACCAAAAAGAAATTCTACCCATTTTAAAAACATTTGCTTAGAGTTTGCCTTTTCACAGAGGTCAATTGATATATTCTTTGGGAGCAAATATTCTGAGAATTCACCTACTATTTGTGGAGATACAACTAATGTCAGATATAACACTGTGTGCTAAGCTGTTGGTTTCCACAATTTTGCTTATTTATTTGGCATGGTAAAAATTTCCCATTGTGCATGCTGCTAATTTTGCAACCCCAATTTCCCAACAGTATTACACCATAACTAATTTCATCATCATTAAATATTTATTGAGTTTCCTGTTTGTGCCAGGTTTTAAGAATTCGAGCAGATATAAATCAGATTTTCCATCTGTAAGGAACGAAAACACACAAAAATTGTCAGAAAGATACTTTGGTTGAAATTTGCAGGTTAGATTCCATTGCCAAAAACTTTAAGGAATATTCCAGGTTCTTTGGCTTTCTGAAATCTAAAGAACTTGGCTTTCAAGTGAAAGAAGTAGAAGTGAAAAAGTGAAAGAAGTAGATCAAAATGTAAGAGATCTTTAGTTCTTATTATGTGCTAAGGTTTTTGCTAGGCGATTAATATATATTAATTTTCCTGCGTAACCTTTACAAAATTCATAAAATATAGTTAATTTTAATTCTGCCTTACAAGTGAGGGTGGAGGAAGGTCTTACATAAGCGAAATGACTGGACAAAGTCACACATTAACTGAATGGCAGAGATGAGATTTGAACAAAGATGGTTTAACTCCAAAGCCTATTCTCTTTCCACTACATGGTTTAAAAACTTAGACACATTGATGAGAATGAAATTCCTTTTGTTGTGTAGGGAAAAGAGAGTCTTGAGATCTAATGAAAATGAAAATCTGAACTGCAGCAAAAGTCAGTTAACTAACTGAAAGCTCTTCTCATTAGTTTAGGAGAGGCATAGATCCAGAAAACTGAGTGCTTAAAGAAAGAGGCTATTACTGATAGAAAACTGATTAAACGTTTCTACTTTGCAGATAAATGAAATATATATCATTAATGATAAATTATTACATGTTAATTAACACATGATAATCAACATCTTAGAATAAAAGATAGATTGAACATACAGTTGTGGAAAGAGGAGACTATTTAGAGGAGGAAAGAACAGTGATCAAAATACTTAACACATCATTTGTTTCTGCAGGAACTGGGTGAGCCAAAAATAGGTAGCTCCTATCCAGGGATTGGAGACTACGTGCATTGTTTTTACTGTGATACCAATGACTTCTCTGACAAAAAAATATATATATATACTTAGATTTTAATCTTACCACGATTGTTGGTACCTGTTCCTGGCTTCGACTAGCTCCAAACTCCTCGAATCCTGCTGCTTCTCTTCTTGGACACTTAATCTAACTCTGACCATCTCTGATTCCCTCACCACAGAAGCAATGGAACTATCTTTACATTACTGACCACACTTCTACTGCACTTCTAATTCAGGTCTACCTCTGACCCTGCTTTTGACTTGCTTTCCCCAATCTTGGGCCCATTTCACATCTCCGTGATGCTACTATTCACAATTAAAATGATGCATTTTATTTTATATCCAAAATCCTAACAGAAAGATACTCATATGTGGCATTTGCAATGCATGAGTTCGTTTTTAGAATACAACTCATTTGTAGGTCACCTATATATTTCTTGTTTAAAATCAATGATTAAATATGTGTAGTCTCCCAAGCTAGCTCCTACTTACATATATATATGTATATATATACTTATATTTCTAATATATTTAAATGACTGTGCACTTGAATAGAAATTTTAGAAACCAATGCAGGAAATTTAATTTTTAAAATAAACGTAGTATCAAATACTGTTTTGCATTATCATAAATAGTGATGTTTGAGAAAAAGACATTAAGGAAGAAATGCACATAAGGTTAACAGAGAGATTTGGGGGAATTTGAATTTTTTCGGGGACTACATGGATAGGTGGCACAGGTAGGCTCTTTTTTTTTCTAGAATTTTACTTGAAATGTATGGTGTCTGTTTTCCTGCATGTAGTGAGCCCAGACCACTATCTTAAGAATATCTTCTGAGTTTGGAGGCATTTAGTATAATAAATAGAATGAGAGAGGTAAATTGGAAGGGAAAAACAGGTAAGCATCAAGGACAAACAATATTCCTGAGACAATTGAGTAATAGGTAGAACACAGAGGAAAGAGTGAGGACACTTTCAAGTAAATTTGTAAGCAAGTTTGAAAACCATTGTTTGAGGTAGAGTTAACTGCATGAAGGTTAGCATGGGTGAAAGAAAAGATGGAGCCCATGTTATCCACAATACAATTACAAAAAAGAAAATAAGGTCAGAGACGTCTTTGAATTACACACTGTTAAGTTAACTAAAAAAGGAGCTCATTAGACTGAGGTGGCTCTAATGCCATGGTGGTGTATGTAAGCAAACCAACACCTAAGCCTGTAAATGCCCCAAGGTTATGAAGTCAAAATGCTGAGGACAGCCAGGCACAAACAGCTAACTAGGCTGTAAGCTATAGCCAGTCAATAATTTCCATTCTTGTTGGGGGAGGTGGGGGGATGCTCCTAACCACTTTCAGTTTGGAGCACCCAATCAGAATCGATTTTTGCTCAAATAAAGTCTTTTTTTTTCATTTAATATATATATATTTTATTTTTATAAGTTCTATTTGGTCATTTTTAATAACTTCTTATTTACCGTGTCAGTTCTGCCTTTTATACTTCTTTTTTTTAACATCTTTATTGGAGTATAATTGCTTTACAATGCTGTGTCAGTTTCTGCTTTATAACAAAGTGAATCAGTTGTACATATACATATGTCCCCATATCTCTTCCCTCTTGCATCTCCCTCCCTCCCACCCTCCCTATCCCACCCCTCTAGGTGAGCACAAAGCACTGAGCTGACCTCCCTGTGCTATGCAGCTGCTTCCCACTAGCTATCTGTTTTACATTTGGTAGTGTATATATGTCCATGACACTCTCTCACTTTGTCCCAGCTTACCCTTCTCCTTCCCCGTATCCTCAAGTCCATTCTCTAGTAGGTCTGCTTCTTTACTCCTGTCTTGCACTTAGGTTCTTCTGACCATTTTCTTTTTTTTTTTTTAGATTCCACATATATGTGTTAGCATATGATATTTGTTTTTCTCTTTCTGACTTACTTCACTCAGTATGACAGTCTCTAGGTCCATCCACCTCACTACAAATAACTCAGTTTCATTCCTTTTTATGGCTGAGTACAATTCCATTGTATATACGTGCCACATCTTTATCCATTCATCTGTTGATGGACACTTAGGTTGCTTCCATGTCCTGGCTATTGTAAATAGAGCTGCAATGAACATTTTGGTACATGACTCTTTTTGAATTATTGTTTTCTCAGAGTATATGCCCAGTAGTGGGATTGCTGGGTCGTATGGTAGTTCTATTTTTCTATAAGGAAGCTAGATACTGTTCTCCATAGTGTCTGTATCAATTTACATTCCCACCAACAGTGCAAGAGGGTTCCCTTTTCTCCACACCCTCTCCAGCATTTATTGTTTGTAGATTTTTTGATGATGGCCATTCTGACCAGTGTGAGATGATATCTCATTGTAGTTTTGATTTGCATTTCCCTACTGATTAATGATGTTGAGCGTTCTTTCATGTGTCTGTTGGCAATCTGTATATCTTCTTTGGAGAAATGTCTATTTAGGTCTTCTGCCCATTTTTGGATTGGGTTGTTTGTTTTTTTGATATTGAGCTGCATGAGCTGCTTGTATGTTTTGGAGATTAATCCTTCATCAGTTGCTTCATTTGCAAATATTTTCTCCCATTCTGAGGGTTGTGTTTTGCTCTGGTTATGGTTTCCTTTGCTGTGCAAAAGCTTTTAAGTTTCATTAGGTCCCATTTGTTTCTTTTTATTTTTTATTTCCATTTCTCTAGGAGATGGGTCAAAAAGGATCTTGCTGTGATTTATGTCATAGAGTGTTCTGCCTATATTTTGCTCTAAGAGATTGATGGTGTCTGGCCTTACATTTAGGTCTTTAATCCATTTTGAGTTTATTTTTGTGTATGGTGTTAGGGAGTGTTCTAATTTCATTCTTTTACATGTAGCTGTCCAGTCTTCCCAGCACCACTTATTGAAGAGGCTGTCTTTTCTCCACTGTATATTCTTGCCTCCTTTATCAAAGATAAAGTGACCATATGTGCGTGGGTTTATTTCTGGGCTTTCTATCCTTTTCCATTGATCTATATTTCTGTTTCTGTGCCAGTACCATGCTGTCTTGATTACTGTAGCTTTGTAATATAGTCTGAAGTAAGGGAGCCTGATTCCTCCAACTCCGTTTTTCTTTCTCAAGATTGCTTTGGCTATTCAGAGTCTTTTGCATTTCCATACAAATTGTGAAATTTTTTGTTCTACTTCTGTGAAAAATGCCAGTGGTAGTTTGATAGGGATTGCATTGAATCTGTAGATTGCTTTGGGTAGTAGAGTCATTTTCACAAGATTGATTCTTCCAATCCAAGAACGTGGAATATCTCTCCATCTATTTGTATCATCTTTAATTTCTTTCATCAGTGTTTTATAATTTTCTCCATACAGGTCTTTTGTCTCATTAGGTAGGTTTATTCCTAGATATTTTAATCTTTTTGTTGCAGTGGTAAATGGGAGTATTTTCTTATTTTCAGTTTCAGATTTTTCATCATTAGTGTATAGGAATGCCAGAGATTTCTGTGCATTAATTTTGTATCCTGCTACTTTACCAGATTCATTGATTAGCTCTAGTAATTTTCTGGTAGCATCTTTATGATTCTCTATATATAGTATCATGTCATCTGCAAACAGTGACAGCTTAACTTCTGCTTTTCTGATTTGGATTCCTTTTATTTCTTTTTCGTCTCTGATTGCTGTGGCTAAAACTTCCTAAACTACGTTGAATAATAGTGGTGAGAGTGTGCAACCTTGTCTTATTCCTGATGTTAGTGGAAGTGGTTGAGTTTTTCACCATTGAGGACGATGTTGGCTGTGAGTTTGTCATATATGGCCTTTATTATGTTGAGGTAAGTTCCCTCTATGCCTACTTTCTGGGGGCTTTTTATCATAAAAGGGTGTTGAATTTTGTCGAAAACTTTCTCTGCATCTATTGAGATGATCATATGGTTTTTCTCCTTCAATTTGTTAATATGGTGTATCACATTGATTGATTTGCATATATTGAAGAATCCTTGCATTCCTGGGATACACCCCACTTGATCATAGTATATGGTCCTTTTAATGTGCTGTTGGATTCTGTTTGCTAGTATTTTATTGAGGATTTTACATCTATGTTCATCAGTGGTACTGGCCTGTAATTTTCTTTCTTTGTGACATCTTTGTCTGGTTTTGGTATCAGGGTGATGGTGGCCTTGTCGAACGAGATTAGGAGTGTTCCTCCCTCTGCTATATTTTGGAAAAGTTTGAGAAGGATAGGTGTTAGCTCTTCTCTAAATGTTTGATAGAATTTGCCTGTGAAGACATCTGGTCCTGGGCTTTTGTTTGTTGGAAGATTTTTAATCAGAGTTTCAATTTCAGTGCTTGTGATTGGTCTGTTCATTTTTTGAATTTCTTCCTGGTTCAGTCTCGGAAGGTTGTGCATTTCTAAGAGTTTGTCCATTTGTTCCAGGTTGTCCATTTTATAGGCATATTGTTGCTTGTAGTAATCTCTCATGATCCTTTGTATTTCTGCAGTGTCAATTGTTACTTCTCCTTTCTCATTTCTAATTCTATTGATTTGAGTCTTCTCCCTTTCTTTCTTGATGAGTCCTGCTAATGGTTTATGAATTTTGTTTATCTTCTCAAAGAACAAGCTTTTAGTTTTATTGATCTTTGCTATCATTTCTTTCATTTCTTTTTCATTTATTTCTAATCTGATGTTTATGATTTCTTTCCTTCTGCTAACTTTGGGGTTTTTTTGTTCTTCATTCTGTAATTGCTTTAGGTGTAAGGTTAGGTTGTGTATTTGAGATGTTTCTTATTTCTACGGTAGGCTTGTATAGCTATAAACTTCCCTCTTAGAACTGCTTTTGCTGCATCCCATAGGTTTGCGGTCGTGTTTTCATTGTCATTTGTTTGTAGGTATTATTTGATTTCCTCTTTAATTTCTTCAGTGATCTCTTGGTTATTAAGTAGTGTGTTGTTTAGCCTCCATGTGTTTGTATTTCTTACAGATTTTTTCCTGTAATTGATATCTAGTCTTACAGCGTTGTGGTCAGAAAAGATACTTGATACAATTTCAATTTTCTTAAATATACCAAGGCTTCATTTGTGACCCAAGATATGATCTGTCCTGCAGAATGTTCCATGAGCACTTGAGAGGAATGTGTATTCTGCTGTTTTGGGATGGAATGTCCTATAAATATCATTTAAGTACATCTGTTTAATGTATCATTTAAAGCTTGTGTTTCCTTATTCAGTTTCATTTTGGATGATCTTTCCATTGGTGAAAGTGGGGTGTTAAAGTCCCCTACTATGATTGTGTTACTGTTGATTTCCCCTTTTATGGCTGTTAGTATTTGCCTTATGTATTGAGGTGCTCTTATGTTGGGTGCATAAATATTTACAATTGTTGTATCTTGTTCTTGGATTGATCCCTTGATCATTATGTAGTGTCCTTCTTTGTCTCTCTCTCTTTTTTTTTTTTTGCAGTACGCGGGCCTCTCACTGTTGTGGCCTCTCCCATTGCAGAGCACGGGCTCCGGACGCGCAGGCTCAGCGGCCATGGCTCACGGGCCCAGCCGCTCCATGGCATATGGGATCTTCCCAGACTGGGGCATGAACCCGTGTCCCCTGCATCGGCAGGTGGGCTCTCAACCACTGCGCCACCAGGGAAGCCCCTTCTTTGTCTCTTGTAATAGTCTTTGTTTTAAAGTCTATCTTGTCTGATATGAGAATTGCTACTTCAGCTTTCTTTTGGTTTCCATTTGCATGGAATATCTTTTTCCATCCCCTCACTTTCAGTCTGTATGTGTCCCTAGGTCTGAAGTGGGTCTCTTGTAGACAGCATATATACGGGTCTTGTTTTTGTATCCATTCAGCCAGTCTGTCTCTTTTGGTTGGAGCATTTAATCCATTTACATTTAAGGTAATTATCGATATGTATGTTCCTATTACCATTTTCTTAATGGTTTTGGGTTTATTATTGTAGGTCTTTTCCTTCTCTTGTGTTTTCTCCCTAGAGAAGTTTCTTTGGCATTTGTTGTAAAGCTGGTTTGGTGGTGCTGAATTCTCTTAGCTTCTGCTTGTCTGTAAAGCTTTTATTTTCTCCGTCAAATCTGAATGAGATCCTTGCTGGGTAGAGTAATTTTGGTTGTAGGTTTTTCTCTTTCATCACTTTAAATATGTCCTGCCAGTCCCTTCTGGCTTGCAGAGTTTCTGCTGAAAGATCAGCTGTTAACCTTATGGGGATTCCCTTATGTGTTACTTGTTTTTCCCTTGCTGATTTTAATATTTTTTCTTTGTATTTAATTTTTGATAGTTTAATATGTGTCTTGGCCTGTTTCTCATTGGATTTATTGTGTATGGGACTCTGTGCTTCCTGGACTTAATTAACCATTTCCTTTCCCATATTAGGGAAGTTTTCAACTATAATCTCTTCAAATATTTTCTCAGTTCCTTTCTATTTCTCTTCTTCTTCTGGGACCCCTATTATTCGAATGTTGGTGTGTTTAATGTTGTCCAAGAGGTTTCTGAGACTGTCCTCAATTCTTTTCATTCTTTTTTCTTTATTCTGCTCTCCGGTAGTTATTTCCACTATTTTATCTTCCATGTCACTTATTTGTTTTGCTGTCTCAGTTTTTCTGCTATTGATTCCTTCCAGAGAATTTTTAATTTCATTTATTGTGTTGTTCATCTCTGTTTGTTTGCTCTTTAGTTCTTTTTGGTCCCTGTTAAATGTTTGTTGTATTTTCTCCATTGTATTTCCAAGATTTGGGATCATCTTTACTATCATTATTCCGAATTCTTTTTCAGGTAGACTGCCTATTTCCTCTTCCTTTGTTAGGTCTGGTGGGTTTTTACCTTGCTCCTTCATCTGCTGTGTGTTTCTCTGTCTTCTCATTTTGCTTAACTTACTGTGTTTGGGGTCTCCTTTTCACAGGCTGCAGGTTCGTAGTTACCATTGTTTTTGGTGTCTGTCCCCAGTGGCTAAGGTTGGTTCAGTGGGTTGTGTAGGCTTCCTGGTGGAGGGGATGAGTTCCTGTGTTCTGGTGGATGAGGCTGGATCTTGTCTTTCTGGTCGGTAGGTCCACGTCTGGTGGTGTGTTTTGTGGTGTCTGTGGCCTTATCATGATTTTAGGCAGACTCTGTGCTAATGGAAGGGGTTGTGTTCCTGTCTTGCTAGTTGTTTTGCATATGGTGTCCTGCACTGTAGCTTGCTGGTCATTGAGTGGCGCTGGGTCTTGGCGTTGAGATGGAGATCTCTGGGAGATTTTCACCGTTTGTTATTATGTGGATCTGGGAGTTATCTTGTGGACCAGTGTCCTGAACTTGGCTCTCCCACCTCAGTGGCACAGCCCTGATGCCTGGCTGGAGCACCAAGAGCCTGTCCTCCACACGGTTCAGAATAAAAGGGAGAAAAAAAAAGATGTAAAGAAAGAAAGAAGAAGATGAATTAAGATAAAATAAAATAAAGTAAAATAAAATAAAGTTATTAAAATAAAAAAATAATTATTAAGAAAAAAATTTTTTAAGTAATAAAAAAAGGACAGACAGAACCCTAGGACAAGTGGTAAATGTATAGCTATACAGACAAAATCACACACAGGAGCATACACATTCACACTCACAAAAAGAGAAAAAGGGAAAAAATATATATATATTGTTGCCCCCAAATTCCACTTCCTAAATTTGGGATGATTCGTTGTCTATTCAGGTATTCCACAGATGCAGGGTACATCAAGTTGATTGTGGAGATTTAATCTGCAGCTCCTGAGGCTGCTGGGAGAAATTTCCCTTTCTCTTCTTTGTTCACACAGCTCCCGGGGTTCAGCTTTGGATTTGGCCCTGCCTCTGCGTGTAGGTCGCCTGAGGGCATCCGCTCTTCGCTGAGACAGGAGGGGGTTAAAGGAACAGCTGATTCAGGGACTGTGGCTCACTCAGGCCGGGGTGAGGGAGGGGTACAGAGTGCGGGGTGAGCCTGCGGCAGCAGAGGCCAGCGGGACGTTGCACCAGCCCGAGGCGTGCCGTGCGTTCTCCCGGGGAAGTTGTCCCTGGATCACATGACCCTGGCAGTGGCGGGCTGCACAGGCTCCCACGAGGGGAGGTGTGGAGAGTGATCTGTACTTGCACACAGGCTTCTTGGTGGTGGCAGTAGCAGCCTTAGCGTCTCATGCCCATTTCTGGGGTCCGCGCTCATAGCCGCGGCTCGCGCCCATCTCTGGAGCTGCTTTAAGTGGCGCTCTTAATCCCCTCTCCTCACGCACCAGGAAACAAAGAGGCAAGAAAAAGTCTCTTGCCTCTTTGGCAGCTCCAGACTTTTCCCCAGACTCTCTCCCGGCTAGCGGTGGCGCACCAGCCCCCTTCAGGCTGTGATCATGCAGCCAACCCCAGTCCTCTCCCTGCGATCCGACCGAAGCCCGAGCCTCAGCTCCCAGCCTCGCCCGCCCCGGCGGGTGAGCAGACAAGCCTCTCGGGCTGGTGCGTGCCGGTCGGCACCGATCCCCTGTGTGGGAATCTCTCTGCTTTGCCCTCCGCACCCCTGTAGCTGCGCTCTCCTCCGTGGCTCCGAAGCTTCCCCCCTCTACCACCCCTGTCTCCGCCCGCAAAGGAGCTTCCTAGTGTGTGGATACCTTTCCTCCTTCACAGCTCCCTCCCACTGGTGCAGGTACTGTCCCTATTCTTTGTCTCTGTTTTTTCTGCTTTCTTTTGCCCTACCCAGGTACGTGGGGAGTTTCTTGCCTTTTGGGGGGTCTGAGGTCTTCTGCCAGCGTTCAGTGGGTGTTCTGTAGGAGTTGTTCCACATGTAGATATATTTCTGATGTATTTGTGGGGAGGAAGGTGATCTCCGCATCTTACTCTTCCGCTGTCTTGAAGCTCTCAAATAAACTCTTAAACATTTTCATATGCTTCAGTTTACCTTTTAACACCGTCAGTTGCTATAACTATTGGCCAAAGGTTTTACCAAGTTTGTGACAAATAAGAGAGATGGATTTGTTTGTAGTGAATAAGAAGAGTTAGAGATAATTAGGGCTTACAAGCTGGAAATTTATGACAAGGAAAAATCTATAGAAAACTTTGTGAGGACCATTAACAAAGAGGGACCCATCTATGTGGCTGCATGTGGCCTCAACTTACAGTCAAATCCTCTTTAAAACTGCAGCTTTTAAGTATGTGATTAAATGCATGGTAATTTTTGTTGTTGTTGTTGTTTTATTATCTGTAAGATTTTACTGATGAGTTATTTGCCTTATTTTTGCCCTCAAGATTAGACAATCCATGACTGTCCTCACTATTAAGATATTTGAAGGCAAATAAGCAGATTTGCAATAAGTAAAATCTGGAGAGGAAAGGCTGATAGAGTGCCTATATGTCTGCATATGTATGCTGTACAGATGAGCTGCATGGAAAAAACTGGATTATGCAAACCAGTAAGTTTATGTAAACGGAGAGGATAATACATTTTAAAGTATTAAGTGAACTATCATTTATTTAAAATAAAATATAAACGATAATCTCAAATTTGTTAGAGTACTTCAGTCACTATTAATATCAATAAAAAGTTGCTGCTAAGAAAATAGTAATACATTTATAAATGAAAAATACATACTGAAATATCTTTGTCAGGAAATTAATTCTGCATTTCATTTAGTACAGGGTACCTAGAAATATATTATAAAAACAAGATAATTGAGATGATGGTATGACTATGTCTTTAATTTTTAATTCTTTTATATAATTCCTAGTCTTCTATTTGTATCTTGTTTTTTACCCGGAACATAACTTTTGAATATGTGTTTTTCAATAATTTTTATCATGTATGCTTATGAACATTACCAAATCCTTTTAAAAACAACTTAAATATCCGTACACCTTTATTAAGTGTTTTTAATGCAAATAATTATCAAAGAAAGAATGAGGTAGACTTGATGCACTGATGTGGAATGATTTTTAAGACATAGTGTGAAATATGAAAAATTTTATAAGTCAACCAAAAAGTATGTACAATATAATCCTATTTAAGGAGAAAAATTCCAAAGGAAGATGGCACATGACCAATGTTGAGCTCTCTCTGTGTTGCTCAGATATCCTGAGGCTACTGAAAAAAAGGG
Source organism: Mesoplodon mirus (assembly GCF_964341445.2). Taxonomy (NCBI): domain Eukaryota; kingdom Metazoa; phylum Chordata; class Mammalia; order Artiodactyla; family Ziphiidae; genus Mesoplodon; species Mesoplodon mirus. The sequence goes on along the minus strand of NC_138990.1, from coordinate 52,838,722 downwards.
ACGGGGGATAGAAAATAAGATTCTCAAACCACAGATTATAGATGGAAGGGAGAGTAGGCCAGGTCTCAGGCTGTGGATGAGGTCAAAAAGAATCCACTCACTATCTACAGAGCACATAGATGATCTTGACAGATCATTCCACTTAAAACATGAGGAAGATGAAAAGAAAAGCATGGCAACCAGGTAAACACACCAGCATGGGAGGTGGAGGGGGGAAGAAACCTAATATGCAAACAAAATAGATGAAGAGTCCAATCTGGAGAAAAGTCCAAGAAACAGAAGAAAATTTCCCAAAAGAGCTCCTCATTAGGGAAGAATTGGATAAGTATATTAAATCAAGATATAGAAGCTCAAACATAAAACAATAGTAACAGACTGAAATTAATGAAATTTTTAAGTGCAACAGAAAAAAACCAGGATCAAAAGAGCAACATTAAAAAGTTACCTAATACATTTAAAAGGTAAAAGAACAGACCAGATATAGCTAATTATAAAATTAATTAATGATACAGAAGAAAAGCTTGTTTCAATTAAGGTAAACACAGAGGGAAAGGACACAAAAAACTATAGATATATAATAAATCTATGGAACAGTAATAACCTATCTTAAATATACCAGAAGTAGAAAACCAAACAAATGGAACACTGAAAAATGCTGAGATATAACAGAAGAAATCTTACTAAATGGAATATGCTGGTCAAAAGCAAAAGTTGTGTTCTGGTTATAGTAGATACAGAACAGTTAACACAGAGACATATATTATTTGTCACCAAACTGTAAGAGAAGAAAATGAACTCTGGGAAGAAGACAATTTTTCTATAAAGAGGAAAGAAAATCAAGCTGGTCTCAGATTTCTCCACACATTTAATGCCAAAAGACAATGAAGCAATACCCACACAATTCTGAAACAAAAGAAAGTGTAATGCTAGAAGATAGACTCACACAACGTAATATACAAGTGTATAAGCTACAGACAGACATTCTGAAATACAAAATCATTTAGGGAATAAAATATCCTTGAGTCCTTACTGAAAAACAAAGGCAAACAAAATAAAACTACTCAACGACTATATCCAAGCAATTAATAGCTAGAATCAAAGTAGAACACTCAAGAATGAGTAAACTATATTAGAAGGACCAGTGGAATATATGAAATCATTTAAATATTTAAAAAAGACTAAACATCCATGATCACAAATCATGATTAAAAAAAGAAGAGTGCATGGCTCCAAATCAGCCCTCATATTAACACAGGTTCTGGCACCACAGGGCTACACTATCCTTTTTCTACCATGAATGTTGGGCATGCAGGCCTGGGTTCTGGTCTCATAGAGATAACTGTGCTTCTGTTCCAAGCCCCAGTGATTTTCCAAAAAGTTTATAAAATGGATGGGTAATACAAAGATGGACTAAGCAATTATTTTTAAAACATCTTTAATGGTGGGGTAAAATTAGTATTTAAATTAAGCCATTTAACTTTAAATAATGCCCATTCTTAGCTCTTTGAAATTAAACCAGACTTAGTCAATTGGCAGCAATATGACCAGATGATTTCTTTATCAATCACTCACTGGCTTCCACCATAAAAAGGATAATAATTTAATGTTCTCTGGAAAATCATAGTCAAAAATACATTCAGTTCAGGCATTGTATTCGTTGAGAAGAGGAAAAACACTTTTACATTTTAGATAACCAAAAGCAAAATAATATCAAAAGAAGTGATAGAGGTTGAGAAATTAAGTAATCAAATAAAATGTAAATACAAAGCCACAAATTTACCTCATATTGAGCAGGTAAATAGATTTATAAATTGGGGATTTTTTTCATTGATTTGTTTTTATTGTTCTGTGAAGTGATTTTCTTTAACACAAGCAGACTGATTAAAAAAGAATTTCCTTACATAATTCAAAGGCTGAACAGAGAGAAAAGTGAACAAACAGTTCCTAAAAATGGAGGTTTTTAGATGTTTCAGCTAAGAATATGCAAACTTTAAGAACTATATGCCTGTTGAATGCTATCCTAGTCACTAGCTGACTTCTGGTTGTGAAGGTCAAGGTGATGTTAAAATATTCCTTTATAACACTTTCCCTCTAAGAGAGAAGTTCGCAGTAGAATGTTTTGACTTAAACATTTTTGATGAATATCAATGTCTTCTTTTCTGTTACTGAATAACATTACATAAATAAAGAATACTACTATTATTAGTATTAATAATAATAGTATTAATAATTCTCTTCTTTGAGCACTAGCTCTTTGTACTAGTTTCCTGAGATGATCAGACAATGTGAGGATTTTTAGGGTAACAGCACACATATCTCTGACTCTGTAAGGGTTTATTGTCTCTCTCCCATTTCAGTCAAACCACATAACTGCCAACTTGTCTCCTGCTGTGTTTTCTTACTCTTTCATTCATTCATTACATATTTATTACGTGCCTACTGCGTGCCAGACAATGTTCTAAGCAATGAACAATACAGACAAATTCCCTGCCTCTAAGAAGTTTTCATTCTGGTAGAGTAGACAGACAAAATAGCAACAAAATAGAATGGGAAAAGCATTCTTTTCCCATTGTGATAACATTGCCTTTGGGCTAGACCAGGATTTCTCAACCTCAGCACTAATCATATTTTAAGCTGGATAATTCTTTGTTGCAAAGGACTGTTCTGTGCACTGTAGGATCTTCAGCAGTATCTCTGGCTTCTACTCACTGAACTCCAGCAGTGTCACAAAGTTTTGACAACCAAAAATGTTTCCAGACATTGTCAAATGTCCACCAAGGGGCAAAATCATCCAGAGTTCAGAATCACTGGCCTAGACAAATCAGTGGGGCTTCCCTTCAAAATGTTCCCATTGTAATGCTACTCCAGTGCTGTGTCAGCATCCACGCTTAGCTGATGCTCCTTTTTATATTTGTTCTAGACAACTTCAGCCACTTTTCAGGTCCATGATTTTGCAGGCCAAAAGTACTTCACACTCGGGAGTAGCTGCTGACCTAGCAGAACTAATGTAAGAAGTTTCTGGCAAAGGAGCTCTTTCGTTTCAACGATACATATATTTCACTTGCATTCTGAGTGTGGATGCTGCATGTTGATAATCCATGGCTTTCTCTAATTGATTCATGGCATGATTGCTGATATTCTGTGTGTGTTTATGTCACAGTGTTTTCGCTAAATACATGACTTTCCATGGGCCTATTTCTTGGTATATTTCTAAACATGCTGATAAGTTTACCTCATCCCATGATACTAATTATTTCTGTATACAGACTTATTGGTATTTGCTTTGTCAGAACACCTTCCTCTCTTTACTGGCTTAAAAAGGATCAAAGCAATGAGAAAATTAACTGTAACATTCTTCAGAAACTAGAGTCTACATCTCTCTTTGTGGCTTATTGTAGTATTAGACAGGGAAGCATTAAGCTGCCCTGGAATGGAAATTTTTGTAATCAGAGTTTTCTCTAATTCTGTGGCAAATTTTGGAGACCTGCCTCTGTACACATATCTAAACTAAATAATTCTCTTTTTAATTGCAGCCCTTTGCACACTCCTTTTGTTGTCCTTGGGAGAATAGTTAATGGCAGTGCTTAAATTTCCATTACCAATCGGAAGAAAGAAATGTAAGTGTATTATTCTATTACAATCAATAGCCAAGGATATATTTATAGTCTGTCAAAAACAATTTGAATTCCTCTACAAGGCTGCTTAATTTAAACCCAGCACTAAATGATATTTACACGTGCATGACCCCCAGTTGTCTCTCCCCTGGTTTTGTGCAATCAGTTGTATATGCTCTTCATTTGTGGGCATGTTGTGGCACAGGTTCCAATGGCTTCTATGCCTGTAATTGAGCATATTCCAGGTTTCCTTGTACTTCTTTTCTTATTAAAGACAGTTGCTGAATGAGAGATCTATTCTCGGTGAGCCAGACTGGATGAAACCATTTTTTGAGTAGCCAGAACAATGGTGGTAGAAGCAAGGTGACCAATAGTGTCTCACACTCACACATGCATAATTAATTAATTATTAAATTATTAATAATTTAATAATTATTAAACTAAATGTTCTCTTCTAAATGCTCCAGAACATGTTAGTTTTGAAAAAATTTTTTGAAAAAATTTCAAGGAAAATATGTGGAACTCCCAGTAGTACTCTGATCAGTGGTCCCTGACTAATGATCATGAAATTTTCTTCCTGTTTCTCCTCTCATCTGCAGTATGTAACCTCTAACAGCTCTTTTAGCTGTAGCAAAAACAAGATTGTAGTCTAAAGAAAAATGACTACTAGGAAACAAGATATTTTAATGGCTGTCTAGTCCAAAATATGGGTTACTCTAAAATATTAAAATTGCAACCATGAATCCCCTTGGAATTCCTGAAGGTTTTTCTGCACTTTGCCAGCCCCTTTATCCTGAAATACATGAAGATAACAAAAGAATGACAAATCTAAACTGCAGATGGTTTTTCCCTTTCTCTCAGTTCATTCATTTTTAATGCAGATGATGGGATCTTTGGGACTTAGAGCCATATTTGACAGCTTTTTCATGTTTATTTGGATGGTGAGTTATGCTACAATTTGGATTTGAGGCACTCTTTCCAAGAATAAGTCATTTGTAATCCATGTATGTTTTAGTGGCTAAGATGTGAATATGCAGGTTTTATTGTTTCTTTCTTGAGATTTACACTGTTCTGTATGTAGAGCTTTTTTTAACTAAAGACTCAGTTTTCTTCTGATTTTAGTCAAAAATAGTTGGTTATATTTCTGTTTTTAGTGCAGCATTGCTGAAGAGTATGAAGGCAAACAAACTATCAAAATATCAATAAAATCCTATTGTTTAAGACAAAAATTCTTCAAGTACATAAGTAACAGATCTCAGGTATTTATGATACTAGCTCCTTCTTTAGCGTGTGTCTCAGAACTAGTCTCCAACATTCTGCACAGTGTTGATGCACAGTAAATGCCTAGTGTCTCACTAAAGGAAAGAAATCACTTTCATGAACTCTTCCTGAAAACTAAGATGGTCCTTGCAATCAAGGAAATCTGCTCTGCAGTATTATAAACAATTAGGCTATTTCTTCTCTTCCAAAATAAATTTTATTACAAGTATTTTGCTTGTAAAAAAAACCAAACAACTTTAGGTGACACTCAGTTTACTTCATTGTGTCAGATTTTTAAAAATTGTCTTTATCCATCATTCCTACATTACTGCTACCACCCTCTTGTTTGTCCAAACAGTTTCTCTTCTTATTGTGTGGTGAGATTTGGAATGGAGATAGACATTGAGAGGCCAAAAAATGGTCAGAAGGACTGATATACTTTTCACTTCTTTCCTTATGGCAAAGAACATGGAGTATGGTGTTCCCTCTAAAGTAGAAGCTACCTTAAAAGTTTGTTTAAAATCTTCATGAAACGTTTTTCCAAGTCTAGAGAACCCAGGAGGTATTTATTTTTCTCAACCTTTCATGATTACTTTCTAAGCAATGGGCACAGTGCTAAGTATTGAGATAGTGAAGGCATTTTGCTGATATTTGAAATTCATTCCCTCTTTCTCCTGACATGTTTAAATCCTGCAGCATTTTAAAATGTCTGTTATTTTACTGACAAATCTAGTGCAAATTGATCAATTCTTTCTTTGAGTTCTTATAAGGCCTCATATATCTTTTGGTTGAACCACTCATATGGCACTTAATTTACTAAACAGAATGTTTCCAGAGAGCAGGAACTATACCTTTCACTATTATGGCATTTCTGGTATTTCATTATCAAATCCAAAGATGCATGAAAAATTCCAATCCTATATCTGTTAATAATCAGCTATGTAACTTTATATTTATCCTGATGTCATTTTCTCCAAGAATAAAAAAAAATAAAACACATAGTAAATTGAATATGCAGATTCTTGCTGTAATATAACAAAGAGGTCATAAAATTATTTCTACTCTGGGTTGTAAGATTTGGCCAGATAACATCCATTAATTATATCAAAGAAAATTCTGCTTCCTACAAAAGAATAGATGGATAGAATTTTCTCATTTAAAGTTTTTATTCTTTTTATTTCGACTTTAAAATGAAAGTGTCAGCTATCGTTTATCCTCTAGTGAATGCTAGTAGCTTACCCTGTGAATGAAAAAGTACCAAATTAATATTAATTAACAAGATTAAATATAGCCAATAATTTATAATTCAACTTCTTGTTTTTTTTTTATTAGTCATCCATTTTATACACATCAGTGTATACATGTCAATCCGAACCTCCCAATTCAACCCACCACCACCCCCTCCCCTTGCCGCTTTCCCCGCTTGGTGTCCATATGTTTTTTCTCTACTTCTGTGTCTAAATTTCTGCTCTGCAAACCGGTTCATCTGTACCATTTTCTAGGTTCCACATGTATGTGTTAATATACGATATTTGTTTTTCTCTTTCTGACTTACTTCACTCTATATGACAGTCTCTAGGTGCATCCACGTCTCAACAAATGACCCAATTTTGTTCCTTTTTATGCCTGAGTAATATTCCATTGTATATATGTACCACATCTTCTCTATCCATTCATCTGTCAGTGGGCATTTAGGTTGCTTCCATGACCTGGCTATTGTAAATACCGCTGCAATGAACACTGGGGTGCATATGTATTTTTGAATTATGGTTTTCTCTGGGTATATGCCCAGTAGTGGGATTGCTAGGTCATATAGTAATTCTATTTTTAGTTCTTTAAGGAACCTACATACTGTTCTCCACAGTGGCTGTATCAATTTATATTCCCACCAACAGTGCAAGAGGGTTTCCTTTTCTCCACACCCTCTCCAGCATTTGTTGTTTGTACATTTTCTGATGATGCCCATTCTAACTGGTGTGAGGTGATACCTCATTGTAGTTTTGATTTACATTTCTCTAATAATTAGTGATGTTGAGCAGCTTTTCATGTGCTTCTTGGCCATCTGTATGTCTTCTTTGGAGAAATGTCTATTTAGGTGTTCTGTCCACTTTTGCATTGGGTTGTTTGTTTTTTTAATATTGAGCTGCATGAGCTGTTTATATATTTTGGAGATTAATCCTTTGTCCATTGATTCGTTTGCCAGTATTTTCTCCCATTCTGAGGGTTGTCTTTTCGTCTTGTTTATGGTTTCCTTTGCTGTGCAAAAGCTTTGGAGTTTCATTAGGTCCCATTTGTTTATTTTTGCTTTTATTTCCATTACTCTAGGAGGTGGATCAAAAAGATCTTGCTGTGATTTATGTCAAAGAGTGTTCTTCCTATGTTTTCCTCTAAGAGTTTTACAGTGTGTGGTCTTACATTTAGATCTCTAATGCATTTTGAGTTTATTTTTGTGTATGGTGTTAGGGAATGTTCTAATTTCATTCTTTTACATGTAGCTGTCCAGTTTTCCCAGCATCACTTATTGAAGAGGCTGTCTTTTCTCCATTGTATATCTTTGCCTCCTTTGTCATAGCTTAATTGACCATAGGTGCGTAGACTTATCTCTGGGCTTTCTATCCTTTTCCATTGATCTATATTTCTGTTTTTGTGCCAGTACCATATTGCCTTGATTACTGTAGCTTTGTAGTATAGTCTGAAGTCAGGGAGCCTGATTCCTCCAGCTCTGTTTTTCTTTCTCAAGATTGCTCTGGCTATTCGGGGTCTTTTGTGTCTCCATACAAATTTTACGATTTTTTGTTCTAGTTCTGTAAAAAATGCTGTTGGTAATTTGATAGGGATTGCACTGAATCTGCAGATTGCTTTGTGTAGTATAGTCATTTTCACAATATTGATTCTTCCAATCCAAGAACATGGTATATCTCTCCATCTGTTTGTATCCTCTTTAATTTCTTTCATCAGTGTCTTATAGTTTTCTGCATACAGGTCTTTTCTCTCTCTAGGTAGGTTTATTCCTGGGTATTTTATTCTTTTTGTTGCAGTGGTAAATGGGAGTGTTTCCTTAATTTCTCTTTCAGATTTTTCATCATTAGTGTGTAGGAATGCAAGAGATTTCTGTGCATTAATTTTGTATCCTGCAACTTTACCAAATTCATTGATTAGCTCTAGTAGTTTTCTGGTAGCATCTTTAGGATTCTTTATGTGTAGTATCATGTCATCTGCAAACAGTGACAGTTTTACTTCTTCTTTTCCAATTTGGATTCCTTTTATTTCTTTTTCTTCTCTGATGGCCGTGACTAGGACTTCCAAAACAATGTTGAATAATAGTGGTGAGAGTGGACATCCTTGTCTTGTTCCTGATCTTAGAGGAAATGCTTTCAGTTTTTCACCATTGAGAATGTTTGCTGTGGGTTTGTCATATATGGCCTTTATTATGTTGAAGTAGCTTCCCTCTATGCCCACTTTCTGGAGAGTTTTTATCATAAATGGGTGTTGAATTTTGTCAGAAGCTTTTTCTGCACCTATTGAGATGATCATATGATTTTTATTCTTCAATTTGTTAATATGGTGTATCACATTGATTGATTTGTGTATATTGAAGAATCCTTGCATCTCTGGGATAAGTCCCACTTGATCATGGTGTATGGTCCTTTTAATGTGTTGTTGGATTCTGTTTGCTAGTGTTTTGTTGAGGTTTTTTGCATCTATATTCATCAGTGATATTGGTCTGTAATTTTCTTTATTTTGGTATCTTTGTCTGGTTTTGGTATCAGGGTGATGGTGGCCTCATTGAATGAGATTTAATTATTCACTATAGCATGTTAAAAATGGAAAGGCAAGTTAAATTCAGTAAAAGTAGAAGGAAGAAAATATATAAATAAGGGCAAAATTATGAAATAGAAAGTAAATGCATAATAAAAAATTGACTAATAAAAAAGGTTTATCTTTGGAAATATATAAAATTGACATACTCATGGTAAGATTGATCAAGAGGAAGAGAGAGAGAGAGGGAGAGAAGGCACAAATTAGCTTTACTAGCAGCAATAAAAGAGCATGAATAAACATCCTACAGGTATTGAAAATAAAATTAAAGTATATGATGAATGTGTTTTAACAGTAAATTAGAAACTCTACATGAAATGGATAACCTCCTAGAAAAATAAAATGTTCCAAAACTGAGAGAAGAAGAAATTTAAAAAATCATATAGTGTTACTATATTAAATTCGTGAAAATCTCAGTTCATACAGCTTTATGATGAATTTTTCCAAATATTTCAGATACATGAAACACTAATCTTATGCAAAAGTTTCCAGAGCAAAGAACAATAGGAATCATTTACAAATCACTTTAAATTGCTATTATAACCTTCTTACCAAAATAGGACAAGGATATTATAAAAAGGAGAGGAAAGCTGTAGGTCAATTCCTTTCACAGAAATAGATGTGAAAATGGGAAAATTCTAAACCAAATGTCAACATATAAAATTTAGGAATATTTAAAAAGGATAATATGTCAAGATCAAGTAGACATTATCTAGTAAAAAGGTTGGCATAAAGTTTTAAAATTATTTAATATTAGTCATCATATAGAATAAAGAAAGAAAATATACACTTATCTTTATAAATTCAGAAAAGACATTTGACAAAATTAAAAATTCAGTATTCATTCATGATAAAACTCTTAGCAAATCAGGAATGTAAAAAAACTTTTCTACTCTGATAATGGCTATCTATAAAAATCTGCGCTAAGTATCATATTTGATGGTGAAATACTGACTATTAGGCCAAAATTAGGAGAACATAAAGGTGCCTACTACAATCACTTCTCCTAAGCATTTTACTAGATGTCTCAGCCTATGCCATAAGGCTAGGAAAAAACAGTTTTAAGAATTTAAAATATGGCTTTTGTTATTTGTGGTTTTACCCAAACATATCTATAGTATAGTTTCCAATATACAGATGCAATTCCAATCAAAATCAGAACATATTTTATTGTGGAAATTAACAGGCTGGTTCAAGTTAATTCTAAAATGTATATAGAAATACAAGGGGCCAAGAATAGCCAAGAAGATACTGAAAAAGAAAAGCTTATGAAGAGGATAAAAGTTGGCAGTTTGCACTACTACCTATCAAGATGTGTTATATAGGTTAATAATTAAGAAAGTGTTTTGTTACCACAGACATAGACCAATGAAGCAGAATAGAAAATTCAGGAACAAATCAGAACTTTCATAGTCAAGTGACTATGACAAAGGTGACACAGTGATGCAGTGGTAAAGGAATGTCTTCTTCTTTATTTCTTTTTTTTTTTCTGCGGTACACGGGCCTCTCACTGTTGTGGCCTCTCCCGTTGTGGAGCACAGGCTCCGGACACGCAGGCTCAGCGGCCATGGCTCACGGGCCCAGCCGCTCCATGGCATGTGGGATCTTCCTGGACCGGGGCATGAACCCCTGTCCCCTGCATCGGCAGGCGGACTCTCAACCACTGCGCCACCAGGGAAGCCCAAGAATGTCTTCTTTAATAAATGTTCCTAAATGTTTAATAAGTGTTCCTAAATTGGGCATCAATTTGGGGAAAAAAATAACTTTGATCTCACTTTACACAGTACAGAAAAATCAGTTCCAGATAGAACACAGACCTAAATATGAAAGGTAAAAAAATAAAGTTCTCAAAGTAAGCATAGGAGAACATCTTTATGCCCTTAGAGTAGGCTATAATTTCTCATGAAGGACACTAAAATCATTAACCATAAAGGAAAGCTCGATAAATTGGACTTCACTGAAAGTAAGACCCATGTTTTTCAGCATACATAGACGTTTTCCCAAAATGATCTTTTACTGGCTACACAGAAAATCTCAAGAAATTTCAAAGGATAGAAATAATATAAATTAATTTTTATCACCATAGTGCGTTTAGGCTAGAAATCTATACTTAAGAGATAATTAGAAAATTATGATATGCTAAGAAATGACAACATTTAGTACTTCAAAATAGGTGAGTCAAAGATAGATTCATATTAGAAATTAAAATCTTTGAAATAACTGAAAAGAAAAATGCCACATTTCAAAAGTTTTGGAATGCCGTTAAAGTAATACTTAGAGAAAAACATATAATTTTAAATGAGTATAAGGAAAAGTAGAAATGGTTAAATTAATCAGTACGGTACAAAGAAAAACTATATATTTAATGGAATTAACTTATAATTTTCATATTGCATGCACTCATGATGAACACAAGGAGAATGCATAGAAGGGAATAAAAAAGATACTAATACACATTAATAACCTAGAATTCTAATAATCAATTGAAAGAAAAATTAATCATTTGAGAAGAATAAAATTGACTTTCAGTGACACTTTGAGTAATCAAGAAAGAGATAAATCCCAAATTAACAGTGTTAGGAATAAACTAAAAGAAAATCAGAATAGATGGTGCAGAATAAAAAGATAGTAACAGTATTTCAGAATAGTTTTAGGCCAATAAATCTAGAAATACAGAAAAAACAGATACATTATTCAGAAAAATAACATCAAAACTGATTCAGGAAGAAATGTAAGCTTGAATAATATTAGGGAAATCTAATCAATGATCAAAAATATTCCCACTAATTTACTTTGGATAGTTTCACTATATCAAAAATTTGAGAAACTTAATTTGGACGTACACCACCTCTTGTAGGAAAGAAACAAACAAAAAAAGGTACGCATAGAGAGATTACTCCAATTAAATTAATAACAAATACAAATTTTGTACAAAAAAGGGAAACTACAGTTAATTCATTTCAAGCATATTGACGTAAGACAAAATATTTTCAAATCCAAATCCAGGATAATATATAAAAAGAGTTTTATAATGACCAAGTTGGTTTATTTATAAATGAAAGGATGTTTTAACTTTAAAAAGTTCATAAATATCATCCACCAGATTAACAAAGTAAAGGAGAAAAGTCATATGATCATTTCCATGGCTGAACAAAATTTTTTGAAAAATTCAACACTCATTTATATAAAAGTCTTAGTAAACTTGGAAGAAAAATAACTTTGCAATTTTTTAAAAATCACACACTTTCATAAAATAAATGTATTAAATTAATGTTCCACATTATTCCTCAAAGAACATCATGACATCCAGGCATTTTGCTACTTGAACAAATGTAAAAACTAGCAATCTAGTACCATCTCATTTTTACAGAAAGAATTGTTCTTTCTAGAAACTCCAATGAATTCTTGCTTGCTCTGTCAGTTTCTTCTATTTTCTAAGGATAAATGATATAAATATCAAAAAATAAAAAGCCAAACAAAACTCTTGTTCATTTATTTTTTCAAGTATTTATCAAAGTTCTTTTCCATTTTTTTGTTTTCTCTTCTGCATTGAATAAATAATTTCTGTTCTCTTAGGAAAAAATAAATGAATATTTGGCTATCATGTCATTAGAAGCACAGATCCTCAGTTTATTCTCATCTGTGTGTTATTCCCATTAAAGCATATAGATGGTTGCAGATGATCACTATTCACTTTCCATGTTCATATCTTAGTATCGAGAATCATTCAAACCTGAAAGGTGGTACCTTTTGAAAGAGGAATTATTGTACATCTAACGAATTCCCATAAAACTGGGTATTTAATGAAATAGGCCACATGTGTGTCCCTGTACAAGAATATATGAAGATAAAAAGTGGATGGAAGAATGGTACATGACATAGCAGAGAAGAAGAGTAGCAACTCTTCATAACTGAACTCAAGAGTATTGTATGTAGAAGGAAGTCTGTTTGCGCAGAAGAATCCTATAATTGCTCAGTAATCAAGTCAGCATGTAACGTGAAAAGAAGAGGATGAAAAACAGAAAGGACATTTGGAAGAACATATATGGAGCAGTTAGAACACCAGGTCTTCACCTCCAACCTGCATAATCAAGTGACTATCCATCCTCTACTCTTGCAGGCCACAAGAAGTCTATTTTCAGGAAAATTGAATTAAAGAGCTTTCTGATTCTAAGACAACTGGCCCAAAAGAGGGTGGGAAAAAGATGTCATTATGAATATCTTTATGCTGAAGAGTGAGAATTTCCAGTCTACTCCTCAGCATAGCTCTTCAGCAACAACAGAGATTTGTGTCCTTAACACTCCTACCCCATCTCTTAGAATGAAGCTCCATAATTTACATAGAGCCTCATGAATCAAGAAGTTTTTAGTGCCTTACTCTCAAATGTGAATGAACAAAGATCACCAGATATTTGAAGAAAACCTCCACCATGGATGGCAGAAAACAAAAACAGAAAGATATACAAAGGAAATGGAGATGATGCATGGAGAGATGTCCAAAAAATAAAATTAATGTGCTAAGAGATAGAGTAAAACTATGGAATTCATGAAAGAAGGAGAGTGAAATGGGAAAAAGAAAGAGAAAATCATCTAAGGAATATTTAAGAAAATTACTCATAACTAACACACATGCCTCTCCAAAAAAAAAAAGTTCAGCAAAATGAAATAAAAACAATATATTCACATTAAAGCATATAATCATGAAATTTTAGGACACCAGGTACAGAGAGAAACTCCTAAAAGCTTCCAAAGAAAAGAGCAAATTAATAAGTTTATTTTTGAAAATCTCAGGCAAAAGTATATGAAATAACAAGAGCAGTGTATCCTCCAGAGCAAAATTGGAAGCAATGCCAAAGTTCTGAGTTAAAATGAATTTCAACCAAGGATTCAAATAGTAGGTCCCTAAAAATTCACCTCTCTTTTTAGTATTTTTCAGAGATGTAGTGTAGGTTTTGTTTTAGTAAAATGAGGCAGTAAACCAAGAAAGAACAGAAAAGAGGAGAATCAACCCAGAGGAGGGATGATGAATATTCCTTTCCCACCATGGGAAAGGGAAAGCCCATAGTGGTACCTGTGCTGAAACCTAAGAGAGTAATGAATCCAGATGGGAGCAGGAGAGTTGGAGGGCACCTGAAGGGGTATCTCTAGGGAAAAGAAGAAAAAGAGAATTGATAAATTATCAAGAGGCTTTTAGTGGAACTGTTAGAAGAGGGTGGGCATTTTATTTAGATGTACAAACAAAATGTAAAAAAGTGAAACAATAGGGCCTCCCTGGTGGCGCAGTGGTTGAGAGTCCGCCTGCCGATGCAGGGGATACAGGTTCGTGCCCCGGTCTGGGAGGATCCCATATGCCGCGGAGCGGCTGGGCCCGTGAGCCATGGCCGCTGGGCCTGCGCGTCCGGAGCCTGTGCTCCGCAACGGGAGAGGCCACAACAGTGAGAGGCCCGCATACCGCAAAAAGAAAAAAAAAAAAAAAAAAAAAAAAGTGAAACAATAATTACCTTCAGGGAAAAAATAACTGCAGAACAAAATATATTCTACGAGATGTTCTGTCTGGACAATATTTACAGAGATATAATAATAGAGATACTGAATACAGATTTGATCAAAGCAAATATAATCATGTTCAGGGGATGGGAAGAGGGGGAAGAATGGAAGTCAGTGAAATTGGATCCTCACCCACCATGTTATGGAGTCAATTTATAATTTCGAATGATAAACAGTAAATAGAGAACTTGTGTAAAAATAGTATTTAGAAATTCAGACTATTTGAATTTAATACTTTGCCAAAAGAAGTAAATCATAAAGATAAAAAAATGAAGTAATGGTGCATAAATTGTAAATAGGAAATAAATATGGTAGATTTTACTTACTGATGGGCAATTTTTCCTAGGATAGGTTTTCTGACATATTTAAAACTGTTTTAAAGCAATCTTCCAATTCTTATTATCATTCCTAATTGTTTGCATTGAAGGGTATATTATCACAGAAAAAGAAATGTCTCAAACATCCCACATTCAAAAAACCTGCTAATCATTAATATAGGTGAAAGAAAAACGTATTTATAATTATTTGAGCCTATAATTTAGCTCTCTTTTATATATAAATTCAAATTGTTGTTTGCTTGATTTCATGTATGTTTTCCAAATCAGTTACACAAAGAGTTAAACAAAATATCTTTTTCAAAGCAGGTGTCTTTATGAAGATTGCCAAATGATAATTTAATAAAAATACACTTATGGAATACTATTTAAAAACACCCAAGTGAAATTTAGTTCCCTTCATACTTTCACATCTAACTCATTTCACTTTTAAAAAGTCTAACTTATTTATGCCTGGCTTAATCCTTTGGCCTGACTGAAGGAATTTATAACACACCCATAGCCTTATCTTGCAGTCAGATACCATGAGGATGGATGACCCAGGCTTGGATGACCCAATGTATTTCCTCCATACAACTACAGGCAGCTCTTTTCCACATCTACAATTCTAGAAAAATTAAAGAGATGGACTTAGTTGGTGCTTCTAGTCCTTTGAAGAACAAATTAATTTTGCCATTCCTTCTGACTTTCATTTCTTTATAGTTGTAACATAAAACGAATATGCATATTTAATAGGATTTAAGCAAGAAAACAAGTCACTTAAATCAACTTATCTATATTTTCTACTTTTTAAAAGTATACTTTTTATTCTTCCTTTACAGAAAAAAGAAAGACACTCTCTGCTAAAAGATGACAAGGTATCATTTGAAATCCAAATATAAGCCCTAGAATTAATCTAAAGTTGTACCTATCCAAGTCCTGCTTTACAAGTCAATTCTATTTAACTTATAAATAAGTTATAAACTGCTATAGTTCCTTTAACACATTCCCTAGATTGCAACTGTTTATTAGAATAAGGATTGAGAGTAGTAGGGCTACTACTATTTGAATGAGCTAATAACTTAAAACATTCAAAAGTTTCATCAGAGATCAAAATAAACATAACCATTTTTAAATCATAGAATTTCAAATTCTAGTGTATATACCAGTTTAATGTATAATAACTAGTGAAATTTAATTTTTTTAACTTATACTGCTATTTCAAATATATGTACTGAAAATGAAAAATACAGTCACTGTCCTTAAGACATAGTCCTTGGTGTCACAATGTATTGAAGGGTATTCCAACATTTAGTGTGATTTACTTAATATTATGCTTAATGGGAAACTCAGTAGATTATGACAGGTAGTCTTGTTTTCAGTACAGCAAAGAAATGATGCCTGTTATAAATTTCAGTATCTCTATCCTACTAGGAAAAAATTTCCCCGATAAATTTTTTATTCCACAGATGAAAAATAATAAGCTATGTGATTTTTTAAAAAGATTTCACAGAAAATTAGAATGTACTTTAGGATTGGCAACTTAATTCAAGACTGCCTTTACTTATTTTCACATGTAGAAGTTTTTACTGTGCATTTAAATCTTTGGCAAATTGCCAAAATACAGTACACAGGGCCTGTAAATGAGGTATGGATTTGTGGTAAGAACTTGTGGGTTAAAAACAGGGCACAGAGGCCCCAGTTAGTATCTTTAGATTAATGAGTTCCAGCGCTGAAACTGGTTTGAGGGTGGAGTCCCCAAATCCACTATATGAGGAATCCTGAACCAAGCAGAATTGGGAGTGAATCAAAGATTCATTTGCATTGACAATGGTTCAAAATTTTATGCAAATGTTTGCTGGTGTCCACTTGAGCTAAGGAGGAGGGAAAATAGAGTGCTAATGAATTTTTAGTGTTGAAAACCTGAAATTTACCTTCAAGATGAGAGAACAAGTACATTTAACATTCGGATTATTTGCACCTACAACTTTTTGCCCTTAAAATGCCTCTGCCAGAAATGTTTCCTTTTAGTAGCTGTACATGAAATTTTCATGGAAAATGAACTCAATTTTACCTTGATTACTCTTTTAAAACGCACACATATTTCTTCAGTCAGTCTTGTGAAATTGGTTCCTTACATACTCATTTCATAATAACATAATAAACTAAAGTATTGATAGCAACTCAGGAAATGAAGAACTGCATATTTTACTTTGGTATTGGTCAGACTGAATTCACATCATCAGGAACAAGTGGGGACAGAGAAGAATAAAACTACAGGAGGTTTTATAGCCTCTAAAGAGAAACAAGGGATACATGTACATTAGTCACACTCAGGCTATTATATCATTCTGTTAATTTTTCATTTTTTCCCTTTATTCTTCTTCCTTATATGGAATACCGTAAGCACAGTACTTGTTTTCAAGAAATTCACAGCTAGTGTGGGAGAAGGAAATGAAATTAATGATTCCATTTAGGATACATAATACCAATAAAAAAAACCAAGCCCTAACTTCCAGGGCCTTAAACACAGTCTGCTGAATATCTGGGCTGTGTACACTGTAGGGCAACTCTCCTCCATGAGTTGGCTCAGTATTGCAATTCCTAATCAAAATGTGCTTCCACTATTGTCTCAGGAGAGAAGAAAGGAAAATAGAGAGTTCGGCCTTAGTAAATAAATGCTTCATATAGTTTCTCCCTCACGTAGTTCATTGTCCAAGTCATATGGCCATGCCTACCTTCAAAGTGAGAGGGGAAGTACATTCCAATCATGGGTCCAAAAGGAAAGAATCTGTGATACAGGTGTTCACTAATAATGTCTGTCACATTAATAATTACAAATAAAGTGCCAAGAGCGGTACAAATAAATTTTTTAAAATATTGTAAAAGCCAGAGGAGGTATTGTTTTGGAGGACAGCTTAGAGAAAGAATTACCTTAAAGAATGATTAGGCGTTTATCAAGTGGATATGGGTATCCAGGTGGGATAAGTGATGGCTGAAATGGCACAACACGAAGGGGAAAAGAGACAGGATTAAATGTTTTAAGAGTTGACTTGGGAATTTTTAAATCCCATGCTAAGGAACTTGGAATTTTTCTCGTAGGAAAGGGGGAATTCTCTAGGGTGTTAAGTAGAAGAGTAAAGTGATAATATTAGTCTTGGAAAAATCACTCTTGTTGGAAAGGAGAGACTGGATTTGAGAGAAATGAGATGTAGGATATTGAAGTCTAGGCAGGAGCTGATGTGATTGTGAAGTACATCACCAAACACTGACATTGGAGATGGATTTGAGAGGCACTAGGAGGTGGAAATCAACATGGCCACTGATGGGGGCTGCTATCTGTTGGGAACTGTACTGTGAAGAAAAACATAAAGATATAAGATCTCTACCTGTAAGTACTTTCTAACCTAGCAGGAAATCAGACATGTAAAGAACAACTGTGAAAGTTTAAGTGCTCTGATAGGCAACACTATTAAGAGAATGCCACAGAGAACACAGCCTTAGAGTGTGGAGTCATGCCAACTTCTTCTGACTTTTTTATTGATATATCCCAGAACCCTGGGCTTTCTTCTCTTTTGTGTCTATATATTGACATTGAACTATTTCACACGTCTAGCAAAAAATACGTCCTTACCTGCAGTGACCTGCATGCCAGTTCATTCTGAATCCCCCCTTTTCAAAAACTCACCCTGAATGTTACTGTCCTCCAGAATTATCACACTCCTGAAATAATGAATTTAATAAATCTCATTTCTGACCATATCCTTGCATGATGACATTTAAAATCGGTACACCTGATGGTGGAAGGTCGTCGGGGTGCAGTTACAATAGACAGAAACATTCTTCTAGTCTTTAGCCTTTTATTCTGAAAGACCAGATTGATTTCTACCATATATTATTAGTGCTCTTATCAGACATGGAGACAAACACAACACAGAGGGCGTTGCAGTGTTATTCCTGGTCTTCATTCTTCCTGTTTCTCTTTTCTTTGCCATCATCTCTGATAATTTCCTCTGTGCCCACTGCACATAACTTCATATTACCATGCCCTTTTTGCGCAGCAGTGTCTGAGGAGATCCTGAAATCTCTGTGCTGTTTCTTCCCGGGCATTTCCAACTTCTCCCTAGGTAGGAGCATTAGAAATGGCAGCAATTAGCTCTAGCAAAACGTGGCCCCTTCCCTTTTTAATCAAATAGAACTTTATTATTAAGTACTAGTCGAAATAAATAAGCCATTATTTATGACACAGAAATATGTCATTCAGGGATTTTTATAGTAATGCTATTTAATGAAATGGGAATTGACTTAATTATATCCTGCTTTCTTCATGCCATTTACTATGGTCATGTCAGTTTTTATACTACCACTTTAAATTTTAAGCCCTCAGTGTACAAGAATTCCACCTAATCACTCAACATAGCATTTAGCTGAGCTTCATCCATTAGTTCCTGCTGTTTTGATGTTTTCAGTTTTACTGATAAAATATATTTGGTTTTTTTACAGTATAGTCGATACTTATAGTTTTTTTAATTTTATTTTTTAATACAGCAAGTTCTTATCAGTTATCTATCTTATACATATTAGTGTATATATGTCAATCCCAATCTCCCAATTCATCCCACACCCCACACCCCCACTTTCCTCCCTTGGTGTCCATACGTTTGTTCTCTACCTCTGTGTCTCTATTGCTGCCTTGCAAACTGGTTCATCTCTACCATTTTTCTAGATTCTACATATATACGTTAATATACAATATTTGCTTTTCTCTTTTGGAATCATGTCTCTACAAATGACCCAGTTTTGTTCCTTTTTTATGGCTGAGTAATATTCCATTGTATATATGTACCACATCTTTTTTAACCATTCATTTGTTGATGGGCATTTAGGTTGCTTCCATGACCTGGCTATTGTAAATAGTGCTGCAATGAACATTGCGGTGCATGTGTCTTTTTTTTTTTAATTTTTATTGGGGTAAAAAAATTATAATTAAAATTTGCTTTACAATGGTGTGTTAGTTTCTGCTTTATAACAAAGTGAAACAGCTGTACATACACATATATCCCCATATCTCCTCCCTCTTGTGTCTCCCTCCCATCCTCCCTATCCCACCCCTCTATGTGGTCACAAAGCACCGAGCTATGCAGCTGCTTCCCACTAGCTATCTATTTCACATTTGGTAGTGTATATATGTCCATACGACTCTCTCACTTTGTCCCAGCTTACGCTTCCCCCTCCCCGTGTCCTCAAGTCCATTCTCTACATCTGCGTCTTTATTCCTGTCCTGTCCCTAGGTTCTTCAGAATCTTTTTTTTTTTCTTCTTTGTCCACTCATCTGTCGATGGACACTTAGGTTGCTTCCATGTCCTGGCTATTGTAAATAGAGCTGCAATGAACATTGTGGTACATGGCTCTTTTTGAATTACGGTTTTCTCAGGGAATATGCCCAGTAGTGGAATTGCTGGGTCATATGGTAGTTCTCTTTGTAGTTTTTTAAGGAACCTCCATACTGTTCTCCTTAGTGGCTGTATCAATTTACTTTCCCACCATAGTGCAAGAGGGTTCCCTTTTCTCCACACCCTCTCCAGCATTTGTTGTTTGTAGATTTTCTGATGATGGCCATTCTGACTGGTGTGAGATGATACCTCATTGCAGTTTTGATTTACATTTCTCTAATAATTATTGAGGTTGAGCAGCTTTCCATGTGCCTCTTGGCCACCTGTATATCTTCTATGGAGAAATGTCTATTTAGGTCTTCTGCCCATTTTTTGATTGGGTTGTTTGTTTTTTAAATATTGAGCTGCATGAGCTGTTTATATATTTGGAGATTAATCCTTTGTCCATTGATTCGTTTGCAAATATTTTCTCCCATTCTGAGGGTTGTCTTTTCATCTTGTTTATAGTTTCCTTTGCTGTTCAAAAGCTTTTAAGTTTCATTAGGTCCCATTTATTTTTGTTTTTATTTCCATTATTCTAAGAGGTGGGTCAAAAAAGATCTTGCTGTGATTTATGTCAGAGTGTTCTTCCTGTGTTTTCCTCTAAGAGTTTTATAGTGTCCAGTCTTACATTTAGGTCTCTAATCCATTTTGAATTTATTTCTGTGTATGATGTTAGGGAGTGTTCTAATTTCATTCTTTTACATGTAGCTGTCCAGTTTTCCCAGCACCACTTGTTGAAGAGGCTGTCTTTTCTCCCTTGTATATCCTTGCCTCCTTTGTCATAGATTAGCTGACCACAGGTGCGTGGGTTTATCTCTGGGCTTTCTATCCTGTTTCACTGATCCATATTTCTGTTTTTGTGCCAGTACCATATTGTCTTGATTACTGTAGCTTGTAGTATAGTCTAAAGTCAGGGAGCCTGATTCCTCCAGCTCTGTTTTTTTCCCTCAAGATTGCTTTGGCTATTCAGGGTCTTTTGTGTTTCCAACCAAATTGTGAAATTTTTTGTTCTAATTCTATAAAAAATGCCATTGGTAATTTGATAGGGATTGCAGTGAATTTGTAGATTGCTTTGGGTAGGGTAGTCATTTTCAGAATATTGATTCTTGCAACCCAAGAATCTGGTATATCTCTCCATCTGTTTGTGTCATCTTTGATTTCTTTCATCAGTGTCTTATAGTTTTCTCAGTACAGGTCTTTACCTCCTTAGGTAGGGTTATTCCTAGGGATTTTATTCTTTTTGTTGCAATGGTGAATAGGATTGTTTCCTTAAATTCTCTTTCTGATCTTTCATTGTTAGTGTATATGAATGCAAGAGATTTCTGTGCATTAATTTTGTATCCTGCTACTTTACCAAATTCATTGATTAGCTCTAGTAGTTTTCTGGTGGCATCTTTAGGATTATCTATGTATAGTATCATGTCATCTGCAAACAGTGGCAGTTTTACTTCTTCTTTTCCAGTTTGTGTTCCTTTTATTTCTTTTTCTTCTCTGATTGCCATGGCTAGGACTTCCAAAACTATGTTGAATAATAGTGGTGAGAGTGGACATCCTTGTCTTGTTCCTGATCTTAGAGGAAATGTTTTCAGTTTTTCACCATTGAGAATGATGTTTACTGTGGGTTTGTTGTATATAGCCTTTATTATGTTGAGCTAGGTTCCCTCTATGCACCTTTCTGGAGAGTTTTTATCATAAATGGGTGTTGAATTTTGTCAAAAGCTTTTTCTGTATCTATTGAAATGATCATCTGTTTTTTATCGTTCAGTTTGTTAATATGGTATATCACATTGATTGATTTGCATATACTGAAGAATCCTTGCATCCCTGGGATAAATCCCATTGCTCATGGTGTATGATCCTTTTAATGTGCTGTTGGATTCTGTTTGCTAGTATTTTGTTGAGGATTTTTGCATCTGTATTCATCAGTGATATTGGTCTGTAATTTCCCTTTTTTTTGTAGTGTCTTTGTCTGGTTTTAATATCAGGGTGATGGTGACCTCATAGAATGAGTTTGGGATTGTTTATTCTTCTGCAAATTTATTGAGGACTTTGAGAAGGATGGTTGTTATTTCTTCTCTAGGTGTTTGATAGAATTCACCTGTGAAGCCATCTGGTCCTGGGCTTTTGTTTGTTGGGAGGTTTTTACTCACAGTTTTAATTTCATTACTTGTGATTGGTCTGTTCATATTTTCTATTTCTTCCTGGTTCAGTCTTGGAATTTGTCCATTTCTTCCAGGTTGTCCATTTTATTGGCATAGAGTTGCTTGTAGGAGTCTCTTATGATGCTTTGTATTTCTGCGGTGTCCATTGTAACTTCTTTTTCATTTCTAATTTTATTGATTTGAGTCCTCTCCCTCTTTTTTTTGATGAGTCTCACTAAAGATTTATCAATTTTGTTTTTCTTCTCAAAGAACCAGCTTGTAGCTTTACTGATCTTTGCTATTGTTTTCTTTGTTTCTATTTCATTTATTTCTGCTCTGATCTTTATGATTTCTTTCCTTGTAACTTTGGGTTTTGTTTGTTCTTCTTTCTCTACTTCCTTTAGGTGTAAGATTAAATTGTTTATTGGAGATTTTTCTTGTTTCTTGAGGTAGGATTGTATTGCTATAAGCTTCCCTCTTAGAACCTCTTTTGTTGCATCCCATATGTTTTGGATCATCATGTTTTCGTTGTCATTTGTCTCTAGGTATTTTTTGATTTCCTCTTTGATTTCTTCAGTGATCTCTTGGTTATTTAGTAATGTATTC
The DNA here is from genome assembly GCF_964341445.2 of Mesoplodon mirus. NCBI lineage: Eukaryota > Metazoa > Chordata > Mammalia > Artiodactyla > Ziphiidae > Mesoplodon > Mesoplodon mirus. The sequence continues at coordinate 52,815,986 of NC_138990.1, read as the reverse complement.
TTTATCCTCCATGTGTTTGTGTTTTTTTTGATTTTTTCCCATGTAATTTATTTCTAATCTCATAGCGTGTGATCAGAAAAGATGCTTGATATGATTTCAATTTTCTTAAATTTACTGAGGTTTGATATGCGACCCAAGATGTGATCTATCCTAGAGAATGTTCCTTCTGCACTTGGGAAGAAATTGTAATCTGCTGTTTTCGGATGGAATGTCCTATAAATATAAATTAAATCTATCTGGTCTATTGTGTTATTTAATGCTTGTGTTTCCTTATTAACCTTCTGTTTGGATGGTCTGTCCATTGTGTAAGTGAGGTGTTAAAGTCCCCGCTATTATTGTGTTACTGTCAATTTCCTCTTTTATAGCTGTTAGCATTTGCCTTATGTATTGAGGTGCTCCTATGTTGGGTGCATATATATTTATAATTGTTATATCTTCTTCTTGGATTGATCCCTCAATCGTTATGTAGTTTCCTTCCTTGTCTCTTGTAACATTCTTTATTTTAAAGTCTATTTTACCTGATATGAGTATTGCTACTCCAGCTTTCTTTTGATTTCCATTTGCATGGAATATCTTTTTCCATCCCCTCACTTTCAGTCTGTCTGTGTCCCTAGGTCTGAAGTCGGTCTCTTATAGACAGCATATATATGGGTCTTGTTTTTGTATCCACTGAGTGAGCCTGTGTCTTTTGGTTGGAGCATCATTTAATCCATTCACTTTTAAGGTAATTATCAATATATATATTCCTATTACCATTTTCTTAATTGTTTTGAGTTTTCTTTGTTTTAAGATTCTTTTTTTTTGATGTAGACCATTTTGAAAGTCTTTATTGTATTTGTTACAATATTGTTTTTGCTTTATGTTTTGGTTTTTTGGCTGCAAGGCATGTGGGTTCTTAGCTCCCTGACCAGGCATTGAGCTTGCACCCCTGCAACGGAAGGCAAAGTCTTAACCACTGTACCACCAGGGAAGTTCCTTCGGTTTATTTTTGTAGGCCTTTTTCTTCTCTTGTCTTTCCCACGTAGAGAGGTTCCTTTAGCATTTATTGTAGAGCTGGTTTGGTGGTGCTGAATTCTCTTAGCTTTTGCTAGTCTGTAAAGCTTTTGATTTCTCAGTTGAATCTGAGTGAGATCCTTGCAGGGTAGTGAAATCTTGGTTGTAGTTTCTTCCCTTTCATCACTTTAAATATATCATGCTACTGCCTTCTGGCTTGTAGGGTTTCTGCTGAGAAATCCGCTGTTAACCTTATCGGAATTCCCTTGTGTGTTATTTGTCATTTTTTCTTTGTTGCTCTTAACAATTTTTCTTCGTCTTTAATTTTTGTCAGTTTGATTACTATGTTTCTCGGCGTGTTTCTCCTTGAGTTTATCCTGCCTGTGACTCTCTGTGCTTCCTGGACTTGGGTGGCTATTTCTTCCCCCATGTTAGGGAAGTTTTCAACTATAATCTCTTCAAATATTTTCTCGGGTCCTTTCTCTCTCTCTTCTCAGTCTGGGACCCCTATAATGAGCATGTTGGTGCATTTAATGTTGTCCCAGAGGTCTCTTAGGCTGCCTTCATTTCTTTTAATTCTTTTCTCTTTATTCTGTTCCGTGACAGTGAATTCCACCATTCTGTCTTCCAGGTCACTTATCCATTCTTCTGCCTCAGTTATTCTGCTATTTATTCCTTCTAGTGTATTTTTAATTTCAGTTATTATATTGTTCATCTCTGTTTGTTTGTTCTTTAATTGTTCTAGGTCTTTGTTAAACATTTCTTGCATCTTCTCAATCTTTGCCTCCATTCTTTTTCAGAGGGCCTGCATCATCTTCACTATCATTATTCTGAATTCCTTTTCTGGAAAGTTGCCTATCTCCACTTCATTTTGTTGTTTTTCTAGGGTTTTTTCTTGTTCCTTCATATGGTACATAGTCCTCTGCCTTTTCATTTTGTCTACCTTTCTGTGAGTGTGATGTTCCACGGGCAGCAGGATTGTATTTCTTCTTGCTTCTGCTGTCTGCCCTCTGCTGGATGATACTATCTAAGATGCTTGTGCAAGATTTCTGATGGGAGTGACTGGTGGTAGGTGCAGCTGGGTGTTGCTCTGGTGGGCAGAGCTCAGTAAAACTTTAATCTGCTTGTCTGTTGATGGGTGGGGCTGAGTTCCCTCCCTGTCGGTTGTTTGCCCTGAGGTGACCCAGCACTGGAGGCTACAGGCTCTTTGGTGGTGCTAATGGTGTACTCAGGAATGGCTCACACCAAGGTATACTTCCCAGAACTTCTGCTGTCAGTGTCCTTGTCCCTGTGGTGAGCCACAGCCACCCCCTGCCTCTGCAGGAGACCCTCCAACACTAGCAGGTAGGTCTGGTTCCGTCTCCTATGGGGTCACTGCTCCTTCCCCCCTGGGTTCTGATGTGCACACTACTTTATGTGTGCCCTCCAAGAGTGGAGTCTCTGTTTCCCCTAGTCCCGTTGAGGTCCTGTAATCAAATCCCTCTAGCCTTCAAAGTCTGATTTTCTGGGAATTCCCCCTCTAGTTGCCAGACCCCCATATTGGGAAGCCTGACTTGGGGCTCAGAACCATCACTCCAGAGCATGGACTTCTGTGGTATAATTGTTCTCCATTTTGTGTCACCCACCCAGTGGTTATGGGATTTGATTTTATTGTGATTGTGCCCCTCCTACCATCTCATTGTGGCTTCTCCTTTGTCTGGATGTGGGGTATCTTTTTTGGTGAGTTCCAGTGTCTCCCTGTCAATGACTATTCAGCAGTAGGTTGTGATTCTTGTGCTCTCACAAGAGGGAGTGAGCGCACATCCTTCTACTCTGCCATTTTGAACCAATCTCCCCAATACTTATATCACTTATATTTGTTGATAAACACTAGTAGTCCTAAAGTATTCATATAAAGAGATGTTGAAATTCCATCTAAGGCTCTCAATAATCACCAAAACAAATTGACTAAATTTATTTTCATCTTAATCTTTTTTTGTAAAAATATTTTGAAATAAATATGCAATTAATCCTCTGTAGTATTTTTTTTTTTTAAAAAAGCAAACAGTTCTTGTTCACAGAACCAATCTCTGTATATTTGGAAGTAAAAAAGAGTAGTGGTAATGAATCACAAAAATCTGATTCAAGAGAGATCTTAGAAGCTATTTCTATTATAAAGATGAAAAACTAAGGCCCCAAGATATCAAGTGTCTTCCTTCAGATGCTTTGGCAAGGAGGAGCAAGATTAAGTGGCAAGACCACTGGCTTGGAAATTAGAAAGCTCTAGTTTTATTTCTAGCAATGCCAAATATTTTTTTATACCTCAGTTTTCTTATCTCTTGAACAAAAGAGATGGGTTGTATAATCTTCCAGTTCCCTTCCAATTTCAGTCAAAAATTTGAAGACCAAGTCACACTAGAATTCAAAAGTGTAGTTAATGAGTACATTCCTGAGGGCTTAGAGGATCAATGTCAAATGGAGAGAAATATAAGAATTAAACTTGGGCATCAGCACAGCTAGGCAAGCCAAGAGCAGCCAACATTCGGAGGCAATTAGATAAGATGAATATGGTTGGTACCAAGAACAGTGCATGTGAGAGAGAGATCAAGTCAAGTCCTGGCAGCCCAGGCAAGTCAGCACATAAAGAGTCCAGTGGATAAGAAGTTCAGAGGCCAGTGAAACAAGAGAATAGAACAGGAATCTGGGTCTCGAGAGGTCTGCATATCCAGAATGGTTATATTTCAGCAACTAAATATATGATATGGCTAGGGCTTTGAGCCCAAAGTCAGGAGTAATCTCAGAGGGTGAACAGTCCTAAACTGCACAGGGCATGTCTTGTTAGAGACCAGAAGGAAGTGGGTTGGGAAACATGGAAGATTCTGACATGATCCCTCTCTTCTATATAAAATGTATTATAATGTATATTTAATATTCATATTTAATATTTTAAAATTTATATAATATATGCATTATAATATACCTTACCTTGATATCTCATTGGAAAGGTTCTAAGTCACTGAATAATAAGTGGGGATGAAAAATGGATGAAGCAGAGAGACAACTACATTGCTCTGAATATAAAGGGCATACAAGATGGGGTTGATAGAATTCTGTAGTTATAGGGGATCTGAAAAATAGGTTAAAAGGAGCCATTACTCCCAGAAGACATGTTTGAAGAGGATTTTTCTGAGAGGAACTTTACACAGCTTGAAAATACAACCCTTCTAAAAAGATTTAATAAAATATCCATTTCTTATTAATGCAATATTGGTGCTTAGGGCACAGGGCAAAGATAAATGCTGTCCTTATGTGTCCAGTCCCACTTAGTCTCTGAAAATATTCCCTACTCCTAGGAGAGTGGTTCTCAAGTGGTGTTTATAAACAACAGAGTTTTTTGAGAAACATTGTCAAATTACAAATATCTCCCACCAACACTGCCCACACCCACATTCACACAGTGTACAAACACACCCCATATGCTGACAGAAGTACACCAGCACAATATAGTGATTCTGGCATCTTTTTGATATTAAAAAACCACTGCTCTAAGAGCTACTGCATATTTGTCTCTGCTTCATAGCAATAAACGTGTTTTAATAAGCTCATCTTAAGTTTTTTTACTCATTGTATAAAGGAAAGTATTTTTTAAGTTCTCATTTGCTGTACTCAGTGTATCCCATTCCAGATAATGGAATGGAGTTCAATTCTGGTTACAGGTGAAAGGAGCCTGGTAATTAAACCTTTCAGGTATGGAAAAGACGACAGGTTCCATCCATGCCCTTCCTGCATGGGCTTAGATCTGTGTGCACCCGAGAATTTTCTGGCTCTTGCCCATAGCTATGTTTCCAGCTGGGAGAGATACAGCTCCCCTTAGCAAGAAGCAAATATTTTTCACTTTTCAAAAGGTATTATCTGTTCTGCCACAGATAAGGCAGGATGTAAACCTGACCCACCGGCAGCTCATCAGGAGGAATTTATCTGGAAACTTCCCCTGAGGAGGCACAACACTTCTGAAAACAACAGCTGAAACCAACACCTGAAAAGAAAGGGGAAAACTGGTTAAGCTAGTTTGAACAGTGAAATCGTTAGCAACTAGAAACACCATCCTCCTCAGCCGGTCTCCTTCACTCTTCCTCCTGCTTCTTCATTATTGAAGGGTAAATTTCCTCTAGTCTAGGGAACTTCCTTTCAAGATTTGAAATAGAATCCTTAGCAGTCCTTCCCCAATCTTAGGTACAATTTCATGCTTTGCTTTCTTCCATCCATATACCCCTATTTCATGGTTTCCCAAAGTACAATCTTCTTCCATTCTGGCAGTTTATATCATTTCCCAAATCATACTGTCTTATTCCTTCCTTGCCTTGAATCCCCACTAACACTCCCAGTAAATTATAACTTCCCTCTCCTCTGTTGATGTTACCCTAAAAAATTCAAATGGAGGACATCCTTCTGATATTCCTTTAGTATCTTGATAAAAAATAGAGCATTTTCCACTTGGCTGATGTGACTTTTAGATTTTAGTATTACCAGTATCACTCACCTGCCTCTTTCCCTTTGAAATATGTCTTCATTTATACCACTTTTTATATCATTCTTTCCTAACTTGTTTTCAGTTTACTCTCACCCAGTTGATTGACTACAATGTGCAAGATGTTGTGATTGATATACGGCATAGTTACTTATAAAAATATAAGGGAGAAGCATAGATAAAGTACGATGGAATATCAGAGGGGGTCGACATTTCTTTTTGTTAGGATCATGAAAGAGAGCTCCTAGGAAGAAAAGATAGTGAGATGAAAGTTGGGTTTGTAAAATAGAAGGGAAGGGGAATACAAAGAGCAAGGGGACAAAGGTTTAAAGGCTTAGTGTCTGCTCCAGGATACCAGGTAGTCCAGTTTGACATCAGCAAATGCTGTGTTTTGAGAGATATAGGTGGAGGTGATAAGGAAAGTATACAGGTTGAGGAAGTTGCTCAGGGCAAAAGGTAAAAGGAAAAGGATGCTTATAATGGAATTGTCCTCATTCACAACATGAGAGATTGGAGGGGAGTCAGAAAGGTAGTGATGGGAGAGTCAGAAGACAACTGGGGATCAAAACTCCACCGAGCATAAGAGTTCTTATGCTTAAGAGAGTTCTTAATCTCTCTCATATGTCATCATGTAGAAGTAGAAGCAAGAGAATTTTAGAGTGAAAACTTTACAGTGAACGGTAAGCAAGGAAAGACTAATGGTGATTGGCAATTTGCCATTAATTACTGGAAAGTGTTTGGTTATAAGTTTCCTTAACTTTACATACAAACTTCAACTTTTTATTATCTATAGGGTTTTGAAACTGGGTATAGTGATAGGACAAATGCTATAAGGAAATCAAGCTATGAGAGTGAGAAAAGGGAAGGAGAAGTTGATACCTGATCCTGGAATTTTACATCTACAGCTAGATCTCCAGATGCATTAAAAAGGAATAATGAAGGAAGGACAAAAAATGGTCCATAGGCAAACAGATTAAGATAAAGACAGCTTTAATGTGGACAGAGGTACATTGCATTGACATAATCTAAACATGAATCACTCAAACTATGGAAATTCCTGGACCCAATATTTCCCAGTCTCTAAGTATTCCTCAGGTACATTATTTTCTTTAATTGAAGTATAGTTGATTTATAATATTATATTAGTTTCAGGTGTACAACACAGTGATTCAATATTTTTATAGAATATACTCCATTTAAAATTATTATAAAATAATGGCAATATTTCCCTATGCTGTACAATATATCCTTGTAGCTTATTCATTTTATGCATAGTAGTTTGTACTTATGAACCCCCTACCCTGATCTTGCCCCTCTCCCTTTTCCTCTCCTCACTGCAACCGCTAGTTTGTTCTATATATCTATAAGTCTGTTTCTCTTTTGTTATATTCATTTGTTTGTTTTACTTTTTATCCACATGTAAATGATAACATAGAGTATTTGTCTTTCTCTGTCTCACTTATTTCACTAAGCATAATACACTCTAGGTCCATCCATGTTGTTGTAAATGGCAGAATTTCATCCCTTGTTATGGCTGAGTAATATTCCATTATATCTTCTTTATCCAGTCATCTGTTGATGGACACTTAGGTTGCTTCCATATCTTGCTATTGTAAATAATGCTGCCATGAACATTGGGGTGCGTGTATCTTTTTGAATTAGTGTTTTTGTTTTGTTCAGATATATACCCAGGAATGGAATTGCTGAATTTTATAATAATTCTATTTTTAGTTTTTTGAAGAACCTCCATACTGTTTTCCACAGTGGCTGTACCAAGTTACATTCCCACCAACAGTGTACTAGGGTTCCCTTTTCTGCACATCTTCACAAACATTTATTTTTATTTGTAGACATTTTTATGATAGCTATTCTGACAGATGAGAGGTGATATCTCATTGTGGTTTTGATTTGCATTTCTCTAGTGATTAGCAATGTTGAGCATCATTTCACATGCCTCAAAGGTACACATCATTGACCAGAGATATTGGATACAATGTATCTTTTGAATTTTCTAGTGCTGAAAAGTTGAGATTTCATGGACTACCACCTAACGCACAAGTAGTAAAAGTCTCCGTGTGGGTTGACCACATCCTTATGTGTTCTTCAGAGTCTAGAACAATATATTGGGAACTCAATAACATTTAATAATTATTAATAATAATTACATTGAATGAAAGTTAATAATAATAATAATTACATTGAATGAAACTGTCATTTTCCCATGTTTTATATGCTTTGAAGTTCAGAATTTTACAATTTTACTTACATTTTTATCTATCTTCACCTTATTTATAAGTTTCAAATGCTTCTTAATCAGATAATCATGTGTTTTCTAGCAAACACATATACCTCAGACTTTTAAGAGCGTTCTAACCTTGCTCAGGAGATGGTCATTCTGATATTATCAGCTGATGGGCCATTACTCTGACATTATGCTCTTGTAAAACACTTACCTCAGATATTTGTAGCAAATGCCAGTCTTTTGGGAGATTGTGGAAGAGTGGTCATACTATTACTGCTACTATAATTAATAGTAATAATTTTGATCCCATTGTATATAAGTCAAGTACAATTGTTAGTATTTTACCCATGCTAACACAATTTAGTTTCACAACACTATGAGGAAAGTAGTATTATTGCCCTCATTTTACAAATGCACTCAAGATATGTTCAGGTTGTTTCTTTTACTTTCTGCCTTTACTACTTGCAAAGTGAAGGTGAAGACTAGACAGCCATATCATCATTTTTTTTTAAGTAACTTTTAATTTTGGAAAAATTTTAAATTCACAGAAAAGGTGTGGAGATAGTACAGAAAGTTCCTGTATATCCCACACCCAATTCCCCTTACTGTTCACATAGTGCATTAGCATAGTACAACTGTCACATATAATGAATCAATATTGGTACATTAGTTCAAAGTCTATTCAGATTTCCTTAATTTTACCTAATGCTCTAGGATCCCATCGAGGATTCCACATTTAGTCATCATGTTTCCTTAGACTCCTCTAAAGTGTGACAGTTTCTCAGTCTTTCATTATATTTTATGACAGTTTTGAAGTTATTGGTCATGTATTTCATAGAATATAGAATGTCTTAGTTTTGTTGATGTTTTTCTCATTATTGTGCTGGGGTTATAGATTTTGGAAAGAATACCACAGAAGCAAAATGCCATTCTCACCACATCATATCAAGGGTATATACTATCAGCATAATTTATCATTATTGATGTGGACCTTGATCACTTGTCTAAGGTAGTGTTTGTCAGGTTTCTCCTCTCTAAAGCTACTCTATTCCCCGCTTTCCCTATCATAAATTTTGGAGTGAAGTCACTAGGTAGACTCTCAGTTAAGGAATTTAGGTTATGCTCTTCCTCCTTGACAGGGAGTATCTACACAAATTTTTGGAATTCTGCATGGAAGATTTGTCTCCTTATTTATTGATTTATTGACTTATTCATTCATTCAATCATTTATTTATATTATTGTGGACTCATGGAAATTTATTTTTTGCTTTGGTTTATAACCCAATACTACATTATTTATTTTGTTGCTCAAATCATTGGCTTTTGGGAACTCTTTCATTCAGCTTCTGTGTCCATATACCGTACTTCCATTGTGCGTTTTTCATATCTACCTTTTGAAGAGAGAGGATACTTTATGTGTTCTTTCAGTTCTTGAATTCCTATTCATAGGACAATTTTAGATTTTCTGTGTTCTTCTGTGTCAGTAAACAGCAATGCACAAAGTAGCATTTAAGCTGAATACTTGCCTTTATTTGATGCCTATTATAAGCATTTGAATGCTGCATTATGCTATTTTTTTTCATTTAGAACTCACAGTGTGTATGTTTAATAAGCAGATAAATATTTAATGCTTGAACTTGCAAGTCTTTGCCTGCTGTATTTAAAAAAAAAGGTGTGAATCTAATAGAAAATGAACCTTAATTACATAACAACGAAATTTGGCATTGTCTAGTACTTGGTTGAAGTCCCTCCACAATAATCTTTACAATGAATCATTTAGAAAAGAGTTCTGAACTATTCATAATTTAAGTGTAAACTATTTTATTATAATATATCTGCCACTTGAGACTTTCATTCCAGACTATCTATATTGTGACCTGTGCATTATATTTTCGCCATCAGAAATCAAGTTATTATTTTTGCACCCATTTTCAATTTATCAGTTCTAGTTTTTAGTCTTCTGACGTGTTTTCAGTCAAGTCTCAAATTTGAGTATATTTTTTATTTGTTAAATTAAGCATAATTTAACAGTGAGACAAAATATTTCTTGTTAAAATAAGCACACTGTTGAAATACAAAATATTCTAGTTATACTTTTTTGATCACACAGTTGTTTTGGGCCATGGTATTTTGACCTTAACGAGGTTTGTGTATATAAAAATTTGAAGTAAAACAGTCAGAACAGAACACATTTTCATTGTGAAGTATTTTCTGGGAAAAATATCCACTAGATTAATCTAATTCTTTATGAGAGTCCTCTACAGTGCATTTAAAATCTTTTCAAGATCTAATAGTGGGTTGGGTCCAAACATTTTTACTCTTGTCATTCATTCAACAACCGTTTAATATATTCTGTGTACCAGACACAGTTATGTTTGCATGGAACACAGCAATGAACAAATCAGGAAAAGTGCCTAACTGATAATGCTTACATTTTCTCTATATCAGCACTGTCCAATAGAGAAATAATGCAGGCCATAAATGCAAGCCACATATATAATTTTGTTTCTTCTGGTAGCTCCATTTAAAAAAGTTAAAAAGGAAGAAGTAAAATTAATTTTAATAATATATTTTATTTAACCCAATACATCTAAAATATTATTTCAACATATAATTACATAGAGATTTATTAAAGAGGTATTTTACATCCTTTCTTTTGTATACTAAGTTTTTGAGATTGGGTGTGTATCTTACACTTATAGCATGTCTCAATTTAGACTAGTCACTGTTAAAATGCTCCATAGCCACATATGTATTGGCCAATGGTATTGGTCAACATAGGTTTATACTTTAGACACCACAGTCACAGAAAATTTTAGGGAAACATAATTTATTCTTGGAAGACTTGTATCCAGATTTCCTTTTTTTCTAAATCATAATAGAATTTGAAGCATAAATGTAAATTTTTGATATTCTAACAGAAAGTTTTAAAATGTGTAGTCATCAAATATTTTTAAGAAGAGAATAGGAGAAAATCTCTATTATAAATGTTTATAAGAATTGGACGTCAATAGCACCATTTCCAATGAATTAAGGAAATTGAGGAGAACCGAATTTACTTGGAATTGTTGACAGAGACTGTGCAGAAATGGATCTAGTTTTGAAGGTCCAAATGTGTGAATATTACTGATAATTGATTAGGTTGATCTACAAACCCATAAACAGATTGTTTATCCTAATAGTTCTCCCCTCCTATTCAATTCACCGTTTGTATTCCAGCGTGTTATTGGCTATCCCTTCTTTGTTGTTTTCTGAATTGATCCTGTACCCTAGACATCGTTGATTGTGTCCTTTATTTAATTCTTAGACAAGATCAGTGGTTTAATGATTACCGAAACTTTCAAATCTTTAAATGTTTTGCACAATAACTAATGTTTTTCATGCAACTACTATTCTTGTATCAGGTGGAAGGATTAATGACAGGTAACGGTGAAAAATTCAGAGCAAGTGGGAGCAAGGACCCATAAAGTGAAGACTTGGCCAAAGTGTTTTGATCATAATTCTTATTTTCAAAGTTTAAGTTATCTTCATTGACATACTTCCTTCATTTATCCCAGGGATGCTTTTTTTTTGTTCCCAACCTCCACATATGGTTAGAGTTCACTAGTAAAAACAGACAGCCCCCAAATTGATCAGTAAATTTGTATATGCTTAATAAATCATTACAAGAATGAATGAGTGTTTGCTGATCAATAAATAGTAGTAGACAATATCTATAATTCAATTTGTTTGAAAGGATTATGGCTATATTATATGTAATGGGTATAAACAAAATTAATGGTTTTGCTAACAACATGCCCAGCAATTCTCCCACCAAAATCAGTGGGTACACTGTGTGCAAAATTTCTTCTCTTCGCCTTGCTGAACTACTTGATCATAGGGCCACGTTGGGGTGGTGCGGTTGTGGGGTGGAAGTTGAGGGGTAAGGTCCTTGAGCATCTCTATTTCTTAGTGGATATAGTCCTTCCACATTTCTTTGTGTTTTTTTTCTCCCCTCCTTATACTATTAGGAAATCAGCCCAAGATTTTCTCTCTTCCTCTGATTACATTTTTTTAATGTTGTATTTTATCTCTAGGCCATGAATTTAATATCTTAAGGGAAGAACATTCATCTCCAGAATTCATTCCCTTTTTGCTCTAAGCAAGTCAGGTTTGCCTGAATTTCATGACAGAGGATAATTGTTTTTATTTTGGTCTGACTGTACTTTAATATATAGCTAAGTTTTTCTTGCTTACTCTTAATTTTACTTCTTGATCAATCATAAGTGTTTCATTTATTAAGCAAATATGTACTCAAAATTTAATTTGTTAGCAGTAGGGAAAGAAAAGACTTAAGAAATCAAGTAGTACCAGTATAATAGTAAACACTGTAAGAAAATAGTACGAAGAATAGAATATGTTATTCTCACCCCATTCTCATGTATAGCCTTGAATTTTATGGAAATCAATCCTGGTCACCAGGGGAGCAAAGAGGGGAGTTTGAGATGCCCACCAGCAAAGTTTGGCATTGAGAGTGTTGGTAAACCAAATGCAAATTCTGTGGCCTGAATGGTATTTTTTCAGATCGGATGAGTAAAACATATTTGCAGGCATGACGTAGTTTACCTGTAGGAGTGCTACACAGAGATTTTAAAGCAACGAATAACTTTAAAATAACATTTTTAATACAGTATGTTTTCTGAAACTTGTACTTTGGTTTTTGATAACTAAAATATAAGAAAAGTACTTATATGTGTTTTCTCTATACCTTGATATTCTGAGCTACATCTTAACTAACATTACATTTTCATCCATCCACCAACCATCTACCCACCTATTTGTACATTTATTCATGAAACTTTTCTTGAAGGGTTCACAGTTGCTATAATACCTGACTCATGGCTACAGATGCTATAAAATCTACCTAGAATTCCTGAACTGATGCAATTCATTGTAATAAAATCTACTTGTTCAGTAAAGTTTTTCAACTAGAGTACTGAGATCTTAATGTCATACCATGAAAGAAATCTGGAAGGAGAGAAGTGATGGACCTCTAGTGTAATTTCTGAAGTACTTCCTTGGTTTACCGGGGATTGGACTCTAGACTCCCTTTTTATTCTTGATTCTTGACCACGCCCCCATCTATTATATGGAAATGTTTCTCTACTATGAAATAAAAATTATTTACTTCCTCAAGCTCTAAAACTTCCCATTCTTCCCTTGTGTAAGTGATTTCCAAGCACTTAATCACAGAAGCTGTGATTTACTAAGGAGAAAGAGTAAAGATGTTCCTCCATCATGATTTTCTAAAACACCTCTAGTAGCCAATATCAGTATGGCCATATACCTGAGTAAAACCTTTCTCCAATTAAAAAAATGTGGTATAAAGTTTTCAAAGACATGCATAAGTAAAATAACGATTGATTGAATATCAATGTATTTACCTCTAGCTTAAGGCATAAAATACTACATAAGAAGTTAAAGATTCCTATGAATTCTTGATATCATTCCTCTCTCTCCACTCCCAGAGGCAATCATTATATTGAAATGTGTTTGTATCATCTATATGTATTTTTTTTACATTTATTACTGATCCATGTTGTTCTAAACTGTACATATACATATGTGTGTATATGTATTACTTTAAACTTTATATAAATGTTATATACATTATTTTACAACTTGTATTTTTCTCTAAAGATAATTGGTCATTTCTACTGTGCATAGGTCTAATTAATTTGTTTCTGCCGCTCTATAGTATTTCACTCTCTGAGAATACAACACTTTATTCATCTATTTTTCTATTGATGAACATTTAGATTGACACCAATTTTGTTTTTGCCATAACAATGTTTTTATGTACTTTCATGTACATGTCTTTAAATAAATAAATAAATAAATAAATAAATATATATATATATATATATATATATATATATATATATATATATAATAAGAGTTTCTCTGAGATTTAAGCTAACAATGGGATGGTGCATCCTCATTTTTACTATATATTGTTAGTTGGTCTCCAAATTGGTCTTGCCAATATATTCCTCCACCTGCAGGATGAGAGAGTTTCCCTGATGCGTATATCACTGAGGAAACTTTTTGGCTAAAGAAAAAGGCCCCATGTGTGCAGTGCCTGTTGACATCATACAGTCTCTTGTTCTCAGTTGACCACTCCTCTGGAAACAAGATCAATGACACTATTTCTCTCTCTTCACTATTGGGGATTTATAGCACTTCATCTACACAGAGGCAAGGATGTTTGGTGAAAGCTAACTGCTCACTACATATTTACCTTATAGAGGGGAAACAGTAGTCTCCAGCAATACTTGCAGTTTTTACTTCTTAAATTTTACTTACTGCAGTTGGCAGTAGCTGGGCACTTGCTCGTAATCTCTAAATGGTAAATGATGTCTAAAGATAAATGGTCATATTCTATTTCCTAAATGAGTATTAGCCCTCCGATGTTGAATTAAAAGAGCCAACAAACAGTAAACGATATCCCATTTCCCCAAAAGATGGATATGTATACACTGTATAGATATGTATACCTATGTGTAAAATTGGTGCCTCTCACCTCCAACTTCTCCCTTTATTGCCCTGCTTGTGATACTTCAGCTAAACCTTTTAAACATTTCTCCTTAGTTTAACCCTGTTAAATTTGCACTGAGGCACAATGCAGGATAAAGGGGCTTCTCTTCCTTGTCCCAGTGTATCATTTTTCTTCTTGCTATTGCAGCATTTGGCTGCAACATAAAGGCAGACACGTAAAGGACATGTAAAGGCAGACATGTAGTGGTACTCACTCCCAAAGAGCTTCCCCATGAGCATTTTACCCATGAACAACTTCCAGGGGAGTTTCATGGGCACCCAGGCAGTTCCTGATGAATACTGCTGGTGTCCCAGACAGTACACTGGTAATTTCAGCAGCACCTCCCCAGGTAGCTTCTAGGTGAGTTGTTTTTTTTTTTCAGCACTCCATTGGGTAGTTGCATGTGTGCAAACATTATACTGCGGCATCTTAATGAACTACTCTATGAACAAGTAGGCTACAGCCTTATCTGGTACGACAAAGTCTGTAACTCAGCCTTGGGGGTAGGGTCCTTCTCCCAAATTGCCTCTTCTTTGGTACTCTACCTCAGTCCTATGGGTAGGGTAGTAGTTGATCCCTGTATCTGCTGCTCCTGTATTCTTTATGTTTCCCTTTATCCTCTTGATAGCTAATCCCCTGTTACTAGTTAACAACCTTTTATATTAGGCATTTATTGTTCAAATTACTCTGTGGTTTCTGTCTCCTGATTTGACCCTGAATGCTATGGTATTTAAGCAAATTTACACTCCATAACATCTCTCACAGTTCAATTATCTTAAATAGAAAATACAATTAATAGTTAGGGCTCTACAAATATATAACATGTTTTAAATTTAATTTTTAATTATAGAATGACTCTATTAGTATCCCTAAGGACCAAAGGAAATCAAATTCAATTAGCATTGATTTAAAGATCCCTATTTTCTTGTCATGGCATTAAGCACTTTTATTTATATTAGTTAATACATTAGACAATATAAATTCATAAATAATATACATCTGTAACTACTGAGGTATAGGGTGTTTCTGTAACCTGCTCAAAGTTTTGCATGCAGCAAAGAGGTAACTGGAAATCAAACTGAGTTTTCTGGATACTAATGTTGGCTCTTTTGGTTTTGTTTTATTTTCAAAACCTCCAGTTGGGCAAACTACCATGATAATCAGCCATTGCTTATATCCAGGAAGAGTCAAATCCAGGAAACCTGTGAGGACATTATTTCAGTAACCGAAGCAATGAAAGCTAATGACTTGAATTAAAGAAATAGTAACAAGGGACAAAGAAAAGGGAATTCAAGAGAGATTTATTAGTTAAATTTGAAAGGCTTTGAACTTAAAAGGCTCTAGAGGGTGGTGTGAGAAAGAAACAGGTAAGAACAGTGACTTACAGGATTCTGGCTTGAGAAATAGGAAATATGGCCAAGTATTTTAACACAACCTTTGAACAAAAATCCCATGTGAACAGAAGAAAAATGTTATTAAACCACTATTATACGTACCCAGTCAAGTTTCATGTAATTTCTAGAACCACAACACAAGTGAATTCCAAATTGTAATCCAGGGCAATTTACAGTAGTAGGGGACCTGGTCAATGATGCCATGCCTAAATGCTGTTTGAATGCTGTAAAGTCACTCATTATCTAATGAGTTTCAATATAGTTAAGTTTGGCAAAATATCCTTTTGATTTCCGTGGTCTGAAGGGTCTTCCTGGTTCCAGAGCTCCTCATTAGCTGAAGCCTTTACTGTGACTGCATTGTATTTCAGCTTCACCCTCTGCCCAATCCAGTTTCCTTCACTCTCCCCACAGGTGTTGATTCTGAAAGCACTCCCCAGTAAACGTCTTTTGGCAGATTTCCATCTCAAAATCTGCTTCCTGGGGAAACTAACCTGTACATCATTTCAAGAAGTCGTCATTTTCTGTCCTTTCAATTTGAGATACAGCAGTATTTCTCAAGCATATATCTATGATTTTGCTACCTATGTCCTATATCTAAAAACACTGGACTTTAGAGATCACTTGAGTATGCTGATCTTTCCTCCGAAGTTAATAATAGCCCTGTGAAATTGATATTAAGGACTGACACACTTTTCTATAGTTAATTCCTTTATAATTGTGGTATTTAACTGTTGAATCTTGTAATTGGTCTTTGGGCAATTTTGATAATACTATAATCTCATTGGTGAAGTCAAATATGGTTGAAAAACAGGAATAACTGTTTCAAGATCTTCAGACATGTTTTCAGTTATGATAGTAATTACATCAACAGTCATCTTGTCTAATTTTGGTGCTATCTGTGAATTAACAACAAGTTTTTATAATTTAAGTCTCTCCTAATATTAAAAAAACTCAAAATTATTAAAAAATCTCAAAAATCTCAGTATTACTGATGGTAATACAGTAATGGAAGAAAGGCCAATTACAGGTGAGAGGCTCTGTTTAAAAACCCAGGTTTCCGACCTATATGGTATCTGCTTTAGCTTTGATTCCTCTTTCCCTAAGAGGTCACCAAGGACCTCCAGCTGTGTGTTTATATTTGATGTCAGGAAAACTGCTAGGAACTGACAAGAGGAAAACTTTATCTTCCAAAGAAGAGTCATCTACATTTCACAGTGCCTGTGTGTGGATGAAGGCACGATTTAAGAAATTAATGTGTATTTTCAGTGTATGAAAATACAGTGTTATATTTTGCATCTTTGGGCTTAAGACACAAATGCTTGTGAAGAAAAAATAAAATAGGTGTTAAAAATGGGTTGATTGGGTAATGTGGAAGAGGGCTTCATTTTATTAAACTTTCAGAGTGAAACACAGAACTAAGTTTAGTGGAGATGTGATATTGGCTGCTGTTAGAATCCCACTGTTCTCTAGTACCACAGTGAGCAAATGGTAGATTTTGCTTTATGTGTTCTGTGAATATCTATTATATTGACATGAACAGATGTACACTAGATGATTACAATTTGATGAGCTGAATTAAATCTCTTCAATCTAGCTTCCAGGGCTCTCTTTAACATGTCCAGAAGGTCAAAAGATGTTAGTAAATTTGTATATGCACATTGTATGTGTGTTGGGGGGGGAGAGACTGCTGTTTCAGGCAGAGCATTTTGAAAAAGTGAATTGGAGAGATTAAGATACAATGTAGAATCTTCAGTAAAAATAAAATTGCTTTCAGTGCAATTTGGAAACTTTTATTTTTGCTCTGAAATATTTTAATAGTTGTTCTGTATACATAGTAGGCTCCATCCTTTCTACCAGCTGCCTCAAATTGGGACAGAGAAATAAAATCCAACAAAGTACAAACTTCAAAATATATATTTTGTGAAAAGCAAACAAAAGCACTAAACACAATGAAATGAAACAAAATATGAGAGAAGTACCCGGAACATCATCCAAACTAGTACATGTTTCAAATGTGCAGGATATGAGCTAGTGTTTGGCATTGAATGGAAGCAAAATGTTTATAATTCATTGAAAAAAAAAACTTGTTTTCTTTCCAGGACAGTTGAAATTGAGGAACAGCCCTGCCTGTCCAAGATTAATTTTTACACTGAGCCATAAGGCTGACAAAAACTCCTGGTGTACATAAATTCATTTTCAGATCTAAAACAGAAATCTGAAACATTTCACAATTTTGTGATCAAAGCTAAGTACTTTTTTCCTAGCACAGCTTTTATATGGTTTAAAATTCTCACATTATTATTATTTGATATCTACAGTTCTTTTAATGGTTCTTGTTTTTCATTTTCTTTTTGGGGTTTTAATTATTATTAAGTTCTTAGACTAAATTCCTATAAAACAAGTGATCATAGTGAATAAGAGATAAAGAAGACACTGAGTCCCACACATTTTAAATGTTTTCCTTAAGGAATGACAGCAAGTCTCCTGCAGACTAAAAATGAATGTTTATAGCCTTTATCATCATCACCTGCTGAGTTTATCTTTTTTCTATCTGCATGAAGAATGCTTAATGGCATTACCATATAATTTATGATTTTGAGAAAGTTTGTTTCTCACCCTTTCAAATATTTTGTCTCTTTTAATCTCAGTACATGGTATAGTTCATTAATTTATATTCCTTGAGAAACCTAGAACAGGAAATAGAGATTGTAGAAAAAGAAAGCCAAACACAGGCAATTCACATATCCTGGGCACTCTGGGAGGACAGTTGCCTCTATAGACACTATTTTATGTAAAGGCTCCAAAAGGACAGAGTGATTTATAGAGCACAATGGGATTATGATCTTCATCCCCAAAACCTATGATTGAAATTTTTTTCTTCTTGGTGAATATTAGAAAGAGTAACTGATATCTATATCAGTTAGTGTATTAGGTGTTTTACATATATATTAATTTATTCACTCATTTATCGAGTCAACATTTGTTGAGTATCTATTGTCAGAAATGGTTCTCACCTTTGAAAGGTTCACACTCTATGGGAAAGACCATACAGAAAAATTATAAAAGTACAATATTAATGCATAATATCCTTTAGGAGATTAGAAAGAGGCATGGAACCTGGATCTGACTTTAAGAAAGAGAAGAAATAAAGCCAGGTGAAAAAACTGAAAAATAGTTACCTCCCCAAATGCTGTCAAGTCCAGATGCTTCCATGACCAAGCTTCAAATGTGTTGGTAACAAATTCTGGTAATAGTCAAACCATTCCTGGGCATAGAGAAAGAAAGAAAATTAATACAATGAGCTAGTAAAACCTATTAAACAGCTGAGAAAATGAATGAAAGGTCTAGAAAATAATCTCATATAAAATAAATGCAAAAGTACAAAGTAAGATACTCATCACTCGATTCCAAAAATATATTAAAATATCAATATATAATTACTAGAGAGGTTTCATTCTAGAAATGCATGACAATTCAACATAAAAGTGTGTCAATAAAGCCCATCATATAATAGATCAAATGATAAATGAATATAATCATTTAGATTATTATTATTAATAATAACAATAGTGTTTTTTTTTTAACCTAAGAGACAGTACTACTAGTTTTTCACTTTCCAGATGAGGAAATTGTAGTTTGTAAAGTTTAATTGATTTGCCCTGGAACTGTAGTTAATTTTTGAGCTGTGAATAGTAATGTAATTATGTTTAAAACAATGAGTCCTTATATTTTGATGCTTACTGAAATACTGGCACAGTTTCTGGAATTTGCTTCAAAATAAAAGGGGTGATTTGGACCTGGGTGAAGGCATAGATGAAGCAAGTGTAGCCATTTGTTGATAATTGTTGAATCCAGGTAATAGATAAACAGATGTTCTTTATACTATTCTCTCTACTTTCAATTATGTTTGCAATTTTCTCTACTAAAAAGTTTAAAATATAAAATTGCTTGTTTTAGTAATAATTTTATAGGAACCATTTGAGAATAAGTTTAAAATTTCAACAATGGACACTAACAAGTTGAGTAAATCGAGTGAGAAACCATTGCTCAAATAGGAATGTTAAAAATGTTTTTAAATTCCAAAATTAATATAAAAATTTAAAAATTATAATCTTAGCACATCTTTTTATCTTCATTGAAGGATGTGTAAAGTATAACAGAAAACAAACATGCAAGAAAAATCCACACATAATAAAAGCAATAAAGAAATATATATGCTAATACTTATTATGCCTTGCTTTAAACCTGAATTAATTAAAACAGTAAAACGCTGAAATCTGAGATATAGAGAGATTATTGGAACAGCAGAATCAGAAAAATGACCAAGAAATCAAGATAATTTATTCTGTGATAAAAATGACATTTCAAATCAGCAGTGAAAGAATGGATTATTCATTAATTACTTCAGGAAAATTGGATAATCACTGAAGTAAAAAATGAGATTTTTACACAGTCATTTCTTTAAAATAAACTTCAGATAAAGTAGAGGCAAATATTAACAGAAAAACCATAAATATGCTAGGAAAAGATTGATAGGTATCTATGGAATCTTGTACTGAAGAATATATTTGTAAATAAGAAAATAGTCAGAAAACACGAAGTTATAGTGAGTAGCTTTGGCCACATATACATTTAAAACATTTGCAAAACAAGCAAATGAACAATTCTCAGTATAAAAAAAATAAGTCAAAAGACAACTTGAAAAACAATTGAGCAAACATACAGACAATTTCTTGAAGAATTTTTAGATAATGAAAAAAATAATGGAAGTAAAAGTGCTTTTAAAAATACAAATAAAGGAGTTTTACTCCTGGAGAAATATCTAGATACTAAAAGAAACTCCTGCTACAAAACTAGTGGATCCTGAATAAAGCATACTTTTAATGTAGTACAGACTGGGTTTGCTGAAGTAAGGGAAATTTCAAACACAGGATATCCCACTTCCTATACCAGTAAATCCCCTAGAAAGGTAAAACCAAAAAAAGGGACTGAAATTGATGCTGGATGCTTTGAACTGAGAGAAAAGAACAAGTAGCATGGTTCTGTAGAAAATGCTGATAGCACCAAAAATCCTGAAACAGTTTCAGGATAACTCCACTATCATAGAGTAAGATTTTAACACATCTCTCCCAATTATTAATAGATCAAGCAGACAAAACATTCAAAAATATATGTGATATGAACAATGTAACCAATAAGCACAGTTAAACAGACATTTGTAAATCAGCATCCAACAATTGGAAAATGCACATTCTTCCAAGCACAGGCATCACTGGGGTGAGTGCTTCATGAAGAGTTCTGGTACAAGACATTCCTAGTACTGCTTTAGATATCTGTAGTTAAAAGAAGGCCCAAAGGGCTTCCCTCGTGGTGCAGTGGTTGAGAGTCCGCCTGCCGATGCAGGGGACACGGGTTCGTGCCCCGGTCCAGGAAGATCCCACGTGCCGCGGAGCGGCTAGGCCCGTGAGCCATGGCCGCTGAGCCTGCGCGTCCAGAGCCTGTGCTCCGCAACAGGAGAGGCCACAACAGTGAGAGGCCCGCATACCGTGAAAAAAAAAAAAAAAAAAAAAAGAAGGCCCAAAGCACATGTAGGTAACTATGCATTCAATAATACATGGGGAAACTCTACATCTCTGCTTCCAGTATTGTAGCCACTAGTCCCATATGGCTATTGAGCCCTTGAAGTGAGGTTAGTCCTAGTTGAGATGTCTTAGGTGTAAAATGCACACTAGATTTTGAAGACAAGGTGTGAAAAAATGTAAAAGATCCCAGTAATTTTTATATTGCTTCCAAGTCAAAATTATAATATATATTGGGTTAAATAAATATTTTATTAAAATGAACTTCCTTTTTAGTCTTTTCTTTTTACTCTTTTCTTAATGTGGCTAATAGAAAAATTTAAATTATACCTGTGGCTTACATTATATAACTATTGGAGAGTACAGTGCTGGTCTAGAGCTTCACTCATTTTGGACCAGCTGACCAGCACTTTGCTAAGCTTCAAAATTGGGGAAGAAGATGAGCCTCCACATCCAATCAATTTTTTTCTGAAAGACCTAAATAAATGGAGAGCTATATTGTTCTTACAGATATGAAAGCTCAAAATAATACAAACATCAATTGTCCTCTAATTTATCTGAAATTCAGTACAATTTCAATCAAAATTCCAACAGAGTTTTTCATGAATCTTGACAAGCTAATTCTAAAATTTATCTGGAGGAGCAAAAGCATAAGAATAGCTAAAATACTTCTGAGGAAGAAGAGTAAAGGATGTGCCTCTCTAGATATCAAGGTATATTGTAAGGCTGTAATGATAAAGTCAGTATGGAATTGGCACAGGGATTGAAAAATATTGACTGATAGAACAAAATAAAGATCTGGGAAATAGACTGTGTTTTACACCTTGATACATCACAGAAGTGGATTTAAGTTCACTGTGGAATGGAGGAACTATTCAATAGGGTGATTGAACAATTAATTGCCTCACAAATTGGATCCTTAAAATGGATTCTTGCTTTCCACCATACACAAAAGTCAGTTCCAGATGGGTTGAGGACTTAAAAATTCAAGGAGGATCTCTGAGACCTTAGAAGAAAATAAGCAGTAATATTTATTTTTGTTCCAAATTTGAGCTAGGGAAAGATAAATTAAAATACGTGCATTAAAATATGGATAAATTCAACTGCTTGCTAATTAAAAACTTCTGTTCAAAAAAAGACAGCCTAGAGACAGTGAAAAGACAAGACACAAATTGAGAAATGTTTGCAATACATGTACTTTACAAAGGATTATTAACACACAAATCAATTAAAAAGGACAAAACTCAATAGAAAATTAGAGGAAAGACTAACAGGCATCTCACAGAAGAGGAAACATGGTAAGAGAAAAAACACATGACAAGATGTTTAACTTCATTAGTAATAAGGAACAAATTACTATTTTAAACCTATTGATATGATTTTATTTCCACGGATGATAATTCCCACAACAAAGAAGTCAGACGAATTTGGGTATTAGAGAGGTGAATCAATCAATTTCTGGTGAAAATATGAGGAAATAAACTAGCATTATTTTGTGAGGTTGAACATTTGCATTACCTATGATCCAACAATTTCAATTCGATGTAAATATATTAGGTGCTTTCTTTTTTTTTTTAATTTTTAATTTTATTTATTTATTTATGGCTGGGTTGGGTCTTCGTTTCTGTGCGAGGGCTTTCTCTAGTTGTGGCAAGTGGGGACCACTGCTCATTGCGGTGCGCGGGCCTCTCACTATTGCGGCCTCTCTTGTTGCGGAGCACAGGCTCCAGACGCGCAGGCTCAGTAATTGTGGCTCACGGGGCCAGCTGCTCCATGGCATGTGGGATCTTCCCAGACCAGGGCTCAAACCCGTGTGTCCTGCATTGGCAGGTGGACTCTCAACCACTGCGCCACCAGGGAAGCCCCTAGGTGCTTTCTTTTTGTCAAGTGTCAAGAGAGGGCTATGGAAATGTTTGTGTCGAGGTGAGGATGGCAGGGAGGGATGACTTGGCAGAGCACAGAAAATACTCTGTATGATATGCTAATGATGGGTGCATGGTGTTATACATTTGTCCAAATCCATAGGTTGTACAACACCAAGAGTGAATCCTAATGCAAACTGTGGGCCTGGGGTGATTATGATGCATCAACGTAGGTATGTCAGTTGTAAAAACGTACCCCTCTGGTGGGGCATGTTGATAATGGGGGAAGTTATGCATGTGTGAGGGCAGGGGATGTATAGGAAATTTCTCTTATTTCCCTCTCAATTTTGCTGTGAACCTAAAACTGCTTTAAAAAAATAAAATCTTGAAAAAAAATCTGTGGCAAAACTACTGAAATAGAAAATAAAAAGGAAGGAAGGAAGCAAGCAAGCAAGGAAGGAAAGAATGGGAGAAAATAAAGAAGAGAAGAGGAAGAAAATAATGGAAGGATGAGGGATGAGGGGAGGGAGAGAGAGGTAGTAAAGAAGGAGGTGGAAAGAAAAGTGGGGGCGGGGTGAACAAGGAAGAAGGACAGGAAGACCTCAAATATACAGAAAGAGTGGATAAGTAGAATGATTTATTCACTCACTTGCATATTTTGCATATGGAAATGGATGAAATAAAGCTATATGCCACAATATGCATAAGTAAGCAATCCAAGAAATCTACTTATACTTTGATACTGTGTTTACAAAGGTCAAAAAGAAGGGAAGCTGACAATTGAATGTTTATAAATGAATATATAAGTTGTAAAAATGAAAAGCTAAAAAAAGAAGGATATAAAAATAACACGCATGGTGTAGTCACGTTTGTGGGGGAGTCACTGAACAGGGAGGAAGACACAGAATGGATAGAATGGTACTGCAAAATTTTACTTCTTACATTGGATAGTGGGTTCACGGGTATTAATTTTATGATTTTGCTTTAGTTTGTACAAATAGGTTACACTTATTCTTTTCCATATCAAATACTGCTACATTAAAAATAAGTAAATATATAATCAAGCACACAAACTGTAAGTTGAGGACAAAGATGACAGTTGCTTTTTCTTTGGCACCTTCCCCTTACTCCTCGGCCATCTTCCCTTTCCTTCTTCCACAGCTCCATTCTAGAGCCATTTTATTTCCTTAAGACTTCCTCTTTGGCTCACTGAGCCATTTAGTACAGAACAATTTGTGAGGTTATTCAGATCTTTGCTCAGCGTGGTGCCTGGCACCTTATTACTGGATGTACATCAGATTAAAAACAATCAATGAATTCCTGTTCCAGACTGTGGAAATATTGCAAATGATAATTCTATGAGAATTTGTCAAGCTGAACACCCACCTATTTGGTTCCAAATTGCATAAGTCATCTGAAAAGCAGATTTTGTTCTTCTAGCTTTCAAGAAACAGCACAGTCCGACATATCTGCAAGGAAATTGGATTTTTCATAATACATTCTTAAGAGAAAGCAGTAAAAAGAGCTTCATAAAACAGGAGAAGCAAAATGCATATGTGCCTTTCTGAAAATGCCGTAAAAGCTAATGATGATATTTCTCCTCTGGGCATTAGATCAATCTCATGCATAAACACTGAAATAGAAAGAGATTTACTAAAAAAAATAGATCATTGAATGTCTAAAAGCATTTGTGATATGGGACTAGTAGAAAAATGAGAATATATTCTGTTTCTGCAATACAACAGAGGCTTTTTTTTTTTTTTCCGGTATGCGGGCCTCTCACTGTTGTGGCCTCTCCCGTTGTGGAGCACAGGCTCCGGATGCGCAGGCTCAGCGGCCATGGCTCACAGGCCCAGCTGCTCCGCGGCTTGTGGGATCTTCCCAAACCAGGGCACAAACCCGTGTCCCCTGCATCGGCAGGTGGACTCCCAACCACTGCGCCACCAGGGAAGCCCCACAGGTGTCTTTAAGCAATGAATTACTTAACACTGTTTGCTCTTCTTTCAATTTGCATAATACTAATGCTAAAGAGGTACTGAAACTATAAATGAGAAAAAAAGTAGAAGTCAGAAATCAGTCAATGGATTATTTAAAAAGTCAACAAAATGTTGGGGGCGTCCTCTTATTCAGAACTAACATTTTATTTCAGGGCTTCAAGCCAATCTCCAAATACAGTTGGAAATGCTTTCAACTGTATTTGTTAAAGAGAGCCAATGAAGTTGTTGAATGTGAGAGAACTGAAGAAAACTGAATTCCAACAAAATCACAAAAATCATTTAATCACTCAGTTTGACAGTGTAAATGCTGAAATTAGAGAACAATTTCATAGAATCACTTCATTGCTAATAGAAAGGACAAGGGATGCTCTTTGAGCAGCAGCATGCAGAATATGGGCAGAGTAGCCATCTTCCATAGAATCATGCTTTGCTTCAAGTTTAAATAAATCTTGTTTTCACTTTTACACAGACATTTACCAAAACTTGTACTTTTATCCTACCAAAAGCAGTACAATTTTCCTCATTACCTCCTGACTTAAAAAGAGAGTCTCTGCAAAATTTTGGTATTGTTTTTGAAGTCTCAGCTGAAAGGAATTTTATTCCCCATAGTCTTGTAAAGAAGCCTTTTTCATGAGAAAAATATTGCACAAGCAAACAAAGTTTTCTCTGTATTGTGATTATTTGCACCACAGCTATTTTGAAAAGTAAAGCATTTAGATCCTTGATAATCTCTGTAATAGTAAATGTAGCAATTTATTATTATTATCATTGCAGTAAATTTAATTCTGGAACTTAAAAATTGTTTGCAATTTTAGAATCAGAAAATACTTTTGGTAGAAAGTATTCAAAAGGCATTTGAGCTGAAAGACTGATGTTGATATACAATGTGGAAGGCCATTACAACTTCTACTGAAATTATTTTTTCTTCATCTGAATTTCACTCAATCAAAATTTTTGTTATTTTATCACTATTTTGGTACCAGTTGAGGAAATCATACCTATCTTATATCAATATGTTGGTTTACATATGACTTTCTACCATTTTTAATATTGAATGAATACTTACATTCTGCACAAAGAGCTCCAAAAAAAACCTTTTTCCTTATTTAGTAATGTCCACTGTTCAGAAAATTCATCACAAAATTTACACCTGTGTGTTGACATTTGGGGGTTTACATTTTTAAAAAATAGATACTAGAAACCACCGCGAGAATTGAAAAGTTTGTAATTCAAGTCCAAATTCACAAGTCCAAACTCCTAAGTAATCATAAACAGGGGTTCAGCTGTTGAAAAGTTTGTGAACTTACAAACACTATATCAAACTATCTGATGCAAAAATGTGAACTTTCAGTTTACCTGCAAATGAGTGAGCACTTGTAATGCATTGTCTCTGTGAACAAACCAGAGGTAACGGTATGTAAGGTTTTGGGAAGCCTGGCTTTCAAGAGATTGGCAGACTTTCAGAAGAGGGTGTCTTTAGGGAATACAGAACTTCCAGCTGTGGTAGCATGGTCACTGAAGTAAGGCTGGTGTTGTCTGGTTGCCTTTCAGAACACAGAGAGTGATTGAGGCACTTGCTGATTGGCCACTGTTTAACATGAGGTTGTCACTGATTGGCTGACTTTCAAGACCGGCGTTTTATCGTTGCTGGACTGACTTTCACAAGTCACAGTTACTTGAGTAAGGCTGTTGTTGATTGGCTGATTTTCAAAACATGCATACTAATCTCAAGTTATCCCAAATAATGGTTGCTTTTTCAAAACTTGGAACTTTCTCTAAAGAACGATCTTTTCTGAATATGAAAAATAAGTACTTTTGATTCTCAGTTCTCTCTTTTGGCCTTCTTTCAGCCAAACCTGCAGGAAAGACCATAAGGTACTGTCCAGTTTTTATTTGTGGAGGAATAGCTTTCAGTTAGGTTGCCATTTAACTGATTCAGGCTGCCAATTAGTGTGATAGAAAAATAGCTCTAACTCTGGAATTTTTGTTATTTATTGAAAAAAGCTGAGTATAGGACATTTAGGGTATCTTAAAGTTATTTTTGGAACAGGGTAAAATGATTAGATACAGAGGACATTCTTTATATAGAGGACACCTAACAACCCTAGCCCTCATCCTTAATCATCGCTCTTTGTTATTAACTTTGTTCTCTATTTCATTAAGAAAATAAAGGAAGTTGAAAGAGAGCCTCCAGAATCTCAGCCTACCACATATACCCACTTAAATTCGTTCCCATTTACCCTGACTTTTCTTCAGCTGATAGTATAGATAAATTCTTTGTGCAGCTAATAAAGGCAAACAATTCCACTTAATAGATCTCATCATCTCTTACATCAGCAAAGACATAATTCAATTAATTCTCTTCTTTTGCTCAAATTTGTATCTATAGCCAAGTGCTCCTCCCAGGACTCCAGACCTTTATATCCAGCTGCCTACTGAACATGCCCACTTGGTTGCATAATAAGCATTGCAGTCTTTAAGTGACCACAACCAAGATCCTAACCCTAACCCTAGCCCTAACCCTAACCCTAACCCTAATCCCTCGAGAAGCCCCAACACATTTACCACTAAACCTACCCCTTAGTATTTCCTTTCTCTGTCGATGATGTCATCATTCTAGTTGTTCAGACCAATGTCTCTATATTCACACTGTCAGAAAATATAGTTTTTCTACCTTTGAAATATTGATATATCCAGAATCTAACCACTTCTTATCACTTCCATGATAAACCCTGATCCAAACCAAATCCAGGTTATTGCTGCAGGCTGTTTATTGGTCTAGCTGCTTCTCTCTTTGTCTTCCTTCAGTCTTTTCTTAAAACAAAAGCCAGAGTGGTTCTACTAAAACAAGGTCAGAACATGACGTGGCTGTTCTCATACCTTTTAATTACCCACCACCCCACTGAAAGAAAAAGCCAAAGGCATTACTTTGACCAGCAAGGCTGTACAGCATCTGCCTCTTGTTAATTCTCCTGTTACTTCTCCTTCTGCTCACTCAGCTCTAGCCACACTGCCCTGCTTGCTAGTGTTTGCTTGTCAAACACTAGGCACAGTCCATTTCAGAATTGCTGTTCCTTTTGCCTAGTCTCAGGGCTCCTTTCCTCACTGAGTGCAGATCTCTATTCAGATATTACCATCTCACCTGATTATGTCGTCAGGATAAAGATTGCAACATCCCAATGCTCCATATTCCCTTTTCCTTTTTCCTTTTTCTCTATAGCACTTATCACCATCTAACTATATATTTGGTTGTTTATTGTCTGCTTCGCCTGACTAGAATGTAAATTCAATGAAGGCAGAGGTTCTTGTCTGTTTCCTTTATTTTTATATTCCTGGTCCTTAGAATTTTACTTGAGTATTTAATGAATGTTTATTATTACTGTGTTTATTTTTGTTGTTGTTGCCGTCATTGTTATGAAGTACTGTAATCTCATAACAAAATCTATTTCATATCCTGCTAGCATAGCTTTGCCCTTTCTCCAAATGGATCACCTGACAGTAGATATTTGATTTAACTTAAGGAGTACTCTTTGAATATCTATTATCTGCTTAATATTGACCTACTTCTTTGATAGGAAGATAAATAATATGAATACTATGTATTGTTCTCAAAGAGCTTAAGTATTTTTTTAGGAAGCTAGACTATGCATGTAAAGAAATTTTTTAAATGCCTGAATGATAAAATAAATATTCAATCATTCTTTCAGATATACAACAGATATTTTTCTGGGCAGTTACTGTCACTCACAGCCTAATCTAGATGTCATGCATATAAATAAACAGGGAGGAGACCGACCCTTATGAGGTCATATTCTAATCAAATGCGCTAAATCCACTGAACAGAAAAGAGTGGTCAGCACTAATGAGAGAGAGATACTAAAGACGAAATTCAAAAAGTAGGTGGCACAGGACTTTTTGTCTGGACAATATAGACAACCTTCATAAAAACTGAAAATCCAATGTCAGTTCATGACCCAGAAAATACCTCCCATCCCGTCCACTCTCTTAAATCCTGATTCAAGGTTCTGTCTATTCATGCTCTGGGTATAAGTTATTCCTACACATAAATCTGTCTACAGTGGATCTTGTGAGAAATGATATTACTCTGAAATAAAGTTTGAGCCACATTCAAATCTACTTTGGTGATGGACTATAGATGTGGGCTAATAAGGTACTTTGATTATTTTCCCATTTTTTTTTGGCTCTGGAAATGTGTACAGTGAGGATTTTTCTGTACCTACAAGGCCAGATTACACAGCTTGTGTTGTTCTCTGACATAGGCTGCAAAACTGGTCTGCTTTGGTCTCTGCATGGAAATGGAGGGCTGTTAATCCTTCGGAGTTGCCCCATCTAACTGCTCCAATGCACTTAGTTTGCCCTGTTTCCTAGCAACTGGTTCAATCTAATTTGTTTTCC
This sequence comes from Mesoplodon mirus, assembly GCF_964341445.2. Taxonomy (NCBI): domain Eukaryota; kingdom Metazoa; phylum Chordata; class Mammalia; order Artiodactyla; family Ziphiidae; genus Mesoplodon; species Mesoplodon mirus. The sequence continues at coordinate 52,786,419 of NC_138990.1, read as the reverse complement.
TGTAGCATCCCTTCTGCATCAGGCTTTCTTGTGCCTTTTCCTCTTGTTAAATGGATTTATCAGTGTCTAATAGCCTTTACACCATATGTCTATCAAACAAGCTTTCCCCCAGAAGATCAGGGTCCATGTACCTTCAATGGAGCAATTTTTAATTTGGGGCCTGAACATTAATTTCAGAGAGCTCTCTGGTCATGTACATTATTAATATTATTTTATTTTGTAGTATAAAAAAACTTCCATGGTGAGAAACCACTTTTCTCTCCAAGGGCTCCTTATTAAAAACTGAATAGATAATTTTTACTTACCTAAATGCAGTTTGTGACTCATCCAAATATGTAAACTTGCTCTCGTATGAGCAAATTATTTATTTGTTTATTGTTCCCATTACTGTTTCTTTCCCTATCTTATAATGACTGTTAAGGAGAAAGAACTTTAAATACTTTAATGAGCAATTGATAATGCACATCCTGGGTGTAGGATGTTAGCCAGCTTTTATAGAGGGATTATCAAGAAGTGGCAACTTACTTTGCCTACGATCAGTTTATACATGCCCAATTCAAACAGTATACTACTAATACATATAAATGGTAATATTATGAGTTACTGTTTGTATTACATGATAGATTTTGTATGTGTTATATAGTGGAACTGCACTGGTAAGACTTACTCCATGAAGTATTCTCTTTGGGAGACATCTTCCCAAGAGAAGGAAGAGCAAGGTGATGTAAAGCATGTCTACCTAGGCTCTCCAAGACACTCTACTCCTTACTAGCAGAGTGAATAAGGAAATGGAAAGAAGCCAGTGTTAGTCTTAGGGAAAATCAATCTTCATGGAAGCCTGTAATGGTAACATGTTAGGCCACACTGACTGTAAGTATAATTGTTGCTATTAAGTAGATTAAAAATAGACTGGATGGAGAAATAAAAATAGCAGTCTTATGGGGTGAATGAAATGCATTCAGACTGTAAAGGTAAGACTGGAAGGCTCCCTCTACAACAATGTTTCTCAGTTTGAAAAGGACATCAAATCCACGTGAAGAACTTTATCAAAACACACTTGGCCAAAGACCTACCCATGGAGGATTTCTTCTCACCCAAAGTAGGATTTCAGAGGCACATCACAAAAAATGAGTAATCAAAAGGTTTTGCAAAAATAAAGACATATGTATCTAGTACCCAAAATAATGTTATTCTGTAATTAGAAGTAGGCATTCAATGTAATGCATAATTAAGGGACACTCTTTAAATAGGTAAGTAGTTAGAGGTGACTAATATAAATACTGATTACTTACTGTAAATTAGGTTGCTTTCAGATATGAAGAGTGAGTTCTTATATTGGCATCGTGTAGAGTGCTGTTTTCTCCCCCCTTGTCTTCCACCAGCATTGTTCCGTATCAGTGTCTTCAGTGCTCAGGAATTATTCACAGGGGTTCTGACTGAAGGAGTTCTTGCCATCTTTCAGAAAGCCATTTGAATTGCCAGTTCTTACTTCAAAAATTTCACTGACAACTCAAGTCCATAGATGTCTGTCATTATGATTTTATAAAATAAATATTGCTTCTACACATACCTGGTTGCAGGTATTTGGAAAGCTGGGATCGTATCTAACACACAGAGATATGTATTTTGTTCTGCCTATGCACTTTTCCCCATACCTGGCAGCTAAATTTGCACATAGAAGATACTCAAATGCCTTTCAAATGAACGAATAAATGAGTGAGTGAATTAAAATGCTTCTGTGGTGTTTGTAGACGTCTGGCCAAGAACGAGTTTGATGCTGAGTTTATTAAAAGTTTGAGATTTCCTAAATAGAGTTGGAAAGCCCTATCTTATATACACATTGAGGGTTGTCTTGCCTGTGTGACAAGCACTTGGCTACTAACATGTCTTACCTCTATACCATCCACTGGCCTCTACCATCCCTCACCTCTACTGTCTCACATCATCCTCTTCTGCTTTTGGGGGGAATTTAGTTCCTTTGTGTACAGGGACACAACTTCTTATTCTTTTATGAAAGAAAGAAGGAAGGAAGGGAGGGAGGGAGGAAGGAAGGAAGTGAGGAAGGAAGGAAGGGAGGGAGGAAGGGCGGGAGGAGTGGAGGGAGGGAGGGAAGGAAAGAAAGAAAAAGAAAAGCCTATTGCCTCCCCACCCCACCCCCACATTTGGCTACATTGTGCCCTGCCCTCCCTCCTATGTTTCTTTTGCTTTGATATGACAAAGTTGTCAGGCTTTCTGTTATATGATAAAATGCAAATTTGGAGTAACTAGAATATTGCTACCATTTGGGAAAAGTAAATGCAAAACTTTCTGAAATGTATCAATATTTTGGCTTAGAAATAGGGTTTTCTTAACTTAAAAAGTCCCAGCTTTCTCCTCATAAAAGATTCAGACTACCAAGATTTCAGATCTCAAAATGTAATCTAGAAGTATCCTAGTCTGTCTGGCCTGCTGCAATTCACTTAATCCACTTGAGTTCATTCTGATTTTTGCAGATCAGGCCAGTTAACCGTATTTCATTCTTGGAATTTCTGTCTGATTAATCTGTTTTAGTTTGGCTGTAGGCAACCCAAAATAATATGCCTAGCTCTCTGCCTCAGGAACTTTACCAACATTTACACCCTAGATTCAATTACTAGAGTTTAGCTGGAGCTACAGCACAAAATTGAAGATCAACCAGGAGCACTGATGTTATCCGAGGTCTGCCATCCTTGTGAATAGTGGAATAGTGAATAGTCCTTTTCAAAGGATATATATTGAACCTCAGGTCCCAATGTGTGAACTCCATCCTTTTTAAATGTATTTCAGTCTGGCTAACTTGTGGTAAGAGAGTGATTTAATTCAGTTTTCACTTAACAAATTCTCCTTTCTCACTTAAAAAAATACTCTAGGGCCTCCCTGGTGGCGCAGTGGTTGAGAGTCCGCCTGCCGATGCAGGGGATACGGGTTCGTGCCCCGGTCTGGGAGGATCCCATATGCCGCGGAGCGGCTGGGCCCGTGAGCCATGGCCGCTGAGCCTGCGCATCCGGAGCCTGTGCTCCGCAACGGGAGAGGCCACAACAGTGAGAGGCCCGCGTACGGGAAAAAAAAAAAAAAAAAAAAAAAAAAAAACTCTATCATCAATTTTAAATATAATGGTTTTATACATATTAAGTGATGGTTACTAGGGTTTTCCTGTGGCATTTAAAATATTTAAGTATGTGATATAATTCCCTGAACTATTTTATAGAGTTTAAGTCAATTCATACTTTTGAAAATGAGGAAAAAAGAAAGAAGAAAAACTTCCTTCCAATATTTAAGTATGTGATATAATTCCCTGAACTATTTTATAGAGTTTAAGTCAATTCATACTTTTGAAAATGAGGAAAAAAGAAAGAAGAAAAACTTCCTTCCAATGGACAGAGCTGATTTCCTTTTTTTTTTTTTTCTTTTTGCGGTATGCGGGCCTCTCACTGTTGTGGCCTCTCCCGTTGCGGAGCACAGGCTCCAGATGCGCAGGCCCAGCGGCCATGGCCCACGGGCCCAGCCGCTCCGCGGCATATGGGATCCTCCCAGACCGGGGCACGAACCCGTATCCCCTGCATCGGCAGGCGGACTCTCAACCACTGCGCCACCAGGGAGGCCCCTGATTTCCTTTTTTTGATAAATGGAAATTCATTATCAGTGCAGCAAGCATAACATGAATCTAGTTTACATCAATCTAGTGTTAATTAATCAAGCTAAACTTTGTAAACTATAATTAAAATAGGAAAAATGCTGAAAGACTCCTGAATTGCATTTCACATGGACAAGCTAAATATCATTGTGGAAAAAAATGGCAATTTCCTATGAATGTTAATCATTTGGTCCATGTGCTTCATTCTTCTAGTAATTGAATATAATGATTACAGTAGATTTGGGACTGTACTACATTAAGGAAAGGAAAGATCATGTTTAAAATTAGGTATGTTGATCAGATACTCTCTGTAACATAAACTAATAAGCAATAGTACACTGAAAGTAATGAAACCATTTGAACAAAGTCAAGATGATTTTGCTCCATATAACATGCAAAATCAAACAACAGGGTTGCTTCCCAATGAGCTTTATTTTCTTCTTCTCAGGATCTACAGATTTATCCTAAACTTGACTTAGGATGCATTATCAGACGCAGATCCTGAGATAAAGACTTGTGGAAGTCATTTATATACTAAGAAGTGCTTCCAGGGGAGACCAAGGATGGGAAGACTGAGCCAGGGAAAGGGAGAAGCCAAGCAATGGTGGGATCCTAGGCCGATGTCCCACAGTTGGCTCAGTTCCATCTGTCTGGACCAAGTGGCTCCAGTAGCTGAAGAGCAGTCCATCAATAAAAATCATAGAGACTGGCTCTTAAAAGCCCATGGGTGGGGCTGGGGTGTTAGGTACAGAAATGGCACCAGTGGGCATTGTCTTCTATAATGTTTCTTGTATGACCTGCATGATTTTTGGTGCTTCTTATCACATGTACAAAGCTATAAGATTCTTGAGGTCAGGGTTCATGTTTAATCTGCCTTTGCATCTTCTTAAGTAACTTGCAAATGGTATGCTCTCATGAAGTACATGCTGCATTGCAAAAAATGTGAAAAATAATTCTACTTTACCCTGCTCACAATCTTTTCTGGAATCCTACCTGCATTTTGGTGCAGGTATTTTGAGTGAAATATTACTTTTTGGTTTTTACTTGTATTTTAATTTCACCTGTTACTATACAGCCTTGGAATAAATCTTAAATATTTGTATACATTTGATCTTGTCTGATTTATGAAAGTTAGAGGATTCTGTATTCCAATGTAGAATTTTATTTCTGTGAAGAACTGTATTATGAAAGTTACTCAACTTCCAGCAGCATATTCATGCAGAAATCTAAGAAGCACAGAACAGCAAAGGGCACTCCAAGGACTAATAACTTTAACACTGTTCTTGAATCCCACTCTTGGGCACAATGTTAGATTTTTTGGAAAGGGCTGGTTGACTCTGGAAACTGCAGAACAACCAGAAGTAAAATGATGCCACCTGTTGGTTGTGCACTTAATTCCAGTAACAGGGTGGATAACTGGAGAGTATTTTCATCATTACTTCAACTAAACTGTAAGTTATCTAAGAACAAATGCTCATCTCTTATTTCTTTAGAATTTTCCCCGTAACTAATACGATATTCTGTTCAGTGGGTGGGCACCATGCATTTTATCTGGATAAGACTGTGATTATAATGCTAAGTCACTGAGAAATTTCTGTGGCACTTTGCCCTGTGTGTTCTTTGTTGGTATGAACAGATGCATAAAAGAAGTTCACAGTAAACCGAATAATCTTCTTTTCTACTTTGCCACATGCTTCTCTGAGCCTTGACAGATATAAGGTTACATATAAAATATAGGAAAGGGCCTCCCTGGTGGCGCAGTGGTTGGGAGTCCGCCTGCCGATGCAGGGGATACGGGTTCGTGCCCCGGTCTGGGAGGATCCCATATGCCGCGGAGCGGCTGGGCCCGTGAGCCATGGCCTCTGGGCCTGCGCGTCCGGAGCCTGTGCTCCGCAACGGGAGAGGCCACAACAGTGAGAGGCCCGCATACCGCAAAAAGAAAAAAAAAAAAAAATAAAAAAAAAAAATAAAATATAGGAAAGCTGGGGATTTCTACTCACCTGTGTAAAAGTTTGGAAGCATTTCTCCAAACATCTAAAATTTTAATTTATTACATACACACACATACACACTGTATGTAACGTGTACAAAGCTATGACACAAATTATAAAGACAAAAATTGCAAGTTAGGGAAGCTACTTCCATGCTTCTTTCCTATACTATCACACTGCCTCATTCCCAAAGTAATCATTGCCTTGTATCGTCTACTTATCACTCACATGCTTTTTAAATATTGAGTTTACCTAACTTTATCGATTTAGCCGTAAGCAACACATAGTTAAGCTTTCATTGATTTTGAGTTTTATAAATATGGTATCACACTGAAGTTAGTCTTCTAAGATTACTCTTACTTATGCATTTAATTATGTATTCATTTCTTTATTATATTCAAGAAGGCATCTAAATTTCAAGCATACTTTGCCATGTGGAGGTGTTTCTTTTACTTGCATTGCTATGTACTATGCTAATAAGTTATTGATTGTTTCTCTTTTTTTTCTTTTTTTGATATAAATGAACATTGTTGAACATGTTTCCTGGTACACATATGAAAGCCATTCCCTAAGTTATATAACTTAACATTAAATATATAATATATATTTATTATTTATATAATAAATATATTTTAATATATAGCTTAACATTAAATGTAATTAGACTAAAACATTAAATATATATTAACATCAAATATAACCATTTCATATTTTTATTCATCATTCAGTTTGCTCTTATGTTTGAAGCTATTCATATACTTTAGTTTCTTTAGGTAACTCTTCTTTTCTTATTGATTTTGGGTGTTTTTAAAAATATCTTCTTGATTCTAATCTTTTGTCAGTTGTATTTTCAGAGTATTTGGCACTCCCTTAACTGTTTTAATTGCTAAAGAGTAATTCTCAATTTTAAGGTAGCAAAATTATTAAACTTTTTCCACATTAAGCATTTAAAAAATCTTATATAAGAGATATTTTTTGTTTCACTAAGCATAATACCCCCCTGGGCCATCCATGTTGTCACAAGTGGCAAGCTTTATTCTTTTTTATGGTTAAGTAATATTCCATTATATATGTGTGTGTGTGTGTGTGTGTGTGTATACACTTCTTCTTTATCCATTCACCTGTTGATGAACACTTAGGTTGCTTCCACATTTTGATTATTGTACATAATGCTGCTATAAACATGAGGCTGCATCTATCTTCTCAAATTAGTGTTTTCATTTCATTCTTCAGATATATACCCAAGAGTGGAATTGCTAGATCATATGGCAGTACTATTTTTAATTTTTTGAGGAACCTCTATAATCTTTTCCATAGTGACTGCACCAATTTACATCCCCACCAACAGTGTACTACGGTTCCCTTTTCTCCACATCCTCACCAACACTTATTATTTCTTGTCTTTTTGTTGATAACCATTCTGACAGATGTGAGGTGATATCTCACCATGGACAGAGAAAGACAAATACTGTATGTTTTCACTTATGTGTGGAATATAAAAAACAAACATAATAAAACAGACTCACAGATATGGAGAACTAACTAGTGAAGAGCATTGGGGGAAATGGTGAAGGGAATTAAGAGGTACAAACCACCAATTATAAAATAGGTAATCACAGGGATGTAATGTACAGCCCAGGGAATATAGTCAATAATTTTATAATAACTTTTTATGGTGTGTAACATAAAAATATTGAAGCACTATGTTGTACACTTGAAATTATTATTACATTGTAATCAACTATACTTCCATAAAAAATTTTTAAAGAAATATTTTTTATTCCGGAAGTCATTAGAATATTTTCTTTTATAATTTTTAATACTATGCCTCTCACAGGTATTTAATCCATCCAAAATCACATTTATAAAATGTTGGAAGTTTGGATATAATATTTTATTAAATGGATAACTAATTTTTTCTAAGACCATTTAGTTCTTTATTTCCTCAATCATCTTCAATGCCATGTTAATTGTATATACATTTTTATGCACATTGGGGACTCTTTCTGGGCTTTCTTTTCTGTTAAATCTGTTAATATATTTCCATCTGAATGTCATATCTTCTTTTCTACAACTTTAAGATAAATCCTTATATATGTAGAGCAAATCTCCCTCTCTTCTTTCTCAGACGTGGCCATTTGCAGATTAGCGCACCTCCAAATAAATTATAAAATCATTTCTACATGTACCTCAAAATCCTGTTGCAATTTCGAATGGTGAAATTAGAGTTCAATTAGGAGAAACTGAATACTTCTACGATATTGAATCTTCTCATTTATAAGCATGGTATAACTTTCCATTTTTGTTGCAGTTTATAATGATACCATTTTTTTTAAAGAAGGTAAGGTTGTATTTTCCGAAAATGACCACTTGATTTTCCTACAGTGTTATACTCTTCCTTTGACACTCCCTCCATCGTGATTGGCATTTATGTGCCTTGTCTTTGAAACAGAGAGGACTGCCTTAAGCCATGAAGTTTGGCGGAATGACACTAAATAACATCTGACGTTTTTATAAAAATGCAATTCTTCTCTGTCTTGTGTTCTTTGGATACTCACTCTTGAAGCCCAGCCACCATTTCCTGAGGAAGTCCAGGCAGCCCACAGAAAGGGCCACGTGTAGAGGAAATTAGAATGTCAGCACATAGCCTAGGGTGAGCATTGAGCACCAAATGGTCATCTTGAAAGTGGATCCTCCATATCTCAATGAAGCTGATTCAACAGATGCCAGATGGAGAAAAGACAAGCTCTCCCCAGAAAACTCTGCCAAAATTATAGACTTACAAAAAAAAATATTATTGTTGTTTTAAGCCACTAAATTTTAGGGCGGTTTGTTATACAGCCTAAATATCTGATTTGTTTACATGTTCTAACTGTGGTTGATAGTGTACAGAAATGCGAATAACCTTCATGGATTAATTGTATCTGTCCACTTTTCCAAACTTCCTTCTTCTAATATTTTGTTTTTATAGATTTGCGGGGAGGTTCTACATAGACAATTCTTTCTTCTTCAAATAAGAAGTTATTTTTGTTCCTTCCAATAAAACACAATGTAGATGAAAAGTAGTGAAAAGCTCATCTTTATCTTCCTTATTCTGGATTTAGAGAGGAATCTTCTAAAATTTTACTTTTAAAATTAGTAATAGGAAGGTTACACCAGCAAGATGGTGGGATAGTAAACCCCAGACCCTCCTTCTTCCCATGGAGACACCAGCTCAACAGCCATACATGAAACAGTTCACTTAGTGATAAATCCGGAAACCAGTGGAGAGGCTCCTGCACTCAAGGCAAGTGTGAAACCAGCCACATTGAAACTGGTAGGAAATGTCATACCACCCACTTGCTATAGTTCCTCCTCTAGGCTCAGCATGGTGCAATGGGGAGAAAATTCCCAGCTCCTGTTTCTCCCTGAGAAGGAAAAGAAAATATTGAAACACAAGTCCAATGTTCAAACTTTTAAGGGGTCTGCCTGAGGGACTTGTTTCGGTTTTTCTTGAATCTTAAGTGCTAACCGGAAATGGCGTTGGGTTGGGGGTAACTGACTACAAAGGCAACAATTTGAACTAACACACACTTACTCTCCATAGTTCCTCTCCCCAGCTCAGTACAGAGTGAGTGGGAGAAAACCCCAAAAAAAGAAAAGTGGAGCACCTGACCAACATTCTAGCTTTTCAGGGGGGCTACCTGAGGAACTGGTTTCTGTCTTGCCTGGATGCTGTTGAGAACAAAAGAGAGTTGGGTGGCCTGTAGCAGCTTCAGAGAACCTGCAGAACTTCATGTAGACACAAGAGGGAGCAGGAGATTATGAGCTCCTGAAAAAGGAAACCTGCAAACCCCTCTACATGGGCATTTACAGGCACTAGTCCAGAGAAGATGCATCAACAGGAAAGATTTAGGAGGCTGGCAGAATCTCTAACTGTGCTGATTAGTCAAGGTCTTTCTCTGTACAAAGCGAGTCCATAAAAACTGGTAGAGGTGGCTATTCTTTCAAATGTGCAGATCCCAAAGCAAAGTGACAAACCACATGAAGAGACAAGGAAACATGGCCTAATTAAAGGAATAAAATATATATTTAGAAACTGACCTTGAAGAAATGAAAGTATATGAATTATCTGATAATTCAAAGAATTCAAAATAACGATCATAAAGATACTCAACAAGCTCGGGAAAATGATGCATGAACAAAACTGGAATATCAACAAAGAGGAAAAAATATAAAAAAGAACCAAGCATTCTTGAACTATGTATAATTTGCAAGTTTCATACTTGAGTACTTGAGTAAATACTCAATTTGGTAGTCTACCACACAATTCAACGTTTGTAATACAAGATTTTCTCAAAGATGTAATAATTCACTCTAAACCCTTTTAAAATTAAATGATAATGTGTCCTATGATTGTTTGAGAGTCTTTTTTTTATTATTTGTCCACTTGAAATTAATTAGATCCCTTTTATAAATAACTTTTCTAGGAGCATGTTTGTGCTAAAATATATTTGGAATAATATATTCTATTGTAAGATAGCTTATCATAAGTACAGTTGCACAAAGAGTACCAATAGATCAAGGATTTGATATATATTTGCCAAATTGTTTTTCTAAAAGCCTTATATCAATGTAGATTCCTGTCAGTAGTACTGAGACTGTTTATCTCATAATACTCTGAAGAAGTTTGTATGTTTAGCTTTACTTACTGCTTTGCTTTATGCATCTGATACACCATTGATAGCAGTTAAGAACCTATGACACAGGAGGCTTTATAGAGACACATGCATATATAAAGGCAATACATTGGGATAATATATTAGGTTGTGGTTGAAATTTAAGTATGTGACTTGGGAATTGAGTAAAAGCCCAGGAGATGTAAATCAGCATTAGTGAATTCTTCCTGGAGAGAAGTTGCATCAAAATCTAAGTAGAGGGCCTCCCTGGTGGCGCAGTGGTTGAGAGTCCGCCTGCCGATGCAGGGGATACGGGTTCGTGCCCCGGTCTGGGAGGATCCCATATGCCGCGGAGCGGCTGGGCCCGTGAGCCATGGCCGCTGGGCCTGCGCATCCGGAGCCTGTGCTCCGCAACGGGGGAGGCCACAACAGTGAGAGGCCCGCATACCGCAAAAAAAAAAAAAAAAAAAAAAAAAAAAATCTAAGGAGAACATTTCCCTGAAGTAGACTCCAGGTTTGTGGCTGAGAAATAAGAACAGGGGAAATGATAGAGATTGAGCAATTTGAAAGCAAAGAAATTATAGAAATTCCCACAGTGAAACAATCAGCCTATGTAATGGCATTTAGACCATCTTATTTACAAAGCAGAAATAGAGACACAGATATAGAGAACCAAACCTGTGGATACCAAGGGGGGTGGGGGGTGGGAAGAACTGGGAGATTGGGATTGACATATATACACTATTGATACTATGCATAAAATAGATAACTAATGAGAACCTACTGTGTAGCTCAGGGAACTCTACTCAGTGCTCTGTGGTGACCTAAATGGGAAGGAAATCCAAAAAAGAGGGGATATATGTATACATATAGCTGATTCACTTTGCTGTACAGTAGAATCTAACACAATATTGTAAGGCAACTATACTCCAATAATAATTTAAAAAAAAAATAAAGATCCTAACCCTGGGAGAGGGCAAGGAATCTCTTGAGTTGGTAAATGAAATATTCTTGAAGATTCTAATTACACAACTACTGATGAATAGAAACTTCATTTCTCTCTCTCTTTTATTTTTTAATTTTTTATTTTATTTTATTTTAGTTGTGCCTGGTGGCATGCAGGATCTTAGCTCCCCAACCAGGGATCGAACCCGTGCCCCCTGCATTGGGAGCACAAAGTCTTAACCACTGGACCACCAGGGAAGTCCCAGAAACTTCATTTTTAAAATTCAACTGGACCTTTTAATCCAGCATCTATCCAAATGTAAATGGCCTTTCTTCACCCCATCTCCCAGCAAAATAAAGAACAACCCACAAGCCACAATTTGGTTACTTACCATAAGGTAGACTTTAAAAATGTTTATGAAACCAAATTAAAATTTTTAATAAAACCTGTCAATCGTGTGTGCCTATGTACAAAATCAAAATGCTAAGTTAGCAGAAAAGAGAAACAGTTTCTAGTGTACCTTAGAAAAACTAACTTGTATAAAAGCATTGGTTTATATTGTCATAAAGCTGCAACTCATAGAATTGTTTAGAAACTCCAAGAAGCCAAATAAAATTTCAAACAGAAGTTGATTTCTGATAGTTGTATGTATTAAGTACTTAGAACATAGAACACATTTTCTACTATAAGTAGTACTATTAATCATGGTTAATAAACCAGGGTAGTCCACAAAAAACATTTAATTTCCAAAAGAAGAAAACTATTATACTAGATATTTTAACAGTCTTGTTAATATAATCAAGTTAATTTCTTTCTTTTTTCTTCTTACCCCTATCTCATAAGAGATTGTGCAGATAATCTTTGGTCAAAGGAAAAGATTTTCCCTTGAGAGCTGCTCTTCTCTTTTAAGAAGATTTGTTGATCAACAGAAACAGACTCACAGACAGAAAACAATCTTATGGTTACCAAAGGAGAAAGGGAGGGGTGGGAGGGGTAAATTAGGAGTATGGGATTAACAGATACAAACTATTATACATAAAATAGATAGACAACAAGGATTTACTTTCTAACACTGGGAACAATATTTAATACCTTGTAATAACCTATAATGGAAAATAACCTGAAAAAAATATATATATAACTGAATCGCTTTGCTATACACCTCAGACTATTGCATAACATGATATTGTAAATCAACTACACTTCAATTAAAAAATAAAAGTAAATTTAAAAAATTATGGCCCCTTTTTTGGCTTTGAACAGATCTATTCATCTGCTATCAGAGAGATGGGCAGAAAAAAAAATCTACTTGGACTTAAGGTGTTATGTTCATATTTTTGCAAATGTGTTTTATGAGTTGGTTCTCAATCCTGAGGATTGGCAGGCTTGGCCTGGACCACAGTGAATGCCAACATACCTAGTAATAATGTCTGTTTGATGGATGGAAAGGAAGATCACTGAATAGAAACAGTGAAGAAAGCATCATCACAAGTTGGCTTACAGATCAACATAGCTGAGAAATAAACAGAAGCCTTCATTTGCCTTCATCACTGTGGCTAAATTACAGTTATTCGTAATCCAATAATTTTTAGTTATTTTCTCCAGATTACAAACAGGGTGTGTGTATTTGTAAGGAAAGCTGTGTCTAAACTGGAGTGAGATATTTGAATGAAGATTTGTCTGTATAGATATTTTATGGCTATAAGGAGAATTGGGGGAACAATTAAGTGTAGTAATAGTAGTATTTTTGCTATTTTTTTCTGTTATTACTAAAGTACCACTAGAACATTTTGGATCATATTTTATTGTTAAGCATGCTGATTTATTTTCTGATTATTAACATCTTACTGAAAAAGTCAGGGACAGAATGACCTCATAAAACATTCCTGTGGTATATTTTGCAGTGAATAATGATATAAATTGTTCCACAATTGACACAAATATATTTTCACATTAGTCTAACAAATCTTACAGCTCCTGTTAGTTGGCTTTTGAATGATCACAGCCATTAAATACAGAAATTGAATTATTCCCCAAAGATCTCTAACTAAAAACATTTTCTATGATTCTAAATGGAGCAACAAAGGTGAACTGGGAGCACCTTTAGAATGAGAATTGTAAGGAACTAAAAGTCCTAGGTCAGCCTACTCTGTACCCCAGTGTTCTGAATTCCACTTTATTATTCAGCAAGAGTGAATCTGGCATTTTTTGATCTGACATAAATGCCTGAGGCACAAATCTGTGAGCAAATGCGGGTCACTTAACTGTTCTTGGTATGTGTTCATTTAGGGAAGTTATAATTTGACATTTTGCTTAGATGGCTTACGTGTGTATCTTCCTCTGTCAACCGCTAAATACAAAAGCCTTTGGGTTGGTTTTAAGGCAAGAGGCACTAGCTTAAGAACAGATAGTGAACTGGAAGGAACATAGAGTTTCAAGTTAGGTTGGAAAACACTTACTAGCTGTGTGACTTTGGGTAGTTATTTAAACGATTTGAAACTCAATGTCCTATCCACTTCACAGCACCTTGTGAAGGTTAAGGAGGCAAAATACATACAAGTCCTGTGGTATCATCAATTTGGTACCTCTTTTCTTTCTGTCCTGGTCTACACTTTATGTCATACAGTGTGCACTTAAGTCCTTTAGAAAATTTTGCTTGCTGATGATTTTATTCTTCAGTGTTCCCTGAAAATCTACCCATAATTCCTCAAGTTCTAGTTAGTCAAATTGTCACTTCTTTTATCCTCTTCCTAAAATAGGCAAAATTTAATAATTTTATATACTTGTGCTTCTTTAGTACGTTCTTTTATGGAAATAAGAGGCATTCGCCCTGGAAGGTGATTCTTGTTAGAGGGTTTCTGCATCAAGGAGGAGAGTCAAAGCATTTTGTTGTTGTTAGTTTCTATTTAGTATCCTCAAATAAATAACTATTTGAAGCCCACACTGTCATCTGCAGAATGTTTGTAGGTAGAAGCCACATTGTGCTCCCTTTCTTCCTTCCCAAGAGAAGTATCTTAAATATGGTTCTGGAAAGATAGAGTGCCTTATTCAATTGAAAACAAGTGTGTATTGAGCACCTATTATGTGTTAGTAGTCACTGTGCTGAACTTGAAGTACACAAAAGTAAAGATTCTTTACTCTCCAAGGTGGATTTCATTATTAGACCTGCTACATAGCAGTTACGATGCAATGTAATGAAATGGCTGCAATCTGGCAGGTATGTGTTGAAGTGTGCTTAAGCAAGGGTTCACATAAAGGGTAAAATTTAAGCTCCTAATGAAGTTAGAGTTTGCCTTTCAAAGGCTGGGTAGGTGAAATAATTCTATGTTAGTCAGAGGAGAGAAATGATACATATGAAAGTAAGGAGCTAGAAATGAGCCTGACATTTCCCAGGAATGACAATTAGTTCAGCCTCAGCAGAGCCTAGGATGTGTGTGGGAGAAGGGTAGAAGGTTGGATTCGACAGATAGGCAGCAGCTGCCTCATGATGGGGAGTCTATGAAACTTTCATAGCAGAAAATTTACTTCATCAGATTAGATTTTAGAAATAGCACTCTGGAGGCCGTGCATGTGCAGGATGAGTTCTAAGGAGTCAAATCTGAAGTTAGAGGGTCCATTTTCTGAGCTATTGCAATAGTCTCCAAGCAAAAGATAACAAAGGATGGTAGAAGGTATAAAGAGAAGGGCCCTCATATGGGTGGTGCTTGTCCATATTCATTAAAATCATGTACTTAAGAAGCACATTTCTTCAGTAATACCCTTAACCTTCTTAATTTTCTGTTTTCTCATGTGTAAAATGAAGATTATGCTACTTATCCTACAGAGTTGTGGGGGAAAAAATGAACAAGGTAGTGTATGTAAAGAACTTGATATAGTAACTAGAAAAAAATGCATTTTCAATAATTGGTATTTAAGTTGTAGTATAAAATGTATTGCATTGTGCTTGAATAGAGAAAGGATGAGGAAGAAGAAATTGCCAAGATGTCTACCACTTACTTATAGAAAAGCAGAATTTGAGGGGGATAGCTTCAATTTGGGGCATGTTTAGTTGGAATTGCCTGTGGGACAGTCAGGTGGAGATGTCCCATAGACATCTGGATTTATGGGTGTGTGGAATGCATAAAACTGATCTGAGGGTTCTTTCTTGAGGAATATTTATTCCTTCATTCCTCATCTCTCATAGAGAGAAATGGGCTTCTATGTTTATGAGGGAAGAGTATTAGAAGGGTTAATCCAGACCTCTCTTTACTCATTCCTCCAAGTCAATGGAATAGAGGAATGGGAACCCAGTGTAGCTCAGGCCATCCTTTCTCCTATCATTCTCTTCTTATTCTTCATGCTCTCTCTCTCTCCCTGTCTCTCTGTTTGTCTCTCTTTCCTCTCTGCCTACTCTCTTTCTGACTTTGGTCCATGTGTACTAGACTCATCACTGCTTCTTTTTTTTTATTTTTTTAGGTTGTTCACTAGGGCAGATCTTCTGCACATTGGTGATGCCTGGGATCTCTGGCTGTTCCACCTGGAAATGGGTGAGTCCATTCAATTTAAGATGAGAAAAAGTAGACAGCTCAATCTGAACTCAGGACCAAGGTGCTTCAGTATTCCAAATTTACCAGCAACACCACTGAAAGTTTGTTCCTTAATGAACTCCTGGAGGGATTTCATTTTTTCTTCCTCCTACATCTCAAGGGGAAAATTTGTGATTTAACATTTAAAATCCCTAAAGAGGTAGGGATGTTGACATCATCATTGTAAAGCTGAGGCTAGAAGCTGTGTGAATGAAATTGCTCACAGGGGATTTTAGGAACTGAGGAGAGAAGAGGCAGAAATAAGAACATTTGTCTTTGGGAGGTCGGCAGAGCCTCAAAAGTGAGGAGGAGTGCCAGGGAAATATGGAAGCCAAGAACGAGAACCAGTCCTCTGGCATCACAACTAGTTTATTCCAAATACTGGTTAAAAACAAAGACAAAACAAAGATAGAAAACCAAAAATAATGGCATGTCATGACAAAGAAGAGTCTACTTCTACAACATGTAATTCCTCATTTTCCTGACATACATTCAAAGATAAAGCCCCAGACAGAGAGGGGGTCAAATATTGTAAGAGATTAGTAGCACTGAGTTTGGAGTGGAGAAAAAGGGCTATCAGAGCATCAGATCCCTTCAAGAACAGGCCTACCACAGCTAGCACTGGAGACCCTGTTTGCCTGCTTCAAAGGTGTGGGCATCCAGATACCCACAAGGACAGTATTAAGTTTGCCATAATGTCAGGTACTAAGTTGGCACTCACTGTTTCACTGGACAAATATGACAAAAACAGATGATCATGGTAATATAAATTATATAAAATATAAGTTATATAGGACAGACTTTGAGAAAAAAACAGCAAGAAAATAACAGTGACAGTGACAAAAATGGGTTGATTTTAGAGCTGGTATAAAGGAATAGGTTATGAAATGCTGTCAAGTTACTTTTAAATAATATGTAAATAAAATTTCTCAACACACTGTTTGGTTACAGCCAGATTGCTGGAGACACCGAACCAGACAGCCAGATATGCCTAGACACAAGTTGATGTGGAAGCATCTCTTTGAAAGACAAATCTCATCCACTTTTTAGGTCATAAATAAATTTTCAGGTGCTTTATTGAGAGACAGAAACTAGGAAGAATAGTGGAAAACAAAGCTACCAGTTTAATAGTGATATCTCTGAGAAGTAGAAAGAAGACAGTACTCCCATATATGGATTTCTTCTTTCCATATAGAGTCATCATTCATCAATGCCTAGGCCACATCTTTGTGTGTGTGTGTGTGTGCGTGTGTGCGTGTGCCTGTGCCTCCCGGGACATTCAGAAGAGTCTTATATATTTAACTTGCTTTCTCCTCATGTATATGGAAGGCATAAAACTCACCGAATATTAGAAATACAATAGTCACTCAAAATCAACTATTATTGAAAAGAGTATTATCATTTTACAACCTGTTCAAGCCACTAAACTAAGTAAATTACATAATCCTTCAAATTGATTTAAACCAATCCTTTGAACAAGAAGATATTTCCCACATTGCAACTGTGGAAATTGAGATCCAATAGTTAACTAACTTGCTGAAGCTTTTACAGGTTATAAAAAGCAGAGCAACTGCTTCATCTGACTTCAGAGCCATGCTCTTAAACTTTCTTTATATCTCTTGCAAATTCTTACTTAGTTAACGATATTAACAATGTGACAAAGTGAAAAATAGTGGATAATTTAACCATACAAAAATAGAAGGGTGTGGAGTAAGACAGGTGGGTAATGGGAAAAAGTGCTCCTGCTGCAGCTTTAATAGCCTCAGAGTTGCAGGGGTTTCCTCCCCACAAAATCTCAAGCACACACTCACACTTAAACCTAGCTGATACAGACCAAACAGATTAAGAAACTTCACAGGAGATCTATAGGAGGCAGCAAGGAAGAAACAATAAAGATAAGTGCAATGAATGAATTTATATCAACTGAAGAAGAGGCAGGATTACATGGGTTGGTCCACCTCGTGTTTAAAAACCTGCATTTAGGATTATTACCATCAGAGAATAAGATCATAGCTCACTAAGAGTTTTCACTCACTGAGATAGACTGTTAGAATTTTGGAGTTAGGATGCAGGGTCTAGGTGAAGGATGTTAGAAAGCATGTGCTTGTTAAGGATATGAGGGACTGCTATAAACAGTGAATGTCCAACCTCTTCATGTTGATAGCTGGGTACCACAAATGGCAAACCAAATGAAGTAGCTGAGGCTACTGTGTTCCCAAAGGGATCAGAAGCTAAAAAAGAACCTCTTGGCAAAAGAGACATTATTTGTTCTCCGGGGATTTATTAAGCATGATGGAGTCAGTCAGCAATTTCTCAGGCTTTTCATTTGAGGAGGAGGTAATGAATTTTAATTAGTGAGGAAGACCGCTTTCCACTAAGAAGAAAGCAAAGAAAACAGGAACATCAGCGCTCATGGAGGATATGTTAAAACACAGAATACTCCTTATTAACGCGGAATTAATGGGCAAATCTTCGCCCTCTGCTCTTCTGAAACAGGAAAACAAAAACTGAAGAAAATGGCTACAGATTGTGAGAAAAGGAAGGATGGTGCTGCTAAGGTTGATAAGCAGGTTATTCTATGTCACAAGGTTTTTAAGACACTGATCATCACTCAGTAGTAGTTGATGGCAGCACATTTTCAACATTTGCCCTGCCCTACCGAACATTTCAACAGTCCTCTTTGTACTAGAGAATTAATAGGATGAGCCTGTATGAGAGGAGTTTCTTCCCCCCAAACTTCCAAGTATTTTAATTAGGCCCACATGCCCTTGCATTGGCCATCTGGGAAGATTTGGAAAGAGTAGAAGACAGAAAGTAAGATATGGCTTGATTCATTGTGAGCTAAGTTTTTTCATTTCCTGCTGATTTAGACTCTGTGTACAAGTGTCCAAGCACATGTGTATGTGAAAATATAGGGGAGGAGTATTCATTATGGTATTGTTGGTTCCAAACTGGTTTTGATTTGGCTTTTGAAGGATCTTTCAAGGATAATCAGATACCCTCTTTCATCGTTGTTCAGATATGTTGATGATGGTCCTTGTGATAGTTCTTCTTAAGAATCCTAGACCCACCAAGTAAATGCTGCCTTTCTAATGGGGCTTTCATCCAGTGAGCAGATGGTGCCCATAAATTCTTTGAAGTCTGCTGGCCCAAAGTTACAACCAAGTATATGCAACTTTGCTTCAGCACAGCGATATAAATTCACATGCAAATGCAGTGTTTAAGTTATGAGTATAATTGGTTTACAGAGATAGATACAGTTCGAGCAGATCAGAAGGTTTCTTGTGCATTTGTGGCCTCCACTATGAAAATCTGGCCACTCTAAGTGAGAGCCCTGAATACTCCCAGTTAGACCCATAAAGGAAGACACATATTCACTTTCTTTTCAGGGCAGCCTGACAAAATACAACATGCCCTCTGGCATGCTATGCGATGACATGTCATTGCTATTAACCTGCTATAATCCCCTAACTACAAAAAAGTTCTGACCAGAAAAGTTAAGCTCAGAGTGCCTTGAGAATCTGGAGGATACAGATGACTTCTGTTTCCACCTTTTATACCTACAAACTTCAGTGTGCACTGTCTGGAGAGAAAAGATTTGTAAGTTTATCTCATATGGTATAGGGACCTTCTGTTGCATTCTCTCTACTAGATTTTGTTATCAGTAAGGCTGAAGGTGGTAATAAACTTGTTTTGGTTTCATGTCTGTCTGATAATTCTTCAAGATCTCTAATCTCTGAGGCCCTGTTTGGTTAAGGAATAGAACCTGCTCTTAGTATAGATAAATGATGCACAATTCGGATACTGCAAGTTGGTGTGCATGAGCTAATATTAGCTTGTTAGTAGAGTTTGATGAGATGGTGATTTAGTGTTCTATGAAAATACACTGTTACAAAGCTCCTCCTACACACTTATGTATATAATGGAATTCTTCTGAATTTCTGTGAATTATCAGTGCTTCCCTGATTTCCGTCAGCTACTAGTTTTTCTTTAGAATGATAAGGTATGGTTAGTTTATCATTGTTTCTTTTGGCATTTTGAGAAAGACTATTCTTGGTTGGGCACCACTGGCTGTCCCCTGCATTGCAGAGGTTTTTGCATCCCTACCCTCCTTGCCACCAAATGCTAACAATGCTTCCCAGACACACTAAAGCCCCCAAATCATTCCCAACTATTCCCAACTGTTGTCTAAATGGGTATTATTGTCCCTGGTTGAAAAATTACTATACAAATTAATATCAATAAAGTTTGTGGTGCATTATTTACTTAACTCCACAGGTGAACTTTGGCCCCTCATTTCTCAATAAAATATATTTGTTATTCAACAATATATTGTGAAAATATGAATCAATAATATTTTATAAAAATTAAGATATTAAATAGTCTTCCAATTGTGCTTATACTGAAAATATCATTGATGTTATGTGCCCATGACTGTGTACTACTAAGATAATGTGAAATATTATTAGGCAGTGCTGTGGACTGAATTACATACCCCAAAAGATATTCTGAAGTTCTACCCCCCAATACCCTGACCTTTGAAAATAGGTCTTTGTAGATGTAACCAAGTTAAGATGAGGCCATTAGGGTGGGCCCTAATCCAATGTGACTGATGTCCTTATAAGAACAGGAGAAGACAGAGAGACACAATGAGATAATGCCATGTCATGACAGAGGCAGAGATTGGAGTGAATGCCAAGAATTTCAGGCAGCTACCAGAAGCTAGGGAAAGGCAAGGAAGGATTATTCTCTGAAGCCTTAGAGGGAGCATAGCACTGCCAACTCCTTGATTCCAGAATTCTGGCCTCCAGACCTGTAGGGGAATAAATTTCTGTTCTTTTTAAACCATCCAGTTTATATGGATAACTTATCATGGCAGACCTAGGAAACTAATACAGATAGGTTACCTAACTTTTCTATATAACTAATTCTGCATCTGTTAAATGGGACAAGTAGAATAGTTCTGAGCAATAATAAGTTAATATTCACAAAGCACTGGAATGAATATATAATATATAGCTGCCACATAATTAGAGCTGTATGTGTTAGCTCAATACACTTTAGGTAGGTGAATTATCACTAAACCATAATTTTTCTTTCTAGAATAATTTCTTAATCCAGGAGCTGGCAAACTATGGCTCATGGACCGAGTCCAGACTGCCACCTGCTTGTATAAATAAAGTGGGGTGTTCTCTTTTGGAATGGAGCCATTTTTGTTTAAATATTGTGTATGGCTGTTTTGTGCTATAACAGTATATTTGTGTAATTGCCACAAAGGCTGCATGACCCACAAAATCTAAAATATTTTCTCTCTGGGCCCTTAAGAAAAAGTCTGCCAACTCCTATTATAGACTATAAAATCTGTTATATATGCAGTTATTCTTGTTTGATTTTTAAATAATTCAATGAATTATATATGTTGCTAGTCATGTTTCCTGCAACTTACTTCTTTTGTTCCTTATAATTTGAGCTCTATTCTAACTGGAGGTGGGAATGAATATGGTAGATGAAACATTGGGTCATTCATCCCACATAACTTCATAATAATTAAGAGTTTAAAGCTGTTGATGGAGACCTTGAGTAAAACTAATGAAAAAAATGAGGACTAAAATAATACATTTTTATTGTCTCTACATTTACTAATGGGACTTTATGTAATAATAACTCATGAGGGTTTAGTGAGCTTTAGAAACCACATTTTCCTACTGAGCATCATTTTTTCTCAAAAGAAATTTTTCAAGCTATTGATTCCCATATCTAATACTGCAGACTGAATTAAACAAAGCAGTAAAGTAAAAGTAATGACCCCAAACTCAAGGGTAAATTTATAAAGTGAAAAGTACCAGCTCTTAAAACAAAAGCATGGATGGTATAATCACTAGGTGAGGAGATTTATCTGGGCCATCTTCTCAGTGTTTGATATGCATGTTCTGAGTGAGGAAGCAAGGTCCTTTTCCTCAAAAAGCTAAGAGTCTACCCCTCTGTGGTCTTCAAGGGGTTGCTAATCTTCATATTGCTGACATGAATGAGTTTTAGGCACTCACCACAGATTTCTTTCTAACCCTAAAGAAAGTGAAAGTTTTAGGTTGAAGAAGGCCTGTTTCTAGACACTCATAGAATTTGTTCTCTATTTCAAAATTCATGTATGAAAGGCAGGGCAATTATAAATAGTGACTTTCTACTACATATTCAACGCTAGGTGAGGCTAATTATTTTTGTAATAACCAGTTTGGCTCCTTGAAAGGATCTGTTCATAGTATAAAGTACAGAACATTTCACTAATTAGTAGGTTTAAGAGCTCAACTAGTTCTCGGTCATCTCAGGTCAGGATAACTGTGAACTCTGAATTACTTGGAGATGACTTGGAGTTTCTACTTATTCACATATGACCTGCAGGAATATGAGGCCCAATAAAATCTCAAAGCCTTCTGAAAAATTATTCAAATTCTTTGTAAGGCATGACAAACCAGACCTGGCTAGTTATGTGCCTTATTTGTAAATGGATTTGCAGCAGTCAGTTGAGACAATTTTAACACATTGCCCAAAGGGTTTTATCCAAATTGGGTTCACTTCAAGATTATTTATTCAGCAAACACTTACTAAAGACTTATTAATTAGTAGACATTGTGCTAACTTACCTTCTAGTGAAGGGAAAGAGACAATAAACAAAATAAATAATTTAAAGAGCTATTTTAGAAGGTGTTAAGTACTATGTAATTAAAAGCAGGATAGATGATGTGATTGCTAAGGTGGGGTGGAGAACTGGCATTTTAAATAGGATAATCAGGGAAGACTTCACTGTGAAAGTAACTGTTAAAGTGTTGAAGAACATTTAGTCAAACATCATTTGAGGGCATCTATGTGCCCACAACTCCCAAAGACAAATGTTGGCTCTGTCTTTAGTTCAAATGAATGATTGATAAAAGCCATTGCTCTTTTTTCCGTATAATGGAAAATCTTATATAGAATTCTCCATCAAAATAAGCTTCGATAGGGATTTGTCATGGAATACATTAGCAATCAGAGCAATATGACTGTTTTTGGTGACAGAATTGAGGGGGAAGGTTTTTGGTACTAGGGGTGGACTTTAGCCCCTGTCCCCAGATCTGTAGTTATAGCCTTCCTCTATTACACATTTAAGCCACCACAAATAAAAGTACAATCTAAGTGAAAACTATGTGATCTGATTTTTATGCTGATGTAACTTCAAGAAAAGTTCCAAAATTGAACAAAACAATAGAATGGTAGATATAGGGTAAATTACTTTTATGACTTATTAGATCTAATTTTGAGCATGAAGTAGAGTAAGAGAGCCAATGGGCTAAGCCTCAGAATTGTACAGGTCATTGCATCTCTCAGAGGTGACTGTGGATCAGAGCAGGCATTTCCTACATGAGGATGTCTCATAAAATGCATACTTCCTAAGAAAGAAGGCAGACCTGAGCATGTCCAGGTAATCTTTCCCCTAAATTAACGATTCAGATAAGTAACCCACCTCCCCAAGACCAGACAACATAGAGGAATGGAAAAACGACAAGTATGTCTTAACAATTGTGCTCCCTCAACTTAGAAAGAGGTATTTAAGATTGGGGACTATTCTCCCAACATGCTGCTATATAGAAACTATGGAAATGCCACTTTATAAAAGGCTGTCATACATCCACACCCTGTCACTTTCATTCATGCCATGGGCGTGTAATCTAAGTTGATAAGATGTAAACTCCACAGATGAAAACTTGCAGTTCAATTTAATATGTATATTTGTCTCATAACTGTCAAACACTGGATAAGGGAAAAGCTTTTTTGTTTTGTGTTGGGTCTTGGGTGTTTAGTGAACATAGTAACATGTAGAGTTGGCAATTCTTAAAAGTGATAAAGAATGTGAAGGGCACCCTGCAGCCACTAATAAAGCAAGAGGAAATGTTCTCAGAGAAATACATCTCATTTTTAAAAAGAGAAATTTACGTGAGAAGAGAGTAGAGAAAATGAAGACTGATTTAGGCCCCTGAGAACATTACATTTAAGAATAGGCCAATTAATGTATGTGGAGGAATGCTTTTGGAAATAAACGATTCGGCATTGAACTGTGGAGTAAAACAAGTGGGATAATATTGCTGTACAAGAACATTCAAAAACGTGTTTCGTTGACACAGAAACTTAAATGAACGTCATATCATTTTATTTTTTTGATTAAGCTTTCTTTTTTTTTGCTGTATGTGGGCCTCTCACTGTTGTGGCCTCTCCCGTTGTGGAGCACAGGCTCCGGACGCACAGGCTCAGCGGCCATGGCTCACAGGCCCAGCCACTCCACGGCATGTGGGATCTTCCCAGACCGGGGCACGAACCCGTGTCCCCTGCATCGGCAGGCAGACTCTCAACAACTGCACCACCAGGGAAGCCCTGATTAAGCTTTCTTAAATCAACAGATTCAATGTAGAGATTCAGTAAGTCTTATTGAAAGACTGTATGTACTTCCATGTATCAGGGGAAGCTAAGTTGAAATGTTAAATGCTAACAACCTTGAAAAACAGAATATAGAATATTTAAATGAATAAACAATGGTTAAGGATAATGATGTATACATTCTTTTAAGTTTCACTAGTAAAGTATTTAACACATAGTAAAGCCTTATGAATCTAATGATATTATAGAACAAATTGGATGTGGTGTATTTTGTGTGTGTGTGTGTGTGTGTGTGTGTGTGTGTGTGTGTGTGTGTTACGCGGGCCTCTCACTGTTGTGGCCTCTCCAGTTGCGGAGCACAGGCTCCGGATGCGCAGGCCCAGCGGCCATGGCTCACGGGCCCAGCCACTCCGCGGCATGTGGGATCTTCCCAGACCGGGGCACGAACCCGTGTCCCCTGCATTGGCAGGCGGACTCTCAACCACTGCGCCACCAGGGAAGCCCAAATGTGGTGTATTTTTGGTAAAAGAAGAACAATGGGAAATATTAAACAGTTAAATATGTACAAAATAAGGAAGACTATAAATGCCAAAGCAGGTAGGAATTGGACAGTTACTTGATAAACTAAAATTAACACTAAGATAGGATAAGGGAATATAATGATTAAGAGGTTAAAAGTGTCACAGTGAACTTGAAAAACAATTAGACTTCCCTGGAGATACATTAGACAAGGATGTTTGATGGTTCAGCTTCATGAATTAGTAACAGCAGCTAACAAGAAACTTAGA
The DNA here is from genome assembly GCF_964341445.2 of Mesoplodon mirus. Lineage (NCBI taxonomy): Eukaryota > Metazoa > Chordata > Mammalia > Artiodactyla > Ziphiidae > Mesoplodon > Mesoplodon mirus. The sequence continues at coordinate 52,761,416 of NC_138990.1, read as the reverse complement.
TAATAGCAAGTTGCCAGAAAAGAATAGCAAGTAATGAAGGCATTTAGTGCAGTGTATTACAAGGTTTTAAAGACTGGATCTGAGTTTGCTAAGATAGTTTACTCACATAAGCATAATCATTTCTTTTTCCTGAAATAAACATTTGGGAATTTCACAGAAAATTTAAAATACCAGTCATCTTGGTTTTTTAAGCCAGTTTCTTCAACTCTTCTCCCTTCCTCCCCGTCCTTCCTCTTATGCTCCCCCTCCATTTTCTTTTTTTACTTTTCTGCAAGTAGCTGTGTTCCATCTTTGTGAGAGTTCTAAGTAGAGAAGAAAACTGCTGTAAGTAGGCCTGGCTGACTTAAGTGCTATCAGAAGACAAAAAAAAAAAAAAAAAAAAAAAGAAAGAAAGAAAGAAAGAAAGATGACCATAAAAGCATGTTTAAACTTAAAATTTCCTTCTCTTGAAACTTTTAGCTTAAAAGTCAATTATACATTTAAAGGAGGTGTTAAAAACCAGCATAACTCTCATTCCCAACTTAACTCTTCTCACAGAAGCAAAAACCATATGATTCTGAGGGGGGAGGAGTTGGTTATTTATTTTTTTCTTGGTTTGTAGGAGTTCTTTATATATTCTGGAGGATTAGATAGAAAGTTCTGGATGTTTTGAATCTTTTGTTGGATATCTGTGTTACAAATATTCCCTCCAAATCTACATTTAGGTTGAATTTTCTTTAACTGTGTGTTTTGATGAACAGAAATTAATTTTGATGAAGTCAGTCTTTTTTGTGTTGTTGAAGGTTGGTTCTTTTTGCATCTTGTTTAAGAATATTTTGTCTTGGCTAAGGATAAGGATAGTCTCCTATGTTTTAAAGTTTTTAAAATTATATTTAATTTAAAAACTTTAAAAAAATTGAAGTATAGTTGATTTACCATGTGTTAGCTTTAGATATACAGCTAAGTGATTTAGTTTATATGTATATGGAGAGAGAGAGAGATACCTTTTTCAGATTCTTTTCCATTATAAGTTGTTACAAGATATTGAATATAGTTCCCTGTACTATTTAATAGGTCCTTGTTGTTTATAGTAGTGGTAATCTGTTAATCCTATACTCCTAATTTATCCCCCCTCCCTTTCCCCTTGGGTAAGCATAAGTTTGTTTTCTATGTCTGTGGTCTGTTTCTGTTTTGTAAATAAGTTCATTGGTATCATTTTTTTTTTTTTTAGATTCCACATATATGTTATATCATATGATATTTTTCTTTCTCTGTCTGACTTACTTCACTTAGTATGATAATCTCTAGATCCATCCATGTTGCTGCAAATGGCATTATTTCATTCTTTTTATGGCGAATATTCCATTGGGTATATATACCACATCTTCTTTATTCATTCATCTGTCGATGGGTACTTAGGTTGCTTCCATGTCTTGGCTATTGTAAATATTGCTGCTGTGAACATTGAGGTGCACGTATCTTTTTGAATTAAAGTTTTGGTCTTTTCAGGGTATATGCCCTGGAGTGGGATTGCAGAATCATATCGTAGCTCTAATTTTAGTTTAAGGAACCTCCATACTCTTCTCCATAGTGGCTGTACCAATTTACATTTCCACCAACAATGTAGGACAGTTCCCTTTTCTCCACATCCTCTCCAGCATTTATTATTTGTAGACTTTTTGATGATGGACATTCTGACTGGCGTGAGGTGATACCTCATTGTAGTTTTGATTTGCATTTCTCTAATAATTAGTTATGTTAAGCATCTTTTCATTTGCCTGTTGGCCATCTGTATGTCTTTGGAGAAATGTCTGTTTAGGTCTTCTGCCCATTTTTTGATTTTAAAATCTTGTGAAAGTTTTGGTTCCATGCACATGTTGTTAACAGTAAAAGAAACCAGAAAGTTTTCAATGCATGTAGACCCAGTTCCTGAATCTGCTCTTCTCTTTATTATATGCAGTACATTCTTCAAAATCCTTAGTTGATGTTCTTACCAGTTTAAGTAACCTTCTCAATCGACACTTCTAACTTGAGGTGTGCCAGATTTGCTTCTTTACCATACTATATATTCTCCCCACTATCACTATAATTCTTTAGATTAATAACTCAGTATGGTAACCTGCCTCCACCAGCCCTGCTGCCTGAATTTGGTGTGGATCTAGGCTTCCACATCTGTAAACTGTCCTCAAAGACTCACCTTATCGAATGTAACTGGACTTGCCCAAGTAGTCAGGTCCCCACTAGCAGGCATATGACCACCTTTAACACCAGAACTCCCTCTACTGATTAAGTAAATTAAACACGACAAAGAGGAAAAATTTTGGTCCATTATTAAAAGGCTTACATCTTGTTTATTAGATGTTACCTGGAAATTCCAAATTTTGCCTAGATGTATAGTACCTTTCTTCCTTTCTTCTATATCCTAATATGTCTAATTAAATTGTTTAATTATTTTAACATAAAAGAATCATAAACTTTAATAGAATACCAATTAATTAATTAATTTCCAATTATTCAGATCAACTAGTAGTCTATGCTAATCTGGGCCAGGCTTGGTTTATTTTGTTTAGGCTCATTCATACATCTGTGGTCAGCTGGCAGGATGACTGAGGGGATGGCTTGTCTAGGTTGGCGTCAGAGTTCTGCAGTTTCAGTGGCTATTGTCTAGGGTCCAGGGGTGACTGGGTCATATGGTTTTTTGTTTGTTTGTTTGTTTTTGCTTTTTAATTTTTATCCTCCAGTTGGTTAGCCTGTTGTTGTCATAGTGGCTTGTCAGCTTTCCTAGAAAGTGAGGAGAAGCACATACACTCTCTTAGGGACTGAATTCAGAACTAGAAAATGATTACTTCTGCCATATTTTATTATCCAAAGGTAATTACGGGGCCATTTCAGATGGAATGGGTAGGTAAACAGCCCTACCTCTTAGTAGAAAGAGCTACCAAGTCACATTGTAACATATGTGGACAAAGATGAGGAGTAGTTAGGACCATATTTGCAATCAATTTACTTCTTCAACTTACTCCTATCTGATGGACTTACACTCTGCGGACTAGACAGCTCTTATATTAGCTGACTCTCCTGCCTCAAGGCACCAACTCAGTCCTGCCATCTGTTCTGGCATCTTCCCAGCTTGAAGTATACTAGAGTCTTTTCCTGCTTACCCAGACTCTACTACCCAAACTGTACTGAGAAGTTCCATTTGTGTCACTGACAACAATTCCTTCAAATGACTTAATGGAAAATAGAATACTTTATTGCTCAAATTTTTCAGGTGAATCAATTTCTACCATGGGATTAATTCTCCATCCAGAGATTTAGGTAGCTATGATTCTTTTTACATTCTAGATGTTAATTCACATGACACAAAGGCAGGCCTTTTTCATTAAAAGCATTGATTATTCAATTAATATCTCTGATGAACACCAACCAAAAATTAGAAACTATCTGGCTGTGTGAACATCAGTAAACCACTGAGAGAGTAAACATAACCGAGCATGGTAATTACTATAATCCTGTTAATACACTTCAGTGACTTAATAACACCACCCTGTAATAAGCTGAGAGTAGCTATGGATTTCTTTTTTTGTGAATGCTTGGAGGTATGATTGTGTCAGAGTTCTCTGAGCCCTGTCTTATTTTTGGAGGGATAAGGGAGGTGTTGAACCACATTATGAATAAAATTTGTTGGATCTGAGGAAGCTGAGTTCTAAGTTAGAAGAATTGGTATATATCAGGAGCCAGGGAAGAATCATGTATTGGTTAGTTTCAGAGGCTAGGTATGTGTATAAGCACATAAACAAAGAAAAAAAAAAAACACCATTATGTCAGAGCCAGAATAGCAAACTGCAAGCCAATAGTTGAAATATCAGAGTATCTAGTAAAGGACATCAGCCATGTCTGGGAAGAAGATTTAAAAAAAAAAATCTAGCTAAAAGACTTGTGGGAGGAAATGTGTCATAATACATGTGGAAATATTCACTCATCAAGCACTTGACATATGGCACAAACACTACTAGGTACCATTGGGCACAAAGATGAATAATTGTTCAAGGAGGAGACAATTTATTGAAGAAGTCAGACATACTTACTACAAATCATCAAGCAATATGAAAAGCTCCTACTGAAGAAAGAATAAATATTCATTGGGGGCATGTATGAGAAAAAATATTTTTGCTGGTGGGGTACTTATATCTGAACTGAACAAATGGGTTTTTATCAGGCTGACAGAAAGATTATTTTAACTAGAGAGACATTAATCACCAAAGAAGTGGAAGTGCATAAAATTTTACAGTGAATTCCAGGAGCAGTGATTTCTCAAAGATAGCATTTATGATGTGGAGTGCCAGAAAATAAGCTAGAAAAGTTTTAGTTTATATAAAAATTTTAAATCCCTCAAGTAATTTGTTAAAAGATTTAAAAATATACAAAGCAGAGACATGTTGTTAGAGTCTAACAGATCTTCTTAGTTGAAAAAGATGCAATTCTTTTAGATGGAAATGTTATGTTACTTAGACACTTGGCATAAAAAGCAATGAGATTATCTGACTCAAGAGAGAAAGGCTGAGCTATGGAAAAACACAGCCCCGATGTTTCACTTCTAGTATTGCTGAGATAGTGCCTAGCAAACCAAATCTCCCAGAGTTAACAAGTATAAATGCAGGACAAAATATAAAAAGAAAATAAATTATCTGAAGCATGAATAAAAGCTGGAAGATAATGGATGGAAGTCAATACTTTGAAGAAGGCATTGCTATAATACTATTTTTAAATTTTTATTTGGCTATTAAGCAAAGGTGAATGCCATTCTGCACCATTTGAGGTGATGAAAAATTCAATAGAAAATCTGTAGAGGAAAATTCCAGGAAGGAGAGAGTCAGAAAGGTAGAGCCACAAATTCTGTGTCTGAACTCTCCCCCAGTCTCTAGAGGACCCCTATACCATTTGGTATAGGTAAGACTCTAATCAACTCAGCTAAGGCTAAAAGAAATATACTAAAATTTGAACTGCTGCCTATTATAGGGAGACAAAGTTACACAGTTTGAGTACAATAAGTTAACTGCCTGTATAAAAATCAAATCAATACTCTTAAGAAGATAACAAAATCAAAGTTTCTACAGTAATTGTTTTGCTTCCTCATCAGCACTTGGAATTGTCATATGTATTAATTATGTTTTATTTTAGATATTCTAGCACTTGTATAATGGTATCTCATTGTGACTAATTTGCATACCCCTGATGACCAAACATGTTGAACATCTTTTCATGAGCCTATTTGCCTTCCATATATCTCACTTACTGAAGTGTCTGTTACCTTTTTCTGTTTAAAAAATATAGTTACTAGTTTTTGTATGGTTTTGAGTGTTCTTTATATATTCTGAATGTAAGTCCTTTGTTGGATATGTGATTTTGAAATTGTTTTTTCCCAGTCTATAGGTTGTCTTTTAATTCCCTTAACAGTATTTGTTATTGTTGCTTTTGCCTTAGAGCAACACCAATCATTTATTTGGCTGTCATAGCTGTAGGACTCACAGAAGAAGGCTCTTGTCAGCTCTAAACAGTGTCAGCTGAGATCGCTTGACTGGGGGCTAGTGGATCCTTTTCTAGGATGACTCACTCACTCAACTCACGTAGCTCACGAATTGCTTTTGACTGTTTGTGGGAAGCTTCACAGGAGCTGAAGGACAGGGACCTTAGTTCTTTTCCTTAGTTCTTCTGGGCCCCTCTGTAAGTTTACTTGAACTTCCTCACAGAATGATAGCTGGGTTCCATGAGCAAGTGTTCCAAGAAACAGGCTGCAGTTTTTTGGGGTTTTATTGTTTTTTGTTTTATCTTTTTTTTTTTTTCAAGCCCTGGGCTTAGAAATTGACACAGCCCCATTTCTGCTGGATTCTATCGGGCAGTCGTCACAGAGCTCAGATTTGAGGGAAGAGAACATAGACCACTAAGCTGGACAAAAAGAGTATCGAAGAATTTGGGGGAATGTTTTAAAACTGCCACCTTTTTCATCAGTGGAAACAGTTTCATTGTTTTTACTTAGACACGTATATTCATTGTAGAAAATAAATTAGTGGAATACCGTATATAAAGCTGTACAAAGAAATTGGCAAATAGAGGCTATTTCTAAATGAGTTTTAGTTTCATAATAATAATAATGATCCAAATTATACAGAATATGGATGATGGAAATGGTTATTGGTGAATGAAGCATACTGAATTCCATGTAGTCAGAGCAAAGATAAAAATTTTAATCAACTTTAGATGTTGTTATTATGCATGTTGAACAATTAATGTGAATAAACACCAAAAGAAATTGAATGCATTATTATCAAAACAGTAGAGTAGGAAGAGCATAAATAAAACTGGAAATAAAACAGGATTAATCCAAATGATGAAAAGAAGAAAATAGTAACAATACATAGCACAAAATATGTTGATAGAAGTAAATCCACAGATATCAATAATGGAAGTTATATGCAAACAAATTAAAGTTGTCAGAGGAAATAAAATAAATAACCAGTAAGCTATAAAAATGCTGAGCTTGTGTTTCCCTACAAAATACATATATAACAGAATTTCAAACAGAAATAAATAGTTATGTAATCATAGTATAAAGCATTAACATACCAGCTTCTGTTATTGAAAAATAATGAAGAACAAACATCAAGGACCTAATAGAACAGATATAAAATGATATGTATACATAGATCTGCTAATTAGAGAATGCATATGCTTTAAAATATTTTGGAATATTTAGAGAAAATAACCATTTCTATATCATGAAGCAAATATAAACCTTAATAATGATCAGAGAATCAGTGTTATTGGTTTCAGACCTCATTCTTTGATATCCATGAATAAAAATACAATTGAATAAAAATTTTAAAATCCCTGCATGAACTTGACATTTAGAAATATATTTTATCATTGTTTGTGAATCAGAAGTAATCCATGAAAGACTTGAAATGTCAACACTCACAAAGCAGTACATTTCTAAACTCATAGTAGGTAAATAAAGGAGTATTTATGGAGAGATAGTGCTACGTTAAGAAGCCAATAATTAGTAGTTACCTTCGTAAACCAAGAGGTTACAAGTGGAATAATGCATTAATATAGAAAAAGGAAACGAAAGTATAAGAGCAGAACATTTAAAAATAAAAAATACATGAAAAATAGAGAAGGCCAACAAAACAAAAAGTATGCTTTATGAAAAGACTAATTAAATCTATACATTTCTAGCAAGACTGATCAAGAAGGAGGAGGAAGACAGAAAAGAAAGAAAGAAACATTAGATGAATAATACAATATTGACTACAGATATAATAACAATTTGTCTTGTGAATAACATTATACTAATAAATTTGACATAAATCACACAATTAAATACACAAATAAAATGGATGTTGTTCTAGATAATTTAAGGATCCAAGTAGAAAGAAAAATACAATAAACTAAAAATCATTGTAAATTAAATCAGTACAAAGAGATACCATAGGATAATCCTGATTATAAATATAGATACAAAAATTCTAAATAAAAATTTGATATACTGAATCTAACCATTATTTTAAAATACATCCTGGTGACATTGGCTTTATTCCAGGAATACAAAGCTGCTTTAACATTGGAATATCCCTTAACATAACTCCCCATATGAAAAGTTTAAACTAGAATTTACTTTTGACAATGTCAACAAATGAACACAAATGATTTGATAAAGTTCAGCAGTATTCAAAATTGATTACTTCCTAGAAAACCAGGCAATGACAAGAACTTTTTTAAACAGGTAAAGTTTAGCTACCAAAAATAGTAGTAACCTCATACTTAATGAAAAACATTAAGATTCATTTTTACATCAGGAAAAAGATGTAGAAAATCCTTTTAACTATTTTTCTTCATCATTTACCTGGAAGTCTTAGTCAAGAAGAAACAAAATGTACAGTGATCAAAAAGGAGAAACAAAATGCTCATTAGTGACAGATGGTGAGATATTTCTAAATAGAAAATTCCAGGAAAAGTTTTCTAACTAATTTCTAGTGTTCTTCATGTTTGTGAAGGTACAACTTTTGAATCAATTGGGAGAGTCAAAGAGATTGACAGAAGTCAAAGTTGCCTGTTTTGTTACTGATAAGTTTTTAATGACTAAAAGTGAGAACCTGTGCTCTGGAGCAAACGAACCACAACTACTGATCCCACATGCCACAACTACTGAAGCCTGCACACCTAGAGCCCGTGCTCCCCAACAAGAGAAGCCACCGCAATGAGAAGCCTACGAACCGCAATGAAGAATAGCCCCTGCTGACTGCAACTAGAGAAAGCTCATGCGCAGCAACAAAGACCCAACACAGCCAAAAATAAAAATAAATAAATAAATAAATAAATAAATTTATTAAAAAAAAGAAGAAAAAAAAAGAATCTGCTTTTACTCCTATCTTGTCACTCCCTCTCTGTCTAGATGGCTTGCATAAGGAAAAGTTTGACTCTCTTGAATGGACACACTGGCCCAGGCTCCCTACTTTCAGTAATCTGGGGTGGAGAGAGAGTCTGAGATGGAGAAAAGATGGAGAGAGAGGTGCAGCTGTGCTTAGCTGTGCTTACTCTTTCGGTAGAGTCCAATCAATGGAAAACTGTATTCCAATAGCTGTCATTCACTCCTTTATGAAAATAAGTGATGGCATAAGAAGCAAGAAGATTTTAGGAAAAACTCCTCCCCATCAAAATCAGAAAAATAGAGAATTATCCCTCATGGAAGAAAATCTAATAATAGTTCAACAAAACTGCTAAATAAAAAATGAAAGCAATTATATTCCTATACCTGCAACAAACATTAAACTATAATAAAAAATATACCATTTGCTTGAGCAATGAAACTATAAATAGAAAACTAAAAATACACTTTTTTAAAAAGGTATGTAAGAACTTTATAGAGAAAATGATAAAAATTTATTGAAATATATAAAAGAAGGTCTCAATAAATGGCGAGATAGCATGGCCCATGTGTAGGAAGTCTCAATATCATAAAGATGAACATTCTGTTCAAATAAAATTCTAAATTGAAAGCAAGTCCAGTAAAAATCCAACAGGTTTTCTCATATAACTTGAAAATTCTCAAAGGAGGAAAGCTGGATCAGCAGTAAACTCAGGAGAGAATATTCACTTCTCTAGTCAAAGAAATGTAGATTAAAATAACAATGAGGTATGTTTTCATACTCCTCAGATTGGCAAAAATGTAAATGTCTAAAACTACCAAGTGCTGTAGTGCTTGTTAAAAAAAAGTGATTTGTTAGGTATTGTTGAGGACATGTTTATTTTTAGAACCACTTGGGAGAATAATTTGATAATGTCTATTAAACCTTAAGAATGTTTATTTACCCCTAGTAATGCTACTTTTAGATGTATGCTATAGACATATATGCACAAAAAACCACACAGGATGAAAACTGAATCACTATTTGAAATAGTGAAAACATGGATACCACCCAAATCTCTGCAATAGGAGTACATAAAATTTCATATAAGAAAGAATAATAAGGGAAAGTTGAAATAAACTTATTCTAGATGTTTAAACATGTATATAACTCAGAACCCTGTTATGTGAAATTAAGTAGTAAGTATACTGTGTGGTATCATTTACATATGTTTAAATATACATCATATGAATATTTAATTAAGAATGTTACCAAATGAGTTAAAAGTTCAAAAACACATGTAGTTATAAAGTATATAAATGTTAGGATATTACTAATTTCTGGGAACTAATGGGTGTAAAGGAACGGTGTGGGTCTTTATCAGAATCTCTAATGTTGAATATCTTTTTTTTTATAGCTGCAGCAAATATGGCAAATCGTAAACATTTGTTTATATTCAGCATAGGTACATGAGTGCCATTTTACTTTGCATGCATTTTTTGTATACATTTTATATTTAAATTTTTATAGTAAAAATATAAAAAGCTGATTTATTATGAGAAGATAAAGTATTTAAAATATTTTTTAAGTATAGTGCTGTGAAAAATGGGGTAAATGAGGCATATACCCTAATATTACAACCATGAAAAGAGCCCTTTATCTATGTCATATTAAAATTGTGAAAAATACTACAGAAACATCTTGCTCCTATCTAATAATGAGTTTTTGTGGAAAAACAAATAAAAAACAGACCACAGTTGACACAGAGAGAAATATATAATAAGCCAGGCTATCTCAACTGAAAGCATGGAGGTAGAGATGGGCCCTAATAGCAATGAAAAATAGTAATATAAAATATTTATCTGAGATCTTAAATATTAGAGATGATGTCTTGTCCCTTTTGGAACTTATATACACAAGCTCAGAAGGATGTTTTTACATGAAAACTGAAGTCTTTGGAAATAATTACTCTGACATTTAGCATGTAGTTCATTTTTTAACATAAAGTATATGCAGAAATAAATTGTGACAGACTTTCTGGTATACATTTTACCTAGTGTTACAGTTACTATGCAGAACTATATATATATATATATATATATATATATATATATATATATATATATATATATATATATATATAGTGATATAAATTTTGGAATGACTTGTTATACAAATGCAAATTGCTGAAAATTCAAACAACTCAGTAAGAAACTAATATTTCATGTTTTTTAATCCATTAACGATAATAAGGAACAAAATAGTTTAAGTAGATTTAAAATAAATATGTATCACCCAAATCTACTAGAGTTCATCTGAATTGTTTGCGATATGCCAATAACAGTTAAGCATTTGATTTAAATTTGCATAACATTTTAAATTTTTCCATAATGCCTTTCAATCTATTAGCTCATATATTCTTCAAAATGACACTGTGAAGTAATCAAAATAAATATTAGTATTCCAATTTTAGAGATGAAATAACCATGGCCCAGTTTCATAGATTAAATAACCAAGAAATCCTTAATAGAGAAGAAAGTTAAAAAGTGGAAGTTTCTGACTCCTAACCACTCCCCATTATTTGACTTCCAGTTATCTTTCATCTAATTATGTATTATCTCATTCAAAACAAAATTTAAAGAAGTTGTTCCAGATTTTTGTTTCATAAACTTTGTCTTTTGGCAAAAAGTCCCCATAAAGTAGGATGTATTATTGTAGCATACATAATTCTCTTGGACATACGAGTATATTCTATAAAGCAGTCAAAGAATTATACAGCTACATGTTCATTACACTATAGATTTAAGAAATACAATTTAATTTAGAAAATAATAACCACTCTAATTATTACAGATAATGATATCTCATATTTTGTACTTTGGTATTTAATATAAGTAAACTGTGCTCCCTTTTGTACAGCATATTTAATTTCTTAATATGTACAAAAGTTTTTCATTAAGAAAACTACACTGGGAAATGGTATTCCCTATATATATTATAATAGATTCTGCTCTTATCTAGAATTTATACTAACAAATCATGGGTGGAAACACTCATATACTCATGTAAGTGCTCCAAAAAATCTTTTAAAAGTTGAGTCGATTTTAATAACCAAGATAGAAAAAATTTAAATAATTCAGAAAGAATAGCGTGATTGAGAATATACACAAAGTAGGATATTATTATAACAAAGACTATAATAATTTTGATCTCTAAATCATTTTTTTAAAGTTGGTAAAATTCATGTACTTAGCAAGCAATTTCTTGAATAAATAATTAGAGGCTTTTAGATATGAAAGGAATTTTAGAAGCCAGCTATTCAAAGCCTTTAGAAATGAGAAAACTGCCTTCCAGACATACTGATTTTGGGAAGGACATGTGACTAAATAACAGTAAAAATAGGACTATAATCCATGTCTCTTCCATGTCTCTGTCTTCCAGGACAATATTCATGGTTATACCTATCTATCTATCTATCTATCTATATATAGATAGATAGATAGATAATGGAATCCTCCTTAAATAATTTGGTTTCAAATTCTGAGAAAAAAATTACTAAGGAAAACTGAGAGCATTATAAAAAGGAGTGAAATTCCTGCCTCCAAAGAACTTTTATTCTTTAAAAGCTGACAGTTAACAAATATAATTTTTATGAGACTTACTTCTATTTAGAGAGTGCCACATTAGCCACGCTTATAACAAAATCGTTCTCTACTCTATTCAATAACAAAAACTTCTCTTTAAATCTGAAAAAATACTAAAATTCATCCACTGCTTTCCATTTGAAATTTGAAGCGCTCTGAATATTATAACTGATGACTTAAGAAGTATTGATATTAATTAATGATTTTACCTAAAATGAAAAAAGTCACAAGAAAGAAGAGTTCAGTTTGTCAAATTACTTTGATAATAATTTAAAAATCAAAAGAAAAGAATATTAAATAGTACAGACCAATCCTACATGAAATGAACCAGAAATCTGACATGGGGTTTTTTTGTAAGTAAAAAAGAGCTATCTTGGTTTGAACTTCCTTGAGGAAGTTCCTCATCTGTAAAACGTTCATAATAAAATATACATCCTGCAAGGGTATAAAACATGTGGTGAGAGAATGTATTGTGAAACAGAATATTGACCATTGTATTAGTAAATAGACCTAAACAGCTAGATCTATTTACTAAGAATATAAGAGCATTTACATTGTAAATCTACGAAAACTAATGGAATTTCAGAAGCAGAAAAATAAAATTGAGATTCCAAAATAAGTTACTCAGAATACAAATCAAATAAATGAATGAAAGAAAGCATAAATGAATGAAAATATCCTTTCTATGAAATATCCCTGGGACTTCCCTGGAGGTCCAGTGGTTAAGACTCCATGCTCCCAAAAAGAAACATCCCTATGAGAGATTCCCAGTGACCATACTTGGTCATTTTCATACAATATGGTTAACACTCTTCACAACAAGCCTATGATGGAGAAGAAAAATACTTATAGCATTATTTTCCTCATTAAAGATGAAGAAATGGGAGCTTGGAGAGTTTAAATAACTTGCCCCAAGTCATTTACCCAGCTATTAAGTAGCAATGTTGGTGCTGGACCCCAGGTCTCTCTGCCTCTGAAACCTGTAACTCTAACCAATTAACATCTCAGTTGTAATGCACAACTGTATGGCTTTTATGGGTACATACATTGCTGGAATATGACACAAATATGTAACGATCCTTCCCTACTTTCTACATGTCATGAAAGGAGGAATGACTTTCCCCATGTCTATTCCAAATTCCTATAATTATGCTCTGCTTTCTATCTGTGTGCCAACTACTCCCAGATATTTAATACATTTCTAGTTTTCTCTTCAGGGTATTACAATTCTGTATTCAGCTGCCTATCTGATACCTTAACATCCATACAGTTGTTTTCTTCCAAATATATGAGTTACCTTTAATAATTCATTTGTGCTTATCATCCATATAAAAAATGTCAATTCTAATTTGACAGTAAAACATATCTACTTTTCTCTCTCGTCATGTCTTCACTTTAGTCCAATCCATGGGCTTCTAAAAGAACCATCTAATAATCTCTTTGTCTTCATTTTCTCTCCTTTGTTTTTGTTTTCCACACAGCAGCCAGACTGATTTCTTACATGAGTGATATATACATATACACACATATATATATGTATATGTATGTATTGTGTATATTTTAAGACTAATATAGTACAAACATAGAATGAAAAGCTAAAAATCATCATTTGTCTTTATGAATAGACCCCCTTCTTCCCACAACTATTGATAATAGCTGGCATTTATGTGAAAATTGTTGTGTTCTGGTCCTAGATACCTTATAGAACTTTCTTACAAATTCTTTATATCACAACTGATTATGCCAGCTCTTGGAATAAAAAATATACCTTTTTTTGAAAAATACGTAAGTGTGGATGATTTATTACAAATATGTGTAAAATTTTATTTCTTTATTTTATGACGAGATCCTACAAGACAATGCTGAATAGAGACTGTGAAAGAGGGCACCCTTCTCTTGCTCCCAACTTAATGAGAGTGAGAAGTTTCATTATTAGTGTGATGAAGTTTTTGGATGATTCCCTTTACAAAACTAAGGAGTTGTCGTCTTCCTCTAACTAGCTAAAAGTTGATTAATGGTACAATTCTTAAAAGTCTTTCTTTTAACTGGATCTGAGATAATATTATGGATTTTGGTAGAAGTGCCTTAGGGAAGGAGTTTTTTAATTGATATATTCCCAGTGTGGTTAATACATTGAATTACGGTTAGATTTTTTTTTTAATGTTACCTTTCCTTAATATCAGAGGTGAACTCTGGTTGGTCAAAAGGTATAATTACTTTAAGACTGCTGTATTTATTTGTTATATTTTTTACTTTTAAATATTTGTATTTATATTCACAGGTTAGATTTTCTTAGAGCTATTTTTTCACTTTTCTAATTTAGTTTTGTCTGAAGTTAAAGCTGGACTCTAAAAATAAGTTGTCATATTTGCCATGTTTTAACTCTATCTAGGATGGATAAACAAAGGAAATATCTGTTTTTTTAAGACTTTTAAAAATCAGCATAATTTATTGAACATTTCCAAGAACTAGATTTGATGTTATAGACTAAATTTTCTCATTCCTTTTTATCATCAATTTCTGTTATTTTTTGCAATGTTTTAATCATTTCTTATAACATGCAAAATTGAAAGTAAGGGTTTTCTGCCTCCCCAGTGTCCAATAAATGTGTGGCTCGCAATAATTCTTAATACTATTTCTTGAGTGAATAAACATCCATTAATAGGTTAATATTCAGAATTATCTTAAGGCTTTCAATAATCTAGTATTTGTTGTGAACTAACACAAAAATATTATCTCCGGGGCTTCCCTGGTGGCGCAGTGGTTGGGAGTCCGCCTGCCGGTGCAGGGGACACGGGTTCGTGCCCCGGTCTGGGAGGAGCCTGCGTGCTGCCGCGGAGCGGCTGGGCCCGTGAGCCATGGCCGCTGAGCCTGCGCGTCCGGAGCCTTTGCTCCGCAACGGGAGAGGCCACAGCGGTGGGAGGCCCGCGTACCGCAAAAAAAAAAAAAAAAAAAAAAAATATTATCTCCGTCTCAAGTTGATGTGAATATATGAATTTACCTCATTGATATTACACAATAATCAAAATTTCTATAAATGAATGTTTTCTGTTGTTTTACTTCATAGTCAATGTCGGCCTCTTGGGTTAATATTTGTAATTACTTATTAGCTAATCCTGATGGCTGAAACACACAACTGCACTCGATTGTGAGTATATATAATAAAATACATTAAGAAATTAAGCAGATATTTAATTTTGATAAATGTTTTGCCCCATATCTGATAGAATAGTCCATTTTAAATGTCCTTCCTCAGAAAGTCTTACACATTTCTCTAATTTGAGCCCTCCAAATCCTTTTTAATTTGTGTGGAATTGTATACATTTTCTCAGCCTCTTAGCAGAATAGATCCCCATAGGATTGTACCCAATTTCCCTTTGTCTTGGTTATTGTTCATCTCTTTGACCTTGGTAATCACTACAAAGAAACTCTGGGGTGGGGGCGGGGAGTGTGGTTAACCTCAATAGCTAAATGTTTCCACTGGCACCAGTTTTTCACCAGAGTAGCCCACAGGTGAGCTTTAGAGCACAAATAAAAAGCTCTTTCCCCTCTAGTAGCCTGTCTGACTTTTCCTTTCATAGAGAACCCCAGGGATTTTCTGTAAATCATTCCCATTGAGGTTAATTGGAGAACACATTGAGAAAACTATTCACAAACTCAAACATCATCTGCCTAATACTAAAGACTGAATAGCAAAATTGTAGTTTATTTTAATTGGTACCCTCCTGTGAGGGCGGGGGAAGAAGTCAATTAGATTATTATAATTATCAGAAACATGTAAGCATATCCGTGTGTTGAATGTTTTACTATTTTTTCCTTCTTCATTCAATAATCTATATCATTCTAGAATGTTTTATTTCATAGAAATAAAAATAGAAATATTTCATTATTTCATAGAAAATGTCTGAGTTAATAATAACAGCCCTTACTAATAATTACTAGCCCTTACTATAAATATAATGTACCAAAATGGAAATTAAATGCCTTTTAATGAAAATATGGCTTTTTTTTCTTCCTTATGAATGTAAAACTTAATGTACTCATCTATTCCACATATTGTGTGCTCTTACTATATGTCAGATATATATATTCCTTGAGAATATATTTTTCAAATATTTATTTGAATCATATTTTCCTTGGGACATTTTTTCCTGGTTTATACTTACCTGTTAATTAGAAATACTTGAAGAAGACTATCGTTTTTGTGAATAGGTTGTTATCTTCTGCAGCACGTAGGTGGGACAAATTTAATAACCTGAAGATAGGAGGTGAGACTATGTTTAGTAGGAAATACCACTGAAATTACTTTTAAAACATAGTTAACTAAATAATTAAAACATTGAGATCTAGAAGGTGAGGTCAGACAAATTAATAACATTATCTCTTTTTAAATTATTAACATTTACATGTATTGTTTAATGTATTATAATTGACTTAATAACATAATTTTAGCTTTTTTTTAAGGTGCCAAGTTATTATCCTCACAATCAAACATTTAGCCCAGGATACTGGGTTTCCTACTGGTATATTTAAAACATAAAAATGACCTCTACATTAAGGAAGGGTCAAAAGACCTCTAAGTCAGAATATAGACATAATACACATAAGTAGTATGCTATAATACAAAATGTATTTGGTCTTTGCCCCTGGCCTTGGAATTTTCCTAGTGATAGGAGTTTTGTTATTCATAATGCACCCCTTCAGACCACACTAAGTTTATGCTAATGATGTGACTTAGGGTGGGACCCCTGTATAGTCTAATGGACGGGGAGGGGCTGGAGATTAAGCTCTATAAAACCTTGAATAAGCAGGTTTAATGAGTTCTGGGCTGATGAACTCATGGTACTGGGATGGCAGTGTGCCCAGAGAGGACATGTAAGCTCCCACTTCCCCTCCTATACTTTGCCCTATTCATATCTTCCATCTGGCTACTCTTGACTTGTAAGTAAGAAATGTGATTTTCTGAGTTCTGTGAGTTCCGTAGCAAATTATTGAATCTGAGGAGGCGATCTTAGGGACTATCAACTTACAGTCAGTTGACCAGAAATATGGGTGGCCCAGGATTTGTGATTGGTGTCTGAAGTGGGGGTCAATCCTGTGATACTGAACCCTTAAACTGTGGGGTCTGTGCTAACTCTAGGTAGTTAGTCAGAATTGAGTGAAGTTGTTGAACACCAAGTTGGTGTCTGGCAGGCGAGAATTGGTTGTTGATGTTGGAAAACACCCCAGAAGTAGCATCATCAGATTGTAAACTGCCTTACAACATGGACCATATACTATAGTATTTATTTCTCACAGTTTCACATTGAGCATTCTAAGAAACTTACTCAATGCTTATTAGAGAACTGAGTTGATAGTAAATTCATTTTACTTAGGAACCTATTAACATTCTGATCTGAACAATTCATGAATTTCCTTTAAATTGCCTTATTTTTATATAAGATATGGAGGTGCTCATTTTGGAAAAGAAATTTACATAGCAGTCTTTATTATCAGGTCATATTAGGCTATGCCAATGGGGGAAATAATCAAAGGAAATATGGAAGGCAAAATTCTTGTGGTAGATAACACTTCACTCTTTGAGTTATAAACCAATGAGTTCAGTCCTACTCTTATACTTGCTTTAAGTATAGGTATATACTTGTTTATGTTCCAAGCAAGGGCTTACTGCCTAACACTCATAGAAGCAAATATATTGTGGCATCAGCTTTTGAGAAAAGCAAGAGCTATATTGTGAGGTAGAAAGGAGGTAGGAGGCAAGGCTCTCAAATCTGTCTCCTAGATTCAGAGTTAGAACTTGGAAGCTGATTGGCTAGTCATGAATTAGTCCATGTAAGTTATTCCTGCTACTGGAAGCCATATTTCCCTCATTGAAGGACTTCTCACTTCATAAAGGGCTCTGGTGGCAACATTTCTATTCTTTAAGTTCTGTAGACTGAAGATTCTTGGTTCCAGTGTCATCCTGGAGAGTTGGGTTTCCATCTTGCACATGCGCAGTGCTGTCTCTGAAAAAATAACTAAAGGTTTGCTTAATCAACAACCTGTTTTAAGAAAGCAAAACCAGTTTAAGCTGGTGCTGTTTCAATCTGAATAGTCAACAACCTAGTTAAAGAGGCAAAACCAGTTTAAGCTGGTCAATGTTTTACGTGTTGTTTCACTTATACTTGGTTATATAATTTATCTCACTTTCCTTTCATATAAAATGAAAACAGTATCTACTCACTTCAAAGGCTGTCATAACAGTTAAATGAGCTATTGCAGTATATAGTAACAAGTATACTATCAAACATACAAAATTTTCTGTCAAGATTAGTCATTCACTCTGTTTAGTTGGCACAGTCTAAGCAGTATCACTGGAGAGAGATAGCTTGATTCGTTTTGATGTTGCTGTATTTTATGGATTAATAGTATCCATTTCCTATTGACAAACCCAAGGGTATGACCAAACCATTCTAAAATATCTCATCTTTGAAGTGATGGAAGAAATTTTTTCATATTGAGGTATTCTGTCTTCTACATGATTTGGGATGAATTTTATTCTAACTAGAGCAGACTGTATCACAGCCTGTCAAGCATGCATTGTACATCTGCTATATAACTATTGTATTAAAAATGCATTTAAAAATCAAAAGGGAATAATAACTGTGGTTCAGGTATCCAAAATGGAGCCGGGTGGTCATTGTGGATGTGGTTTCAGACAATTTTCTGCATCACTGAGAATCTGAATTTTCTGAATTTATCAGAGTCAAGGGCATGACCAGTCATTCTCAAAAGAATATCTGCTAGCAGCTACCAGTTGCAATCTTATGGTCTCAAGATCTCCCCTTATAACTGTGCAACCATTTCAGACCTCAACCATTCCTTACTTAACAAGCACCCTTATTTCTTGCAAGCTCCAATTATAATTCTTTACAAACCACTTATGTAATTTTGTGGATTTTGCCTATATAAGCCTCCCCCATTTTGTAGCCCAGTACTTCTTGAATCTGTATCTCCTGAGTTATAGTCCTCAGTTTGGCTTAATAATACTCTTTTCTATTCCTAGATTGTTCATTGATTATTTCCATTGGCAGAAGTTCTCTCTCTTAGGTTGACTATTGTTGCCAAATCTATGCCAGAGACAGAAGTCACTAGTAATTTGAACAGGGAAAGTTTAATATAAAGAATGGATAGGCAAACAGTTTCTGCAAGAGGTTATAGAGTACATATTTTAGACTTTGCAAGCCATAAGTTCTGTGTTGTTTTTCAACTACTCAATTTCAACTACTACTGCTCAATTCAACTCTGCCCTTGTGGAGTAAAAGCAGCTATGGACAATGTGCAAATGAATGAGAATGGCTGTGTTCCAGTAAAATTTTATTTACAAAACAGGTAGCAGTCAGGATTTGGCCTATGGGCCGTAGTCTGCTGACCCCTGATATAAAATTGTATTAACTAGCTAAAGGAGGTTAACTACAAAAACATGTAAAAGAGGACTCCAAAGATCATAGGAATAGCAAACATAGGGAGACTATACTACTTTTCAGGATAAAGGGAGACTATACTACTTTTAAGATAAAGGAGAGTATTCAAGGAAGGAACAAATTTGGAAGGGCCTCAACTTCTCCATCTCATCCAGGAGGCTGACTTTCAAGCTTCATCAGAGAGGGTGTGGATATAGTCCACTGTATGGGAGAGGAATTTTCTGGAGTACCAATGTTCTGGAGCTGAAGCATTAGGAATTGCCTTCTGGGGTGCAGTGAAGTTTGTTACAGTTCCTAGAGAGGCCAGAGCTTAATCCAAATGCAATCAGATTAAGACTTCATACTATAGGCAGACCTAGAAAAAATAAACAAAAAATAGTAGTTTCAAAATTCTCAGGGAAAATACCTGCCAACTTAAGGTAAAATACCAAAATTTACCTACATAAAATACCTATATTATCTTTTTCAGAAAGAACAGCTAAAGGCAATACTTTATTCAACCAACCATAGGTAATTGAATAAATTGAAGAAGATTGAGAAACCATGGGAACTAGTGTTAAAGAATGTCTCTGGGATGGAAAGCAGAAGCCAGAACCAAAGACAGTTAGACACTAGATAGGGAGTCTGCTATAAAGTCTTGATTAGATAGAAATTTGGGGCTTTGTCATGAATTATAGTGCAAAAGCATAGTCAACCCAATAATAACCATCCTGTTCTCAAATATTAATCCACTATTTACAACACTGGCAAGATGACTCCTGTAGGGGTAAATTGTATAGGAACAATGAAGTCTGAAATATGGTAGGGTATACTGCCTGGAAGGGTGCTCTGAAGAGAAACATATTGAGAGGACCTACATAGCCTGGGGACAGATAAATTAGTCAAGAGTAGGGGTTTGCAAACTACTGCCCAAATTTGGCAGCCTGTTTTCACAAATAAAGTTTTATTGGCACAAAGCTGTATCTATTTATTTGCCCATTGTCTATGGCTGCTTCTGCTACAGTGTCAGAATTGAGATCATATGGATTACAATGCCCAAAACATTTACTCTCTGGCCCTTTACAAAGTTTTCTGACCCCTGAACAAGAACATGACCAAATAAAGGGCTGATGAGTGGTGTAGGAAGAGAAATTTCCTGCTATAAGATTTTCACTTGGGAAAACCTGATGATTGAGGTATTCAAACTGGAGAAAGCATAACTCTCTAAAGAAGCATTAAAAATGGGAAATCTAAAGTGAAAAGTTGCGATTCAATTTTCTAAGCCTCTACACTCTGAAATTGTGGTTAGAAGAGGAAGATCTAATCAGGAGAGTGGTCATCGCCAGAGATTATGGTCAGTGCTGAGCTTTGGAATGTGGGTTGAATCAATATTTCTCCTCTGGGTACCTAGGTCAACATTGTGAAAACTCTGCTGATTAATTATTTTTTACCATATTAAGGTTGTTTTCATTTCTGCATTCCCTTAGGGTAAATCTCAGTCTTTTAAGTAATAGTTTGAGAAGACTTACACATTCTGGTTCCTGTTGTTGTTTACAATTCCTATCTCAACTATTGCCCTTTTGTCCTTGCAAAACAGAGCTTCAGCCAGTCACTTCTGTCTTTTAGTTTTCTGTTTAAATGCCTCTTCCTGATGAGAACCTTCTCTAACCCTCAAATTGAGTTAGTTCCCCCACCCCACATATATTTCCACATCTCATATGTTCCTCTCATAACACACAGAATTATAGCCATTTCTGTATTCTCTTTATGGCCAGAAAAGCTTTAGGAGGATAAGAGACCATGTTTGTCTTGTTCACAGCTCTATGCATGGAGCTTGGCTTGTGCAGATAATTAATAAGTATTTGAGAAATAAATTATAAACAAATAAATTTATGAAAAAGCTTTGCAAATGCTACCATCGTGGTCATTCTCATTGTCAATATAAAATGTGGCATTTCATAAATTGTATTTGTATCATGCTCTTGTTTAAGATAAAATATTTGGGAAAATAGCCTATTACAAAAAAAAATTACATTTGCATTATGGGCTTCATATAATGACCTATATGAGAACCCAAACTTAATTATATTACGCCAGTGTTTTGATGATTAAACAAGATAACTATATAAAGTGCTCAGGACAGCACCTAGCCCCTATTATGTTGCTCAGTAACAGCTAGTCACTATTAGCACAAATCCCTCCCATCTTTATTTTTTGTCTCCTAAGGAGAAGGGAAGAAAAATTAAAATACTGACTCTGGAGAATTCAGTCCACTGTATAGTCATAATGATAATTTTCAGTTTGTCTGTGTAGATTATTTAACTTTGAAAAGAGAACTGCTTGCAAAGAAAATCATCATGGGGGTTAAAATTGGTTGCACATGGCATATAGAAGAATATACCTGGGTAATCTTGGTGTTCCTCATAAATTCTCAACTCAATTAAATTTCTTCTTAATAATTTAATGCTCTATTGCAAGATAGTGTGATGAATTAGAAAGTGGGAATTATTCTAGAGCAGTAATGACATTTTGTATTTATCTTTTAGAAGCTGCAAATTTCTCACAGTCTCTTCAGCCTTTACCATGTCCTTGAGGTTTAGTGCCCTTTTCAGAGATTTTTTTGGCAGATATTATTCTGCCCCTCAAGGAAAAGTAAAGACAATAAGACCAGAGATTGAGTGTTGAGTGACAAAGTTTTACTGCCAAGTAGAAAATCCGATTAATTGAGCACAGGGTCCAGCACTGGAGGGTGAAGTTCAGGGAGGAGGAAAGTGAGGTTTCTAATGACTGAATGTTGCAGACTCTGTTCCATACTAACAAAGCAAAGGAGTGCTGCTGATTGGTTGGTTAGGTAAGCACTAGACTGACTGGGAGAGGTCAGCTGCATATGTGGACTGTCTGTCTTGGAATTACAGTGTATCCAGCTACCTTTGTTGCCTTTTGACATACTCAAGTCAAGACCATAATACCAGGCAGGTCTCTCCCCATAGTGGCAGTTTCATTGGAGAGATGAAGGTATGTCATTACTGTTAAAATATAGTAAAAGAAACTTTAGGCAATTTTAACACAAATCTTTTGCTATGGTAGATGTGGCAAAAGATACTTATGATTGCTTACAACAAGGTTCATTATAAGAAACAATAATTTTTCTCTAGTAAGGTGACATATCCATAGTCAACCTTATTTAACCAATCATAGTCAACCATAGTCAATTGATAGAAATAAAGATTATCAATTATATTCCACAATAAAACTTCATAAACTCTTAAATAAAAATATTTATACATATACATGAGCATAATATGGATAGTGAACCAAGTTCTTTTTGTGTGTGCATGTCTCCTGAGATGAAAATAAAGATTTAGAAACTGTACTGACTACACGATCAGTACACAATTTAATGTGTACTATGTAAGTTATGAGAGAAAAAAAAAATAACCAAGAGAGAATTCTTTTGGATTTCTGTTGTGATCTTTCACCCTTTTTATTTGTTAGTTGTTTGTTTTCTGGCCTTATAACTGATGTGTGAAAATGTTGTTAGTGTTCCCACAATTCATGAGATGACCTGGTTTTTGCAAACTTCCTCTGGAAGGCTCCCATCCTTTTTTTTTTTTCATTATCTCTTCTAGTTTCCCAAATCTCTATTTAATCACAGAATATTTTAGTGTAGTAGAAAAATGAGCCTGCCAAAATTTCAACCAGAAAAAAATGTAGGGGCATACCTAGGAATATAAGATATAATTTCTAATATTCCTAACATCTTTTTTACTCACTTCACCATTGATTGACTACTTCCAGGGAGAATATACAGTTCTCAGCTTTGTAAATTTCCATTCTTCCTACAAAGGTTAGTTATATATAAATGAATTTATTGGCAGTAGGTTAACATGCAAAATTTAATACCGTGTTTATTTACTGTTGAGGTGCTGTGTGTAAATATTAAAAACAATAGAAGAAGGATCCTTCTATTTAAGAAACAGGAGAAGAAACATTAGTATAAGTAGTAAAGCTGAGCCAAAATAGCTGACATATTTCCTAGGGAATCCTTAAGAGCATTTTTGTTTTCTGGTTTTGGAGAAATAAATTGCTAGTATTTTTCATTTTGGCCTCAACCCCTCTTCCTTCAGCGAAACCTCCATGCTGGGTAACATCTCAAAGAGCACTGAGCAGTGAGCCGAAGCAATATGCATTCCCACTGCTCATAGCCTAGATTGTTCACAGTTGTTATTTTTGGCAAGGACTCATCTTTAGTCAAACTCAATATTAATGTCAGGAGAACACGGAAATATCCTTTTTTTTAAAGTGTATGTAGTCATGCATGACAAAGGGAAGGACCCCAAATTAGACATTGTCTCCAGGACAATTTTATGAATTACCCTACTGATGAACACCACATTATTAAGACACAAAGGACAACTACAGTGAGGAAACTGGAGTCAATATTGACCGCTCCTTGGCTGTACTCAATACCACACCATGCTGACACTTGAAAAAGTTGTACAACATTGTTTTGAACAGTAGAGGCAACCCAGACATGTCAGGGAATCCTCTGGGTGACTTGGAGGTTCTTCACATCACATTCTCTGTTAATATATGACTCCAGGTAATAGTAAGCTGGTCATTAGCTAGGTTTATGCAAAAGCTGACTGCACAGTACTCCTGAGGGTTTGCCTTAACTTATGACTTGGTATTGTCACAATTCTTCTGCCATTGACTTCTTTACCAGCCTGAACTATATTTTAAATTCTTTTGATTTTAGACTTATGGTTTAAGAACTAAAACTAATGAATTTTTTGCAGCAAGTACAATTTCCAATTATTGTTTGGAATGCAAAAGAGAAAATAGAGATTGTAAATAGGGAAATGGAAAAGGAAACCATGGAGGGCAGTGAGAATAACTAACTATGATACTAAGAAATAACTTGCCAGAGACATAATGGGAATGAATGGAGATTCTCAAGCATTAATAAATGCCTTACCCGTGCTTTTAAGAAGACAGGATTTTGAAAAGCTCTGAGTTAAAAGGCTACATTTGTAAAAATGGATGGAAAACTCTACTGGCTTTAAGTATGTGAAATATTCTCTTGTGTAATTGACTAGTCTAATTAAAATGGAAAAGCCTTAGAGAGAGAATCGAGCAGAAAGGAAATGGAAAGGAAGTTCAACATAAAATAAAGACCTGCATAATCTACGTGAAAAGACAATGGAGCCTCTGCCTGTTCAAGGGCAGCACTTGATGTCGGCCAAGAATAGACAGGTTGTCCAGAATGGAGACAGAACTTCACTGTACTGGCAAGATATTTCAGCCACATGTTTACTGTGATCTGCCTTGAACGTTTATGGAAAAGTGAAGGAAAGAAAAACAATTAACAAGTTTGACCTACTTTCTTAGAAAAAATGGACAATTTCCAAAGTCCAAAATTCTGTAGGGACTTCACATGAGTAGAATATTGAAGATATGAAACATTAGAAGGTAGAATGATCTATGTCACCACATATACTTCAGATGCTTAGATATCATATGCATTTTAAATTATGTTTAAATCTTGTAAGAGAACAACGAAGCTGAAAAGGGAATAAGAGGAGTGAGGGTCACATGAAAACATAAAAACAGTACAGGAAACTGGACAGGAGGAAGAAATGAAAGGGAAAGTAATGAGGACATAAGCCAAGCTTGAGTCCAAGTTTACCTGTGTTACCCAGGCCTTTTCAGGCTTCATTCCAGAAAAGCACATCTGTACGTCTCTCTGGCACACAGCCCTGTGTGTCCTAGGTACTCAATAAATATTTGTTAATGATGTTATTTCTTATCTGTCCATCACCCTTCAGACAAATTTCATTTCCAAACATCTCCTTCCCATCCAAGAAATCATTATGTTTACAATTTGGTGTCATAAAGTGATTGCTCCAAAACACTTGACCTATTAAAACAAAATTTAATGCAGGAAGAGGACATAAAAGAATGAGTTTCTGAGGTAAAACCTGTCTCACATTACCTATACTCCTTTCTGACTATCAGTGGTGAGAATCTGACTGAATAACAATCAAAATTTTGCTTTTTCCTGCAGAGAGACTAACATACTTTCCAAAATACGTTTATAATCTGTCATAACACACACTTAACTCTTTTGAGCCATATAAAATGCCTGCTAATAAACAATCCCAAATAAATACGTTACTTTTAGCACTGTGAAATGACTATTTATCCAAGGTAAATGACTATTTATCCAAGGTTTACAAACGTTATTTGGGTGTTCAGCCACACAGAATGATAATTACCAATAATTACCACTAAGAACTAATGTTAATAATTACCACTAAGAACTAATGTTATATTTAAGGCCGTTTAAACATAGAAAAAAAAATGTGTCAACATATTCTGCTGTTAATACTCATCTTGAACTAAAGTGCCTGTAATATTTTCTTCAAAGTGTTTTTCTGTTTCTTTAGGTTAGTATAGTTTTATAGTTTGATAACATAGGAACCTATGTTTGCATTCACTTGTTCTGCTTCTAGATGTTTAACAGTTATAAATACTTATTACAATAAATTTACATCTTCACTTCCAACTTCTTTGTGACTAGAGATAGGTTTGAAATACACCTAAAGATGGCTTGTTAAGACTGGCATTGTATTTTTATGTAAGTATAGGATAATTTTTTAAATGATTTTAGCTAAGTAAATGAGACAGGATTTTTTACAAACTTTTTTTAATTTATGAGTCACAAAAATAACTCTTTAACTGGGAGAATTTGTGTGAATTGAAATATTACAGTCTCTATCTTTAGACACTGATATCATTATACATGCAGATTTTTTTCTTTTCAGATATTAAAGTAATATAATTATAGCCTCTCAAATGATCCTTATGAGGATTTAAGTGCTTTACTATTGCCCTATTATTGCACCTCACATTTTTCTTATTATGTGGGGAAAAAGGCACATAATTAGTTTCTAGTAGGGAATTTCCACTTTTATTTATGAATATTATCAGCCTATTATACCATCCAAATAAAAGACTATTTACTCCCTCAACTTTTGCATATATAAGAATCAAAATTAATTGTTTTTATTTTAGAGCTTGTTTATTCTGTGATCCTAATAGTTTTGCGAAATAATGAAAACCATTTTCCATCTGCTTGATATCTTGAAAGGTAATTTTACAAAATGGTAAAAAGGAACCATACAAGGTATTAGCTTTACTACATTCTGCGTTCTAATAGACCAACGACCTAGAATGCTAAAAGTTTTCCTGTACCTGACACAAATTAACTAGAAACAATGCCATTTTACTTCATTTTCATACTTATCTTTTTTTTCCTTTTCTTTCTTTCAAATTATGAAATTGTGTTGACTCTTTGGCCTAGAGTCAGTCATTTCTTCTTCAGTGTTTCAAACCTTAATTCCAAATTAGTCCCCACACTCAAGCTGACATTGTGAGTATCCTTTTCACTACACAATGTTTAAAGAGCTCCTTACCCTAAAATATTAACCCCACGCCTTATCATTTCACCATTAATTCCTTTGTCATGGTTAACTTCTTAAATCCTACAGAGCCACTGTTCTATAAAACACAATGTGGGCAATGCTGCTCTAGTAAACCCTTCTGGAAAGGACCATACTATAAGTTCTTTTTAGCAAACATTTTTTGCCGCTTAATACTTCAATGCACATCAGTATGCATATCATGTAGACCTTCAGGAGAGAAGGCTTTAAGGAACTGATAGTTCCAACTTATTTTTTTTTTTTTTTTTTTTTTTTTGCGGTACACGGGCCTCTCACTGTTGTGGCCTCTCCCGTTACAGAGCACAGGCTCCGGATGCGCAGGCTCAGTGGCCATGGCTCACGGGCCTGGTCGCTCTGCGGCATGTGGGATCTTCCCGGACCGGGGCACGAACCCATGTCCCCTGCATCGGCAGGCGGATTCTCAACCACTGCGCCACCAGGGAAGCCCCCAACTTATTATTATATTATAAAATTCTATGGTACAAAACCTGTGTCATGCTCTCCTCCGTATTCCTACATATTACCTAATATCATGAAGCAGAGTAGAGTGTTAAAAGCAGGGATGTTAAAGACAACTGCTTTGGTTTGTATCCTAGCTCTGGTAATTTCTAGCATATGATCTAGATGAATTACTTAACCTTTCTTTCTCTGAATGAGTTACCTCACCTGTGAAAGGTAATAATAGTGCCTAATTCATGTGGCTGTGGTGAGTATTGAAGGATATATGTAAAATGCTTGCAACAGTGCCTGGCATGTGTAAAATTCACTTAGATTTTGTAATTATTTGTGCATAGAAGGTGCTAAGTAAGTGTAAGGCATCAGTAATTGAATATGCAGTGGTGATTCTTACATTGTTTTCACCTTTACTGAAAACTTTTAGCAACTGCAGAAAGAGAGAATAAATTTTCAAAAATTAGTATACAAGAAGATTGACCTAAGAGAAGGGCTACCCTGACAGGATTCATGAGAGATGTGGACAGCACGGAACACAGAGAGAATCCCTGGATGATTGGGGAAACACAAAGAATTAAAAAGAAGCCACAGTAGGAGTTTTCTTAGGTGCAACTTAACTAAGGATTTCTACAATACTTTAATGTGGAGAGATTTCAGATTAAATCCCTTTTGAGGGAAGAGAGTGATAAAGAAACAAATGCACCATATAAAATGATGTAAGGTTATTGAAATTTCCTAACAAAACTCACTGATTTTTATCTCTAGCTTATCTCTGTAATTATAGGTAATCACAGAGAATATACTGTTTATCATATTTTTCTATATGTACAAATACATCTATATATAGTGTTTTATTATGTCTTCTGGGTTGGTTTCATTCATCCTAAATTTAATTTATAAGGTACCTTCTATGGTCTTTAGTAAAAGCCTTTTTTAGTGTGATAGATCAGGACAACTGACTGAGCACATGCATCTCCTTCCTGCTCCAAATTTCTAGGAAAGGCAGAAAAAATACTTAATTACAGATTTGGAACACAAGACGTACACTTCATGGACCTCAAAGTCTGAACATATCTTGAGAG
The DNA here is from genome assembly GCF_964341445.2 of Mesoplodon mirus. Taxonomy (NCBI): domain Eukaryota; kingdom Metazoa; phylum Chordata; class Mammalia; order Artiodactyla; family Ziphiidae; genus Mesoplodon; species Mesoplodon mirus. The sequence continues at coordinate 52,732,906 of NC_138990.1, read as the reverse complement.
GCAAAAGCAACTAAACATTTCACAGGAGTGGGTTTGTGTAAATGATAAAAGCAGCTACTTGCTTAGAAGCAGCAGCTGAGGAATCAGGGAGATCTCTCAGGCAGCCATCAGGGTTATGGCCCAGGTACCTGTAAGAGAAACAACCAGACAGGTTACTACACCTCAGTCAGCAGGCAGCAGACAGGTGGGTGCCCAGGAGAGAATATAAAGAGGGCAGTGCATCCCATACCCGGAAGATTAGTTACAAATGCATATTTTGTGCCACCCCGATCATCACTGGAGTAATCTTCATGAGGGCAAAGAGGCTGACTGTTTTGTCTTTTGTTGGGATTTCCATGCTAGAAAAATGCCTGGTATATTATAGGCACTTAGTAAATATTTGTTAAAATAACTCACACATTTTTGCAAAACAGGTTGTAGAAAGGAAAGAAGTTGCCATTTAAGTTTGGCTGTCCATGTTTTACATCACTTCTATATATAAGCTAGAATTGAACATTTTGTGAAAACTTGTGGGATTCAAGTATTCTTGGGAGATGTAAAATTGTTAATGAGTATTTCAAACACCAGATACTTCTGCCAAACTTAGGTAAAAAAAAAAAAAAGATTCCATTATTTAGCTGCTCTTCTTAGGAATGGTCATAGTGTGAGTGCCACAAAGATTGGTGGCTGGGGTTTATTCTCCTTCACATCTCAACATCCTGACAATAGGGTCCAGCCCAAGATAGGCCATCAATAAATGTTTGGTGAATTAATATTTGAATGAATGAGTAACTTTGTTTCCCAAGAAGTGCAAATTCATGTTAAATTATTCTCTCTGTTTTTTGCCTTCACAGTTTTTCCTCCTAATTTGTTTGTATATTCCAAATGCTCTAAGCACTTAGGCATTCAGACTTTTTAGCATATATATTATCTCTTTGAGCAGAAATTAGCTACAGGGTAAAATGTCTCTGCTTCTGGCTAGCGTTTGTTATCTACTTTCTAAACATCTTCAGAGAGCTTAAGACTCTGGGAGGAGACAAACCGGTTAACAAATACCTGCAATAGCATTTTGTACTACTGAGTGATAGAAATGTGCTTAGGTTCTGAGGAAGGCAAAGGAATAGCAGAAATGCTTCAGGAAGGTGTTAATGATGACTAGATATTTGTAAAGCAATCCAGCAAGCAGGAAAAGCTGGCCTTCCTTCGGGTTTCTGGGAACAGGTTGGCATATTCTGTCTCAGGCATGGCAAAAGAAACAAACTGAACCCCGATGACTGGAGCCTTTTAGTCATTGCCTTATAAATATACCCAATGCACATTTCTAGAGAGTCTGTTATATTCTAGACTCTGGCAATAAAGCTGTGAAGACAAATCATTACCCTTATGGGCCTTATATTCTAGTGGTCAAGACAGACCTTAAAAAAGAAAAAAAAATGTATAGCATGATAAACAAAAAGTAAACACTAAGAAAAATAAAGCAAGTGAGAGGAATAGAAAATATCAGAGGGCGGTCAGGGAAAATGACGTTTATATACGATCATAAAGAAGAGAGAAATGAGCCAAGTGGATAGGACTGAATGTGATGGGGGAATGGGAGAATTCCAGGTGTGAGGGACAACCAATGCAAAGACATAGAGGCAGGAGTGTTCCTCGACAGTGTGATAAGAGAGAAGAGTGTAGATTTGGTCAGAGAGGCAATGATGCTCCACAGCCCAGGGGGACTTATAGGGCATAATGATAATTTGGCTTTCACAATGATGGAGTGGGAGGCCACTGAAGGATACTGAGCTGAGGAGTGGGACAATGTGACCTACATTTTGACAGGGTTCCGTACATGCTCAGAGAGGAAGGATAAGATCCAGGAGTGCCCTGAAGTCAGCTGAACAAAATGTTTTAAAGAAGATGGTGTGGTCACTTGTGCCCAGTGTCATCAATAGGTCAAGTAAAAGTTGCCTGAAATGGCCATTAGGTAAGGCAAGAGTGATGTCATTGCTAAATCCTCTAAAACTGCAGATTTTTGGTGAAATGTTGGGGGCAAATGACTAAATGGAGAAGTCATAGGGGAGGAAACAAAAAAGAAAATCTTCACAAATTTGTTGTGATAAATAGTATGGATGCAATTTTGAAGGGATCAAAGGCCATGGAAATAATTAATTCAGGAAAATATAGTGGTTTGTTTTGAATTTTTGGTAGGTGTTTTGCAAGCCAAGTGGCAGAAAGGTTGGAAAGGGTGATGCAAGCCTCAGAGTCCCAGAGGGAGGCTTTTCCAATGGGCCGTTCAAAAGATAAGCACAAGGATCAGGATGTTTTGAAAGCGTAAACCAATTTTCCCAGAGAAGACAAGTTAACTTTTTATATTGTGTCACCGTTAAAAATTAAATTTTTACTTGGCTGTGTTAATTTTAGCTAGCTTGTTATATGTGACACAATGCTGACCAACAAGGTGAGCTAGTTTTCTTATAGTGGAGACGGTTGGGTGATGGAGCCTCATTTCAAGACCCTAGTCCCCTTCCTGATCAGTGGCAGATATTTACAGGCTGATGGATTGAGGTTAGGAGTTCAGATAGTGATTAAGCTGCATCATTTTTTGTGCAAAGATAATAAACTCACACAGGGTTGGATGCAGTGCCCTTGGCCTCATTAGCACTGTTTTCCAACTTCTCCATGTATTCTGAAGAACAAATACATCTTTTCATGTTGTTTATAGTTTCCTTTGCTGTGCAAAAGCTTTTAAGTTTCATTAGGTCCCATTTGTTTATTTTTGTTTTTATTTCCAGGTGGGATAGGGAGGGTGGGAGGGAGACTCAAGAGGGAGGAGATATGGGGATATATGTATATGTATAGCTGATTCACTTTGTTATAAAGCAGAAACTAACACACCATTGTAAAACAATTATACTCCAATAAAGATGTTAAACAAAAAACAAAACTCTGTGAGCTACCAGGCCAGATAGAGATTTAAGAACCAGATTAAAATAAAAGGAAGTTTACGGGCTTCCCTGGTGGCGCAGTTGTTGAGAGTCTGCCTGCCGATGCAGGGGACACGGGTTCGTGCCCCGATCCCGGAAGATCCCACATGCCACGGAGCGGCTGGGCCCGTGAGCCATGGCCGCGGAGCCTGTGCGTCCGGAGCCTGTGCTCCGCAGCGGGAGAGGCCACAGCAGTGAGAGGCCCGCGTACAGCAAAAAAAAAATAAATAAATAAATTAAAAAAAATAAAATAAAAGGAAGTTTAAAAAAAAAAAGAGAACAAATAAATACACCCAGGGCTGCCAACTACTTTGATTTTTTTTATTCCTCTCAGTGTTTTATCTTTCATCTCCTTTCAATCAAATCCTATGTGTTTCTATTCTATTTAAAAAAGAAAAAAATAGAACTTCACAAAAGCATTTGCCATAAGGGTTCAGAAAACCCCCGACCAAGTGCCCCAGGCAGACTTGTCATAGCATGAAAAATTAGTCTGAGTCTTTGCCCTGCCCTGTAAAACTACAGGAGTTTCCCTTGACTCTTGTCTTCTGGACTTTCCCACAGGTGGTAAAACATTTTCCTTTTAAACTTCAGTTTGAGCAAAAAGTTTGTGGGCTCACAATGAAAATGAATAATACTTTATAAAATAGTTTAGGGGTGAATAGATTTTCAGAATAAATAACTTTTGTTTGAGACTTTTACTTAATGGATTTTAACCTTAAATTTGTATGGTAAGCTTTGTCATAAGACAGGGGCACAGACCCAAATATTTTCAGGGATCAGGCAGATATACTAATGAATGAAACTGGCTGGTATGTGACATTAGGGAGTGGTAGAACCTAGAGAAACAGAGAGTGCCTTCCCTCCCCAAGTCCTAGGAGGTGAGTGTGGGAATGGTGTGCTAGAATGAGAGGACAGAGACATCAAACTTCAAAATGCATGGAGAGGAAGTTGGCGTTTCATTGTTGGAGCTAAGAGCAGAATACAACACAGTAGTGATTGAAAGATAAAATAGTGGCTGGATAACACAAAGTGGAACCAGGTCAGTAGACACAGGGTGGGAAATCAAAGCTTAGGGTAAGTTTGGCATGATAATTCACTGGGCACAGGAATTCATATCTACAAAATGTTTGGCAGTCTGGGACCCACCTCCTATGGACATACCTAGGTTACCGACCAGGGTTCTTGGCCTCCGTAATCAATAGAAATTGGTAAGAGGCCAAGCAAGAAATTCAGGCAAGGCTTTACTGGGGCCCCTGCTGAAGCAGGAGGGAGTGAAAACAGGTTCCCTTGCTCACTGGCCGATGGTGGCGAGCTTGTCCCTTACATGGGGTGAGGACAGGAGCAGGTCCAGGGGTTGGGCTGGAGGAGTGGCTTAGGTGGTCTGCCCACACCTTTGGTGGTGGGTGTGCAAGGGGCATGTGCAGTACTCTGCTTTTGCTCCCAGCTCTTCAGAAGTGGCAGTTGGGTTTTTAGTCTTTTTGTATTCATAATTTGCCCCAACTATGTGTGCATGCAGTTATTTTTAGTCCCTTATAATTTCTTTGTATTTTGTTGCCATTTTGTTGCCCCGGTGCAAGCACTGCAGCAAAGGGTTCCAGGTCCCAGCCTGTCTCACCTGTGACCTTTATATAGATAATGAGCTGACAGACATTTTTGTGAAGAGCCAGATAGTAAATATTTAAGCTATGTGAGTGAGCTCTAGGGTCTCTGTCCCAACTCCTCAACTCTGTCGTAGTAGTGTGCAGAAGCAACTATTAAAAATGTGGAGACAAATGAGTTGTTCCAGTAAAGCCTTATTTATCAAAATGGGTTATGAATCAGATTTTGCTCATGGGCTATAGTTGGCCGAACCCTGTTACAGATGATGAAGTTGCTGCTGTTTCAAGAGGTGCTAACAATCACCTAATGTTTAATTTAGAGTAGTTTTTCTCTCTATTTAAAGCCACTGATTTCTGCACATTTGATTGGATATTTCTGGACAAACACAAGACAGTTCTAAGATAGTTACAACTACAAATAACCCTTCAAATTTTCTAGTAATTTTCATCACATATATTTATTCATTTATTCGCCCAACAAACATTCATTGGATTTCTATTTTACCCCAAGCGTAGTCCTTGGTACTAGGAATATAGGAACAAACAAGATACATAGATACAAGTTCCTGTTGTTAAGGATAGTTACAGTTTATTGGAATTGTGATTTAATAGGTGAACATGAAAAATGACGTCTTGGGTCACTTCTGTCAGAAAGTGTGGAAATTCCCTGGAAACTTTTCCCCTGGCACTCAGGAAAGAACATATCTTGAGAAAAATAAAGAACTGAAGGAGGGGTGTCTGAGTAGAGAGCATTTCTGTGTGCACTCCTCTCATTGACTCATGTGAGGTCTAACTGCAGAATCAGGTCCTAAGCAACAGGAAATGGTCAGTTATGGCTCCTGATCTTCAGTTGGTACTGGTACAGCAAAGAAAAGGGAGGGGCTCTCTCCAGCTAGGAACTTCCTTACCTGCTTTTTTGGTTGTTTTATTCTCATAGAAAATTTCATTATGATAGAATGGGGAGAGCTATTCTAAAATATGATTAAAATATGGATTTTTCTTGGGAGACGATGGCCAAATATTCTTTTTTAAAGTCATGATAATGATTTCTCGTCATGATCTGAAAGCAAAGAATAAACTGGTTAAAATGCTTGATAGATCCCGCGATATCAGTGCCAGTGCTTAGCAAAAGAGCTGGGGGCTAACGTGCCCCATAAAGCCTTCCATAGTAAAAGTGATGATAGTTTTAGTAAAATAAAATAGGATGATGGCCAAAGTGAAGATTTACTACAACTTCTCAAACATTATAATAGCAAAAAGAGTGGGATGGATTTTTTTTTCTATATGATACTTCAGCAGCCCACAATTCTTCCTTCTGTTATTTTCAAAAATAAATCTTTCACAGTTCTTAAATGTGTCACTTTCTCATTGTAACTGTGCAGCATTATAGTTTGAGATAATCAAGAACCCTGAAGGCAAGTACTTTTCAAAATTTTTAGATCAAGCATGAGAACATAACCCTTGTGAATGTCATTTATGCTATATTTCTATCATGGTATCAATTATTTATGTACAGTCTCTAATCTTGATGCATTTTTCAGTGAAGGAATAGTTGTACAATGGATGTGCTTGCAGGATGAGCACAGATATTTATAATGGGATGGAAATTGCGTGGTTACGTGAGGATAAAAAAGAACTGGAAATATTCCTAAAGTACAATAAAAGCTTTGAATATCTCAATTCAGTAGGTACTTCTTATACTGTGATTTTTACATATAGATCTAAAAAGATTATTAAACACATAGATGAAAGAAATCTTCCTTTCTAGTTGGTTTACTATCTGACAATGGGGACACTGCTTGGGTGGTTTAGTTTGATTCATAAAATGGAATAAGACAAAGTCTGATTACTTTGCTTCATTTAATGAAATATCAGTTTAGTTATTTGATCATTACTAATCTTTTTACTTTTCAGCTTCTTTAAATAATTGTTCAAGCAGGTAATGAGATTTTTAATCTGTCCTATCATAGAGCAGCTACACAACCTTTTTTAACCTACTTGCATGGGCAAATTTGATTTTACATATATATAATATATATGCACACACATACTCTACTATATTTAAGGTGACATATATTATTATATTAATTAATTAATATATTAAGGTTTTATAGATATTGCTTTGAACATAGTAGGAGTTTAATAATTTAGTTGTTGAAACAAGAAATCAAAAGAGATGAAAATTTAAACTCTGATTTAACATGAATGCAAGTAGCATTTTTGGAGTAGATCATTGTCACCATCCTTCATTATCGTTCTTGGGGAAAGGCTATATTTCATGTTAGCAACAATTCAACCAAAGAATTTTTCATGAGGCTTGAACATTGGAAATTTATCTATGTTAAATGCTATGAGGTTCTACTTTAAATGAGTTCTGAATGTAAAAGTTTTAGCCTTTAACATTTTTGTAACTTTGATGATCTTGCATATATTTTTAAGTTAGGATTTGCTGATTCTTTTTGTTGATGTAAATATGACACCCTCAGGTAGTAAAAGTGTACATAGTTCATTTTAACACGGTTTGAAGATATGTGTATATTTTGTTCTCCGATAAGAAAGATTTGAAGGAACACCAAGATCTTTATTATATACCTAATTTTACATGAGGTTTATGAAACACTGTTTTTTTTTTCCACTTTAACGTTTTGAATATATTCTAGATTTCATCACCAGCAATACATATGGAGAGGACTAATAGGTAAAATAAACAAATCCCTAATTAGTTTCTCTTATGCAAATATTTTCTGGACACCTATTTTCCATGAAGTATTATGCTTGACATTTTAGTGAGCACCTAGAAGACTAAGATGTTATTTGTTCCCAGTGGAAGAAATACAGCTAAAGAATAAATAGAGATATTATAGGGCAAAAGATAACAGCTCTGGGAGAGGAACAATTCAGTGCTATGGAAATTCACAAGAGTAAGCAGTTATAGTTTTATTAGGTGGAGGATGGATCAAAAGGGTTTTATAAAGAGTGTGACATTTGAGAATGACCTTGAAAATGAATAGGATTTCAAAAAACAAACAATAGGCAAGAGACTCCTAGGGGCTGAGAATAGCATGATAAAGGAAGAGACAGAAAAGTGAGGGCTGTGTTCAGGAATGTGTATAACAGGCAACCTATACAAATTGGGGGGGTGCAGAGGAAGATTAGGCTTAAGATGTAGGCACTGTGGATGGGCCTTAATCTATGTGTCTGCACTTAATTCTTTGTCAATTAAACGCAGTAAGATGTTTGTTTTATTTATTTTTATTTTTTTGCGGTACGCGGGCCTCTCACTGTTGTAGCCTCTCCCGTTGCGGAGCACAAGCTCTGGACACGCAGGCTCAGCGGCCATGGCTCACGGGCCCAGCCGCTCCGCGGCATGTGGGATCTTCCCGGACCGGGGCACGAACCCGTGTCCCCTGCATCGGCAGGCAGACTCTCAACCACTGCGCCACCAGGGAAGCCCTTATTTTTTTTTTTATTTATTTTTATTTTGTTGTTTGTTTTAGTAGTGGATTGTTATAATCAGAGCTGTGACTTTGCAAAAGTGTTTTCCCTGGTTTGTTTGAGATATATTAAGGGCACCTTTGGAAAGGAGAGTTTAGTGGAGAGCTCACATTTACAGAGGATATTTGAGGAACTAGGATGGCTTCAATGTTAGTAGCATTTAACTTTTTGAATTTACCGTTTGGTGTCTGGACCTTTGCCTTGTAATCATACAAAAAAGAGATGTTTCAGTGTGTCAGAGTTGATCTCTTAAATATGCAGATAGGAATTTTTTTAAATTTATTCATTTATTTTATTTTTTTGGCTGCGTTGGGTCTTCATTGCTGCACATTTTTTTCCAAGGGACCAAGAAGCTGCTGGAGGTTTGGCTCTCCAGGCAGCAACCCGACGCAAACCAAGGATCTGGCGATCTTGGCACCATCCCAAAATCCGAGTGGGACATACTTTTGAAGAAAGTGCAATGTTCAATCATAAGTGTGACAAAAACTGACAAGCAGGAAGCTTATGTACTCAGTGAGAGTAGCATATTTGTCTTCAAGAGACGTTTCATGTTGAAGACATGTGGTACCACTCACTTGCTGAAAGCACTGATTCCCTTGTTGAAACTTGCTAGGGATTACAGTGGGTTTGACTCAATTCAAAACTTCTTTTATTCTGGTAAGAATTTCATGAAGCATTCTCACCAAGTGTACCCACACCGGAATTTCCAGGAAGAAATAGAGTTTCTTAATGCAATTTTCCCAAATGGGACAGCATATTGTATGGGACGCATGAATTCTGATAGTTGGTACTTGTATACTTTGGATTTCCCAGAGAGTCGGGTAATCAATCAGCCAGATCAAACCCTCGAAATTCTGATGAGTGAGCTTGACCCAGCAGTTATAGACCAGTTCTACATGAAAGATGGTGTTACTGCAAAGGATGTCACTCGTGAGAGTGGAACTCATGACCTGATACCAAGTTCTGTCATTGATACCACACTGTTCAATCCTTGTGGGTATTTGATGAGTGGAATGAAATCTGATGGAACTTATTGGACTATTTATTCACATCACTCCAGAACCAGAATTTTCTTATGTTAGCTTTGAAACAAACCTAAGTCAGACCTCCTATGATGACCTGATCAGGAAAGTTGTGGAAGTCTTCAAGCCAGGAAAATTTGTGACCACCCTGTTTGAAAATCAGAGTTCTAAATGTCGCACAGTGCTTTCTTTGCCCCAGAAGACTGAAGGTTTTAAGCGTCTTGATCGCCAGAGTGCTATGTTGAATGATTACAATTTTGTTTTTACCAGTTTTGCTAAGCAGCAGCAACAACAGCAGAGTTGATTAAGAAAAATGAAGAAAAAACACAAAAAGAGAACACACATAGAAGAAAGTAGTGGCTGCTTTTTAGATATTGATACCAAGGGCCATGTTTTCCATAACCACCACCTTGTAGCTGCAGAAAACCCTAGATGTAATGATAGTGTAATCATTTTGAATTTTACGTATTATTATATCAAGGAGTTAGATATCTTGAATGAATGCTCTCTTCTGTGTTTAGGTATCCTATGACACTCTTGCTGTGAAATTGAAGTGCATGTAGAAAAAACCTTTTGCTATATGAAACTTTACAACACTTGTGAAACAGTTCAATTTGGTTTATGCACAGTGTAATATTTCTCCAGGTATCGTCCAAAATTCCCCACAGACAAGGCTTTCGTCCTCATTAGGTGTTGGTCTTAGCCTAACCATCTGGGACTGTTATATTAAATTGCTACCAGGATTTTACATCCAGTTACCTCCACTTTCTAGAACATATTCTGTACTAATGTTATTGAAACCAATTTCTCCTTCATACAAATGTTTTTGCAGCACCAATCAAAGTTCTTCTTCCACGAGTCGAGTCCTCTAAGAAAATGACTGCAGTTATCCATTTTGTATATTATTATCTCACTGCTTCCTATAGTTGTATGACTTTAATTGATTTGTTCCTCACCATGGTGTCTCCCCTCTCAACCACACCCCCTTCTTAAAGCAATACACTCTTACACTGTGGGTTTATACTAATCTTATACCCCAGAGGGGGAATGGGGGGATGGACCCTGGGATTAATTTTCTTTTAAGGTCAAGGGAATTTGGCGTTTTTCATTACCATGATCTCTTTTGGAATAAGCTGTTGTTGATTAGCAAAGAAGGTGTAGGTTGATACTAGGGAATATTGACAGAACTGTATGGAAACCGTATGCCATTCTGTGCCCCCCATTAAATGAGATTAGCTTCTCATGAGTGCCATGCCTTTATTAACTTGCTAAGTAGTAGTATAAAAGAATTATCACTAAATTTGTTAGCAAGGAGATTTAAGATGAAGGTTATATTGGATTCAACAAGTCAAGTCACCTCAGATGATTCACCTTAACTTTTACTTTCATAACCATTTCCACTAATTTCTATTAATGATATAAACTTTGGTTCAAAGCAGAATTGAAGTCTTGGCCATCTTGTGACTTAAAAATTTCTGTGACTTTGTGATGCATGTGATAGTGTTCTGACGGTTCCTCTTACTGGTATTTCTTTCACCTTGGAGTAGCATCAAGTGATGAACGAGAACTGTTCAGGTTATTCAGACATACACAGTGAAGCAGAGTGCTATCCGTAAAACATAACATACAAAATTCCAAAATGGTCAATGGGAAATGACTAGAAATACAGGCTTAGAAGAGTTGGCATCTTTTAGCTGTATTTGCCAACATGGATATTTAAGCAGCTGAGAAAAGAGCAAAGTTGACTCAATTTTGTATTTCTTCTTGTCCTCAAACAATTTTTGATTCTTTCTGGATTGATGCAGTGATGTTTTTGTTCCTTCTGTATTTATAAATGAAACTTTTTTTTTTAGTGTTTCTAAACATAAAATCTACTTGGTTTGAAATCAAGTGGTTGGAACACTTTTAACTTTTATTTTAAACATGTTGTTGATTCAAAGCTTTATTGAAGAAGCTTTCAATCAATGGATGGGTCCAATTCTGTAATTAGCACACAGTTTTATTGCTAATGTTTTGATGCTATTATGAAGACCAGTGCTCAAAGTGGATTTTGTTCTTGAACAGTGTCCCAGTAGATTTGATGAACATTTATTGGCTTGAGGTCTGATTTTTTTTCACCCCTAACAGATTTAAATTTCTATTTAATGTTGAAAAACTGTGCAAATTTGTATGGAACAAAGCCTAGAAAAATGAAAACTATAGATTGAATACCAGAAAAAGGAGGATGATCAAATCTTTAGAAACTTTTTTTTAATTTATTTTATTTTTTTGCCCACTTTATTGAGATATAATTGACATAGAGCACTGTATAAGCTTAAGATGTAAGCATAGTGATTTGATTTACATGCATCATGAAATGATTATCGTAATTAGTTTAGTAACTATCCATCATCTCATGAAAGTAGAAAATTAAAGAAACGGAAAAAAAAGTTTCCTTGCAATGAAAACTCAGGATTTATTCTCTTAACAGCTTTCATATATAACATATGGCAGTGTTAATTATATTTATGATGTTGTACATTACATCCCTAGTACTTATATTATAACTGGAAGTTTGTACCTTTTGATTGCCCTCATCCAGTTCCCCCGCCACCCACTCCACCAGCCAACCCCTACCCTCACCTTTGGTAACCACGCATCTGATTTCTTTTACTATGACTTTGTTTGTTTTTGCAATATAATTGCCAAATGTAATTGATCATTACTGATGGAGAAGGCACAGAGTTAAATCTGCATAACAACCATACCTGCCTTTGTTTACTGTGCTTTGCCTAATAACTTCGCATAACTGGCTCCCTCACTCCCAAGTCTTCTTTTGTCTTTAGCTGGAGATGGTATTTAAGGTGGTGGCCTGAGCCATTTCAGGGAATTACCCAGTTTTCCTGGGTATATCTCCCATATGTGTAGGAGGTATGCATGTTATTAAACATATGTTTGGTTTTCTCTTGTTCTTCTGTCTTTTTTTTTACAGGGGTGGTCTCAGCCAAGAACCTAGAAGGGTAGAGGGAAAATTATTTTTTTCTCCCCTATAAAAGCATTACTGGTTAGATGTGGAGGAAAAGGAGAATTAATCAAAGCACTTTGGTTTGAATATTAGATGAATATTCAATATATATATAGTTTGATGGTGTAAGGAAAGAGTATCAGGATGGTGGTGAGGGATAGAGTAGACATTGAAAGTTCTTTCCTGGAAATATTTCATTTGATATACCTGTTAGATATCCAAGTGCGGTTGTCCAAAAGCAAGTTAGATATGTGAGTGTGGAACTTATGGTAGCGATTGTAATTACAGATATTATTATGGAGATAATCTTCAGATAAATAAATAACATATGATGGATTCAATTAGAGAGCTTGTTTTAAGAAAGTCTTAGGAAGAGATAGAAATCAAGGATAGAGCCCTGGTAGACTACCATATTTTGAGTTCAGTAGGGGAAGATGATTGACAAGGACATTTATCAATATTATGGACTGGAATGCTATATTAATTTTACAGTGATTTCATAAATCACCAAGATCAACCATCACATTCTGAAGATATTCCAGAGGACTTGGTCTTCCTGAGTCCTGTTAGCTTCTTTAACGTTCAAAGGTTTTTGTGACAACAAAGGAACATTCATGATTATTTATGCACTGCTTAGTGTTCAACATATTAATCTCACAAAACTAGTAAAAATTTAAGATTTCTTTAAACATTAAATAAATGATTTTCTTCTAAATATTGAAATGCTTTTTTACTTGTAGTACAAGACAAATGCAAAAACTTCATGTTTTCCCAAATATTAAAAAAGTTTATAATTTTATTTAATTTCTTCTGAAAACTGAACTGAAATTACAAGTCTAATGTACTGATGGCCTAAATAGTTCAAATATCTTAAAAATCTGTTAAAACATATGCACTTATTGCAATGATTACAAACCATATTACTGTATTCTTCCTGAAAGCTATAACAATAGAAAAGGTTATTATAATTTCAAACTGGCTACTTTTTATTATCATCATCATATCATAAAATAGTGATCATCATTTTTTACTCTTTTTGATATCTGTGTGTCTTACAGTTTTGGTAAGCTTTATAGGCGACAAGAATAAAGAATAAAAGAGTTGTAATCATTCCTTTCCCAAAGGAAAACTGGACTATATTTGTCCTTAAAGAAAATGTTGAGACAGATATCAATAAAATGATTTTCTCCTTCTAAATTTAGGATTCAGTCTCAGTAATATAATGGGCTAAATGTCTGTATTGTCCCATTGACATCGACTAACATCTAGAATACAAATTTTAAAAATCTTTTCATGAATTAATGAGCTAGCGGGAATGAAAGTAATTCTCAGATTAAAAGATTAAGCGAAGGTGGGAACATAGTCAGATAAGCAGAGCCTTGTGTCAGGTTTCTCAGTCTAAAGACGTTTGCTAAACAATGTGACTTTGAGTTTGGTTTGCACAGTCTCAGAGTACATAGGAAGCAAGAGGGCCCACACAAGTTGGATGATGTATAAAGAGTCTTGATCCATGAAGCTGGGAATAGAAAGTCTACAAAATTAGTACAAAAAGGAAAACAAAAATAAAACCATTCTACCACAAACAGAAATACAAGAATAATCTGTTATTTCCAGTCTATTTATTAAGAGGAGGAAGAGGATGGGGGGGAAGTCTCTGATAAGTTGGAACTAGTGAGTCTCAGCCAGTTTTTTGGACCAAATATATACCATGTGGTGCTCTAAAAACACTCATGGGAAGAAATTAGTTTAAATGACCCAGCATTGGTATTCTCTGTCTCCTAGAAGAAGAAATGCAGTTCTCTGCAGGAAACCAATTTTGTCCCATACCTCAAAGATTTTTCATAAATAGAGTTTTATGGAAAAATGATCATCTTGTACTAAAAAAATAAAGAAACAAAAAAGTAAGCAAACAGAAAAAGGGGAACACAGAGAACGAACAGTGTATGGTGTTCTTTTCCTTATTTAGAGGTTCTGATTCTTCTTACCTTCCTAGGTAAGGAGGTTGATATGAGTCATAGCCACAGACTACAATTAATTATAGCCTTTTCCCAACCTTTCTACAAATGTAGGGGAGGAAGTTTCAGGATGAGAAATTCCAGACAAACCCTTGATTTCAAGAAGTGGCCAAAACTCCATTCTCCCCTGTCTATGAGGTCCTTTAAATCCCCGATCTCCCTTCTAGAGATCAGATCACAGCCCCTTCTGCCTAATTCTGGTCTAAAGCTCAGCAAGATCATACATTAACCATTTTTCCTCTTTGCTTTTCTATCCTTTTATCATTGAAAAATGTGTTCATCTTTTTACTTTTTTTCTTTTACTCTTTGTTATGGATTGAAGATTTGCCTCTCCTCAAAATCCATATGTTGAAGGCATAATACCCAATGTAATGATATTTAGAAATGATGCCTTTGGGAAGTAATTAGGGTTAGATTAGGTCATAAGGATGGGCCCTCATGATGGGATTAGTGGCCTTATACAAAGAGGAAGAGAGAGAGAACTCTCCCTTTCCAAGTGAGAACACCAAAGAAAGGCCATGGTGAGGAGGTGAGGACATAGAGAGAAGTTGGCCACCTACAAGCCAGGAAGAGATTTCTCACCAGGAACTGAATCAGCTAACAGCTTGATCTTAGACTTCCCAGCATCCAGAACTGTGAGAAATAAATTTCTGTTGCTTAAGTCATCCAGTTTATGGTATTTTGATATGGCAGCCTGAGATGACTAAGACATATATTATTACACATTTGCTGGGTGTTTATAGTAAAGGAAGTATCCTCATCACCTATTGTCTTAATGAATAACTTTTCCTTGTTAATTTAGTGATAAATGAGCAAAAACAAGAACAATAAAACCAAGTCCTGGCTAAGGTACAGAAAGAATGTGAGTACTCTCCTACTAGGACTATAAATTGAAATTTCCTCTGTGAAAAGCATATTGGCAGTGTGCTCAAAACAATTTCACTTGCTAATCCCATCTCTCAGACTATATCCTAAGGCTAGAGTCAGAGATGTAAATGATTCACTTCCTGCTCATGATCCAGGCAGATTCCCTTATATGTTGTTAAAACAAACTCTTGGCCAGCATCTAAAAACATAAGACCAGCAGCATAAAATCCCCTCTAGCCAGCAGTAGCATGGCACATAGCTATGTTATTATTTACTATCCAATATTGGATAAGTTACTACAGAATTAACTTATCCCTATATGGATATTTACTCACTGATTCAATAAACATATGTGAAATCTGGCTGTGTGCCAAGTTTATATCTCTAGTCCAGACCACTTCTCTCATAGCCAGACTTGTGTAACTTTGGCCTACTAGACATTTCAATTTGAAAGTCTAATAAACATCTCAACTTAATATGCCCTGAACTGATCCCTTCTCTCCCCACAACTTCAAGTTGCTCAGGCTAAAATGCTAGGTCATCTTTCATCCCCAGCATTATTTCACACTTGACATTCAATACTTAGACAAGTACTGTCAGCTCCACCCTCACTATTTAACCACCTCTGCTGCTACCAGACTTTTAGATGCTCCCAGTATATCTCACCTGGATTAGTGCAAAAGCCTAACTGACTTCCTTATACATGCTTGGCACCTGCAGTTTATTTTCAGCACAGTCCACAGAGTGATAATTTTAAAACAAATCAGGAGAGGTTACTTCTTATGTCAAAACCCTCCAAAAAGCTCCCCATCCTCCTCAGCACAAAAGCCACTGTACTTTCAGAGGCATGAGTCCTACATGATTGGGCTCAACACCACTTCTGCCCTTATCTTCCAAAACTTTCCCCTGTGCCTTTTATGTTCAAAGCTATACTTGCTTCCTTGATATTCTTTGACTATATTAAACACAGACCTGCCTTAGGGCCTTTTATTCTTACTTCCCCTCTAGCCAGAATCCTCTTCTTGATATCCACAAGACTTATTCCTTCACATCTTCTAGTTTCTGCTCAAATATTATCTTTTCTGTAAGATCTTTCTTTTCCACCCTATATATAATTGCACACACTGCCAGCTCTCCTTTTCTCCTTGTGGTTCTTTATATTTTTTTCATAATTTATATACCTAATATATACTGTATATTTTCTTATGTAATTGCTTATTGATTAGGTTTTTTTCTGCTTCTACTGACTAAACAGAAAATCCATTTGTGCAAGGATTTTTTTTTCCTGCCTGCAACAAAACAGGTGTGTGCTAATTATTGGTTAGTGAATAAATGTGCCATGCACCAAGTAAAATAGTGACTTATTTTCAGCATCTACTTTTTTTATTATAATGTCCTACTAAAAAAACTTAATTCAGGAGGAAAACACACTGAAAATCTAATGAAATATTTTCAAAAATTTTTATTACAAGCTTCCTTGTTTATACTTGATATGGAAGTTGATAGCCTCTGGCTTCAAAATGATGATACAGACTTTGACAAGGAAAAATCACCTGGAGGCTGGTGGCTCAACTGCTTCAAAAACCTGGGACATCATTCTTGGTCCAAGACTTAAAAAGCCTTTACTTTCCCAGGGGGTGGTGATGGAGGAAATAGTGACTGAGATTCCCTTTCCACCAGTCTATAAAGAATGGAACTCAGGTTTAAATTTTGACTGATCATAGAAAATTAGTGTGACATATCTTGTACCATGTTTTGTTGTCACATATTTATACAGCTTATTATATTATTACATATTTATATTAGGATCTAAATTAAGAATTTTATTAAGCATAGAAATAATCCACATAGCTAGCCATTTGCATTTCCTGAACTTCCAGAACTCCAGAAGAGCTATGGCTCTGGAAGCAACCTCTCAATCATTAGATCCATTTCAACTCTCTGAAAACATTCTTGATCTTGATGTGTATTTTCCAAAAACAAAATGTCTTGTCATAATCACTAACAAATTTCTAAATTTAACCAACTTCCTATATAAATTTAGAAGAAAAATAATGCTCTATTTTGTTGTAAGCATGTATAAAATTGAACCATCTCTCAGGTGAAATTATTCTGAGGTTAAAAAAAATAGTGTTGTTTCCATAACTGAGCCCTTAGAAAGAAGACATAAAGACAAATGTTCACATTACCCACATTTATATTTTTGTCAGCATCAGCTGTTTCAAGAATAGAGACCCTTTCTGGGGCCACGGGGAGGGTTCGCTGATACATTTTCAGCACCAAGTCTAATGTTTGGCCCAGAAATATGTTTATTAAATGAGTGAATGAGACCCATATGCTCTTTTACTCTGATGGTTTATTATCATAACACATTCAAGGAGGAGCCAAGTGGCAGGTTGCATCCTAATTAGATGTTGCCAAGAAATTGAATTCTCATGATCCTTATATGCAGTGCTGAAAAACTTCGTTTGTTTTCTTTGCCATATGTTATAATTATTCCCATTTATTGATTAAGCTCCAACCTGTGATAGAAGGGTTTACCTTTTTTTTTTATTGGAATATGTCATGTGTAGCATTTCTTTTTTTTTAAATAATTTTTATTGAAGTATAGCTGCTTTACAATGTTGTGTTAGTTTCTGCTATACAGCAAAGTGAATCGGTTATATAAAGGGTTGACTTTTAAAGGCTATAATGCTGTTTGCCATGTCCAAACTCCCACATTCTTTATTTTTTCTGCCATGTTTGTTTTCCAGTAAGCTTTTGAAATTCAGATTGTCATTGAAAACCATTTATTTGTAAACTACTCTTTCCTTCCATTTATGGCCTTAAGTGATCTATTTGCATAAGGTTATGAAAGTCTTCAATGTATAATGACTACACAATCATATCTTGAGGTTGAGTTTTACTGGTTGTATTGTTCAAGATATCAACCAAGAGAGTAAATATGGCAGGGGAGGATGTTCAAGGAAAACAATATCTAACATGCCAATCATGAAACTCATAAGAGCCTCAATTCAGTGAGATGACGTCTTATCCAGGACTGGGGGCTGATTTGCTCCAGCAACCTCCCCTCCCAGAAAAAAAAAGAAAAAAAGGAAAAAGAAAAAAACCAAAAAACAAAGCAATAATACACTAACAAACTGCATCCCTTTGTTTTGTTACATTTAGATAACATTTAAAATATTTCCCATAAAAATCTGGACATGCTATAGCATATCTTCAGATGTCATATCTGAGAAAATCATATTCCTGACTGATAATACTTGAAATAAGTTGAAGAGCAATTATCACCATTTAAATGAGGCAAAAATAAAAATTCTCCAAATCATCTAAAAAGAGAGAACAATTTAATCATGGATATTACCTGCCTGGACCTGGCATTTGAGTTTGCAGCCTACATTATTGAAATCTACAATCTCAGCTAAATCTCTAATTTAGTACAGTCATTTGTGAATTGGAATGTAAATAGAATAATTCAGAAAAGTTTTATTGAACACCTGCTAAAATAAAATGGATAGAACAAAATGTCTCAGTTCTCCAGAAGGTGCATTCCTTGAGAATCTTGGATAGGGAAAGCATTATATTCTATTGGATTTTAGCTCAAGGAAAGCCTATAGCCTCTAAGTTGAAACTGGCAGAAACAGAATTTGGAATACCACACAGATTTATGTATTGATCTAGAGGAAACTGCAGTTTTCTCAAGAGATGCTGGTTATAGAATTCTAACAACAATAAAGTACTGAAAATTCTTTTACAGCTACTTTTATGGTAGCCTAAATTGATTTAATAGAGCACTATCAAATCAATTCATTCTCTCTTTTTTTTTTTTTTTTAGAAGATGTTGGGGGTAGGAGTTTTTATTAATTAATTTATTTATTTTTGCTGTGTTGCATCTTCGTTTCTGTGCGAGGGCTTTCTCTAGTTGTGGCAAGCGGGGGCCACTCTTCATCGCGGTGCGCGGGCCTCTCACTATCGCGGCCTCTTTTTGCGGAGCACAGGCTCCAGACGCGCAGGCTCAGTAGTCGTGGCTCACGGGCCTAGTTGCTCTGCGGCATGTGGGATCCTCCCAGACCAGGGCTCGAACCTGTGTCCCCTGCATTAGCAGGCAGACTCTCAACCACTGCGCCACCAGGGAAGCCCCCCAATTCATTCTCTTAACTCTTAGACTGCATTATCTTAATTTGAACTGTTGGTGAACCAGGCCATCCAGCAATGGTAGGGATGTATGGTGTATAATATATTGTCCATAAAGCCAGCCACCTGAAGAATGAAATCAGAGTTTTAAAAGAAACTGCGAATTGAGTTCTCCATAAATTGAACACCACTGAATGATGATCCTATATTTGCAGGCACACTACATGCATATCTTTATATCAAGGAAAGAATTATCACACACATTTATATGCATAAAAGATTGGGAATGTAATAATTATAGCTCAGTAGTTAAACTGAATATACTGTTTCAAGCAATAATTTAATATTTATGAGTCAATCTTTAATATTACACATATACCTTTTATTCTCTTCAAGTTGAAATATTCTTTTGGAAACAAACAAGAATGTGTGATGAGAAAGGGCATGTGTTTAACAGATACACAAAATATCTTGTTAATGGTTAATTATAGCAGCTAATATATACTAAGCGTTTTCTATGTCCTAGATATTTTGCAAAAACTTTACCTGTATTGTCTCATATAGCATTATGAGTATAAGTTTTTACTATAGCTGAGAAAAATGAAGCTTGGAGAGGTGATATGACTTGGCAAAGGCCACAAAATTAATAGCCACTGGAACTGAGATTGATTCTGGCAGACTGAATGGCTCTCTTGTAGACCAATATAGGTAATACTTCTTCAGTATGTCATTACTGTAGAGTCAAAGACCATGACCCCGAAACCCAAATATTCTTTAGTTCTTTGTATGTTACCAGGTGGGTGCTAAGTACTCACAAAAGTCAGCTGGATGATGAACTGAAAACCTCAGCTGTAACTTTTTGTTTCCCATCAGAAGTTCAAATGTTTGTATAATATTTAATTTTGTCAAAATAATTTTTTAAACTTTTTTTATTCTTCAGTGATTGAGCTTCCTACTGAAGTGTGCTCCAAAATTTGTTTTAATAATTTTATTTCTTGCATTCTTTAAGTATTTTAAAGCATTTAGTATCCAGTCACAGTCTGGATACTAAAAATAAAAAGTAAATATACTACACATGGATTTAAACTTTTTTTAACATCTTTATTGGAGTATAATTGCTTTACAATTGTGTGTTAGTTTCTGCTTTATAACAAAGTGAATCAGCTATACATATACATGTATCCCCATATCCCCTCCCTCTTGTGCCTCCCTCCCACCCTCCCTATCCCACCCCTCTAGGTGGTAACAAAGCACTGAACTGATCTCCCTGTCCTACGCAGCTGCTTCCCACTAGCTACCTATTTTACATTTGGTAATGTATATATGTCCATGCCACTCTCTCACTTCGTCCCAGCTTACCCTTCCCTCTCCCCGTGTCCTCAAGTCCATTCTCTACGTCTGCGTCTTCATAACTGTCCTGCCCCTAGGTTCTTTAGAACCTTTTTTTTTTTTTTTTGCGGTACGTGGGCCTCACGCTGTTGTGGCCTCTCCTGTTGTGGAGCACAGGCTCTGGACGCGCAGGCTCAACGGCCATGGCTCACGGGCCCAGCCGCTCTGCGGCATGTGGGATCTTCCCGGACTGGGGCACGAACCCGTGTCCCCTGCATCAGCAGGCGGGCTCTCAACCACTGCGCCACCAGGGAAGCCCAGACCTTTTTTTTAGATTCCATATATATGTGTTAGCATATGGTATTTGTTTTTCTCTTTCTGACTTACTTCACTCTGTATGACAGACTCTAGGTCCATCCACCTCATTACAAATAACTCAATTTCGTTTCTTTTTATGGCTGAGTAATATTCCATTGTATATATGTGCCACATCTTCTTTACCCATTCATCTGTCGATGGACATTTACGTTGCTTCCATGTCCTGGCCATTGTAAATAGTGCTGCAATGAACATTGGGGTACATGTCTCTTTTTGAATTACAGTTTTCTCAGAGTATATGTCCAGTAGTGGTATTGCTGGGTCATATGGTAGTTCTATTTTTACTTTTCTAAGGAACCTCCATACTGTTCTCCATAGTGGCTGTATTAATTTACATTCCCACCAACAGTGCAAGAGGGTTCCCTTTTCTCTACACCCTCTCCAGCATTTATTCTTTGTAGATTTTTTGATGTTGGCCATTCTGACTGGTGTGAGGTGATACCTCATTGTGGTTTTGATTTTCATTTCTCTAATGATTTGTGATGTTGAGCATCCTTTCATGTGTTTGTTGGCAATCTCTATATCTTCTTTGGAGAAATAATAAGCAAAAGACAATATATGGCAGATAAGTGCATAAAGAAAATGGGTCATATATGCACAAAGGAATATTATCCATCCATAAAACAGAAGTAAATACTCTCATTTGTGGCAATGTGGATGGACCTTGAAGGCATTCCTCTAAGTGAAATAAGTCACATAGAGAAATAAAAATACTATATGATTTTACTTATATGTGGAATCTAAACAGTGGTTGTCAGGGGCTGGGGGTTGGGGAAGTGGGAAGAGGTTGGTCATAGCATACAAAATTCCAGTTATAGGTGAATAAATTCTGGGGACCTAATGTATATCATAGTGACTAGAGTTAACACTACTATAGTATATACTTGAACGTTCCTAAAAGGCTTGATCCTAAATGTACTCATCAACCAAAAATATACAAAAAAAGAAAAAAAAAACAGAAAAAAATGGTAATTTTGTGAGGTTATGGATGTGTTAACTAACCTTATTGTGGTAGCTATTTCATAAAATATATATGCATATCAAATTATCACATTTTACACATTAAACTTACACAATGTTACATATCAATTTTATCTCAATAAAGCTGAAAAAGAAAAAGAAGAAATTATAGACCCAAATAATGGGGTATCCAGTGAGAGATGAAAATATTTAGTTAATTTAGTCACTTTTAATCTCAGTAAGACGAATCTCAGCGCTTCTAGAGAAAATTACCATTCTGCTATTTGTGAAATCATAGAGAAAAGGAAAAGAACCAGGATAATACAGGCATATACTTATTTTCTTTCCTTAAAAGAGAAAATTGTGGTTTCTGAAAACTGTACAAAAGTGTACTAACAAATATTTTGTTTTCATTTAGCATTAAATAATGTGAACATTGAGACCAAAAGGAGTTCAATAAGGACAAAGCATTTCTTATTTGTTTGTTTATTTATTTATTTATTTAATTTTGTCTGCGTTGGGTTTTTGTTGCTGCATGTGAGCTTTCTCTAGTTGCAGCGAGTGGGGGCTACTCTTTGTTGCGGTGCGTGGGCTTCTCATTGCGGTGGCTTCTCTTGTGGCAGAGCATGGGTTCTAGGTGCGTGGGCTTCAGTAGTTGCAGCATATGGGCTCAGTAGTTGTGGCTCGTGGGCTCTAGAGCGCAGGCTCAGTAGGTGTGGCACATGGGCTTAGTTGCTCCGTGGCATGTGGGATCTTCCTGGACCAGGGATCGAACCCGTGTCTCCTGCATTGGCAGGTGGATTTTTAACCACTGTGCCACCAGGGAAGTCCCAAAGCATTTCAAAGTAACCTCATTTTTTCTTTTGATATAGGTTTATTGAACTTCTAAGTGAAGGGAATAAATTAGAAATATTGTATCTTAACTTCAGTTTAGATACATATAAACTTCAAGTAAAAATGTTTTACATTACTTATTTACAGAAAAGATGACAAAAAAAGTTGATGATGATACTGTGTGAGGGATTTGTTGCTGGTTTCACAGCCACATCTGAAGACTATCAATTTATTTATTTGTTATCCCTGAGAAAGTTCTTGATTAACATGCCTTAGAGCAACTTCTCTGCATGTCTCAATTCTTTTTGCCAGTGGCATAAATATAGATTTCATATTTGTCAGCCAGAAATCTGAGAGGCAATAAGTATATATAAGTGAAAAAGCAAAAAACTTTCTGAGTGTACAGAATGAAACTACAGGCTAAAATCAACAAGATGAGATTTTATAGAAGCAGGTTAACAGGTGTTAATCAGTGAGCAACACTTAAGATGGAAAGAACCTTCACCACATATTTATTCACATAGAAATTTACAAAAATAAGAAACTTAGAATGAGACTATGTATAGAGTTAACAGAGTGTCAAAAATAATACAAAAAGAACTATCTAATGTTGTAACCTATTTGCAAGCAACAAGTTAACTTGCCACAGTTTCATGAACTCTGACAGAAGACAAGAGATTTCTAGGTCAGAGGCAAAGAGTAGTTTATTACTCATTAATAAGCAATGACTAGAATATCATTTTTTGTAAGTTCCCTGAGGTCCAGTTCCCACAGGGTGAGGTAAAGAGGGGTAGGTGACAGGTGCATATGAAATGGGTTGCATTTTGGGAAAGAAACCAAGTTTGTAATGCACAGTAAGCAAACTTGCCCTTTGTCACAGAGGGAAACTATTTTTATTACACTGAACAGTAAACAAACCTGCCCTGGCTGTGAGGCAGATATAATATCTCCCACAGCTATATGCTATACAAACATCTTTGAAAAAGTAATCTGGACAAAAGGGCAGTTAGCGCCTTTGCTTGCAAGCCGTGCAGAAATGTGAGAGCCATGGAGAATTGTATCCCAGCATCAGGGCTTTGAAAATACAAATACAAGACAGGCATCCAGATTTCAAATAATCATAATTTAACAGTACATTGTACTGGTCTCATCAATTGGAGTATTTTGTTCAATTTTGAACACCACATTTTTGAAGCACACAAGCAAATTAGAGGACATTCAAACCATCAAAGAAGTGAAGTTAGTAGAAAGAGGAAATGGGTTAGGCAGAAGATCCTGGAGCACTCTGTGTCATCAGGGGATGGCATGGATTTTAGTTATCTAGTGGAAGAGGCTCAGATTTCACTGGGAAAGAGTTAAGGGGCTAATAGTCACAAGGACAAGTAAGTGGGGGGACTATGGAAGACAAGCGTTTAATATGTCAATTCAACCTGGGCCTGCCATAGCTAGGGTTAGACGTATTTTTTTTAAGTGTCTTGCCTAGATTGCCATGATGTCTGTGTTCACACTATAGGCACCACATGCAATATATTGCTAGTAAGCATATAGATGGTGTGTTAGCAATTTGAGTTTCTAACCTCCCAGTAGTGTGACTTTATGTGTTTTTATTATAATATCTCAATGAAAATTGATTGTAGTCATTGTAATTTTTAAAATTTGTTAAATTTAAAAAAGAGGTAAATAATGCAAAGGTGATTTATTGAATTTTTACATAATATTTACCTATATATAAGCTCCAAATTCATTCATATATTCTCTGATTTATTTTAATATTAAGCTCTAGTCCATTTCAGTGAACTGTGCACAGGGATAGTGGCCAACTAAAATAAATGTATAATGTTTATTTAAATCATTAGCTTAGTAAGAGAAAACCTTAAGGGTAATATTCGGATACATATATAATCATTTATATGTGATATATGTTTATATAACACATATAAAATTAACCTTGCTTTTTATTTTAAAATTTCTTATCTGCATATTATTCATACTTTTTTTCAAATTAAACTTTTTACTATGAGATCATTGTAAGTTTATATGTAGTTGTAACAAGTAATGCAGAGAGATCCCATGCATCTTTTACTCAGTTTCCCCCAATGGTAACAGCTCACAAATCTTTAGCACAGAAGAGCTCTTCATGAGGAAACTATTATGATAGGTTGAAATCAAGAGTACACCCTAGCACGTGGCTATTTTACCCCATGGGAAGTTTTCTGAGAGCTTGAGCAATACAAGAGTCTGGAAGGCAGAGTCTAAAAGGCATGAGATTTCCCTCAGTCTCATGGCACTTGAGAGAGGTAATCTGGCCGAAGGGAGGACTATACAACAAACACATGATAGATTTTGCACTCGAGATCACTGGAAAATATGTGGACAGAGGGTAATTTTATTTTCAACTCAGCCTCAAACCAGTTCAATGCTATAGTAAATGTTTTATAAGTTAGTTCATATAATTATTTGTATGTTAAAAATTTACAAAAATTGGATGATATGATGAATTAAATCAGCCCTCTTTGCTGTTGCTTGTTCATTTTCCTGTGTTTTATAATTTTTAAACAAATTTTCTGATTCTCTTAATTTGAATTAATGTGTTATGAATTTTCAGGCAGATACTTTTTTACCGCAGGTTTATCCTAAGAATGTTTCAATCTCCCAGTGAGTGTCTGCCCTGAAGGTACACTCTCTATAATACCCATATGGTGTTATTTCTTATTATCCAATAAATCTTAGCTCCTCCATTTAAATAATAGTTTTTCCTGTGAGTGAAAAATAGTCTTTTGCTTCTGTCTTCCAAACTTCTTCTTTAACTGAACTATTAAAGTCATTGAAGCTAGGTGGCTGGGAAGGCAGGAGAAAAATTGATCTATAGTATTAGCTTCTTCACCTCATGCTTTGGTTTCAAAATCTTGTGGACTGAAACTGACCTTCGGTCAAGTTTGAAACTTTGTGATTTTGTTGCAGGAGAAAGGGGCAAGAGAGAATTGTCATGTCCCAGGTCTCTGGCGAGTTCCTAGGATGGGCTGCCAAGTGAGGGTCCTTGGCTTTGCACAGGAAAGAATTCAAGAGGGAGCCATAGTAAAGTGGAAGAGAGTGCAAAATGTGTATTTTGAGAGATACACCTTCCATAGGCAGAATGCGGTCCAGCTCAGAAGGGAAAAGTGGCTCTGGGGTGTAGAGGTGGTTAGTTTTTATGGGCTGAGTAATTTCATAGGCTAACAAGTGGGAAGATTATTCCAACTATTTTGGGGAAGGGGCAGGGATGTCTAGGAAATCCTTTTGGATTTTGGCCTTTTGGCCTTTTATGGTCAGCCTTGGAACTGTCATGGCACCTGTAGGTGTGTCATTTAGATGCTAACGTATTACGATGAGCATATAATGAGGCTCAAGGTCTACTGGAAGTTGAATCTTCCACCATCTTGGGCCTAGTTGGTTCTAACTAGTTTTTGTCATATCCTCAATGGCTGTGTCATTCTTTTAACAGTTGTGCCCTGTCCCCTTCCTTCCTTTCTCAACTTATCCTAAATAATATTGACATAAATTAACTTTGCTGAATTGTCTTCCAGATATAATTGATTATTAATATCTTAATATTATTAGCAACAAAAATAACAACGGTATTTGGGAGTTTTGAAGTTACTCATGACCTGTGAAAGAGAAACCATAGAAGAATGAAGTTCATTTCCTATCACAAGCATCTTATTCTGAGTCATTTTTTAATTTCAAGAAATTGACCAAAATTTCTTCGATTTCTTTTATTTTAGAGTCTTTTGAGATATATACTATGTAAAAATTAATAAATAGAAATTTCAATTAAAATAGAGTTGAGAGGCCAGAAAGGGAAGCTCTCATGCCCTACAACAAGAGTAGAGCCCAACAGGAAGATGAAAGATTTCTTCTTCTTACCTGGCAAGACCTCAGCCAATGAAAAGCCACTATATTTCCAACACTCAATTCCTCTAATGGACTCTTTGTTTACTATAGCCTTCCCAACCTCCTTTACCCCTCTTTAAAAGAGTTATCTCCTTGTTGCATGGGACTTGCACATGGCTTGCCATGGTTTCAGACCCCAACCTGCAATTCTTTGCCAATCCCAAATAAACCAATTTTTGCTGGAGAAGTAACTGGCAGTCTATTTTTTTAAGGTCAACAACTGTGACGTCTGATTAACTAGATCTAACTTTCATCAATAATAGCAATCACAGAGTAAATAACATATAAATGTTACCTCCTCAGAGAAAATTTCTTGACCAGCCAATCTAAATCAGATTTTTAAATTTTACTCCTCACAGCAACCTGAAGTTTCCATCATAATAATCATGCTTTCTAAGTGTGTGTGTCTGTCTGTATTTGAGTGTGTGTGTGTTGATGTTATTTGTCTTTAGATTAGAGTTCCATGACAATGGGTAAGATAAATACTAATATTATTCACATTTTACAAATACATTAAATTTATTGAGAACGCACATTACATTAAACTTACTCAATACATTAAATGTATTGAGAACACACAGTTCATAAGTGGTAGGGGCAGAATTCAAACCCTGATTTCTCTGCAGAAGCAATACAGCTTTCAGCCACTTTACTGCTTCACATTCCATGCAAGCATTCTTTGCATTTAGCCAGCAAAGGTACATAAAGTTGCATCATGAAGTAGCACATTTATTTTGCTGTTTTTCTGTGCTTCCATATATCTGGTGATGGCTATATAGATTAAAGGTAATTATGTTAAATTAGGAAAAATTGATTAACAAATAAATGTGACATGAATAAGAAATGTTTAAAAATATAAAAGTAAGGCAGTTATAAGTTTTAGCAATAGTACTGCAAGATACAACTTGAATATACTCAAATCTACTTCTTTCCAGTAAAGCAGGTAAAATAGTCCAACAGTTTGGCAATCCTTCCTAACGAATCTCATAAAAAAATAATTATAGAGATTTAGCAATGATTTGACTATTTTAGACACAGAAAGGTGTTGCCAATACTTGCTCTCTTAATGGTTTTAAATGTAAAGGAATACAATGGATATAACAGTAATTTTAAAGATAGCAAAGTCAATTATTTCAAAAATTGTGGATAATTATCTGTTATAGCAGACATGCTAATTTCTATTGGGTTCTTTTTTTCAATCCACTTTTGATTTTTTTAACTTCTCTTCTGTTCCTTCAAACTCTAAATAAGCTTTTTCTCCTCCAAATATAGTGGTGGAATTTAATATATTTCTTAATTTTTAGAAAATGTTTCCAGCCAATCTAACTATTATACAATTCATGTTAGATAATTTGTAAACCATATCTCAAGTCCCTCTCTTTTGCAGTTGGGTAGTCTGTGCTTTGTTATTTAGAATTATGCAATTCTTCTTTCACAGTTTTCTCTTGACTCCCCATCATTGAAGCTAAAACAAAGCATTTTATTAGCCACCAATAGCCTTCTTTCTGCAATATTTTTAAAAGGAAAGTAAAGGTGAGGTAAAGTCAGAATAGGATGGAAGGCTCTTGAGGAAAACAAATTATCCAGTGCATTTGAGATAAATGTCTTAAAGCAAACAGAAGATACAGCAATCATACCTCAAACCATACATATTCAGGGCAAGGAAATGCATTTCTGGATGCCATTCTAGTAAATGCATGAATATTTTTTCCATTTTGTAGAACTTCCTAATAGAGATATTTCATAAATGAGAAGACTAAAAGTAGAAAATAGGTAGTAAAATAAAGGATTTGCCAAAGAAGAAGTAAAGTTTTTCCACAGTGTGTTGTAAAAGATTAAAGATGATGAGAAAAAGTAACCATTAGCCCTAGAGCCACTCTTCAATTGGTGACATATTTAAAATGGGTGGAAACTGGGACCAATAATAGTGATTGAAGGCATGTACTTTGGAATAAAGACATTAGACTAAATACATCTGTCAAAAATAGGGTGTGTGAGGTGAAAGCAATGAAGAGAAGAGTAGATGATGATTTCAATTTTGGCATAGCTATGTTTGAAATAACTATGAAGAGGTCCATTAAGCCATGTGGTAAACAGTCTGGACCTCAGAAGAAAGTGTCTAGTAAAAGGTCTTGTTATGGAAATTTTCAGAATGTGGTAGTAGTTGAAACTATAGGTGAGGAGGATAACACTCATAGTGCATGGGGTAAAAAGAGGAGCACATCAAATAAAATAATTTATGAAACAACTTTCTA
Organism: Mesoplodon mirus; assembly: GCF_964341445.2. Classification (NCBI taxonomy): domain Eukaryota; kingdom Metazoa; phylum Chordata; class Mammalia; order Artiodactyla; family Ziphiidae; genus Mesoplodon; species Mesoplodon mirus. The sequence continues at coordinate 52,704,137 of NC_138990.1, read as the reverse complement.
ACATTATAATATATTCCAATCTATTAACAGGTGTATCTTTTTTTTTTAGGTTATCTTTATTTTCTCTCAGTAAAGTTGCTTAGTTTTTGTGTAGAGATTTTGCAAGTCTCTTGTTAAGTGTATTTCTAAGTAATTTATGTTTCTTAATAATTGTATTTTAATTTATGATTTTATAATAATTGTATTATAAAACAAATTGTTTTTGAATATCATTTTCCAGTTGTTTGTGACTAAACTATAAAAACACTTGATTTTTGTATTGACCTTGGATGTGGTGACTTTGCAGAGTTCATTTATGAGTTTCAGTTGTATTGATTAGGACCTACAATACTATGTTTAATAAATTAGACAATCTTTCCTTCTTAAAATCTTAGAGAGAAAGCATACATTTTTATCACTAAGTAAAATGCAATCTGTAGGGTTCTCTTGAATGTCCATTTGTTATTTTCTAGCCGCTTTTTTTTTTTGGTCATAAATAGGTATTGGATTTTGTCAAATCCTTTTTCAACATCTATTTAGATAATTCTATATTTTCTTGTTTTCTTTACTCTGCTAATATGATACATTTCATTGATTGATTTTCTAATGTTGAACCAACTTTGCATCCCTGGTACAAACTCATGTGATCATGATGTATTATGCCTTCTATATAATGCTGGATGTTTACTTTGGGATGTTTCCTTCTATGTTCATGGAGGATATTGGTCTTTAATTTTCTTTTCTTGCAATTACTTTGTCAGGTTTGATACCAGGGTAATGCTGGTTTCATAAAACTCGTTGAGCAGTGCTCCTTCATGCCTTCTTTTTTTTTTTCTGGAAAAGTTAGTATATGATTAATATAATTTCTTCATTATATGTTTTATAGAATTTAACAGTTAAACCACCTGGGCCTGCACCTTACTTGGTAGGAAGGGCTTAGATTATGAATTACATTTCACTAATAGAGATTTTTCTATTTATTATTGAGTCAGTTTTGATCAGCTGTGTTCTCTAAGGAATTTATCTATTTGATCTCTGTCAGGGTTTCTTTTTTTTAAATAAATTTATTTATTTATCTGTTTATTTATTTTTGGCTGAGTTGGGTCTTTGTTGCTGAGCGCGGGCTTTCTCTAGCTGCAGCGAGTGGGGGGTACTCTTTGCTGTGATGCATGGGCTTCTCATTGCAGTGGCTTCTCTTGGTGCAGAGTAGGGGCTCTAGGTACCTGGGCTTCAGTAGTTGTGGCATGCAGGCTTCAGTGTTGTGGTTTGTGGGCTCTAGAGCACAGGCTCAGTAGTTGTGGCGCATGGGCTTAGTTGCTCCGTGGCATGTGGGATCTTCCTGGACCAGGGCTTGAACCCGTGTCCCCTGCATTGGCAGGGGGATTCTTAACCACTGAGCCACCACAGAAGCCCTGTTAGGGTTTCTTAATCTCAGCATTCTGTATTAATATTTTGGGCTGGATAATTATTTGTTGTCGAGAACTGTCTTGAACTTTGAGGACATTTAGTGGTATCCCTGGTCTCATCCAGATGCCCTTAACACCAATAACACCTCAGTGTGACAAATAAAAAAGTCTCCAGGGGCTTCCGTGGTGGCGCAGTGGTTGAGAGTCCGCCTGCCAATGCAGGGGACACGGGTTTGTGCCCCGGTCCGGGAAGATACCACATGCAGCGGAGCAGCTAGGCCCTTGAGCCGTGGCCGCTGAGCCTGCGTGTCTGGAGCCTGTTCTCCACAGCGGGAGAGGCCACAACAGTGAGAGGCCCACGTACCGCAAAAAAAAAAAAAAAAGTCTCTAGACATTATTAAATGCCCTCTGGACATCAATATTACCTTTCTTTGATATCAGTTTTCTCAGTAGTAAAATTTACAGCATAAAGTTCATGACATTTTTTATTCATCACTTTATTTTATTAAGAATTTGTAGTGAAATTCCCTCTTGCAATTCTAAAATTGATAACTTGAAATCTATCTCACTACCTTTATTTTAATTATTTGATAATCCTGTTTTTATTATATCAATTTTATTAACCTTTCCAAAGAAAAAGACTTTGACTTGTTTTAATTTTTCTGTCATTTGTTTTCTGTTTCACTGTTCTCTGCTTTTATTGTTTCTCTTGTTGTGTCTCTCTTCTTTCTTCCCTGAATTCTTTTGTACTAATTCTTTTTTTAAATTGTGTTTTGAATCTCTCTGACATTTTAGGTATACTTTTTTTTATATTTTATAATAGTTCACATAAGATTAATAATATACATCCTTAACTTCTCATGGTCTTCCTAGAATTAAAATTTTGCTGTTTCATGCACAAAGTAAGAACTTTACAATACAAATTTATCTGACTTTCTTTTTGCTACTGTTGTCATATTATAAATCCTACAATGCAATGTTATAATTTTTGTATTAAGCATGTACTTCCTAAAGAAATTTAAAAATAAAAATATGATTTTTAATTTATTCATATATTTATAATTTCTGTTTCTCTTCCTATATATCTGAATTTCCTCTTGTATCATTTCCTTTCAGTCTGAATATCTTCCTTTAGCACTTTTTAAAAACCAGTCTGTTGTCTATATCTTAGATTTTTTTTTTTTTTTTTTTTTTTTTTTTTTGCGGTACGCGGGCCTCTCACTGTTGTGGCCCCTCCCGTTGTGGAGCACAGGCTCCGGACGCGCAGGCTCGGTGGCCATGGCTCATGGGCCCAGCCGCTCTGTGGCATGTGGGATCTTCCCGGACCGGGGCACGAACCTGCGTCCCCTGCATCGGCATACGGACTCTCAACCACTGCGCCACCAGGGAAGCCCTATCTTAGATTTTATTTAACTGAACATGGCTGTATTTCAAATTCCATTTAATTTTTGCTTCTTGGGTACGTAGAGAACTATGGTTCGAGTATTTTTTCTTTCATCACTTTATGTTATTTCATTGTCATATAGAGTTTGATGATAAACTAGACATCATTCATGCTTTTATTCCCTTATATATATTGGGATTTTTTTTCCAGTTGTGTTTACAATTTTCCTTTCATCTTTGGTTTTCAGCAGTTTTAATATAACATGCCTATTTGTGGTTTTCATTGTATTTATCCTGCTTGCATTTGCTGAGTTTCTGTATTCATATATTGTTTTTCACCAAATTTGTGAAGGTTTCAACTATTATTTCTTCAATTATTTTTTCTGCTTCGTTCTCTTTCTTTATTCTTCTGGACCTCAAATCACATGTATGTTAGAGTGCAGGTAACTGAAGTTTTCTTTCCAAACTTATTTCTCTCTGCTTTTCAGATCATATATTGACTATTGTCCAGCCTTCAACAATCCTGCTAAGCATCAATTCTGCTTTTTCCAATCTCTTGTTTATGCTCACCTTTGGAATTTAAAATTTTTATGTTGCATATTTAACACTAGAATTTCCATTGAGATTCTTTTTATTGTTGCCGTTTCTTTGCTGATATTCTCCATCTGTTAACTCATTATCATTTTTTCTTTGCCTGAGTATACTTATAATAGCTGCTTTAAAGTCCTTATCTATTCATTTCAAAATCTAGGTCATCTCAAGGTCTACTTTTATAGACATTTTTGTCCATGTCACATTTTCCTGTTTTATATTTCATATGTCTTGTATATTTTATTTCATATTGGGCATGATAAATGATACGTTACAGAGATACTTTAATCTATTTTGTTCCTTTAAACAATGCTGATATTTATTCATTGAACAGTTAATATACTCTTATCACACTGAAGTTGTGGAGGCTTGATTCTATACTTCATTAGGGATAGTCTAGTTAATTATGTGTTGTTTTTATTCCTATAGCATTGTTGTTCTGAGATTTCAGTGCAAAGCCTGAGATATTTACCCAGGCACTCTAACTTGGCTGTGTTAAAAACTAAACTATCTGAAAGACCGAAGTTTTCTTCTTGAGTTCTTGAGGTGCTGCATAACGTGAACAGGAGAGTTTCCTTGGGGAAAACTATGGTAGTACATATCTCACCCACTGAAGTCCCTTCTTTCAAAGGACAAAATCCCTCCAGGTTGTGTTTGCTTTTGTTCATTCTCAAGTACTTCAAATAGTTGTGTGTGTGTTTGTCTTTGTATATTTCTTCTGAAGTTTATAATATTCTTCATGGGGACATAACTGTTACACAAGCTACTCTGCAATTATCAGAACTGAAACTTCTTATTTTTAAATAAAATGAATGAAAATATTTTTTACCATATATTAGCCAGACTCTCCATTTCTTTTCCTTAATATAGATTCTTAGAATTAGAATTTTAGACTTGGATGCTTACTTCAAAACAAATATGCTGGTGTGCTATATTATGTTGATAGATTTTCTAATATTAATGTGTTACATTTCTATTAGAAAACCTACATAACTCTGCTTATATTTTTATTTTGATATTATTGATTTTTATATTTTGTATCTACATTTAAATAGAGTTCTTATTTTGGCATCATAATATGAATCCATAATCTTTTTATATTTTGGCATCATAATATGAATCCATAATCTTTTTATATTTTCCATAATCAGGAGTACCTATAGAAATAAATAATCTTCAAACATTTGAAACAATATTGCCAATAAAATCATATGACTCAGAATACCATTTTAAATTTTTGATAATTTTGTTAGTTTTATTTATCAGGTTATCCATTTCTTTTAAGAGTGAATTACATTTTCCTATTAAATGATCAATTTTGATTATTTAAACTTAACATGTACTTATTTATTACTCATAATTATGGCAGATAATATTTATGCATTTACATGATTGTTTAAAATTTCATTTACTTGTGTTTTATATCACTTTAAAACAATTTTGCAAGATTTTTGTCTATTTTGTTAATTTTACTTTAATTCCAAAATGCACTCGCATTAAGGATTTTCAAATCACTTCAATTGGAACAATATGCTTTATATTTTTTAATAGGCTTCAGTTTTCATTTTTTAAGATAGATCCATTGACTTTGAGGTCGGTGGAAATTCTAGCCACATCCTGTCTTTAGGAAAAATATCAGAAATATTCTGGTATAATTTGCATATAATAAAATGCAGATATTAAGTGGATGGTTCAGCGATTTCAGACAAATGTATACATCCTGTTATATCCCTGAGAGTACCACCATAATCAAATTGTAGAATATTTTCACCTCCCCAGAATGTTCCCTTGTGCCTTTTTGTAGTTAACTCTTCCACCCAACTCTCACCCAAGACAACAATGTGATTTCCACCAATAGTGATTAGGATTTATCAGGAATAATCAACTTTATCTGATTTTTTTTTGGATACTTTTTTAGGGAACTTTTCCTGTACAGGTGACATTTAAAATTTATGCCAATATTCATTCATTGAATCAAAGTTTTAATGTGAAAATAGTCATCTCAAATAATGCTCTCAAGCTGATTATTGTTTTGTTTTTGTTTTTAAGTTGAGGTCAGTGATTTAATTTAAATTTTATCTAAGTCTTATGGGAGGCAGTCTAGAGAGAGTGTGAGTGATAAAGCTAGAAAGAAATCAACAGATCATTGTGAACGTGGCTTGTACATTCGATAGGTATGTGACTGAGTTAATTATTTAACCATTTCAAGACTGTGTTTGTTATCACCAACAAGTGTGATAATAATGCTAAATTCAAAGGCTAATTGTGAAAATTAAATGAGGTGTTATATTGAAGTCCCTGGCATAATGTTTGGCATATATTAGGCACCATGTAAGTACTACTGATTTCTTACTGCCTCAGAGAAAACTGCACATTATCAAATAAGTTAGGCATACTATGGCTAACATTTGTGAGTGTCTTTTCAGTGGGACACAGTTGGTGTTCAAATGAGTACAGGCTAGTGGTAAAGGCATACTAACTGAATATTCTTAACTTCCTTTGAAGAAAGAAGAAAACAAGAAAACAGAAAGAAAACCAGTAAACTAAGAAAAATAATGTCTAAACATTTAAATAAAACATAGATAGCAAAGTACTCTTACAAACCCGACAGGTGGAGACATATTTTTGGCAGTAATTCACATGTAAGATCATGAGTTCTGTAGTAAATTTCTTAGGGAAGGGTTTAGGAGGGAGGAACAGGTTTGAATACAAACAAGGGAATTCTTTGGGGTTTTGGAATCATTCTGTATCCTCTCTGCAGTGGTGGTTAAAAGAATCTATGCATGTGTACAGATTAATGTAACTGCACCCAAAATGGTGAATTTTGCTGCATGTAAATTTTAAAAAGGAAAAATAAATGAATAGAAATGAATTAATTATTATCTATCTACAATAGGTATAGCAGATCAATAGCTAACAATGTCATTGGCAACCAGTGTTTTCAGCATAAGAGAAAACAGATACAAATGTAAAATCATCCAAGTTAAATAAAATCTCAGAACTATTAATTTTGAATAGGAAATATCATTATGAACTAATTTTTCTAAAAATATGCAAATATTCTATCTTATTGCATAGAAGCTATGAAAACTAATCAACAATAAAAACATATAGCAATTCAATTTTAATCTCCAGGTAGAATTTCCAACAAAAGCAAACCAGGGTCCTTGGAGAAATAGCTGATTTCAGGTCTATGAAGAAAAGAGGTAAAAGGAGCCCATAAAATTTGAACCAGAATCGCAAGTAATCTATCAAAAACGTATGGGATTATGTTAAATGGATACCAGAGACAATTTGAATGGCCTCACTGGCCAAAGATGGGACAATGTGATCATCAAAACCATGGTCTCAATGATTGTTTTATATATCCACATATGTATACATATATATATACTCATACATATGTGTATATATATACACAGTTTCATGAGTTCATAATGATACTCAAAAAATAAAAATTAAGACATTAAAAGGGAATTATTGATAATTTCGTTTGCGTACAACATGTCATTCTGAAAACTACTGTATATGTGGAAAGGTAAACATCAATCCTTCTTTTTCTGTATGAACTTCCTCCTAGGGTAAACAAATATGTGATATAGTGTGATGAAGTGAAGTTCTTCCTTCGAGAAAAGCTCCAGCTAATAAATGTCAAGAACTATAAAGGGTCAGAGATTTTACCCTACTTCCAGGCTTAGAAGTTAGCTTGCCACAGTTTTGTGGATGCTGGCAGAAGACATGAAACTCCTGTGTAACAGCCAAAGGACAGTTTGTGTATTACTCAAATTAATAGTAGTAGCCATTTTCTTGCACTGGTTCCCCAAACTTCAATTCCCCCAGAGTAATGTGATGAGGTCAGATGATGTCAGCTACTTAATGAATTGTGTTGAAAGAAAGGAACCCTAAGCTTTAGCAATGATGATCTTTTATAATGGATTTCAAACAAACTTGTTCAACTTTTGCTCCAGAGGAACTCATTATCTTTGTTATCTTGGACAACAACAAATATGCCTTCTGATCCAAGGGAGTCGCCATCTCTATCTTCTGAATCTTTTCTCTCTCTCTCTCTCTCTCTATATATATATATATATATATATATATCCTTCAAGAGATATTCTGGAGCAAAAGCCATCAGTGTCACTACTCTCAAGATGTGGAGCAATGCAAGAGACCCATGGAGCATTGTCTTTCAATAACCAATGCAGAAGAAAAATGAAATTAGAAAAAGCACGATTTTGCAACTTCTAATAAAATAATGTATCTTAGCAGTGATTACCAGTGGATGTTAAAACCATTAAGGCAATGGTTGATGAGGAACTTATAATGAATGGATTAGGCTGACAAACCTAAGTTCACAGATCAAAGTTAAAATCATTAAATGTGGAATAACCAGACATCATTTACTTCCTGGTATGATGCAAGTGGAAGTACAAAGCAACACCTATATTGGATTCTTGCAAAAATAATTGAACCCAAATATTAGCAAGCTTCTATATCTAACTACCTGGTAGGAGGAAATAAGGAGAAAAAAGTGTATACATTTTAAAAAATATGATGATATAATTACCAGAAAGTGGAAAATTCTGTGGGCCAAATGTCCCAGTTTCATTAATGTGTAGATGTCGTAGAAAAAAACTCTTGTGGTAGGAAAGTTTTTTAAAACCTTAAGAGATGTGGTAACCAATGTAATATATATATATGTAAAACAGGATGTTCTGATTTTTTGAACAAACTAACAGAAAAATAAGACATTTTTGAGAATTATGGTAATTTGGTCATAATCTAAGTATTAGATACAAAGGAATTACAATTAATTATATTAGCTGTGCCATGGTTTTTTTTTTTTTTTTTTTTTTTTTTGGCTGTCTTGGGTCTTCGTTTCTGTGCGAGGGCTTTCTCCAGTGTGGCAAGCGGGGGCCACTCTTCATTGCAGTGCACGGGCCTCTCACTATCGCAGCCTCTCTTGTTGCAGAGCACAGGCTCCAGATGCACAGGCTCAGTAGTTGTGGCTCACGGGCCTAGTCGCTCCGCGGCATGTGGGATCTTCCCAGACCAGGGCTCGAACCCGTGTCCCCTGCATTAGCTGGCAGATTCCCAACCACTGCACCACCAGGGAAGCCCCTGTGCCATGGTTTTTAAGGTCCTCATTTTTTAAAAGATATCCTGAAGTAATTTGTGGATAATAAGATTGCTGGGATTTATTTTAAAATATTTCAACAGAGAAATAAGGCAAGGTAGGAAGGAAGGAAGGAAGGAAGGAAGGGAGGAAGGAAAGAAAGGTAAAAGGAAGGGAGGGAGGAAAAGAAAGAAGGAAAACATTTTCTGTAAAAGCTATCAAACATTTCTGAAACAAGAGCTTACCTGCTATTATTGGCCTTGAAAGTGTTTTTGGAAGGAAAATTTGCCCTGTTATGGCTTGAAATACACTTTAATAAAAAAAATTAAATTGCATAGAGTGTCACAGTCTGGAGAAAAAAAGCTCTAAAGTTATAGTGTAAGTACTATAGCCAAACTTCATACAGTTTACAGTTTTTCAACAGTCAGACTGCTAAAGACAAATGGAAAAGATACAGAAGCGGAAAGCAGCCCAGACTTGCTGATATTAAACAAAAAGACAACACAGCTGTATAGGGATTAAATCAGGCGAAAGAAAAATGCACCAGAACCATTTTGTAAGAAGTGAAAACATGTTAAGCAGCCATTAATTCTAAGGAAAGTGGTACAGGTTTCAAGGACAGAGTTCTGCGTTAATAACACATGATTGTTAAATTTCCAGGATCTGTACAAATTTTGTAAACCCTTCTACTTTACAAATTAAAGTTTGATTGATTTTTTTCACAACAATAGTCTATGTCAAACTAATAGGAAAATTAAGGTGAAGGGGACATGCAAGTCTGAATTGATTCACATATTAGCAGCGAGTTCTGCCAGTCATTTAGAGCTCTGAGGGGGGTTCACAGGGAAGGCATTATGTGAGGTTCTGGGGAGACAGAGTGGAGCCCACAGAAGCCTAGAGAATTGTGTTGTGTACTTTGTTTCCTTGTCATTTTCCACTGCAACCCCTCTGAAGAAGCACTGTTCCCTTTCTGAGCTCATGACGCCTCCTGTCTTTATGAGGCAAACACACTCCATCGATTTATGATCATTTGCGTCTTCCTTCCCAGAAGAGAGAACTGGACCAACTGCTATTTTTTTTTTTTTTTTTTTTGAGGTACGTGGGCCTCTCACTGTTGTGGCCTCTCCCGTTGCAGAGCACAGGCTCCAGACGCGCAGGCTCAGCGGCCATGGCTCACGGGCCTAGCCACTCCGTGGCATGTGGGATTTTCCCGGACTGGGGCACGAACCCATGTCCCCTGCATTGGCAGGCGGACTCTTAACCACTGCGCCACCAGGGAAGCCCCACATTGTCCTTTTTTAAGTTGTTATAGTTATTCCAACTCCTTTGTTCTTGCATATAAATTTTAGAATCAGCTAATACAAGCCATTTCAAAGAAATAATAACTTATGCTTTTACTCTTAGGCAACATTGGGGTAAAATCTGTTTCAATTTCTCTTACAAAGAAAAATGAATATTTTATTTTATTTTTGGAATAGTTTACATTTGATATCTACAGGAACCAGGTTACAGAACATTAGATACAAAAAATTTAAGGTTAAAATATATACATATCTTACATTATATATATATTAGACCTACCTACCAATTGCCTGTTAATTGATTTATTCAAAATTGACTTGTTTTCCAAGAGATAGCTGAAGAAATCGAAGAAGAAATAAAAAAATACATAGAAACAAATGACAATGGAAACACGATGACCCAAAACCTATGGGACGCAGCAAAAGCAGTTCTAAGAGGGAAGTTTATAGCAATTCAATCTCACCTCAAGAAACAAGAAAAATCTCAAATAAACAATCTAACAGTACACTTAAAACAACTAGAGAAAGAAGAACAAAGAAAACCCAAGTCATTAGAAGGAAATAAACCATAAATATCCGAGCAAAATAAATGAAAGAGAAGCAAAAAAAAAAATAAAAATAAAAAAAATAAAAAACAATAGCAAAGATCAATAAAACTAAAAGCTAGTTTTCTGAGAAGATAAAGAAAATTGATAAACCTTTAGTCAGACTCATGAAGAAAAAAAGGGAGAGGATGCAAATCAATAAAATTAGAAATGTAAAAGGAGAAATCACAACTGGCACTGCAGAAATACAAAGGATTATAAGAGAATACTACAAACAATGATATGCCAATAAAATGGATAGCAGTGAAGAAATGGACAAATTCTTAGAAAGGTACAATTTTCTAAGACTGAACCAGGAAGAATTTGAAAAAATAAACAGACCTATCACAAGTAATGAAATTGAAACCGTAATTAAAAATCTTTCAACAAACAAAAGTCCAGGGCCAGATGGCTTCACAGGCAAATTCTATCAAACATTTAGAGAAAAGCTAACATCAATCCTTCTCAAACTCTTCTAAAAAATTGCAGAGGGAAAAACACTCCCAAATTCATTCTGCGAAGCCACCATCACCCCGATACCAAAGCCAGAAAAAGTTATCACAAAAAATGAAAATTATAGACCAATATCACTGATGAACATAGATACAAAAGTCCTGAAGAAAATACTCTCAAACAGAATCCAACAGCACATTAAAAGAATCATGCACCATGATCAAGTGGGATTTATCCTAGGGATGCAAGGATTTTTCAATATACACAAATCAATCAATGTGATACAACACATTAACAAATTAAGGAATAAAAACTGTATGATCATCTCAGTAGATTCAGAAAAAGCTTTTGACAAAATTCAACACCCATTTATGATAAAAACTCTCCAGAAATGGGCATAGAGGGAATCTATCTCAATATAGTAAAGGCCATACATGACACACCCACAGTGAACGTCATACTCAATGGTGAAAACGTGAAAGTATTTCTACTAAGATCAGGAAGAAGATGAGGATGTTCACTCTCACCACTATTATTCAACATAGTTTTGGAAGCTCTAGCCATGGCAAGCAGAGAAGAAAAAGAAATAAAAGTAATACAAATTGTAAAAGAAGAAGTAAAACTGTCACTATTTGCTGATGACATACTATACATAGAAAATCCTAAAGATGCCACCAGAAAACTACTTGCACTAATCAATGAATTTGGTAAGGTTGCAGGATAGAAAATTAATGCACAGAAATCTCTGGCATTCCTATACACCAACAAGGAAAGATCAGAAAGAGAAATTAAGGAAACAATCCCATTCACCACTGCAACAAAAAGAATAAAATACCTAGGAGTAAATCTACCTAAGGAGGTAAAAGACCTGTACTCAGAAAACTATAATACACGGATGAAAGAAATCAAAGATGACACAAACAGATGGAGAGATATACCATGTTCCTGGGTTGGAAGAATCAATATTGTGAAAATGACTGTACTACCTGAAGCAATCTACAGATTGAATGCAATCCCTATCATTTTTTAAAGAACTAGAGAAAAGTCTTAAATTTGTATGGAGACACAAAAGACCCCAAATAGCTAAAGCAATCTTGAGAAAGAAAAATGGAGCTGGAGGAATCAAGCTCCCCGACTTCAAACTATATCACAAAGCTACAGTAATCAAGACAGTATGGTACTGGCACAAAAACAGAAATATAGATCAATGGTATAGGATAGAACGCCCAGAGATAAACCCACACACATATGGTCACCTAATTTATGATAAAGGAGGCAAGAACATACAATGGAGAAAAGACAACTTCTTCAATAACTGGTGCTGGGAAAACTGGACAGCTACATGTAAAAGAATGAAATTAGAATACTCCCTAACACCATACAGAAAATAAACCAAATGTTTTAAAGACTTAAATGTAAGGAAGGCCAGACACTATAAAACTCTTAGAGGAAAACATAGGAAAAACACTCTTTGAGATAAACCACAGCAAGATCTTTTTTGACCCACTTCCTAGAGTAATGGAAATAAAAATAAACAAATGGGGCCTAATGAAACTTTAAAGCTTTTGCACAGCAAAGGAAACCATAAACAAGGTGAAAAGACAACCCTCAGAATGGGAGAAAATATTTGGAAATGAAACAGCAGACAAAGGATTAACCTCCAAAATATACAAACAGCTCATGGAGCTCAATATCAAAAAAACAAACAATCCAATTAAAAATGGGCAGAAGACCTAAGTAGACATTTTACCATGGAAGACATACAGATGGCCAAGAAGCACATGAAAAGATGCTCAACATCACTGATTATTAAGGAAATGCAAATCAAATCTACAATGAGGTATCACCTCACGCCGGTCAGAATGATCATTATCAAAAAATACAGAAACAATAAATGCTGGAAGGGGTGTGATGAAAAGGGAATCCTCCTGCTGTGTTGGTGGGAATGTAAATTGGTACAACCACTGTGGAAAATAGTATGGAGGTTCCTTAAAAAACTAAAAATAGAACTACCATATGACCCAGCAATCCCACTACTGAGCATATATCCTGAAAAACCATAATTCAAAAAGAGACATGTACCACAAAGTTCATTGCAGCACTATTTACAATAGCCAAGACATGGAACCAACCTAAATGTCCATTGACAGATAAATGGATAAAGAAGATGTGGCACATATATACAATGGAATATTTCTCAGCCATAAAAAAGAAATGAAATTGAGTTATTTGTAGTGAGGTGGATGGACCTAGAGTCTGTCATACGGAGTGAAGTAAATCAGAAAGAGAAAAGCAAATACCGTATGCTAACACATATATATGGAATCTAAAAGAAAAAAATGGTACTGATGAACCTGTTACAGGGCAGGAATAAAGACATAGACATAGAGAATGGACTTGAGGACATGGGGTGGGAGGGGGAAGCTGGGGTGAAGTGAGAGTAGCATCTACATATGTACACTACCGAATGTAAAATAGTTAGCTGGTGGGAAGCAGCAGTATAGTACAGGGAGATCAGCTCAGTGCTTTGCGATGACCTAGAGGGGTGGGATAGAGAGTATGGGAGGGAGGTTCAGGAGGGAGCATATATGGGGACATATGTATGTATATGGCTGATTCACTTTGGTGTACCACAGAAACTAACACAGTATTGTAAAGCAATTATATTCCAATAAAGATCTATTTAAAAAAAGAAAAGAATATTTTTTTTAAAAATAGGAAAAAAGTCTGCAATTGAGTTGGTTAAAGTTTAACACATCTCTTGAACATCATTACTGATGACAATATTTGAGTTTTGTTAGCCCTCAAGATGAATAATTGTATGTGCTCTGAAATACGTGGCCTTCCATTAGGTCAGGCCCACTACCATATCTTCTGCTAGATCCTATCTACCTCTGTAGAGCCCCCAATTCAGGATTGTGGCTTTTGTTTGTTTTTTTTCATAGCCTATTTTATACTGATCTAATTCTGGAAAATGGGTTCATAAGGAAAGTTCACTTGTGATTTTTCTAGAAAAAAAGTTTTTCTCCTAAAAGAAACATAGAAAAATGCCTGTTTTCATCTTCCCAGATGTTGCCATGTTTCTTATATCTCATGGAGCAACCATCCTGTGACAATTAGAGAGGAGTCATGGCCATGATTAGGGTTGCTGATGTAACAATAGAAACATGACTCATGGATTACACGTCTGAGCTGATGGAAGCCAACTCTGGGATTGACATTTGCTTCTAGGAATATTATTTGAAATAATAAATTACCTAATTTTCTAAACCACTTTTGGCTGGGCATCTTGTTATTTGCAGTCAAAGGCTTCCTAATAGATATAGCTCTATAAATGTGCAATCAAAATGAAAATTATTTCATTAGAGTCTCTTCATTTCTCTTCTTTAGAAACTCTGATTCCTTGCAGAATATGAGGCTTGCAATGTATTGTTGGATTCTGTTTGCTAGTATTTTGTTGAGGATTTTTGCATTTATGTTCATCAGTGATATTGGCCTGTAATTTTCTTTTTTTGTGATATATTTGTCTGGTTTTGGTGTCAGGGTGATGCTGGCCTCATAGAATGAGTTCAGAAGAGTTCCTTCCTCTGCAATTTTTTGGAATCGTTTGAGAATGATAGGTGTTAACTCTTCTTGAAATGTTTGGTAGGTCATATCTGGGATAACTGCATTTTGAAGAATTAACTCATGCTTTATTTAGTAAGTGTGAATTTTTGTGTCCAAGGCACTCTAATAGTACGAGGGTTACAGAGATAATAGAGTCATAATTTTTGTCTTCAGTAGGCATAAAATCTAAATAACAATGCCAATAATCAAATAAGTGCAATGAAATTTTCCATTGATGTAGAAGCAAGTATCAATACCCGGTATAAAGCCTGGCACATAATAACTACTTAATAAATATTTATTTAAAAACAAATAGTAGAACTGATGCAAGTATGTGCCTGGCAAATTGAATGACAGTTACGTGATCCGAGGAAGGTTTAGGAAGTATTTATCAGAGGAAGTTGGTATAGAAAAAATGCAGGAGTTGATCACTGGTGAGCACAGAGAAGGGTAACATTACAGGCACAAGGTGTTTGACCAAAGACCCAGAAGGGTACATTGCAGAATTTACATTTGGTAGGAAGCCTACCCCAGAGGTTGCCTAGGCATTTTGCAAATGTGCAGAGGGAGTATTCTGGTGACTTCCCACCTTTACCAAGATAAGAAGTACTTGTAGTCAGTTGCCCATGGAAATTTTCTTAGTTACTTACATGTTGGGAATTTGCCTAGTTAGTTCTGAGAAAGCTATTTGTTCATTCATGAAGTTGTACATTCTTGCATCCAAATACATATATTGAGTGAATATTTATGTGAATATCTGTGTTACTAAGTCTGTAAGGTTTTGCAGCTCAACATGTTTCCCAGAAATAAGAAACATCTGCATCACCTAGGAGCTTGTTAGAAATGCAGATTATCAGGGCTAACCTCAGATTTACTGAATCAGAATCTGCATTTTAACAAGCTCTCCAGGTAATTCACATGGCTAGATCTGAGGGAGACAAAGAAAACTTACTTAAAGCTTTCTAGAACTTAGTCCAATAGGGGAGATAAAATACATGTAGAAACAATTATACCACAATACAAGTGCCCACGTGGCACGTCAGTATGTGTGACACAACCTGACATACTTTGAAATCAGACAAACACTGATTTATAGAATAATCTTAGATGGTTGTTTTCTGTGTGAATTTGGACATGTTATTTTTCCTTTCTCTGACTCAGTACCTTTACCTGTGGAGTATTAATGGTGACCATTTTACTAGGCTGGTTAAGAATTTGGAACAACCCATGTAAATCCTTAGCATGGTACTTGGAGCAGAATAAGCACTGATTAAATGATGATGAGTATTATGGAAATTTAAAAGTTCACAGTTTGCAGGTAGATATGCTGTTGTAGATATATCTTCATGGAAAGATAACATTTTATCTGTCTCCTATAGATAGAATTTTAATGTAGGGGGTTAAGAATGCACAAGGAAGGAGATATTCAATCTTCTAGTTATGATTTTCCACTATGGGAAGCTATATTTCTTACACATACAAATAGTACTTGAGAGTCAAGGGCTTTATATAACAGAACATCCATCATGCAATTTAGATCTAATTGTCAATTTAAACCAATCGTCCATCTGCAAATTCAATAATATAGCATAAACTACATATGTTGTTTAGATACATTACTAATTTTATTGTTTCAAGTTACCTTTAAAACAAAATCCTTTTCAAAATAAACAAACTGCCTGTTATAGTTTATTTATTCAGTTTAGAATAAAAATTAAATATTTTGGCCTTTTTACTGTTGGAAGCACAGTGAGGCTTTATAAAAATATTGAAATTCAATCAAGGGTATTCACAGTGAATGGACAAATACAAATCTTGAATCTTAGAATTTATTGCAATTTGTCAATTTAAGTATTCTTCTTGGCAAAATATAATCTATGTATTATGCATTGTTTGATTGAAGAAATTGTAACTGAGTAAAATCATTTAATCAAACTTACCTTGATTATCAAAGCCAGCCTTCCTTCTCAGTATGCACTGGCAAGAACAGTCAGCTCTCTTACACCATGACCAAGACAGGGAAAGTGTCTAATTTCAGCTGATGAGACAGGGGCTTATCCTTGCCACTTAATTATTTCATTACAGTTTTGCTAAATTTTTTGTTAGAAGTTCTGTGGTTAATGCTCACTGTAGAATTGTCCAAATTATATGAGAAAACAATGAGAGTGCTACCCAGGGAGAAATGTGAGCATTGTTATTTACTATTCAAACCTTTCCTTTCTTTCCCAAAGCCCTGCCCAGCTGAAATGAAAGTGACTTCAAAGGACAGTAGGAAGTTGCAAGGAGACCAGACACAGGGTAAGAAAAGTGGACTTACACTTCCTCACTGTATAACCTTGTGCCTCCAGGCCTTGTGCATTTCCACCTGGCTCAGGTTATGATTTTAGTCAATATACTGGTTTTCTTTTTCTTTCCTTTTTCTCCTTTGAGAGCCTGAAAGAGGGAATATTAAGGACTTCCATCTGCCTTCCACCTGGTTAGTCAAGAGCGTGGAATTTTTGCTACAGGCAAGAGACACGAGCAGTTTGAGCTGCTGAAATCTTTTAGGTTTTGAGATTTGATGAAGGCCGTAAGGCAGGAATTTCCACAGTGTGTTTTGTGGGCTACTGGTAGACTTTCAATATTTTATATTTATATCTATAATATTTTATGTATTATAAAATATAAAAAATATATTTTACATACAATGAAATATAAAATAAAAATAGATATATAGTAAATAATAAGATGAATAATAAACATATTTTTATAAGAGATCTATAAGCACCTTGTTGTTTTGGAGGAAAAAATGATGAAGTAATTTGTCCACAATTATTTCACAAATTTTATTATATGTAAGAGTCAGATTTTCACCAAAATACCATCATAAGCTTAAAAACAGCACTTGTTTTTATCAAGGACCACTTGGGCATTTTCTTTTACATAACTTTCAGTTTACAGGTTGCTCCTTATCTCAACCAAAGTATTTTCCCATCTTTTAAGTACTATTGTTTTTGTTTCCTAAATTGGCGCTTTCGTTGTTTTTCTTATCTTATATCCCGAATTGTAATAAGAGCTCTGATACTCAAAAATAATACTTCGGAGCACAAAAATAGCAAAAGCATGATAAAAGCTCACAAATTCTATTAATCCGAAAATAGAACATGCATCTCTGTGTGTTCAAAACTGTAAATCTCCAAGTGGCGTGGCTTTATACAGATGTCCAAAACAGAAAGTGAATGAGAAGTACAATACAGATTTCTGAAAATTAGACTTTTGTTGGTAAAGGCAACCATTGTGCCCCTAGTTACCACTGTCTTGTCTATTAAAAATTTGGCCAAAGCCTTGAAGCCATAGATTATTTTTCTGACATTTTCAAATAAAGCATAGTAACCTCTCTGTTGTGTCAATAGATTTTCCTGAACAAGTGTAGAATAATGCTGTCCAGGATGATTTTGATATATACAGTCACTAAAAGTAGAGAAGGTAACAAATCTATGAAGGCATCATTTGAAATTGTTTTCTTTATGACAAAAGTTAGTCAATTGCTTGCACAGTAGTTTATGAAATAACAACAAAGTTGTTGTCCTTGCAGAGAAACAAAATGAACTATTGTCATAATCCTTAATCAAATGACATTTTTGACCATCAAATATTAAGTGCTTTAAATGGGAAATGCAAGTACTATCTTGTGTACAGAATTGCAGATATTTAAATTTACATTTTGCTAAAACTGCAGTTTATGAATCTATTCTTGGCACACATATCATGAGTATATATTTACTATTTGAAGCCTTTATGTAGCTGTACACAGTTTTATTGGAATAAAGGCTGATGGAGCAGTGATGCAAAGAAGGGTGCTGTGACATGAATAAAGGTTTGCACCTGAGTGCCTGTGTATGCACTGCTTTAATCACAGAAAACAGTTGGAAGATAACAAAATATCTCATCTGGGTTCTGTATTAAAGAAAATAGTGCAAATTTTAAGTACAGTCAAATCACAGCCATAGAGCAGTCATCGTTTTCGGTGTACTCTTTGGAGAAATTGGCAGTAAGCAAAAGACTGCTTTTCCAAAGCAAAGCAAGCCAATAACAAGCAGGCAAGGCACTCAAATAAGCATTGTAAATAATGGATGGGATAAAATTTTCTTAAAGGCATAAATAGTGCCAGTAAAGAGTATTTATATAATTTCTAATGCATTGCTCCAATGGAATAGTTCAGTAATATAATTGATTTCTTGAGGAGTTTTAACCTATTATTATGAGAGTAAAATATGATTTCAATGTGGTAGATACAAATAACTGGGCTTAGAAGGCAGACAAATACTTGATGCAAGTGACTCAATTGCTGAGAAAGGTATCCTTTTCCACAACATGATAGTTGTTTTCATTCAACTGTGAATTACACCTGTGTGTTGAGACAGAATGTGATGAAATCCTTTCCAGAGCTGAAAGCAGTAAATAAATGGATTAGGAATCTATTCATCCCTATCTCCCAAGTTGAGCCATTTTAACTTGCCATTTTTGAGTATAATAGGCTTATCAATTTAGTTTATGATGGATCTGTGAAAAGCGTTTTATGTAAGAGTCATTTTTTTATGATTTCATGATTGATCCTAATACAGAGAACTATCTAATATAGCCATCAAATAGTTACACCCATTCCAGACCACACATAAATTATACTACAGTATAATGCAGCAAAAATAAAGAATTATAAAAGAAACTAACAGGATCATGGTCAAGGTACTCATCATGAAATCAGGTAAAAGGGAATTTATAGAAATAGAAATTGTATTTACAGTTTGCACCATTTTCTGTAAATTATATCATCTCAGGAATCTCTTCCATCCACAGAAATCTTGCACTTCTGAATTCCTATAACATTTCTCATTTATATTATTGTCTTCTTATTTTCTGTGCCTGTCTTAGCTTTTCTTCTTTATTTGATTTATATGCATGTCATATGTGACTCTTAGTATTTATAGTAAGGCAAACTACTAGAGCAAACTACAGCCCATGAGCCCAATCTGGCCTACTGCCTATTTTTCAAAATAATGTTTTATTGTTACAAAACCACACCAACTCTTTACATATTGTCTATGCTTGTTTCAGGCCAATAATAAAGAATTGAATAGTTGTGACAGAAACCATATAGCCCAAGAAAACAAAAATATTTCTTTTTATTCTGGCCCTTTACAGACACTTGTACTAAAGTATAAGTTGTTCAGAGATTTAGTAAGTTTTTCAAATAATTGATGAATGAGTTGTCTCAGGTTTAACACCATCTGATATTTTTATAATGAATTTATTCAACCATCTATAATTACCCTGATGGACACTTTGACCAAGAACATCACTCATAGTCAAACTATATCTTCAGTCAAGTTAAAACCTAGTTGGAAAATTATGAGCAGGTATGAATGAATCAGAGGTGTTATATCCTATTTACTGCTGGTTTAATAAAGTAAGGCTGGTAAGTTCTCATGGGACTGAAACAACACATTTTGACAGTTTCTAATTAGCAACCCCAAACTGATTCTCCAAAATAAGACTGCAGCTCCTCAGAAGACCCATGTTCTCTCCAGGCAGAGCTGAGTTACCATAAATCATAGGGACACGGTGCACTCACCCATAAGACCTAATATAAAGATAGTCTCATAAAACACATTCCAATTCAGCCTTATCATAAATAGCACCTTGGGGCACACTGAAAATTCTATGGCCACTCAAATCTTTTTATCAGTTATAAGCGAATGATTTTTAATTGCAAAAGTTTTCTGTTAAGAGAGCAAAGTAAGGGCCTCCCTGGTGGCGCAGTGGTTGAGAGTCCGCCTGCCGATGCAGGGGACACGGGTTCGTGCCCCGGTCCGGGAGGATCCCATATGCCGCGGAGCGGCTGGGCCCGTGAGCCATGGCCGCTGGGCCTGCGCATCCGGAGCCTGTGCTCCGCAACGGGAGAGGCCACAACAGTGAGAGGCCCGCATACCGCCAAAAAAAAAAAAAAAAAAAAAAAAAAAAGAGAGCAAAGTAAAACCAGCATGTTTTAGAACATTTTAAGATTGGCAGCTTTGAAGATGAGGCAGACAGAGTTCAGTATCATTACGTTTTCAGTCACATCCAGAACCTCCAATCTGAGAGATTAAAATAGGCTTATTTTTAAATTCTTGCAGCACATCCCCATCCTAGTTTACTCGCGAGTAGGTGGATTTATGTCTTCATTTGATTATCAGAATAACGTGATTATTTCAGTCATGTGGCCATGAAATGTTTTCTTAGCTTTGCACATATCAAAAATATGTCTGATACCTGAAGAATTTCAGGAGCAGAGAGATCATTAGATGTTTAAGTATTTAAGAAATTTGATTACTAATATATATTTAAAGTCATAGTTTTAGAGATAGGCCAGATATTAAGGAACATCTGACCAAACGTACTCATTTTACAGATGGGGAAAGAGAAGCGTAAAGAGATTTGTTGAAAGTCCAATAGCTAGTCGATAGGTAGACTAGGATGAGAAACCTTTGCCCCAGTTCCTCATCAGACAACTACACACTGCTGTATTTATATGGTGTTAATCCCCAAGGAAGATTTCAACCATTTTACACATCTTTGGGAAAAACTGGATGAGATTTCACTGAATCTGACTGGAAGAGAAAGGCACCATTATTCACACAAGGCAGCTAACAAAACTGAAGATTAGAAGTGAGAAGTGATTTGCCCAGAGTCAGTGTCGCAGGTAAGGGCTTGAGCATCTTCTCCACTCGTCACCAGACTCCCACTGCGATTGCTAGTTCCTGTGTGAAAGTTTTTATCAACAGTTTTCTTTTTGCAGACAATCAGATGATGTATTTTGTAACTAGATGGACACAGGGTAGGATTAATTGCAGTATGCACTTAATGGATTCATTGAATCCATGCAATCATGGATTTATTGTTAATAAAAAAGTTTAACTATCCAGAGGTGATCTGATGTAAGATCTCCCAATAGTGGTGTACCATCATAGATGGTAAAAAATGAAATCAGGAAATACTGAAGTGAGGTCCACATAGAAAAGATAACAAGATGAAAATACACCCTCTTCTGAAAAGACTGAAAAAAAAAAAACACACAACTGGATCATTAGAGTTGTTAATATACCCTGAAGAACAATAAATAACTTTTCCTTTCATCCTTGACATTCTGACATATTCCAGTCGCTAAATTTCTGGGACCAAGGTGACAATGGTGTTGTGAATAAAATAGCCCCATGGTTCCTAGTTCCCCTATAACTCCTTGCAGTAACCCATTGCAGGCAATGGGACAAAAAACTGGGAAGTGTAGAAACCAAAGTCCAATTACTACACTTCAGAAGAACACTCATAAAACTGGAAGGGAACATAGAGGCCACCAGTGATAATCTGCTTATCTCCTTAGTCAGAAGAAAAGGGAATACTAGAATCTACGTTATCAATAATCTTTCCTCTACTAGCCTAAATTTCTAGACTTATCTCAAGTTATAATCCCATGTTTCATTATTCATTTCAAAACAATTACTTGATATTGCATACATAAATAATAGCTCATGGCACACACACAGCTCTTTCTGCTCTAGCTCTTTCCAATTCTTCTCTCTTCTCATTATCTCTGACAAAACGCCACCCATCTTTTAAGATCTGGCCAGAATGCCTCATTCACCAGCAAATTTTCCGTGATACATGGTTAAACCTCTCTTCCCCTGACACGTGTCTTTCGGTAATCATATATTGTCTTGTATCAGTAACTTCGACACTTATCTTCTTCTCTCAAGTGATTATCTGCTTTTTAGGGAAGCGACCCTAATTCTACTTGTCTCTCTATTTCACAGGGACTAAAACAAAAGCCCCTATATTGCTGGTGCTTCAAAATTATGATGAGTTGAACAGAGATGACTTGACTCTCATTCTTTCTGTCCAGTTGTATTGTGTTTGCTCTTATAGTAGACAGTGGGGTTAAAAAAAATGAACTTTATTCTTCTTAGGATGTCATATTTCAAAATAGTTATTTGCCTTTAATTTAATTCTCTTCAAAATATGGTCTAAGGAAAATGAAAATATTCTCAAAGAAAACAATACATTAACTAGGAAAAAAGAGTACAATATTTCCTAACCAGATCACAATATAAAAATCTGTAACCACAATGTGTCTTGCCAATGGCACAATAAATCTCTTAATTTTATTGTGTCTCCTATTAATTCATTATCTTTTCAGCCAGCATTTACCACAAGCAGATTTCAGAAATTTCCCCCTGAATAATTCTCATGCTAAAAAATGAAATATTTAATTACTCATGAAAGGTTAATTGTATAATACTGTGAAAAAAAATAATTGCTCTACTTTGTCTGATTTCTTTTAAAGTTGTTTTTTTTTTAAATAATGTATTGCAATTATCTTAGACTTCTTAGATTTTGAGAACTGCAATGGACCTTAGATAACATTTAGCTAATACTACACAGAGTTAGTAACTGAACAATAATAGTCTATGAAAATATCTTTTTATACTTTTTTTTTTTTTTGCCTCCCTTGATTACAATGCTTTCCCTTGTGCACCTGAGGCTCTTGGTTCCTCACCTCCACTTCTCTGGAATAATTTGTAGTTTTTGGCTTGCCTGTCTGTTCCCTTACACTTAACTTTCCTTGAAATATGGTACCATGTCTCACTACATGAGTATTCAGTATCTACCAGAAACCTGCTGGACACTCAATAAATATTTGGTGAAGGAATGAAATAACTTGTTTCAAATATACAAGATATGTATCGGATTAACGTCTCACTATTACCAATGAATTGCTTAAACCCAAGTTGAAATAAATTATAAATGATATTTTCAAATATTCATTAGTCTTTCATCAAGCAGTAACTTATGTTAATCATTTTTTGTCTTTTCTATTCTTATTCTAATCCCGTCTTTTAGAAAACCACACCCAGTTCAGCAACCAAAGCAAAATGATAATAACCAAATAATTCCCAGCACTTTTTCCCCACTCTTAAAATTCCCACAGAGTAGTTAAGGCAGCATTATTTGACTTCTAGATCATGAAACACAAGATTATTTCTAGAAATAATGTTATTCTAACCAAATTCAAGATGAAAACATATTTGATGCTTCCATAAATTTCATGGATTTTTTAATATAGTAGAATGTGTTCTCTAAGTAGTTACTGGATATAAATCATGTATGAAATTAAATGCATTTTGAATATTTTCCTTACATTATACTAGTAGCTTAAAAATAAGCAATTATGTCTAAAATTTTCTGTTTTGTGCTTTCATGTTTGCTGAAATGTGGTTTATCAGTTTTAGGAAATGACTGGAAGTTAAGACAACAGTTCAGTTGTTTTTGTTTTTGTTTTTTTGACTAAAGGAGAAAACTCCTTGGAAAACTCCAAGGAGAGCTGGCCTTTGGATTTGTGCAGAATGGGCACAATGTCTGTCCACAACCTTGGCTTCCCCACTTTCTTTTATCATATTACTGAATACTCTCTGCAACTGAGGTCTACATACTCCATGTGTAAACCTTCCTAGGATGCTTATTAGAGATAGAATTGGGAGATGGGATTGCCTGACAAGTGAATGCACAGCTATAACAAAGAAGGAAAAATATCACATTTTCCTACTAAGTACAAAAAATGAGTAGATCATTAGATTCTTTCTACCTTCCTTTGGTTTGAGGGTTATAAATTTCATCTCTTCTATATTTCATCAAAGGAGGAAGTAATCTCCATTAAGGCAGGGATTTTTTTGTGTGTCCTATTACTACTCTATACCCAGGATCTGAAACTGCTAGGTGGCATTTCAGGGAGCTCCAAAGAGCTCTGGTTCTTTATGTCTCAACGCAGAAAGAATTCAGCAAGAGGCAAAGTGATAGATAAGAAGTGATTTATTAGAACATGATTCTCCCAAGGCTTGCAAGCAGGCAGGCAAGAGGGTGCCACACCCCCAGAATTTAGTGGGCTACAGTTTTATAATCAGAGGAAAAGATCACCTTCTTCCTCATTCTTGAGTAGATGTCACACTTCCATCATCAGCTCCTCCTCCACGTCAGGCGGGGGAGTTTTCCCTACATGGTCAAGCCAGGACTGTCATGGCACAATGGAAATGAACAAAAAGGTGGTAACATATGCTAAAAATGACAAATCATTTCAGGTTTCAATATAGTGTCACCCTTTCCTTATATTTTTGTTTTTGATGTGCCCAGAGAAGCATATCCTAGGAATCATTAACTTACTGGGCTCACTGGGCAGGATGTGTGTCTCATGCCACCATTGTTTCATTGTATTGGGACATGTCTCATGCTTCTGTTGCATGGTTTTGTTGCTAACCAAGCCAGCTTGGTTTTGTGGTTAAGCAAACCTGCTTTCTTCACTGATCATTAACTTACAGGGGTCTCCCATATTTTGTCTTTACTTACAGTCACCTAGTGGGATTAACTATATGGTCACCTACTTTGTCCCTATCAGATCCAGGAAATGCCTATTAATGTAGGTGAAATAATATGAATTTAATGAAAAAAATAAGTGATTTTATTATATTCTTTGAATTAAAAAGATCACACCTTGTATCATTTCTTCTACAGTTCATATTCGTGGCTCTATCTTGATTAAACTCTTAAATGAAGGTAATTTACAAAAACAGACATTTTATTCTTGAGATCATTTATTTTCATGACTTAATCTCTTCTGCAAATCAGTTCCACCTCTCCATCTTCTCCGTATCCCTCTCCTATAAACATCAGGTCTGATCTACTTTTCCTTTTGAATCTAATTTTAGATTCCTTAATTTCAACAAGGCCCAGTTGGAATCCAGTCATTTTGTCCCCAAAGTTGATCTTCCTCTGGGTTCCCAGTTTGACCAATGGCTTACCAGATACCTATGCTAGTACATTTAAAAATACTTTTAACACTTCCTTTTTGTCTTGTTCTACATTCAGTAATTCATCACATCCTACTCTACTGAGTTTAATATCTCTCTTTGTTGCCCCATTATATTCACCATAGCTTCCCCAGGCCCTAATCATCTTTATTCTGCTCTTTTGCAATTGTCTCTGCAGTCAGTTACTGACAGACCAGCTCTCCTTTTCTTCCTAAAAATGTATATAAGGTAGATAACAACACTCATTTTGTTAAGACTCTTCAACATCTACTTATTGCCTGTAGATTAAAATCTAAACTATTTTGACTGGTCTTAAATGCCCTCTAACATTTAGCTAATTTTCCAGTCTCATCTCATTTTATACATACTAAAGAAGTCAGAGGATTTTCCTTCAGTCTTCTCAATGGCTATATGTTTCAATACTTCCAGATTCCACTAATGGTTCAAGTCAAATGCCATTCTTAGATCAAGTCAACTTTAACTCCCTCTACGTCATTTTGCTAATCCTCCATGATAGCACAAATTTCTTTCCACCTGACACAGTTATTTATTTATATATGACTATCTCTGTATTGCCTGGGAATCATCTGCAAAAGACAAGGATTATGTCTGATTTAGCTTTGCATCTTTCACAAAGTGTATAGTGTTTTACACATAGTGTTCTTTGAAGAATTTATTTGGATGTGACATTTCTTCCCCATGGGGACTAGCATGGTACATTTTCAATCCACTGATTAGCTAATTGAAGCTCTGCAAATGCTGTGCATGGGCCCAATTTGCCTTGTATAGCTGAACTCTGTCTTGGATATCAGTGCAGGTCTGCTGCTTTCTACATTAGATAATCTGTTAAAACAAATAGCATAATAACAATTAAGCCTACTATAATTTCCTCATCAAGAAACAGTATCTAGAAACAAATTTTATTTATTAATTAAAATAAGCATTCTGAGGTGTAACCACAATCTTAGCATGGAATGACAGCTTCTAAATAATTGCAGGGGTCCTATGGGAATTTCTGTTATTACAAATGTTTTAAGCATATGAACCTAATTGCCCACTGGGGGTTACTGATGCCTAAATAGTGCCTCAGCCAGTCCGTGCTACAAGAGCATTTTATGTTTGATTATTTTATTTTATTTTTAGATTTTGTTGTATTTCAATTTATAATGTATTTGTGTAATTATATGACAGTTCCAATGCAAAACTAACCCAGCGAAAGCAACTTGTGGCACTCAGAATCTTGATATTTTTAGAGTGCTGAATGAATCAAATGTAAAGAAAAAAACTATTTAATTTGTGAAATGCAAATAAGATATATTAGTCTGAGGCTTAAAGTGTATCAAAGCAGAGGCTTCATTTAAGGGTCATCTGTGGAGGTTTCAAACAGTTTAATTGGATATAATTCAACTACAGTAACACAAAAAGAAAAACAAAATAAGTCTCTAACCTGAGGTGACTGAATGGAGAAGAGTTTCTGAGGGAGACCCTCAGAAAGTGAACCAAGGAAGAAACCATCTGAAAATTGAACACCTTGTCCAGGAATCTAAAAAAAAAAAAAATTATAGGAGTATAGAATAAACCTTGAGTTCATATTAAAGATCCCAATATTGAAAGTTCAATAAATGTTCCCCTACCTACTGGAGTCCATCAACCCCATAGAAGATACCCAATGAATAACATATATTTATCAAAAGCCCTGACAGAATGTTTTGATGGTTGGGAGATCAGCAGAAACATTTTGACACAAAAACTCTCTTTGTAGAAATTTCCCCCTGCCCCAGACAGATTTTTTGCCCATTCTCCCCGGTACCTGATACTTAGTGCTGTGGTAAAGTTTCTCCCATTATCATATAAATACTTTTTACCTGTATGATTTCACCACTAAACTTCAAACTGTTTGGTTCAACTGGTGTTTGACATGAGATAACTGGATCAATAGAGAGAGGATAAATTACTTCATGGGGTAGAAGGGAAATAGTTTGCAATATACCCTCCATTTTCATTCTGTCCTGTGTATGTGCCTGGTGTATGTGTGTGTGTGTGTGTGTGTGTGTGTGTGTGTTTATGGAAATGAGTCAAATAAGCCAGCATTTGCTAAATAGCAATTATACAATAATCACCAGAGATACAAATATGGCTAAAAGATGAAGTTTATGTTGTAGAGAAAATAGGATGTTTTATGGAATTGAAAGCAAACTTTCATACTCTACTAAAATCTAGAGGATTGTTTTTATATGAGGTTAATAAATCCTCATTTACCTTCATTATTACAAAATTTACCTTGGAGAAAACCTACCCTAACATTGAAATCTGGCTTTAGGTACAGAAAAGTATTAAGTTAAGATACCTACCAGGTCTTTACAAAGTAAAACATTAATAGATTTGTAATGAGCACTGATCTTGTGTTGAGAACAAAGAAGAATAAGTATTCTGCCACTAGTTATATTGAAGCAATATTCCGAATTTGCGTAGTGTGATAAAGGGAAGATACTGATTTAGGAAAATATTTTCTTCTTTTTACTCTCTGAATGATAAAGTGGCCAGTCTTTGAGATGTCTGTGTGTATGTGTGTGTCCATGTACTTGTTTGAATCAACATTGGTGTTCCCAACTGGATGACCAAGAAGAATATGTAACACCCCTCGCAGTGAGGAATACCTAAATTGACAATTCCTATATTGTACTATTCTTCCCACTTTCTCAGATAATAGTCTAGACTGAACAGTTCAGGTTTGCAAAATATGATACTGAAGATTATTGCTTTTCAAGTGCCTTAACAAAAGGAGATGACTGGATCATTTGCATAACCAGCACTTAATGTGGGAGGTGGGATTTGCTTTTTTTTTTTTTATTAGTTTCTGCTTTATAACAAAGTGAATCAGTCATACATATACATCTGTTCCCATATCCCTTCCCTCTTGCATCTCCCTCCCTCCCAACCTCCCTATCCCACCCCTCCAGGCGGTCACAAAGCACCGAGCTGATCTCCCTGTGCTATGCGGCTGCTTCTCACTATCTATCTACCTTACGTTTGGTAGTGTATATATGTCCATGCCTCTCTTTCGCTTTGTCACAGCTTACCCTTCCCCCTCCCCATATCCTCAAGTCCATTCTCAAGTAGGTCTGTGTCTTTATTCCCGTTTTACCCCTAGGTTCTAAAAGATGCTGATACTTGTCTGGTAGAGCAGGGTCCCCAACCCCTGGGCTGAGAACTAGTACCAATCGGCGGCCTGTTAGGAACCCGGCCGCACAGCAGGAGGTGAGTGGCCGGAGAGCGAGCAAAGCTTCATCTGCCGCTCCCCATCGCTCTCATTACTGCCTGAACCTCCCCCCACCCATCGCTCGCCTTAACCGACTGAATCCTGAACCATCCTCCTCCCCCCAGCCCCCACCGTCCGTGGAAAAATTGTCTTCCACGAAACCAGTCCCTGGTGCCAAAAAGGTTGGGGACCACTGTGGTAGAGGTTTGAAAGAGGCACTCGCTCATAGGAATAAAAACTCTGAGGGCACTAGGTATGTCCTGCGGTGTGCGTAAACAGATTCCTTGCACAAAGTCCATTTGTGTCTGTATGCTTTTATCTAGTCTATGGAAACTGTCCTGTGAATCATACAGTTCTTTATTTTGTCCATGTTGCATGGGTTCCCTTAATGTACTCCCTACTCTTGATACTAGTGTGTAAGGATCAAGAGCCAGTACAGGGACTGAAGCCCAGTAGTTGCAATAAGTGTAATCATCAAAGGGAAAAGTGGCCCAGAGCTGAATTGTGAGCAGTGGGGAAGCACAGAAACTGGGTAATGGCTCAGTAAAGGATGTGAGAAATTGTTCTTCTTTCCTAGATGCTCAGGTAAAAGACTATCCTGGCCAGACTGAAGGTAGTGGGGGTGGGAAAGGAAGCATGCTGGCGCTTGAGTTGCGTACACATATAACTGAAACCTCTACAAGGCAGTAATCCTAGATGCCAAAGATGACCAGACCAGAAGTGGTCTGGTTGGGGAAAATTTCATGGTGGCTGTGTGATTATATGTGTACACAATGTTTTTTTATATTATCTTTATTGAATTATAATTGCTTTACAATGGTGTGTTAGTTTCTGCTGTATAACAAAGTGAATCAGCTATACATATACATATACCCCGACATCCCCTCCCTCTTGCGCCTCCCTCCCACCCTCCTGTGTAAACAAATTTAACTACAAGAACTACAATGAGATGATCACCTTTTGTACAAGCCTTCTTATTAATCTAGGCCTCCTGTGTTTTCCTGTAGAGCCCGCAAGAATTTATGGATACGTCTCTTATATTGACTCCATATGAGAGCAGAACACCAAAATAAATGAGAAAAAATTAGATAATATTTCTAGCTGTTTTATCTATTATACACTATGCTCAGATGTTAGTTCTATCAGGGGAATATACTACAAATAAAAATAATAATAACAGAGTACACTTTTTTCCTATTCAGTAGCCATTGCCAATTCCTTATCAAATAGTAAATCAAAACAGAAATGGAATCTACCCTGGGTACAAGATTTTCTAATACTGCTCACTTTTCCCTCTTTTAAAAATTTAGACCAGAATTGTCATAATGTACATTATTTTTCAAATGGTACAATCTATTCATGATGATTCTACTACCCACTTTTGAAATCTATCTCTATAAACTTTATATTGGAATATAAATTGGCCTTTCAAGTGATACTATTTGCTTTTCAGCATTTTTGCCTGAAGGCTTCTCTAAATCTAAAGTCTCTATAAAGATTTAAGAGGGTTGCATTTGAAAATTCCATCTGCTTTAATATGATATTTAGCTTTTCTTCCTTAATGAAAACATTTTCCATTTCTATGCGAGTTTGCAGTTTTTAAATTATCATTATTGTACACGTTAAGGTGCATTGTGATGAAAAGCCATTTTATTAAACAATATTTTTTCCCTCAGTGCTAAGAAAGATGTATATATTTCAAATCTGAAAGTTTATAATATTCCTGCTCATAGAGAATCGAAGCCAGCAAAGATTAAAAAGAGGCAATCTAATTTAATGGTTTGCAATTAGAGTTGATGAGGAAATGTGTTAATCAGGAAAAAGTAACTCAGATAACTTCCTTTGGAAAAAAATGAAATCAAAGAAAGTAAAATGAGAATTCTTGCCTTCAACTTTTTTTTTTTTCCCATACTGGCAAAGTGGCCATAAGCCAGACATAGATTAAGGAGTCCCATTCTAAAGATGCACTTAAATCTTTTGAAAGTAAGTATGTCTTTGTAAAAGGAGCGAAACTGTTTAGGCTGTTGTGAATATAAACACTAAATGTGATATCATAGCTTATAAAATAGAAATAAAATGAATCCTTAAATCAAATATATCAGTGTAAACTGAAGAGCATATTCTGTCTCAGTAAGTCTCAACAATGTGTTGTCCTGGATTATAAAAGATCATAATAGGATTTCTTGTCACACTGTAAAATGATGCACTCTTCAAAATATGAATTACTATTGCAAAAGATATAATCCAACTTTCATTCATGAACTATGACTGTCAATTTTATTATGATGACAAAATGATGATATTTTATATTTTTAAAATGAAATTGTATAGAGGTTGAACATGGAAAGTTAGAGAATTTTTGACCTTGCCTTGTGTTGGTAGATTGTCTTCAAGTGATAAATGAAACTCATTCACAAACAATGTAATAAGGCATCTGGAAAACATAGTAGCTCAAGTTCTCCAAAAGGTTTTTCTCATTGAATCAAAAATTGTATAAAATGGAGATAGAAATGATTTAGGGCTAACAAGGAATGTAACAAGCCACTGAGCAGGACCAATGAAGAATATTTTATAGGTTGTCAAAATGACAATGTACACATGATAAAGGGAATAATAAAGAATTTCAGGTATCTAAGAAAATAAGTCGGGAGAAATCGTTGTATGCTTCATATTGGATTCAAGAACTGATTTTGATACAGCCTGAAAATAATCAAGCATAGTATTGTTTTTAGTCTACTAACTTGAGTGAGATCATTAAAATAAAAATAAAGGTGACTTTCAACACTCATTCTTGCTACAAAAGTTTATTTGACCTATTATTCTAGTATCGAGTCAGAAAGGACTATTCTCACATTGCCAGCACCTGGGTTTAAATAGAAAATTGTCTCCATCTCAAGACACTACCAATGGTCTATTTTGAGGACATGAACCATACTTCTCAGGACACACCTGTAGTCCCAGAATACTTATAAGGGCTCCCCCTTCACTTTCAATCATGTTCCAATTTGGAAAATAAGGTCACTATATATTTAGGAACACTGAGGCTGGCATTTCCAAATATGAACCACACTCACCTTTTTTCTAGTTTGTCTACATTCTGTTTCTTGGTCTGTGTGTACTTAGGTCATATTGCCCACAAGAGATGCATAATAAACATTTGTTTAAAAAATGTTCATTAAGTTAAAAATGTTTAAGTTCCTCTAATGTGGAGAGACTTCAGATGTTTTCAACAAAAATTTGTTTTGTTATATCAAGTGATATATTTTTGTTGTTGTTAATGATGTTTATTTGTTTTTGGTCATCACAGATTCAGGACTAATTTCCCACCGTATATTAAGAGCAAATATAAATCATAATGACAATCACATATTATTCAGCTTGCTATATAAGAAACATCATGTATATGAATATATGTATATATATGTAAATATGATTTATCTAACTCATTCATTGTTAATAATTTGAATGAATTATATGAAGCCCACTGTCTCTAGTTGTTCATATAACTCCCTCACCCCTCTATGCATAGTCAGTGAAGATATTTATATTATCTATCTGGTTCTTACAAATATTTCTTTGTGACAAATGACAAATGTTTAACATTTAAATTAGTAAAAACAATTCAGTATAATAAAAGAAACAAAGAAGTCTTTGACTACAGTCTGAATTCTGGATCAGACTTTGCTACTAATTAGCTTGTTGACCATGGGTATCTTAGTTAGTTCAGGCTGATATGACAGAATACTGTCAGCTGGGTGGCTGAAACAACAGAAATTTATTTCTCACAGTTCTGGAGGCTGGAAGTCCAAGATTAAGGGGCTGGCCAGTTAGGTTCCTGGTGAGAACCCTCTTCCTGATTTGCAGAGGGCCTCCTCCCTGTGTTCTCACATGGTAGAAGGGGTTATGTATCTCTCTGGAGCCTCTTTTATATCCCATTCATGAGGGTTCCTCCCTCATGGCTTAAGCACTTCCCAATAGACCCCACTTAGTAATACCTTTGGGGGTTACAATTTCAACATATGAATTTAGGGGGGGGACACAAACATTCAGACCACAGCAGACACTAATTCCATTCATGAGGGTTCCACCCTAATGACCTGATTACCTTTCAAAGGCCCCACCTTCAAATACCATCACTTTGGGAATTAAGGCTTCAACATATGAATTTAGGGAGGACACAAACATTTGGTCCATAGCAGAGGGAATAGTATTTCTTGTA
This sequence comes from Mesoplodon mirus, assembly GCF_964341445.2. NCBI lineage: Eukaryota > Metazoa > Chordata > Mammalia > Artiodactyla > Ziphiidae > Mesoplodon > Mesoplodon mirus. Next base: position 52,671,369 of record NC_138990.1, on the reverse strand, counting down.
TGACTGTCTCAATTTCTTCTTCTGAAAAATAACATCACCTACATTTTCCACTATATCCAGATTATTGGAAATGTGATGATAAAGCCCTACACAAACCATAGGTACCATTCTATTCTCATACAACTCTAGGAAGATTTCTATATAATAAAATGCAAGCGTAAGGAAATTTCCATCTTTCTGAACAAATAATCAGTCTGATATTTGGTGAGCAAGGCAAAGATATGTAAAAACAGAAAATGAATCCACTACTTTTTATTTTTTCCCTCTAAGGGTACTCATTTTGTTGATTCTAGGGTTTTGTCCACTCACTCCACTTTATAGCCAGCTATTTTCACATCAAATGAATTAAAGATGAGCTGGTAGCATGTGTCCTGCATCTGCCTCATTGAGGAGATAAAATACGCTACATGAGTCTTTCCAAGGACATGTGTCAGTGCCCCTTGTAATAAGAGGGGTCATCCCCTCCACCTCTTCTATGCTTTCCCTCCAGCTGAGTGCTGAAACAGCATCAGGCATCTGACCCTTGTGCCCTGCTTTCCATGTCCAGGGACTTGAATGCAGCTCTTTAGCCAGCATATTCTCTCATTTATTCTTTGTTCCTTTCTGCCCACATAGATGTAGGTAGACAAAGCTTGTACAAGCAGTAGTTGGAATGAAAAGGGTAAAAGACACTCAAAGATTTTAAAGAACACCTCAATTGGCCTTTTCTCCCTTTTGTTACATCTTACCCAGTAGCTGAACTGACATTCACTTTCTACCTCCGAGCCTACAAAAATCCCACCACTCTCCGTGGGCCTTCTGAAAAATGAGTCCAGGATAGGACCTCCCTCCAGCTAGACTGTTCACATCATGAGCATTGATGAAGCTCCCTGCTTTCCATCTCTATGAATAAAACTGGCCCACTCTTTTGTTAGTTAAGCTATCCTGGTTGGCTAAATGCCACAGTAATGTTTCCCAAAGATGTTCAGAGGGGAACTGAAAGGGCTCAGGGTAGGAAAAGGCAAATAAAATCAGTGAAGAGTGACAGACAAGTAATCCTGAGTCTGATTGCTTGCCCATATTTAAGTGTCGAAATACAAAATTCTCAATTCTACCACAATGCAGCTCCTTCCCTGAGACCCATAAATTCAGAGGCAGTTGATGAAGCTGAATCTAAGTCATGGTGTGGCTGAAAATAAAAAGGCCAAGATAGTTTTTAGTTGTTCAAAATTTGAAGTCCCACGTTTCCCTTATATTGAGATACAAATTTAATTATCATTTAAAAAATGAAAATTTTATTTTAATGTTACCTAGATTAATGCTGGATAATAAAAATAAGCAATAAATAGTTAATTAAACAAGATATTTTAGAACCCATCACATATTTTGATTATATTTTCTCAGAGTTAGTAGGGACCTCAACATTTATTTAGTTTAACCTGCCATCCAATTCTACTACTTTTGCAAAAATTTCTTAATCAAACTTGCATTGAAAATTTCAGTCTAAGGATTCATGATGTCTTTTGGCCGTTCTTTTAATATTTGAGAAATTTTGACCTGAAAGTTTTTAAATGTCATCATCTCTTCAAGATTAGACAGATCACTTCTAAGCTATATATGTATTTTTTCTTTTTTGATTATAGAACACAATTAAATAACAAATGGGTCAAGAAAATAATACGGCAAACATCATTGTATCCATCACTCAGAATTAGCCAGTGTTAAAGTCTGTATTCACTTCAAATTAATTTTAACATAAATGAGAAATAGAAAAAGTGAAATTTTCCTTATAGTCCTCCCCAGCCCATTCCCTTCACTTATTTCGCAGAGGAAAAGATTACTATAAATTTGATGTGTATTATTTTGGTCCATGTTTGTATACCTTAACACATACATGTAAATCCAGAACATATAGTTTTACTTTGATTTTAATGGGAATCCTCTCACACCATAAGTATATTTTTGCAACTCTAGTTTGTTTTTTGGTATTCATCAATGTTGACCCATATTGATCTAGTTCATTTATTCATTTTAACTCTTATCTAGTAGTGTACTGTGTGTTTATAGCATGTCTTTTCTATCCATTTCATAATCAGTGTGCATTTATGTAGCTACAGTTATGTTGCAAATTAACAATTGTGCTATGGATAACAGATTTCAAGTCTTTTAGACATGAAATTGCTAGACTGGTAGAAGTATTCTCAGTTTATTTGAAATTGTGAAAGTCCCTAAAAAATATATGTAGTAAACTATATTTCCCTCAACAGCATATGAGTTCCTCTTATCTCACACTGTCAACAATAATTGGCAATTTGCAAATTTTTCATCCTTATACATGTGGTAAAACATCACCCTATTGCTTGCCTGATTGATAGTGAACTTAGCATCTTTTTATTGTTTATTTTCTTTTTAAAATTATTTTCTATTTTTTAAATTTTTATTTAATTAATTAATAAAATTTTAACATCTTTATTGGAGTATAATTGTTTTACAATGTTGTGTTAGTTTCTGCTGTATAACAGAGTGAAACAGCTATACATATACATATATCCCCATATCCCCTCCCTCTTGTGTCTCCCTCCCACCCTCACTTCCCCACCCCTCTAGGTGGTCACACAGCACCGAGCTGATCTCCCTGTGCTATGTGGCTACTTCTCACTAGCTATCTATTTTATATTTAGTAGTGGATATATGTCCATGCCACTCTCTCACTTCGTCACAGCTTACTCTTCCCCCTCTCCGTGTCCTCTAGTCCATTCTCTATGTCTGCCTCTTTATTCCTGTCCTGCCACTAGGTTCATTAGAACCTTTTTTTTTCTTTAGATTCCATATATATGTGTTAGCATACGGTATTTGTTTTAGTCTATCTGACTTACTTCACTCTGTATGACACTCTAGGTCCATCCAACTCACTACAAATAACTCAATTTCTTTTCTTTTTATGGCTGAGTAATATTCCATTGTATATATGTGCCACATCTTTACCCATTCATCTGTCGATGGACAATTGATTGCTTCCATGTCCTGGCTATTGTAAATAGTGCTTCAATGAACCCTGTGGTACGTGACTCTTTTTGAATTATGGTTTTCTCAGGGTATGTGCCCAGTAGTGGAATTGCTGGGTGATATGGTAGTTCTATTTTTAGTTTATTAAGGAATCTCCCTACTGTTTTCCATAGTGGTTTTATCACTTTACATTCCCACCAACAGTGCAATAGGGTTCCCTTTTCTCCACACCCTCTCTAGCATTTATTGTTTGTAGATATTTTGATGATGGCCATTCTGACCGGTGTTAGGTGATACTGCATTGTAGTTTTGATTTGCATTTCTCTAATGATTAGTGATGTTGAGCATCCTTTCATGTGTTTGTTGACAATCTGTATATCTTCTTTGGAGAAATGTTTGTTTACGTCTTCTGCCCATTTTTGGATTGGGTTGTTTGTCTTTCTGTTTTTGAGCTGCATGAGCTGCTTGTCTATTTTGGAGATTAATCCTTTGTCAGTTGCTTCATTTGCAAATATTTTCTCCCATTCTGAGTGTTGTCTTTTCATTTTGTTTATTGTTTCCTTTGCTGTGCAAAAGCTTTTAAGTTTCATTAGGTCCCATTTGTTTATTTTGTTTTTATTTCCATTTCTCTAGGAGGTGGGTCAAAAAGGATCTTGCTGTGATTTATGTCATAGAGTGTTCTGCCTATGTTTTCCTCTAAGAGTTTTATAGTGTCTGGCCTTATATTTAAGTCTTGAATCCATTTTGAATTTTTTTTTTTAGTATTGTGTTAGGGAGTGTTCTAATTTAATTCATTTACCTGTAGCTGTCCAGTTTTCCCACCACCACTTATTGAAGAGGATGTCTTTTCTCCATTGTATATTATTGCCTCCTTTATCAAAGATAAGGTGACCATATGTGCTTGGGTTTATCTCTGGACTTTCTATCCTGTTCCACTGATCTATATTTCTGTTTGTGTGCCAGTACCATACTGTCTTGACTACTGTAGCTTTGTAGTATAGTCTGAAGTCAGGGACCCTGATTCGTCCAGCTCCATTTTTCTTTCTCAAGATTGCTTTGGCTATTCGGGGTCTTCTGTGTTTCCATACAAATCATGAAACTTTTTGTTCTAGCTCTGTAAAAAATGCCATTGGTAGTTTGATAGAGATTGCATTGAATCTGTAGATTGCTTTGGGTAGATAGTCATTTTCACAATGTTGATTTTCCATTCCAAGAGCATGGTATAACTCTCCATCTGTTTGTATCATCTTTAACTTCTTTCATCAGTGTCTTATAGTTTTCTGCATACAGGTCTTTTGTCTCCTTAGGTAGATTTATTCCTAAGTATTTTATTCTTTTTGTTGCAATGGTAAATGGGAGTGTTTCCTTAATTTCTCTTTCAGATTTTTCATCATTGGTATATAAGAATGCAAGAGATTTCTGTGCATTAATATTGTATCCTGCTACTTTACAAAATTCATTGATTAGCTCTAGTAGTTTTCTGGTAGCATCTTTAGGATTCTATGTATAGTATCATGTCATCTGCAAACAGTGACAGTTTTACTACTTCTTTTCCAATTTGGATTCCTTTTATTTCTTTCTCTTCTCTGATTACTGTGGATGAAACTTCCAAAACTATGTTGAATAATGGTGGTGGGAGTGGGCAACCTTGTCTTGTTCCTGAACTTAGTGGAAATAGTTTCAGTTTTTCACCATTGAGAATGATGTTTGCTGTGGGTTTGTCATATATGGCATAGAGGCTAAGTTCCCTCTATGCCTACTTTCTGGAGGGTTTTTATCATAAATGGCTGTTGAATTTTGTCGAAAGCTTTTTCTGCATTTATGAGATGATCATATGGTTTTTATCGTTTAATTTTTTAATATGGTGTTTCACATTGATTGATCTGCCTGTGTTTAAGAATCCTTGCATTCCTGGGATAAACCCCACTTGATCATGGTGTATGATCCTTTTAATGTGCTGTTGGATTCTGTTTGCTAGTGTGTTGTTGAGGATTTTTGCATCTATGTTCATCAGTGATATTGGCCTCTAGTTTTCTTTTTTTATGGCATCTTTGTCTGGTTTTGGTATCAGGGTGATGGTGGCCTCATAGAATGAGTTTGGGAGTGTTCCTCCCTCTGCTATACTTTGGAACAGTTTGAAAAGGAAAAGTGTTAGCTCTTCTTTAAATGTTTGATAGAACTTGTCTGTGAAGCCATCTGGTCCTGGGCTTTTGTTTGTTGGAAATTTTTAATCACAGTTTCAATTTCAGTGTGTGATTGGTCTGTTTATATTTTCTATTTCTTCCTTGTTCAGTCTTGGAAAGTTGTGCCTTTCTAAGAATTTGTCCATTCTTCCAGGTTGTCCATTTTATTGGCATATAGTTGCTTGTAGTAATCTCTCATGATCTTTTTCTGTATTTCTGAAGTGTCAGTTGTTACTTCTCCTTTTTCATTTCTAATTCTGTTTATTTGATTCTTTTGCCTTTTTTTCTTGATGAGTGTGGCTAATGGTTTATCAATTTTGTATATCTTCTCAAAGAACCAGCTTTTAGTTTTATTGATCTTTGCTATTGTTTTCTTTATCTTTTTCATTTATTTCTGATCTGATTTTTATGATTTCTATCCTTCTGCTAACTTTGAGGGTTTTTTTTGTTTTCTTTCTCTAATTGCTTTACATGTAAGGTTACATTGTTTATTTGAGATGTTTCCTGTTTCTTAAGGTAGGATTGTATTGCTATAAGCTTCCCTCTTAGAACTCCTTTTGCTGCATCCCATAGGTTTTGGGTCATTGTGTTTTCCTTGTCATTTGCTTCTAGGTATTTTTTGATTTCTTCTTTGATTTCTTCAGTGATCTCTTGGTTATTAAGTAGTGTATTGTTTACCTTCCATGTGTTTGTACTTTTTAACATATTTTTTCCTGTAATTGATATCTAGTCTTATAGCATTGTGGTCACAAAATATACTTTATATGATTTCAATTTTCTTAATTTTATGAAGGCTTGATTTGTGACTGAAGATATGATCTATCCTGGAGAATGTTACATGAGCACTTGAGAAGAAAATGTATTCTGTTGTTTTGGGATGGAATGTCTTATAAATATCAATTAGGTCCATCTTGCTTAATGTGTCATTTAAAGCTTGTGTTTCCTTATTTATTTTCATTTTGAATGATCTGTCCATTATTGAAAGTGTGGTGTTAAAGTCCCCTACTATGATTGTGTTACTGTCGATTTTCCCTTTTATGGCTGCCTTATCTGCTGAGGTGCTCCTATGTTGGGTGCATAAATATTTACAATTGTTATATCTTCTTCTTGGATTGATCCCTTGATCAATATGTAGTGTCCTTCTTTGTCTCTTGTATTGGTCTTTATTTTAAAGTCTATTTATCTCATATGAGTGTTGCTACTCTGGCTTTCTTTTGATTTCCATTTGCATGGAATATCTTGTTCCATCACCTTACTTTCAGTCTGTATGTGTCCCTAGGTCTGAAGTGGATCTGTTATAGACAACCTACATATGGATCTTGTTTTTGTATCCACTCAGCCAGTCTATGTTTTTGGTAGGAGCATTTAGTCCGTTTACATTTGAGGTAATTATTGATATGTATGTTCCTATTACCATTTTCTTAATTGTTTTGGGTTTGTTATTGTAGATCTTTTCCTTCTCTTGTATTTCCTGCCTAGAGAAGTTCCTTTAGCATTTGTTGTAAAGACGGTTTGGTGGTGCTGAATTCTCTTAGGTTTTGCTTTTCTGTAAAGGTTTTAATTTCTCTGTGGAATCTGAATGAGATCCTTGCTGGGTAGAGTAATCTTGTTTGTAGTTTTTCCCTTTCATCACTTTAAATATGTCCTGCCACTCCCTTATGGCTTGCAGAGTTTCTGGTGAAAGATCAACTGTTAACCTTATTGGGATTCCCTTGTATGTTATTTGTTGCTTTTCCCTTACTGCTTTTAATATTTTTTCTTTGTGTTTAATTTTTGATAGTTTGATTAATGTGTGTCTTGTCGTGTTTTTCCTTGGTTTTATGTTGTATGGGACTCTCTGCACTTCCTGGACTTGATTGACTATTTCCTTTCCCATATTAATGTAGTTTTCAACTATAATCACCTCAAATATTTTCTCAGTCCCTTTCTTTTTCTCTTCCTCTTCTGGGACCCCTATAATTTGAATGTCAGTGTGTTTAGTGTTGTCCCTGAGGTCTCTGACACTGTCCTCAATTCTTTTCCTTCTCTTTTCTTTATTCTGCTCTGTTGTAGTTTTTTCCACTATTTTATCTTGCAGATCACTTCTCCATTCTTCTGCCTCAGCTATTCTGCTATTGATTCCTTCCTGAGAATTTTTAATTTCATTTATTGTGTTGTTCATCATTGTTTGTTTGCTCTTTAGTTCTTGTAGTTCCTTGTTAAACGTTTCTTTTATTTTCTCCATTCTATTTCCAAGATTTTGGATCATCTTTACTATCATTACTCTGAATTCTTTTTCGGGTAGACTGCCTATTTCCTCTTCATTTGTTTGGTCTGGTTGGTTTTTACTTTGGTCCTTCATCTGCTGCGTATTTCTCTGCCTTCTCTTTTTCCTTAACTTACTGTGTTGGGGTCTCCTTTTTGCAGGCTGCAGGTTCGTAGTTCCCATTATTTTTGTTGTCTGTCCCCCAGTGGGTAACGTTGGTTCAATGGCTTGTGTAGGCTACCCAGTGGAGGGGACTGGTGCCTGTGTTCTGGTAGATGAGGCTGGATCTTGTCATTCTGGTGGGCCAAACTGTGTCTGGTGGTGTGCTTTGGGGTGTCTGTGAACTTATTATGATTTTAGGTAGCCTCTCTGCTAATGCATGTGGTTGTGTTCCTGTCTTGCTAGTTGTTTGGCATGGGATGTCCAGCACTGGAATTTGCTTGTCTTTGAGCGGAGCTGGGTCTTAACATTGAGACGGAGATCTCTGGGAGAGCTCTCACTGACTGATATTGTGTGGGGCTGGGAGGTCTCTGAGGGTCCAATGTCCTGAGCTCGGCTCTCCCACCTCAGAGGCTCAGGCCTGACAGCCAGCCAGAGCACCAAGACACTTTTGGGAAGTCTGAGGTCTTCTGCCAGCATTCAGTAGGTGTTCTGTAGGAGTTGTTCCACATGTAGATGTATTTTTGATGTATTTGTGGGGAAGAAGGTGATTTCCATGTCTTACTCCTCCGCCATCTTGAAGGTCTGCCCTATTGTTTATTTTCTAAATGTCTCTCCTTTTATGTGGAATGCTATTTCATATACATTGCTGATATTGAGTTGTTGAATATTTTCTTATTGATTCAAGGAGGTACTGTCTACATATGGATACTTACTCTTTCTCAGTGCTAAGATATATAAATGATGTCTTACCATCTGTCAATTGTTTAGAATTTGACTGTAGAAATTTTATTATTAATTAATTTTAATTTTACATAGTCAAATATATTATTCTATATTTTATGTAGTGCTGTTATGTATGTGTTTTAAGAAACTATTTTCCTCCAAAATCTTAAAGATATTCATATATTTTCATTTATTTGCTTTACATGTCTTTTTTATGTAACTTCTAACGTATAATAATTTGAAGTAAGGATTTTTTCTCCCTTTTTAGATAGACAAAAGAAATTTCTCTGAGTAATGATCTATGTGATAAACTTTCAAATACAGAATTATCACATTACCTTGATTCTTCCTTCTTTTGGACTAAAAACTCCTCCTTATAGAGTGTTTAGTACTTTTAATATTCTGTTGCTTTCTTTAGAGTGTTCTCAGTTTTTCTATATCTGTTCATGAATATGCCAAATAGAAAATTACAGAATACAGTGTTATGATTGATTTATTAAATTTATGACAGATTGATTCTTCCTTTGCTTCAGATGTTGTATTGCTCTTCATGCAGGCAAAGTTTCAGTGTTTCAGTAGTCATATTACACACTTGATTCCTTTTGAGCTCCTGACAATTAAAACCGTTTTGTCCTTTTTAATGGTCTACTATTAACAACACCTTCCTCCTCCAGTTCTTATGAGTTCTTATGAAGTTTCCTGTAATGTAATGCATTGATATTTATTTAATTAATATTGATTAAACTCCATTTTAAATTATAAAACACATGGTATCAGTCTGACATAGATTACCAAAATTCTGATTCTGTCAACTAATATTTGTCCCATTCTACAAGTTGTGTGTGTGTGTCTGTGTGTATGTGAGAGAGAAAGAGAGATAATTATCTTTCCATTTAGAATTTTAGCTCACTGTCTTGCTATCTGAGAAGCTATATGAATTTGAGAAAATTTTTTCATGTTCTAGAGTATCTGTAAAATAGGGATTGAAATACCTATCTCTCACTGTGTTTGTGTATTAAGTAAGATAATACATGTAAAGACCCAGTGCACAGTGTCAGCCTGAAAATGGGGACTTGTTCAGTGCTATTTTCCTTAACCCTTACACTACAAGACATGTAAGTGTGTGTGTGTGTGTGTGTGTGTATCTGTGTGTGTGTGTATCTTGATTGCTTTCATTTGGGGAAACATGATACTGGTCTTCTTCATCTTTGTTTCCCTTCCTGCATCCCAGCTATCCTCAGAACTGTCTGAGGATAACCCGTGTTTTCAGTGTGCTTTGCTTTGCTACTCTAGCATGCTTTGCTGCAGAGATTTTTCTTTTTCCTTCCCATGAGAACTCACCTGCCATTGGTTCCATTCCCTTGTATACCTGCTACAGGACTGTCTACATCTATTAAACTAGATCAAAACATAGCTATTTTTATTATATAATTCATCAAAGGCTAATGATTATTTAATTACTCCCCCATATACATACACACACACATCCACACACATCCACACACATACACACACAAACATTGTATATATTTCTTTGGTTGAGCTGTGGTAAGAGGCTGAAATTCTCCCACTGTTTTTCAAACAAAGGTTAATGGACAGTTTCAGTTGTGAATTCTTCAATTTAACACCCAAGTAAAATAAGTAGAAATAGATTTTCTAAGCCTGATTATGACTTTGACACATTATTCAATAGAAGCAATGCCATAAGTTGTCTGAATAATTTTAGTCTGTGACCCAGGATGAGTTATACATCCCCAATGCACCCTTCTCCACCCACCCCACTCCCCAAAAAGACAACAAAGAAAATTTTAAATGCCCCAAGGTCGATAGGACTAGAGAATAAATGAGTGCTTAGAAACCTGTGCCATTTGAATGGTCTCTGTGGCCTCCCCATTGTTCCTGGGTAAATCTTGGCATCTTTATACCTAATTGGCATCTCACCCTCAGGGATTTTTATTGAATTTTTACTCTGCTGACACATTTGAACAGTGTTGGAACCAATATTTGAAAGGGAGCTTTAATCTCTTGAAGGTTATGAAATGCTGTCATCCTTAGACAAAGTGCCTGTCATGAAGGGCTCAGAACAAACCAACAAAGGAGTCAGGTGCCAGTGAGGGGTTGCCTCCTGAGCTTCCCTTTGTCTGTCTCAGGTGTTCTCATCTTGTCTACATGCAACAGAGTGTGTGTTTATTTACATTTTAGTATTTGAACAAAACTTTTGATACAAATATTTTGTGGACACGAAGATAAATGCATTTATGCATATGTCATAGCAGACACTTACAATATAATACTTTCCTAAATTAATTACTAGCTCCTTAATTAATCTCAGATCTTGACTTTCTCAGAGGACACAGAATTCTAGATTTCACTTTCTGAAAAAGGGAAAAGTTCACACACTGAAACAAGTGTTTGTCCAGTGACTAATCTCACTTAAAGATCAATGACTTTATAGATTATGCCTGGCATTTTTGCTTTCAGTATTACAGTTGATCGTTTAACTGTTGGTGACTGTATTTATTAAAGTCTGTTAATATATCAAAAATGCTTCGGTAGAACTCCATTTCTACCGAAATGGAGATAAGGAAATAACCGAGATAAGGAAATATCTCTGCAGATATGTGGCTTCTGCAGTAACAGTCAATGATAAATTCCATTTTAGTTTACTTTTCTTTCCAAGGTCTTTTTTACCTTTTTAATACCTTTACAATGTGCTATCAGATACTTATGAGATCAGTAAAATGAACAGACAATCAAATTGTTCTGGCAGAAAACTATCAGTAGTAGCATAGTTGATACTGTTATTCATTCATTCACTCACACAACACATATTTATTTATTTTTTTTTTATTTCAATTTAATTTTTATTTTATATTGGAGTATAGTTGATTTACAATGTTGTGTTAGTTTCAGGTTTACAGCAAAGTGATTCAGTTACACATATACATATATCCATTTTTTTTTTGTCTGCCTTCTTTTTTTTTTTTTTCTTTTTATTAGTTTCTGCTTTATAACAAAGTGAATCAGTCATACATATACATCTGTTGCCACATCCCTTCCCTCATGCATCTCCCTCCCTCCCACCCTCCCCATCCCACCCCTCCAGGCGGTCACAAAGCACCGAGCTGATCTCCCTGTGCTCTGCGGCTGCTTCCCACTATCTATCTACCCTATGTTTGGTAGTGTACATATGTCCATGCCTCTCTTTCGCTTTGTCACAGCTTACCCTTCCCCCTCCCCATATCCTCAAGTCCATTCTCAAGTAGGTCTGTGTCTTTATTCCCGTTTTACCCCTAGGTTCTTCATGACATTTTTTTTTTTAAATTCCGTATATATGTGTTAGCATACGGTATTTGTCTTTCTCTTTCTGACTTACTTCACTCTGTATGACAGACTCTAGGTCTATCCACCTCATTACAAATAGCTCAGTTTCATTTGTTTTTATGGCTGAGTAATATTCCATTGTATATATGTGCCACATCTTCTTTATCCATTCATCCGATGATGGACACTTAGGTTGTTTCCAGCTCCGGGCTATTGTGAATAGAGCTGCGATGAACATTTTGGTACATGTCTCTTTTTGAATTATGGTTTTCTCAGGGTATATGCCCAGTAGTGGGATTGCTGGGTCATATGGTAGTTCTATTTGTAGTTTTTTAAGGAACCTCCATACCGTTCTCCATAGTGGCTGTACCAATTCACATTCCCACCAGCAGTGCAAGAGTGTTCCCTTTTCTCCACACCCTCTCCAGCATTTATTGTTTCTAGATTTCTTGATGATGGCCATTCTGACTGGTGTGAGATGATATCTCATTGTAGTTTTGATTTGCATTTCTCTAATGATTAATGATGTTGAGCATTCTTTCATGTGTTTGTTGGCAGTCTGTATATCCTCTTTGGAGAAATGCCTATTTAAGTCTTCTGCCCATTTTTGGATTGGGTTGTTTGTTTTTTTGCTATTGAGCTGCATGAGCTGTTTATAAATTTTGGAGATTAATCCTTTGTCAGTTGCTTCATTTGCAAATATTTTCTCCCATTCTGAGGGTTGTCTTTTGGTCTTGTTTTTGGTTTCCTTTGCTGTGCAAAAGCTTTGAAGTTTCATTAGGTCCCATTTGTTTATCTTTGTTTTTATTTCCATTTCTCTAGAGGGTGGGTCCAAAAGGATCTTGCTGTGATTTATGTCATAGAGTGTTCTACCTATGTTTTCCTCTAAGAGTTTGATAGTTTCTGGCCTTACATTTAAGTCTTTAATCCATTTTGAGCTTATTTTTGTGTATGGTGTTAGGGAATGATCTAATCTCAAACTTTTACATGTCCCTGTCCAGTTTTCCCAGCACCACTTATTGAAGAGGCTGTCCTTTCTCCACTGTACATTCCTGCCTCCTTTATCAAAGATAAGTTGGCCATATGTGCGTGGGTTTATCTCTGGGCTTTCTATCCTGATCCACTGATCTATCTTTCTGTTTTTATGCCAGTACCACACTGTCTTGATTACTGTAGCTTTGTAGTATAGTCTGAAGTCAGGGAGCCTGATTCCTCCAGCTCCGTTTTTCGTTCTCAAGATTGCTTTGGCTATTCGGGGTCTTTTGTTTTTCCAAACAAATTTTGAAATTTTTTGTTCTAGTTCTGTGAAAAATGCCAGTGGTAGTTTGATAGGGATTGCATTGAATCTGTAGATTGCTTTGGGTAGTAGAGTCATTTTCACAATATTGATTCTTCCAATCCAGGAGCATGGTATATCTCTCCATCTATTTGTATCATCTTTAATTTCTTTCATCAGTGTCTTATAATTTTCTGCATACAGGTCTTTTGTCTCCTTAGGTAGGTTTATTCCTAGATATTTTATTCTTTTTGTTGCAATGGTAAATGGGAGTGTTTTCTTGATTTCATTTTCAGATTTTTCATCATTAGTGTACAGGAATGCCAGAGATTTCTGTACATTAATTTTGTATCCTGCTACTTTACCAAATTCATTGATTAGCTCTAGTAGTTTTTTGGTAGCATCTTTAGGATTCTCTATGTATAGTATCATGTCATCTGCAAACAGTGACAGCTTTACTTCTTCTTTTCCGATTTGGATTCCTTTTATTTCCTTTTCTTCTCTGATTGCTGTGGCTAAAACTTCCAAAACTATGTTGAATAAGAGTGGTGAGAGTGGGCAGCCTTGTCTTGTTCCTGATCTTAGAGGAAATGGTTTCAGTTTTTCACCATTGAGGACAATGTTGGCTGTGGGTTTGTCATATATGGCCTTTATTATGTTGAGGAAAGTTCCCTCTATGCCTACTTTCTGCAGGGTTTTTATCATAAATGGGTGTTGAATTTTGTCGAAAGCTTTCTCTGCATCTATTGAGATGATCATATGGTTTTTCTCCTTCAACTTGTTAATATGGTGTATCACATTGATTGATTTGCGTATATTGAAGAATCCTTGCATTCCTGGAATAAACCCCACTTGATCATGGTGTATGATCCTTTTAATGTGCTGTTGGATTCTGTTTGCTAGTATTTTGTTGAGGATTTTTGCATCTATGTTCATCAGTGATATTGGCCTGTAGTTTTCTTTCTTTGTGACATCCTTGCCTGGTTTTGGTATCAAGGTGATGGTGGCCTCGTAGAATGAGTTTGGGAGTGTTCCTTCCTCTGATATTGTTTGGAAGAGTTTGAGAAGGATGGGTGTTAGCTCTTCTCTAAATGTTTGATAGAATTCGCCTGTGAAGCCATCTGGTCCTGGGCTTTTGTTTGTTGGAAGATTTTTAATCACAGTTTCAATTTCAGTGCTTGTGATTGGTCTATTCATATTTTCTATTTCTTCCTGAGTCAGTCTTGGCAGGTTGTGCATTTCTAAGAATTTGTCCATCTCTTCCAGGTTGTCCATTTTATGGGCATAGAGTTGCTTATAGTAATCTCTCATGATCTTTTGTATTTCTGCAGTGTCAGTTGTTACTTCTCCTTTTTCATTTCTAATTCTATTGATTTGAGTCTTCTCCCTTCTTTTCTTGATGAGTCTGGCTAATGGTTTATCAATTTTGTTTATCTTCTCAAAGAACCAGCTTTTAGTTTTATTTATCTTTGCTATTGTTTCCTTCATTTCTTTTTCATTTATTTCTGATCTGATTTTTATGATTTCTTTCCTTCGGCTAACTTTGGGATGTTTTTGTTCTTCTTCCTCTAATTGCTTTAGGTGCAAGGTTAGGTTGTTTATTCGAGATGTTTCCTGTTTCTTAAGGTGGGATTGTATTGCTATAAACTTCCCTCTTAGAACTGCTTTTGCTGCATCCCATAGGTTTTGGGTCGTCGTGTCTCCATTGTCATTTGTTTCTAGGTATTTTTTAATTTCCCCTTTGATTTCTTCAGTGATCACTTCGTTATTAAGTAGTGTATTGTTTAGCCTCCATGTGTTTGTATTTTTTACAGCTCTTTTCCTGTAATTGATATCTAGTCTCATAGCATTGTGGTCAGAAAAGATACTTGATACAATTTCAGTTTTCTTAAATTTACCAAGGCTTGATTTGTGACCCAAGATATGATCTATCCTGGAGAATGTTCCATGAGCACTTGAGAAAAATGTGTATTCTGTTGTTTTTGGGTGGAATGTCCTATAAATATCAATTAAGTCCATCTTGTTTAATGTATCATTTAAAGCTTGTGTTTCCTTATTTATTTTCATTTTGGATGATCTGTCCATTGGTGAAAGTGGGGTGTTAAAGTCCCCTACTATAATTGTGTTACTGTCGATTTCTCCTTTTATGGCTGTTAGTATTTGCCTTATGTATTGAGGTGCTCCTATGTTTGGTGCATAAATATTTACAATTGTTATATCTTCTTCTTGGATCGATCCCTTGATCATTATGTAGTGTCCTTCTTTGTCTCTTCTAGTAGTCTTTATTTTAAAGTCTATTTTGTCTGATAGGAGAATTGCTACTCCAGCTTTCTTTTGGTTTCCGTTTGCATGGAATATCTTTTTCCATCCCCTTACTTTCAGTCTGTATGTGTCTCTAGGTCTGAAGTGGGTCTCTTGTAGACAGCATATATCTGGGTCTTGTTTTTGTATCCATTCAGCCAATCTGTGTCTTTTGGTGGGAGCATTTAGTCCATTTACATTTAAGGTAATTATCGATATGTATGTTCCTATTCCCATTTTCTTAATTGTTTTGCGTTCATTATTGTAGGTCTTTTCCTTCTGTTGTGTTTCTTGCCTAGAGAAGTTCCTTTAGCATTTGTTGTAAAGCTGGTTTGGTGGTGCTGAACTCTCTCAGCTTTTGCTTGTCTGTAAACGTTTTAATTTCTCCATCAAATCTGAATGAGATCCTTGCTGGGTAGAGTAATCTTGGTTGCAGGTTTTTCTCTTTCATCACTTTAATTATGTCCTGCCACTCCCTTCTGGCTTGTAGAGTTTCTGCTGAGAGATCAGCTGTTATCCTGATGGGGATTCCCTTGTGTGTTATTTGTTGTTATTGCCTTGCTGCTTTTAATATGATTTCTTTGTGTTTAATTTTTGACAGTTTGATTAATATGTGTCTTGGCGTATTTCTCCTTGGATTTATTCTGTATGGGACTCTCTGTGCCTCCTGGACTTGATTAACTATTTCCTTTCCCATATTAGGGAAGTTTTCAACTATAATCTCTTCAAATATTTTCTCAGTCCCTTTCTTTTTCTCTTCTTCTTCTGGAACCCCTATAATTCGAATGTTGGTGCGTTTAATGTTGTCCCAGAGGTCTCTGAGACTGTCCTCTGATCTTTTCATTCTTTTTTCTTTATTTTGCTCTGCAGCAGTTATTTCCACTATTTTATCTTCCACCTCACTTATCCGTTCTTCTGCCTCAGTTATTCTGCTATTGATCCCGTCTAGAGTATTTTTTATTTCATGTATTGTGTTTTTAATCGATGCTTGATTCATCTTTAGTTCTTCTAGGTCCTTGTTAACTGTTTCTTGCATTTTGTCTATTCTATTTCCAAGATTTTGGATCTGGGAAATAGAATCTTGGATCATCTTTACCATCATTATTCTGAATTCTTTTTCAGGTAGACTGCCTATTACCTCTTCATTTGTTAGGTCTGGTGGGTTTTTATCTTGCTCCTTCTCCTGCTGTGTGTTTTTCTGTCTTCTCATTTTGCTTATGTTACTGTGTTTGGGGTCTCCTTTTTGCAGGCTGCCGGTTCGTAGTTCCCGTTGTTTTTGGTGTCTGTCGCCAGTGGCTAAGGTTGGTTTAGTGGGTTGTGTAGGCTTCCTGGTGGAGGGGACTAGTGCCTGTGTTCTGGTGGATGAGGCTGGATCTTGTCTTTCTGGTGAGCAGGTCCACGTCTGGTGGTGTGTTTTGGGGTGTCTGCGGACTTTTTATGATTTTAGGCCACCTCTCTGGTAATGGGTGGCGTTGTGTTCCTGTCTTGCTAGTTGTTTGGCATAGGGTGTCCAGCACTGTAGCTTGCTGGTCGTTGAGTGAAGCTGGGTGCTGGTGTTGAGATGGAGATCTCTGGAAGATTTTTGCCGTTTGATATTATGTGGAGCTGGGAGGTCTCTTGTGGACCAGTGTCCTGAAGTTGGCTCTCCCACCTCAGAGGCACAGCACTGACTCCGGGCTCCTCAATTTGGGATGATGTGTTGTCTATTCATGTATTCCACAGATGCAGGGTACATCAAGTTGATTGTGGAGCTTTAATCCGCTGCTTCTGAGGCTGCTGGGAGAGGTTTCCCTTTCTCTTCTTTGTTCTCACAGCTCCTGGGTCTCAGCTTTGGATTTGGCCCCGCCTCTGCGTGTAGGTCGCTGGAGGGCGTCTGTTCTTCGCTCAGGCAGGACAGGATTAAAGGAGCAGCCGCTTCGGGGACTCTTGCTCACTCAGGCCGGGCGGGAGGGCGGGGCATGGAGTGCGGGGCGAGCCTGCAGCGGCAGAGGTCGGCGTGACGTTGCACCAGCCCGAGGCGCACCGTGCGTTCTCCCAGGGAAGCCGCCCCTGGATCCCGGGACCCCGGCAGTGGCGGGCTGCACAGGCTCCCGGAAGGGCGGTGGCACAACACATATTTATTGACAATTAGTTGATCTAAACATATTGATATGCACCAAAAATTGTACAAACATGTGTAGGATATAAATCTAAATATCAGAGAAATGATTCACTGGAACACACACACACACACACATGCACACGTACACTTGCCATGGCTTTACTGATCTATTATAATCACACTATAAAAAAACAAACTCTATGCCATAATTTCCTCAGAAAAGAGGAAACAACTCCTAGGCTGAGGGAATCAGGGAAATATGATGGTCAAAATTACATGTAAATTGTATCCTGAATCAGAGATAGTGTCCAAGTGGCAGAAACAGGGTATAAAAAAAGAAGGTATCTCTGTGGCATGAGCAGAGACGTAATGTGTAAAAGATCAAGGCATTTTCAGTGACTGCTAAGCACTTAAATTTCAGAACTATAATTTGGTTGATTTGCAGAAGGGAAAAATATGAGTACATAGGGGGAAGCTTTGAGTACCAGATGAAAACGTTCATACTTTATTTGAAACATTGACTAGAACTCTGAAAGGTTTTGGAGCAGAGGAGACCAGATTCTTAAAACATCAACTTGGTTGCTTTGTGTGAAATTGATTATGAGAGGGACAATGAAGGTGAGGAGACAAATCAAGTAGACAGCTACTGAAGTAAGTTTTATGATGGCTTGCAAGTCAAGGTATTTACCAAAAGTTAACAGTTTATAAATAGGAGGTATTATACAAGTTCAAAAATAATAATAATGCATAAGGTAGAATTAAATATTACTCTAAGCTTTCAGATCTTGATTACTACAAGCTAGACTACCTAAATTTAAATTCCTATCCCACTATTTGCTAACTGGGGTCTTTGGGCAAGTTATATCTCTCCTTGTTGCAGTTTACTCATCTGTAAAATGGGAATAATAATAATAGCAGCTATATTATAGGTTATTGTGAGGATAAAATTAGTTAACACAGGTAAAGCCCTTAAAGTGTTTCCTGGTCCATAGGAAGAGAAATAATGAGCACATTGTGATCTAATTCTATTTTGTTAGTCTTTAACATCACCAATGAACAAAGCCAACTTTGTGGTTAAAGAGAGGAAGCAGCTTTCTACACTGTAGTATTATGGTGTAATTTGCAAGATAACTTGTAAAATTCCACCCCAAAGCCTAGTCAGGACTGGGGAGATAGTAGCCAAAATGCTTGTGGGTATTTTTTACACTGGTGTTCCAATATTTAGCCATTGCCATAATTATATGAGCCATATACCTCAATCCTTGAGACATATTTAGTGACATTATTATTTTATTGATTAACAAATAAACTCAACAGAGCTATATGATTTATCTGATATCATACATATTGAGAAGTAGCTATGAACCTGAGCTATTCCTAATCCAGAGGCCCACAATGTTTATTTTCTGACTTTTAGCCCTCCATTCAGAGCTATGGAATTGTTGGGTAATTAGTATAAATCTACTTTATAGCCTGTAATCAGAAGATCTAGGGTCAAGTCCAGGCTCTATTATCACTCAAATCCAATCAGATAAATCATAATTAGTTATTAATAGGATAAGGACTGCAGGACCAGCCTCTTGACTCCAGCATAGGGTTCTTTAAAGTATACATAATTTTTAATTGTGAGCATTCTTTTTCATTTTTCCTGTAGACAAATAAAAAACAACTTACAAGTAACACACAAACACACACAAACAATCTGTATTTATCCACATCAATATTTACCCACATAAATGCAAGTAAAGAACTAATTTACTTCATTTGCTTTCTCTTGCTTTTTTATGCCTTAAGAACTAAGCCCTCCACAACTTTGCATGCACATATTCAGACACATTACCTTGTTGGAGAGTTTGCTTTTCAAAATAAATTCAAGGAGGATGCTTAAGGTGGACAATTCGCAAGCAGAGCATTTATCTTGTCGAAAGGATCTAAATCACAGTGTAATTTGTGAGTAAGGAAAACAATGATGAGCATTGTGCTTCTCATGATCCTGTGATCAAGTAAGAGTCAGAACATATATTCTGGGACTCCACTGCTATTCAATCATGTCAGTGGTCTGTAGCAAGTTGGAAGAAGCAAACCATTCAACCATGTCAGATTCCAGAGGCCTGTACAGACACAGTCTTGGAGCCTAGCAGCCTTTCTACCAATCTTGTACCACCTAGCCTTACCTGTGTTCAAGACGGTAATTAGCATCATCAGAAATGTTCTCAGCCAAGAGCAATGCATTCATCTGTCGCTTTAATTTATTGGGTTGGCCAAAAGGTTTGTTCTGTTTTTTCGTAAGATGGCTCTAGTAGCACTTAATTGTCTTTAATTTCATTCAAAACAATTTTGTTAGATTGTATGTGACAGCTGTCATATCAGTGTGCGTTTAAAAAAGGCATCAAAATCGGTGAATTTTTGTGTAGCCATTTTAATAATGAAGATGGAAGAAAAGAGCAACATTTTAGGCATATTATGCTTTATTATGTCAAGAAAGGTAAAAACGCAACTGAAACGCAAAAAAAGGATTTGTTCAGTGTATGGAGA
The DNA here is from genome assembly GCF_964341445.2 of Mesoplodon mirus. Taxonomy (NCBI): domain Eukaryota; kingdom Metazoa; phylum Chordata; class Mammalia; order Artiodactyla; family Ziphiidae; genus Mesoplodon; species Mesoplodon mirus. The sequence continues at coordinate 52,651,534 of NC_138990.1, read as the reverse complement.
AGATGCTGTGACTGATTGGATGTGTCAAAAGTGGTTTGTGAAGTTTCACGCTAGAGATTTTTCACTGGACAATGCTCCACAGTCGGGTAGACTGATTGAAGTTGATGGTGATCAAATCTGACATTAATTGAGAACAATCAATGTTATACCACATGGGAGATAGACAACATACTCAAAATATCCAAATCAAGTGTTGAAAATCATTTGAACCAGCTTGGTTATGTTAATCACTTTGATATTTGGGTTCCACGCAATAGAAAAAAACCTTCTTGACCGTATTTCCGCATGATATTCTCCACTTAAACGTAAAGAAAACATTCCGTTTTTAAAACAAATTGTGACGGATGATGAAAAGTCGATACTGTACAATAACATGGAAAAGAAAAGATCATGGGGCCAGCAAAATTAACCACCACCAACCATACCAAAGGCCAGTCTTCATCCAGAGAATGTGATGTTGTGTATATAGTGGGATTGGAAGGGAATCCTCTATTATGAGCTCCTTCTGGAAAACCAAATGATTAATTCCAACAAGTACTGCTCCCAATTAGGCCAACTGAAAGCAGCACTCAATGAAAAGCATCCAGAATTAGTCAACAGAAAACACATAATCTTCCATCAGGATAATGAAAGACTGCATGTTTCTTTGATGACTAGCAAAACCTGTTACAGCTTGGCTGGGACGTTCTGATCCATCCCCTTTATTCACCAGACATTGCACCTTTGGATTTCCATTTATTTAGGTCATTACAAAATTCTCTTAATGGAAAAAATTTCAGTGCTCTGGAAGACTGTAAAAGGTACCTGGAACAGTTCTTTGCTCAAAAAGATAAAAAGTTTTGGGAAGATGGAATTATGAAGTTGCCTGAAAAATGGCAGAAGGTAGTGGAACAAAAGGGTGAATACGCTGTTCAGTAAAGTTCTTGGTGAAAATGAAAAATGTGTCTTTTATTTTTACTTAGAAAAAAAGACACTTTTTGGCCAACCCAATAACTTCCTTTGGGGCCTTTGCTGCCTGAATGACAAAGTTCTATTTTTATTATTTTTGACAGATTAGGTTTGAGATTTTGTTTCTCTGGGGAAATTTATATAAGTGTTTTAACTGTTTAGTTTATGTATTAAAATTGCCTTACACAGTGGGGGCAACACCATTGAAAATTTTTTTGTTTTGGTTTAAGAATCTAAACACTTAACCCATCCTTCGTCCCTCTCTTCCTCCTCCTTCTCTTCCTTCTTCTTCTCCTCTCTCTCTGTCTCCCAATCTCTCTCTCCCTCTTTCAGAAAGTTCAGAATGTTCTGTGGCAATGAGTTTAGGTGGTAGCTGTTCTAATTACCCAGAATCAAAGATCTGAAATCCATTAGAGAGAATTTATTTTACTTTATTTAAGAGAAAACTTCTGTCAACTCGACCCAATAACCTTATAATAATTTAAAGTGTATGTGTTATTAACCCAATTTTCAGAAAATAACTAAAATTTTAAAATTCACACTCACAGTGAACACATATGCAATGAACATATTCCCCTAAAAGTATATTATGGTATTTATCCATTTCTTTTGATGTAGAGAATAATTTCTTATCAGCTTTATATGCAGCCCTTTGAAGTGCTTCCAACTGTATCAAAAAGACATAAAACATTATTTACATTTAAAACAAGTATACAGTTAATTTCAAAAGTGCAATTAAGCTAAATATATTAATTACATATAATTATATGCCATATCTACAATATATATATAGATATATCTAGGTATAATATATATCTACATATATTACTATTATTAAATGTCATATCTACATATATTGATTTTTAAAATATGTATCATACATTTTCAAATATATTTATATATACTTATTACATATATATTGTATACATTACATATAAATATAATTGATCAAATGTTCCTAAAAATAAAATGTCTAGGAAAAATAATTATGATAATATCATAAATAATACTATGGGAGTTATTTGGGGGGAACAAACTAATATGCAATCTATAAAAATACAAACATTTATTAATAGACTAGGGACTCATTATCCCCATAATTCCAACAAGATGTTTTAAATAATGTACATAATCACTAGCAAGTTCAATGTTATGCTAAATATTAGAAAACTTTTTCTAGTAATTGCTTTATCATGCATGAGCTACCACCAACCTTGGGTCAGAAGACAGTAGATATATGTAAGAGTATTGGCTGATAATTTGGGGATTTACACATAATTGAGCAATATTTACTTTAAAAAAGCTGGATATAAAAATCAGCTCAAGACTTCTCTTTATCAGAGATTTTCAGTCTGGTCTCCCTGTGAGCATGGAACTTCCTTGGTGTAGGCTCAGAGGAGGCTTTGGGCCAGAAGGAATAAGTGGGAGCCCTTTTTAGTTTAAAGTAGAGCACTTTGAATTTGACCTGTTTTGTACATTCTAATTTCATGTAAGATTATATTGGAAATAAATGTCTCTACTACCAAAATGGTGTTGAAAACCAGTGATCCAAATATTAACTATATTGACTTTTTCTTAAAAATCTCTAAATGCTTTGTATTTATGAGTACAATCTGAATACTTTATCGAGGTTAAAGGAGCCCACTTGTGTCCTCCAGTGCCTGCATCCTAAGCTCCCAGCAAATTGAACTAAAGTACCTGTATTTCCCTAGTGCTCTATTGAGATGAAATTCTTTTTCATCATTACTTTCTTTACTTGGACTGGGCTTATCTATGACATTTCCCTGGCTACCTCCTTGGCTTCCAAGTTTTCCTTTTTTATAATAAACACACCAAGAAGCAAGAAGAACTACAATCCTGCAGCCTGTGGAACAAAAACCACATTCACAGAAAGATAGACAAGATGAAGAGGCAGAAGGCTATGTACCAGATGAAGGAACAAGATAAAACCCCAGAAAAACAACTAAATGAAATGGAGATAGGCAACCTTCCAGAAAAAGAATTCAGAATAATGACAGTGAAGATGATCCAGGACCTTGTAAAAAGAATGGAGGCAAAGATCGAGAAGATGCAAGAAATGTTTAACAAAGACCTAGAAGAATTAAAGAACAAACAAACAGAGATGAACAATATAATAATTGAAATGAAAGCTACACTAGACGGAATCAATAGCAGAATAACTGAGGCAGAAGAACGGATAAGTGACCTGGAAGACAGAATGGTGGAATTCAGTGCTGCAGAAGAGAATAAAGAAAAAAGAATGAAAAGAAATGAAGACAGCCTAGCAGACCTCTGTGACAACATTAAACGCAACAACATTCACATTATAGGGGTCCCAGAAGGAGACGAGAGAGAAAGGACCCTAGAAAATATTTGAAGACGTTATACTCAAAAACTACCCTAACATGGGAAAGGAAATAGCCACCCAAGTCCAGGAAGTGCAGAGAGTCCCATACAGGATAAACCCAAGGAGAAACACGCAAAGACAAATAGTAATCAAACTGACAGAAATTAAAGACAAAGAAAAATTATTGAAAGCAGCAAAGGAAAAACGACAAATAACATGCAAGGGAACTCCCATGAGGTTAACAGCTGATTTCTCAGCAGAAACTCTACAAGCCAGAAGGGAGTGGCATGATACACTTAAAGTGATGAAAGGGAAGAACCTACAACCAAGATTACTCTACCCAGCAAGGTTCTCATTCATATTCGATGGAGAAATCAAAAGCTTTACAGACAAGCAAAAGCTAAGAGAACACAGCGCCACCAAACCATCTCTACAACAAATGCTAAAGGAACTTCTCTAAGTGGGAAACACAAGAGAAGAAAAGGACCTACAAAAACCCAAAACAGTTTAGAAAATGGTCATAGGAACATACATATCGATAATTACCTTAAACGTGAATGGATTAAATGTTTAAGGTAATTATCTTAATTACCTTAATTTGTCTCTCCAACCAAAAGACACAGGCTTGCTGAATGGATACAAATACAAGACCATCTATATGCTGTCTAAAAGAGACCCACTTCAGACCTAGGGATATACAACCTGAAAGTGAGGGGATGGAAAAAGATATTCCATGCAAATGGAAATCAAAAGAAAGCTGGAGTAACAATACTGATATCAGATAAAATGGACTTTAAAATAAAGAATGTTACAAGAGACAAGGAAAGACATTACATAATGATCAAATGATCAATCCCAGAAGAAGATATAACAATGATAAATATATATGCACCCAACATAGGAGCACCTCAATATATAAGACAACTGCTAACAGCTATAAAAGAGGAAATCGACAGTAACACAATAATAGCGGGAGACTTTAACACCTCACTTACACAAATGGACAGATCATCCAAAATGAAAATAAATAAGAAAACAGAAGCTTTAAATGACACAATAGACCAGATGGATTTAATTGATATTTATAGGATATTCCATCCAAAAACAGCAGATTACACTTTCTCCTCAAGTGCGCACGGAACATTCTCCACGATAGATCACATCTTGGGTAACAAATCAAGCCACACTAAATTTAAGAAAATGGAAATCATATCAAGCATCTTTTCTGACCACAATGCTATGAGATTAGAAATGAATTACAGGGAAAAAATGTAAAAAACACAAACACTTGGAGGCTAAAAAATACGTTACTAAATAACCAAGAGATCACTGAAGAAATCAAAGAGGAAATCAGAAAATACCTAGAGACAAATGACAATGAAAACATGACGATCCAAAACCTATGGGATGCAGCAAAAGCAGTTCTAAGAGGGAAGTTTATAACTATATAAGCCTACCTCAAGAAACAATAAAAAGCTCAAATAAACAATCTAACGTTACAACTAAAGGAACTAAAAAAAGAAGAACAAACAGAACCCAAAGTTAACAGAAGGAAAGAAATCATAAAGATCAGAGCAGAAATAAATGAAATAGAAACAAAGAAAATAATAGCAAATATCAATAAAACTAAAAGCTGGTTTTTCAAGAAGATAAACAAAATTGATAAACATTTAGCCAGACTCATCAAGAAAAAGGTGGAGAGGACTCAAATCAATAAAATTAGAAATGAAAAATGAGAAGTTACAACAGACACCACAGAAATACAAAGCATCCTAAGAGACTACTACAAGCAACTCTATGCCAATAAAATGGACAACCTGGAAGAAATGGACAAATTTTTAGAAAGGTATAACCTTCCAAGACTGAACCAGGAAGCAATAGAAAATATGAACAGACCAATTACAAGTAATGAAATTGAAACTCTGATTTAAAATCTTCCACCAGGGGCTTCACTGGTGGCGCTGTGGTTGAGAGTCCGCCTGCCGATGCAGGGGACACAGGTTCGTGCCCCAGTCCAGGAGGATCCCACATACCGCGGAGTGGCTGGGTCCGTGAGCCATGGCCGCTGCGCCTGTGCTTCCGGAGCCTGTGCTCCACAACGGGAGAGGCCACAACGGTGAGTGGCCCGCATACTGCAAAAAAAAAAAAAAAAAAACTTCCAACAAACAAAATTCCAGGACCAGATGGCTCCACAGGTGAATTCTATCAAACATTTAGAGAAGAGCTAACACCCATCCTTCTCAAACTTTTCCAAAAAATTGTGGAGGAAGGAACACTCCCAAACTCATCCTATGAGGCCACCATCACCCTGATACCAAAACCAGACAAAGATACTACAAAAAAAGAAAATTACAGACCAGTATCACTGATGAATATAGATGCAATAATCCTCAAAAAATACTAGCAAACACAATCCAACAACATATTAAAAGGATCATACACCATGAACAAGTGGGATTTATACCAGGGATGCAAGAATTCTTCAATATATGTAAATCAATCAATGTGATACACCATATTAACAAATTGAAGAAGAAAAACCATATGATCATCTCAATAGATGCAGAAAAAGCTTTTGACAAAATTCAACACCCATTTATGATAAAAACTCTCCAGAAAGTGGGCATAGAGGGAACCTACCTCAACATAATAAAGGCCATATATGACAAACCCACAGCAAACATCATTCTCAATGGTGAAAAACTGAAAGCATTTCCTCTAAGATCAGGAATAAGACAAGGATGTCCACTCTCACCACTCTTATTCAACATAGTTTTGGAAGTCCTAGCCACGGCAATCACAGATGAAAAAGAAATAAAAGGAATACAAATTGGAAAAGAAGAAGTAAAACTGTCACTGTTTGCAGATGACATGATACTATACATAGAGAATCCTAAAGATGCCACCAGAAAACTACTAGAGCTATTCAATGGATTTGGTAAAGTTGCAGGATAGAAAATTAATGCACAGAAATCTCTTGCATTCCTACACACTAATGATGAAAAATCTGAAAGAGAAATTAAGGAAACACTCCCATTTACCACTGCAACAAGAAGAATAAAAGACCTAGGAATAAACCTACCTAAGGAGACAAAAGACCTGTATGCAGAAAACTATAAGACACTGATGAAAGAAATTAAAGATGATACCAACAGGTGGAGAGATATACCATGTTCTTGGATTGGAAGAATCAATATTGTGAAAATGACTATATTACCCAAAGCAATCTACAGATTCAATGCAATCTCTATCAAATTACCAATAGTGTTTATTACAGAACTAGAACAAAAAATCTTAAAATTTGTATGGAAACACAAAATACCCCGAATAGCCAAAGCAGTCTTGAGGGAAAAATAATGGAGCTGGAGGAATCAGACTCACTGACTTCAGACTATACTACAAATCTACAGTAATCAAGACAATATGGTACTGGCACAAAAATAGAAATATAGATCAATGGAACAAGATAGAAAGCCCAGAGATAAACCCACGCACCTATGGTCAACTAATCTATGACAAAGGAGGCAAGGATATACAATGGAGAAGACAGTCTCTTCAATAAGTCGTGCTGGGAAAACTGGGCAGCTACATGTAAAAGAATGAAATCAGAACACTCCCTAACACCATATACAAAAATAAACTCAAAATGTATTAGAGACCTAAATGTAAGACCAGACACTATAAAATTCTTAGAGGAAAACATAGGAGGAACACTCTGACATAAATCACAGCAAGATCTTTTTTGATCCACCTCTTAGAGTAATGGAAATTAAAACAAAATAAACAGATGGGACCTAATGAAACTTAAAAGCTTTTGCACAGCAAAGGAAACCATAAACAAGACAAAAAGACAACCCTCAGTTGGGAGAAAATATTTGTAAATGAATCATCTGACAAAGGATTAATCTCTAAAATATATAAACAGCTCATGCAGCTGAATATTAAAAAAACAAACAACCCAGTGCAAAAATGGGCTGACGACCTAAATAGACATTTCTCTACAGAAGACATACAGATGGCCAAGAAGCACATGAAAAGCTGCTCAACATCACTAATTATTAGAGAAATGCAAATTAAAACTACAATGAGGTATCACCTCACACCAGTTAGAATGGGCATCATCAGAAAATCTACAAACAACAAATGCTGGAGAGGGTGTGGAGGAAAGGAACACCTCTTGCACTGTTGGTGGGAATGTAAATTGATACAGCCACTATGGAGAACAGTATGGAGGTTCCTTAAAACAACTAAAAATAGAATTACCATATGGTCCAGCAATCCCACTACTGGGCATATTCCCAGAGAAAACCATAATTCAAAAAGACACATGCACCTCAGTGTTCATTGAAGCACTTTTTCCAATAGCCAGGTCATGGAAGCAACCTAAATGCCCATCGACAGATGAATGGATAAAGATGTGGTACATGTATACAATGGAATATTACCATAAAAAGGAACTAAACTGAGTCATTTGTAGAGATGTGGATGGGTCTAGAGACTGTCATACAGAGTGAAGTAAGTCAGAAAGAGAAAAACAAATATCGTATATTAACGCATACATGTGGAACCTAGAAAAATGGTACAGATGAGCTGGTTTGCAGGGCAGAAATTGAGACAGAGATGTAGAGAACAAAGGTATGGACACCAAGGGGGAAAGTGGTGGGGTGGTGGGATGAATTGGACGATTGGGATTGACATGTATACACTGATGTTTTTAAAATTGATGACTAATAAGGACCTGCTATATAAAAAAATAAATGTTAAAATTTAAAAATAAAAAAATATAAACAGCACATGAGACATAGCCTCTTCACAAATGTTTAGGTTTACAGTAGAGTGTTGGTAGCTATAAGCACGATGTTGTATTGCAGAGCTCTAGAACTTTTGCATCTTGCATGATTGAAACTCTATATCTATTGAACAGCAACTATCCATGTCCTCTTCTCCTCAGACCCTGGCAACCACCATTCTACTCTCGGCTTCTAATCTGTATGAGTTCAGTTACTTTAGATATCTCAGAGAAATGGAATCATGCGTAGTTGCTTTCCTGTAACTGGCTTATATCACTTATCACCATGTCCCCAGGGTTTATTCATGTTGTAGTATATGACAGGATTTACTTCATTTTATGCCCGAATAACATTCCTCCTCCAGTTTTTCTTAAGTCATGATTAACAAAACACTTACACTTTTCTTATTACAGCTCCTAGTGTTTAAGTATTTATTCAACTTTATTTTGTTTACCTATTTGCCTAACTTTCCCTCTTTCTAATTTTAAAGCTTATTCAGTTCTGTCTGTTAGTCCTAATATAGTTCTTAGCACACATTAGACAGTCAGTAAATGGTGTCATATTAATGAATATCTTAACATTTTTGGAAGGGAATGTAAGAAAGGGCCAGCTTTCTTTAGTCCCTGACAATGAGGTATTTAATGGACACCTACTGTGGCTTCAGCATTCACTAAAGCACAATTTAATAGACAGTTCATGACTGCAAACACCTCTATGGAGCAGAAAAGAAAGTGAAATACAAAGCAATGGGTGGCGCTAGTGTCAAGACTTGGGCTCTAGATCTCAGTTTAGTCAATGTTTTCCATCCTTGCTGCACATTAAGAATTGCCAGTAACATTCAAATACACTTGATAGTTCCCCATTCTAGACCAATATAAATAACAAGTTGGAAAAGGGGTGTGTGCGGTCTGAGCATCAGTTTTTTAAAAAGCTCTCCAGATATTTCTATTTTAAAGCAAGGGTGAGAACCACAAAAACAAAGTGTTGACCAGATATTCAACATCCCCAAAGTACTCCATCCTTGCTTGGTGGCTAGAGCTGACTCCTTGATATAAGTGAAGGACTAGAGTGACATTCTTTGCTCCTAAAAAATTATTTTAAAAGGCTACAACTAACCATTATTGGGATCAATGGCTTAAAAATAATTCTTAGGTGTAGGGAAGTGAGATAACACATACATAGCCAGTGACCAGAAATTGAAACACACTTTTCTCCAGCCTTGAAGTAAATATTGCATTATCAGTGATTTAATAATGGACAGAAATCCAAGTTATCAATATAAGATTCATATTTCTGGGATGTTGGCCAAGACACTAGTGGAGAGCAACACAAGTTTGTTAGAATATATGGAATGAATTCAGGAAGAGAGAAATCAAACAAATAAACAAAAGTACCTCCTGTCTAACCTAAGCTTACAGTTAAAATTGAAGAAACACATGATAAAATCTAATACTAATAAATATAAATGCATTAACAAGAAATATAGCTGCATATTAACAATCATAATTTCAAGTCACTATACGTAAGGTTAAAATAATAATATAGAAGATAAAATACTTTTAAGTAAGTTTAAAAATAATTTTCAAAGGGAATAAATTTAGAATAATACTCAACAAAAACAAAAAAAAATATGTCTTTCAGATGTTGGTAACAGAACAAATTGCTATAATAAATAACCAAGTATAACATCTCAAAGTGAAAAAAAATTGTCATTTAATTTAAAAATATTCCCAGTAGATATGATTGATTCCAGACTGAACAAGTTGAAAAGACATTTAGTGAACTGATAAATTTACTGAGGAAATCATCCAGAAGCTAGCATAGAAGGATAAAATTAAATGGGAAATATGAAAGAAAGGTTTAGAGATCTGAAGAACAGGCAGATTGAAAGGCTCACCACTTGTCAAAAGTTCAGAATAGAAGACAATGAAAAGTGGAGAACCATTATGTGAAGAGAATTTTATAGAAGGGAAGATCAGAATTTTGAAATTGAAAAGTCTATCAAATATCTATCAGGATAAAGGAAATAGCTCCATATCTGGACTCATAATAATAAAATGTGTAACATTAAGAATAAAAAAAAGATATGAAAACTCTCAGGAATAAGAGCCTAGAATAAAATTTAAATTGAAAACAGACTTCTGATGGATAAAAATAGGGAAATATCCTCAAGTGCTAAGGTAACTCATCTGTCAGCCCAAAATTCTATAGTCAGCTAAACTGTCTCTGAAGAAACTAAAAAAAAAGAGACATTTTCACACATACATAAGCTATGAGAATGTATCACATAAACCATCACAGAATGAATTACTGAAGAATTTATTTAAACAGAAAAAAGCACACTGAGAGGGAAAGTATGATGAAAAAGAAATGATGTACATAAAACTGAAAACAAAAAAGTATATATTATATATGTGTGTGTGCACATATATACATACACATAAAAATCATATACAAATTATATATATGTAAAGCAATTATATACAAGTTTTGCATATACATATGTACACAATTATACACATAAATATATTATATAATAATATATATAATCTTACTAAACTGTATTCTATAAGAATAGCATAATGTTGATACCAAACATACCAAAAGAAAACACTTAATCATACGAAAAATATAAAGATTAATATCAGTGAATAAAAATTCTAGTCATATATTAGAACCATATTGGGGTTATCTCAGCAATTAAAAAATCCATCTTATTAACATATTAAAAAGGGAAATAAAAACATCTTGATATATGCAGAAAAAAGCATTTAATTAAGTTCAATTCTTATTTGCAATGAAAAAGGAATCCTCCATCAGACTAGAAATAGATAGGAACTTTGTTAATAAACCTCATGAAGAGGATATATGGAAATTCAATAGCAAATATACCTAATGGGAAAACTTTAGAAGATCTTTGGAAATTATCATGAAGAAATGATGGATGCCTACTACCACCTCCACTCTTCAACATTGTACCAGAGATAGAGATTTTGGAAATAAGATACTAACTTGCTATGGTGAAGCAGCAGGACTCATGGGATATATGCAGAATGCAATTTCATTTTTGCTTCCCTCTGCCTGTACATTTATTCTGTTGTGTCAGTTCTCATTTTGCCAGTGTGTAAAAACTCAGATGGATCTATGATTTTTCTGTCACTTTTTGGAAATGCTACCACCCTTCTAAGTCACAAGTCAGTAATTTCAAGAGTCCTGTCCAAAATACACATCAATTTTAATCTCTATACACAGATAACACTTAGGACAGCTAGGGATCGTTATAGGTATGCAGGTACTCTTGTAATCCATTCAGGGATAAGGATATAGTTGATCTTTATCTCTTTCATGCTCTTATTATTTCTTCTCTTCCTTCATTTAGTTAACCAAAGTTTGTGATCCCACCAGTGTCTAAATGGGAGAAAAGAGAAGGTAATGGGAGTGTGAGGGTCATACCTGACTGGGAAAATTTATAGCTGGATTTGTGCTCTCTGGACCCGGCAGGTGTTTAAAATTGAGTCTTTCTCTTGAGGGAAGCTTCTATGGGTGCTTCAGAGGACTTTATCTGCAGCATTCAACTTCATTCCTTGTGATAATGAGTAATGTGTTTACTGCTCTATCACTCCTCCCTTGGTTCTTCCTTGGTTTCATTTTCTTCTTTTCTTAAATTTTCAAATGGATCACTAATACCATTACATTTGGTCCTTCGGGCAGCATAATAAATGATTCCTTTCAGGCTCTTTCTACTGCATGTGCCACTTCTATTTTGTGAAACACACCTATGTCCCCTGCCATAAGAAGTGTAGCTATTTCCCAGTGCACTAGAATCAGCCTTCTTCTCTCTCTGTCTCTGTCTCTCCTTCCTGCCAGCTCAGATTCATTGCCATACATTTATACATTCACACCTTTAGATTCCTCAGGTCCATGTCAAAAACTAACACACCACCTCCAGGGGTTGTATATCAAGTTCACTGAGCAGCCTCCATGGAGCTAGCCTCACTAAACTTGAGATAAGCATAATACAACCCATCCTTCTCTTTCAGAAAAGAAAAATACATAGGAGAATGCATTGAGTACAGACATCATCAGTCTGAAATTTCTCATGATAAAATAGATTCCTTTTTAAGCACCTACTTTTGATGAAGAAAAATGTAAAACACGGGTATTAGGCATGAGATAATGGTGAGGAATACATTTTAGTCTTTCCCACTCCTCATTTCTCCTTCTTCAAGGTACCCCTTAAATAAAGAACTACCTTGAGAAAGACAAATTAAAAGGACAAGACATCATTTATCAGGAAAGAGCATTTCTGCCTAATGGCCCCTTGAGTAAAGTGTTTCTTTAGGACATCACAGCTCATGTGAAGGCAGATTTAAAGGCCAGGGCATCAATTAGAAATCCGCAGTCTTACTGCCTAATCGCTCTTTGTACAGCTTCTTTTAGCAAGATAAAAATACCATCAAAATGGAAAATAAGATTTGCCAAACAATTTCAGAACTTCCCTTAGGTCACAATGCTCCACACTGTCAGACACAGCGTTTCTGAGATCCTGGTAAAGCTGGGAAGGATTACATAATATTTTATGTAGTTTGTTGCTATCTGCAATGCTGATTTAAAGAAACAGACATCAGCAATGAACAGTTTAGTACTGAAACATCTGCCCTGGCAATGATGTTTTAAAAGCAAAGTGACAAAATTGAAATTTGAAAATTTCATTGTTAGGACAGAATGAGCACTAAATATAAAATAAAAAGTCAACATATAGAACTTAATAAAAATTAAACTATACTGTTTTTGAAAATACACTGTTAAGGAAATAAATAAAACACAGACCAGGAGAAAATATTTGCCATGCATTTAGTTGTCAAAGGACTTGTCTCCTACTTTATCAAGATTCTACCTCAATAAAATTGAATAATACACACACACATATACACATATGTGTATATGAATAATACACATATACTTTGTGTATAAGGTATACACAACTATACCTTAGTTGAATGTATGTAGTACTATTTGTACAAACTCAGATATAAGAATAATCTCAGTCTTGCAATACTACTCCTCTCAATGCCACCTAATAGCTGTGATAAAGCTAGCATGGTCACCTCCAAAATAAATGAACAGAACTTTAACAACTGATGACACAGTGTCAAGGAGACAAACAAAAATGTAATTGGAATCTCAGAAGAGAGAAAGAGAATGGCATAGAAAACATAATCAAAGAAATATTGACTGAAAATTTGGTAGATGTGATTAAAAAATCAGCAGACCCAAGAAGTTCAGTGAACTCCGAACCAGACAGATGCATGGAAAGGCATACATAGGTACATTATTCATCAAAACCTGACCTCTTGATGACTGTTATATCTGCCTTTTCCTCCAGTATACCTGAACAGTAGAAAAAAATATATACACAATTAATCATGCTTATATCATTATAATTCATAGGATACAGATTTTAAAAGGTCATTATCGCAGCCCATGAATATCCAGTGAAATTGGTGAATTCCCTAAGGAAGAGGGATTAGATAAAGGGAAATCTTAGACCTCTATTTTAATTTAGAACAAAGTATACAATATTGAATTACAAAATACCAAAGTTGAATGTTTAATAATTTAATAAAATTGTGTGTTTAGTAATTTTGTAATTCTCCTTATGTCATGAAAGTACTGATTATTTTAAAAACATGAATCTAAAATTTTATCTCAAGAAATATAACAGTAAGTTTAGGCTTAGGTAAAATAGAAAAATATGGCATATATGACTTTCATTCTTAATACAGTGTCCTTAAACATGATTTTGCTAGTGATTTCTCTGCATGATTTAATTTTCAATGTAACATAGTTACAACATTTTTAGTGTTTTAAAAACAATACTTTAATTTTGTTTTCTATCTCATGCAGAAAAATAGATTATTTACTAGTACAACAATAAAAGCACAAATATCATTTTGAGGTCTAAGTTTGAAATGTAAAAAGAGATGCTCAGTTTAACTAAAATCACTCACCTAGAAGTTGTAGTATGAAAGCTTTGATCAGATTTGTTAAGAAAATATAATATATATGACCAAGCAACCAAAAGCAATAACATTCAAGAACATTTAATGTACCAATACTAATTTTGCTTCTCAAGTAGTATTAAGGCTCACCTTCGGGGTGACTTACAATACTAAGCACAATATGAATAAAAACTATGATGTGTCCAGATGAAAATCTAATATGATCTCAGAAATTATTCAAAATTTTCCCAGCAAGAAAAATTGAAAGCCAATAGGACAGGAACTCAAGGGGTCAGTCTTAGTGTGGCAAAAATACAAAGATGCAAAGATGACTAGAAAGGAAATTCCCTAAGGGTTGTTGATACAGATAAACCAAGTCCATAGTTCAAGAAGTGAAAAAAATCAAGAAAAACTGTTTATTTGAAAGCAAGTTAAAAAAAAAACACAAGAAACAGAGGAGAAGCAAAAGCATGGAGGTTAAACTTTCACTACTGCTTAGAAGAAGGAAGTCACAAGAGTACATCATCATCACTTGAATCACAGAAACTTGCCAGATAAGCTACAAGATCTGAGATAAGAAAATCAAAGAGCTTAGGTTACAAAGAAACCTAAATTAACTATATTACAGAAAGTGACAAGCCCTCTCTTGGAGGAAAGAGAACTTCCATCTTTGTCAGAGAGCTGTTAAGAAGAAAAACCTGTCATAAACAGAAATAAAGACAAACATCTAATGAATTTGTTATAGTTGTGTGTTGGTTAGGATGATGGATTAGTATCCTGAGCAGTACCATAGAAAAAAGGTTTTATCTACCTGACACATTTCTATCACAGGCCTTCCACATGCATGACATAGTATGATAAAGTGATGAAGACGGGATGCATAGTAAAACAGCTGACAGAATTTGCTCTCAGGCAAAATGAATTTTCCTCCATGAGAATCAAAGTTCTTCTCAAGTTGGGATTCATGACAGAAATACTCAGAGAAATATCACTGAGGACACTCTGAGCCTACTCACTGAATTGCTACAACCTTTTGAAACTAAAGTAAGGAAGTAATTTCTTTAGGTGCAGAAAATAATGGGTGGGACAGGAGAGTAGAAAGAAATTAGCAGAAGTTCAGAAAACTGGTAGCCAAGCTAAAAGGCAGAGAGAAATCCTCCACAGTTTAGAAAGTTGAGGGCTGAGTTGTTAATTGAAAAAGGAAATGTCTCCAGAATATTGTTCATGTTTACATCTCAAAATCTAATGAAATGTCACAATTCTGCCTTCAGAATATTGGAACTTAATAATGAAATTAATCCAAACTAAATATGCCAAAAAGCTGACTCATCTCAACTAGAGACTAGATTGACTTAGCACTCCAAACTTGCAGCCTTGAAGAGAAGACATGCTTTTAGTGGGGATATATATTATTTACTGCAGTCTCTACAGTTTTTCCATAATGTCTACCATACAATAAAACATTTACATTTAATGAAGCATGAAAATAGGATCCATGGTCAAGAAAGAAGAAAATTAGTGGAGGCAGACCCAGAATTGATACAGATATCCTAATTATCAGAGAGGGTCTTTAAAGTAACTGATAAAAATATTAAAGGATATGTTATAAAAATGGAAAAATCTTAATGAACTTATAAAACTTATATTCAGCAGAGAGATAGAAGTTTAAAATAGAACAAAATTGAAATGCTAAAAAAATGATATAAAAATGAAGATCTCACTTGAAGTGCTCAATAAAAGACTGGATCCAGGGCTTCCCTGGTGGCGCAGTGGTTGAGAGTCCACCTGCCGATGCAGGGGACACGGGTTCGTGCCCCGGTCCGGGAAGATCCCACGTGCCATGGAGTGGCTGGGCCCATGAGCCATGGCTGCTGAGCCTGTGCGTCCGGAGCCTGTGCTCCGCAATGGGGGAGGCCACGGAAGTGAGAGGCCCACGCACCGCAAAAATAAATAAATAAATAAATAAATAAATAAATAAATAAAAGACTGGATCCAACATGAGAAAAGATAAATAAACCAGAAGGCAAACTGATACAAGAAGAGAAGAAAAAAGTGAAAAATGAGCAGAGACTTCAATGCCTATGGGACAATATCAAATACCCTAATACATTCACAGCTGGATTTTCAAAAAGAGGAGCAAAACAACAAACGGGACAGAAGAAATATTTAAAGAGATTAAGGCTGGGCAGAGGGTGCATACCTTGGCACATTATAGTCAATCTGCTGAAACCAAAGAGAAAGAACACTTATTAAAAGCAGAGAAAGAAAGGGAAGGAGGAGGGAAAGACAGAAAGAGGGAGAGGGGAAGAGAGAGAGACTGATTTAGAGAAGATACATTATAGACAACATAAGGTGAGAATGATGAGAAGGATGAGAATGATGGCTGATTTCTCATCTGAAACAATGGAAGCCAAATATTATTGAAAGATAGATTTAATGTGCTGAAAGAAAAAATAGTCAACCTAGAATTCTATATACAGAAAAAATATCCTTCAAAAATGAAGGCAGGGCCTCCCTGGTGGCGCAGTGGTTGAGAGTCCGCCTGCCGATGCAGGGGATACGGGTTCGTGCCCCGGTCTGGGAGGATCCCACATGCCGCGGAGTGGCTGGGCCTGTGAGCCATGGCCGCTGAGCCTGTGCGTCCGGAGCCTGTGCTCCGCAACGGGAGAGGCCACAACAGTGAGAGGCCCGCGTACAGCAAAAAAAAAAAAAAAAAAAGAAGGCAAAGTAAAAACATTTTCAGACAGTCAATTCTTTAGAGAATTTATGTGCAGCAGACTTCACTACAAGAAATTCCAAAAGAAATTCTTCAAGCTAAAGGCATATGATGAAGACCAATAACTTCAAAGATGCATGAAAAGCAATAGAGAGTATAACTTTTTTTAGATATAAAGCTACAATGATCATAGCAGTGTAGTATTTTTTTTAAAATATTGACAAGTAGATAAATGGAATTCCAGTCTCTGCAGTTTTTTCCACAATGTCTAGCGTATAATAAAAAAATTTGTAAGACATTTAATGAAGCATGAAAATAGGACCCATGATCAAGAAAGAAGAAAGTTAGTGGAAGCAGACCCAGAATTGATATAGATGTTTTAGTTATCTGTATTGATAAATTCAGATATACACTTATCCTTACACTGTCAATTGATTTTGAAGTATGAGTCAAGTTAATTCAATAGAAAGTGGGTTTTTTTTTAAGTTGGTGTTGGAAAAGTTCAATATTTATATGTAAAAAATGAATAAATATAACTTTACCTATATCACTTCACATATAAAATGGATGAATCATAGTCTTAAATATAATATAGCAAGAAACAAAGTCTAAAAAATATATAAGGAGATTATCTTAGTGACTTTGCAATAAGGAAAGATTTCTTAGAACCAATAACTTTAAACATAGAAATATATACATTTTGACTTCAAAGAAAAGACAAAATGAGTAAAATAGTTATAGAGTAGAAAAATATTCATAACAGATGAATACACAACTCACACAATTCAGAATACAAACTGATTCATATCCAAAATATTTCACGGACAATCAACGCATAGTAAGAAGCTAAAAAATATTATAACCATGAGCAAAAGATGCTCAATTTATTTGTCATCAGAAAATTCATTTTTCAGCTACAGTGTGTTACCAAGAATGGTTAAAATGAAAAAGATTGACATCAAGCATTGGTGAAACGTAAAGCAATTAAAACACCTACACATTGCTAGTGGGCATGTAAAATGATATGATTACTTTTTACAACTATTTTTCAGTTTCCCCCAAAGCTAAGTAAATATTAACCTCTGAGACAGGCTTTCAACTCCTAACTGTCTATTTTAGTTATGTCCAAAAAACAAACCAACCAAACAAAAATGACTTGTATAGAAATGTTTAAAGCAGATTTACTCATAAACCAAACACCGAAATAACCCAAATATCCATCAACCATCCAGGTGAATGAAAAAACAAAAACAAATTGTGGTATGCTTTAGCCATGGAATACTACTACATCAATAAAAATTTAACAAAAATGAATACACACAGTGATATGTGTTATCACAAAAAAATTATGTTGAATGAAGAAGCCAGACACAAAAGAGTACATATTATATTTTTTGGTTTACATGAATTTTTTGAACAGAGAAAACAGACTAATAAATGGGAACATAAATCGGAATTTTTTTGGCCCTATGTGGAGTGGGAATTGCTAGAGGGGAACTGAAGGGGGTCATTCTGAGGTGAGGGAAATATTCAGTCTTGAACAGGGTAGTGGATGTCTGGAGGTATGCTTGTATCAGAACTCACTGAATTGTACAGTTTAATCTGTGAGCATTTCAGTATATATAAATTTTACCTCAGAGGGAGAACATATGAGGAGATTTAGAGTAACTACAATAACACTGATGAAGAGAGTTTAATGGCTCTTTTGGCATAAAGTCAGCTCTAGGCATACTCCAATCTGGCCATCCCACATCTTGATTGCTGTATTTAATTTTAGACACCAAATTTATAATGTATACCAACATGTGAATTTATAGAGGATTATAGAGGAGGAAGATGGTTCTTAAACTATCATTATGAAAGAAAAGAAGAAATAAGTGAAAATGCTTAGCATGGAAAATAGAATATACCTTGGTAAAGGCCTAGTAAATGTTTGCAAACAATTGAAAAATAGTCACATGAAGGAGGAACTAGATTAATTATGTATGAGACTGAGAGATGCAGCCATAAATTGTTGGAACTCAAGAGTGACAAGTTTTTACTTTTTATCCATGCAAACATGAAATCAATCTGAATATAATTTTTTGTAATAGAATGAAGACGGCATATCTTTTTGTTTCTGGTTGTATTCAAGGAAAAGAAGCAGCATTATTATTATTATTTTTAGCTGCACCAAAGGCAAAGGTGTATCCTAGCTTCATTACTGGACCTGGCTTCAGAGTCAACATAAAAACACAAAAGTCCCATAAGTTTAGTAACAATACCCCCCACCCCCACCAAAAAATGGAAACCTAAAAAGGCAGAGAAAAAGCTCCTAGGCCAGGGGCATAGGAAGCCCAGCTCATGGCACCAGGACTGGCTGCAGCCTCCCCTCCAGCTAATGCTGGATGGTTGGGAGGGTGGGGTTCTGACTTTTCTTTTTTTTTTTTTTTTTTTTTTTTTTTGCTTTACGCGGGCCTCTCACTGTTGTGGCCTCTCCCGTTGCGGAGCACAGGCTCTGGATGCGCAGGCTCAGCGGCCATGGCTCACGGGCCCAGCCGCTCCGCGGCATGTGGGATCCTCCCAGACCGGGGCACGAACCCATGTCCCCTGCATCGGCAGGCGGACTCTCAACCACTGCGCCACCAGGGAGGCCCCCTGACTTTTCTTTGAGAGCACTAGGAAGCCATTGAAATGATAGAAGCAGCATAATGAACATAATAGATTTTTCATTTTAAGGCAATGCCAATTACTCAAGTGAGATAGTTTGTTAATTTGGACTAATATGGTGGTAGAGGAGATTAAAAAATAGACAAATTAAAGATATTTATTAGGTAAAATAAAGAGAAAATCCTCCATTTGATTATAGGAGTGAAGGAAAGGATCAAGTCAAGAATCACTCCTAGATTTTTGGCTTGTGATATTGGGTGGAAAGGTAAGATTGGCTGTAACATTTCAAAATATAGATCTGTTTACAAGTTTAATGTTATTGATATTATTTACGAAACAAAAATATATTCATATATGTCTCCAGATTTTATGGTCACTATCTATATATGTTATACATTAAATGAACCGACATTTTTAAAAAATTTATTTTGTTGAGAGAATCTTCATGTCTCTACCTGTGTACAGAGCATATCAAATAAATTGTTGGAACAGTTCACTTCAAAAAGTTGTACCCTTAAAGTGGTTCAGGAAAACCTCAACTATAAAAAGTTTCACCAAATTGCAAAAGCAAAAAAAGACAAAGTAAGTATCTTTGGTTTCAAGAATTGATTTTGATATCTACAGTAGTTTTTGTTCAAGGGCTCAAAAAAATGTGTGTAGGGAACAACTATAACTCATTGATTTCTTACAGTCCATTGTAAGATAGATCACAAAAGTATGTATTATTGCTTTTAATTAGATGGACTTGTAAAAACAGTGTCACAGAAAAATAGTGTAGTACAATATTTTGGATAAAAATTTAGAAATCTTGGCTTTGGATACTGCTTTGTCTGAAAATAGTTACAAGATGTTAGTCAAATCTCACAATTCTTGGTCTTTTTTCTGCACTTATAAAAGTAGATAATTAGACTAAATTAATTCTGACACATGTCCTGAATTCCCAATCCTATGATTATAAAAGACTGTAACTTCTGATCATATGATTTAGGATAATTTTCAATATGGTGGCATGATAACAGCAGCTGGTCTTTTGGGCGATGAGTGTAATTAATCCCTTTGGACAGAAGTAATAGCTGGAAGTGGCTCTGGGACTCCTTCACTAACATGCACATAGACACATTCTGGCTTGTAGATTTGTCTATTCTAATTTTCCAAAGCTAATGGCAGTTGGTCCGTATTCTAGAGTTTGCCACCAACTCTGCTATATCTTCAGCCAGAGGTTTCATAAACTTGTATGTACTTAACATATGTAATCAAGCTAGTTACATAGTGTGAATATTAAGTAAGAGACACTGTAATAAATTTATTCCATGCAGTAATTTATATTGCATCATAAATTTGAGGGGTATCTTAATTTTCAGATATATTTTTTATTTTCAAATTCAAATTCACTCACTCATTTATTTACTTATCTACTTATCCAGTCTATACACATTCATTGAGTGCTTGCTGTGTACCAGGAAAGATTCTAGACCCTGTAGGACAGAAGAGAACAAAAGAGAACAAAAAAATATTCATGGAATTTATGTGATAATGAAAAGAGAAAGGAACTGTCAAAATAAATGCACATATATGTATGTTTATATTTGTATGTCTCTATATGTTTATACATATCAGATATCTCTGGGATAAAATAGAGCAGTGAAAATGTCCTTCTTTTCCCACTAAAGGATTCATTCTGCTTTAGATTTAACCAGAAAGTTAAAGATGAGCAACTCATATGGCATATTGCTTGAAAAGAGTGAGCCAATTAATTTATAAAATATCTTTACATTTTAAAATTACATAGCTTACCTGACATTCTGAAATGAGCCTAGACACACATTCACAAATTCCAGTATTATTTACCATATAGAACCTACACAGACCAAGTACTATCTATTAATAGTATTCAACATATAAGAATTCTCTTGCTAATAAATAGCCAGGAGGTCTGTTGATAGCATGTTTGCATTTGTTCTTTTTTAGCTGAGATGTCCCCACTAAAGATATAGAGTAGATTTCAGGATGCTGCCATCTCCTTCCAAGCATACCTAATAATTTTTGATTGCTTGTATGTTACTTGTACTCGAGTTGATGCTATCTTTTTGGAAAAATGAGTTTGCTACTTCTTCTGCTACTAAGCTGACTCAGTGATGACTGATCACCTAACTTAATTAGGGATGTGATGTGCTGAGACTGGGTTTCATCTTTGATGAGGCTTACTTTACCTCTAGGTTACCACTTGCCCTCCAGGGTTTTCAACTGAAATCTTGATATATTCTTTGTGATCCCTTCCTCTGACAGGTTTAGATCTCTTTTCTTTATTTCCCCATGCTTCTGAAATCTTCACTCTATTTTCCCAACATTGTATGTGTACGTTTTCACTCTGACTCCATGTAATTCCAAAATAAGGGAAATGCCCTGAGTGCCAAAGTGACCATATGCTTAAAGCTCCTTGTCTCCACCAAAAGCTCTGCTGAATATTTTGTCCCTGAGACAACTGATCTTTCTTACAAATGTACTTATTGTTCTTGTTATGTTTGAGTCTTTTGCTCATTACCTCATCCTACCTCTAAGTAGAAGTTCTAATTTGCTTGATTATCAAAAGAGGCAACATTCTTCATTATTTAAAAGTTTGCAAGAATTCTAAAAATACCATGTCTAAAGAATGTACTTTCTAAAACTTTATAAGAAATCACATTATCTATTTTGTAAATACTGATAGTAAGCCATATTTCTATAGAAATTAATTTTACATCGAAAAATTTATGTTGAGGTAGTACTTCAATGTAACACTATGAGTGTTAACTGATCATCTAAGATTTCTCAATTGTTTTCACTACTACAGAGGAGGTAGGAATGGAACAGGTAGTTGGTCTCCAATGGGTCTACAATTTGAAGAAGTGGGGAAAAGGTTGAGCATAGTTTGGGAATTGCTTTGTTTTAGATCAGTTGGGACATTTGGAGATATGCATCTCATTATCAGGAGAGAGAAAACAGGAATAAAGAGAGAGATTTGGTGGCCTTATTCTTAGAGGTGATAGATGAAACTTTTAAAACTAAAGAGATAACCCAAAAGGAAATGCAGCATTTAAAGAGAAAAATCTGGAGGTAGAAGCTTAAGATATCTTTTATATTAAATAATAATTACACTATTTGTTAAATATTTCACTCCTTCAAGTTATTCTGGAAGATCTGTTTAACAAATATTGAAATCACAGACTCTAAGTTCTTTTAATTGAGACTCTATTCAATCTGTATGTTACTTATGTATTATATCATTTTACTTATTATGGCTCTGAAATATATCTTAGTCACTATTAGGGCACAGTTAGGATTAATTAGCATACAATATTAAATTATACACTCAGAATGTATTATATTCCCATTTAATCACATACATACACACACACACACACACACACGTCTTGCATATGTTTTGTTAGAATGGTTTTAAAATTTATATTTTGTGCCTTTGTGAATTACTTCTACTTCCATTTATATTTCTGACTGCTTGTTACAGGAAAATGTTCTACTAATTGTTTTTACATATATTTGCCTTGACTTTAGTTGACTATTCCTATTATTTTTGGTTGATTTTTTTTTTTAGGGTTTTCAAAGCATGTAATTATGTCATCTACAGATGGTCAAAATTTTATCTTCATTCTATTCATTGTTAAAACTCTTACTTCTGTTTCAATTCCTACTGGATTGATTAAAAACGAAATTACATAATCATATAGCAGCAGGCATTTTTATGGTTCTTATGATTTCAGTAGAAATACTTTCATTGTTTTACCATTAAAAGTATTTTGCTTTATGACTTGAGCCTTAATCTTTCTAATGCTTTAAAGTTTATACTATGCTTTAAGATTTCCAGGTGTGTGTGTGTGTATGTGTTTTCAATTATGAATGGGTATTGAATTTGAATTTTTTTAATGTTCTTTGGAATCATGATAATCATATGATTTTTTTTCCTTCTTTGTATATCAGTTAACACAATGATATGCACTATTTGCATATTGTTTAGGTCTACATGAGATACCCAATAAAATATGCTCCCAAGCTTTTCTTCTCCTGGAAAATGTACTGACAAGTTCCATAATGGAATTGACCCATTATGGCTAAATTCCAGAAGATTTCAGAAAGAAGGAGCTAGCTTCTTGTGGGTGGAGGTCAGATATATTCTCTTTTAACTTAAGTGTATTAGTTAGGATTCAGTCAGAAAATACACAGGCTCTAGATTTAAGGACAATGAGCCCACCAAAAGATTAGAAATAGCAAGAAATTTTCATCTCTAAGGCTAAGGGGAAAAGAGTAAATTATGTAACTAGATCCCAGGAGCTGCTGTCAACAGGTGGAAGCTAGAAATGATTAGCTCCTCTTGGTTGGAGCTGAGATCACAGAAGGTAAAAGCTGTCTACTGGAGATTCTGCTGCTCTAAGAGAAAGAAAAGAAGGAAAATATACCATCTTTCCCCACCTCCTAACTTTGTATTCTGCTAGAGACTCTCATTGACTGAAACTTCTTAGAAGCCAGTAGGCAAGAGATTATGGGAAATATACTTTTCTGCAATATAGAGCAGGACAGGAATGGGCTGAGAATGGATCTGAGAGCAAATAGGAAGATAACTGGAACCCTGTGGATAAATGTACCATCATTTATTTGATGGGAGGGGAAATTTAGGAACAGCTACAGAAGAATAACTGTGTCACAATCAAAAGGGTTCAAAAATTCATCTGTCAGTGCACAGTTCTAAATTTTACTTCAAATTAAGTATTACCTTGTTTGAGATTCCAGAAAACTGTATCATACCTCTAATTATATATGAGTTTATGATGCTAAACCACTAATTGTGTATTCATTTTATTTAATGTAGTAATAGAATTGTCTAAAGTACTTGTATAATTTGTTTCTTCTCTCAGTAGCGAGAAATGTCAAGCAATATCAATTTGAAATCAGGCACTTGAAATTATGCAATAAATTAATTGGCATTAGAAGTTTGATTTCCTACCCCCAAATGAACATATTATTTGAGCAATTTAAAACTCAATTGAAATTGTTTTGAGAAGTCAGGCTTGCAACCTGTTATGGTCTCCCAGAAGCCTTACTTATAGTTGTTGTTTTTTTTTTTTTTTTTTTTTTTTTGCGGTATGCGGGCCTCTCACTGCTGTGGCCTCTCCCGTTGCGGAGCACAGGCTCTGGACGCGCAGGCTCAGCAGCCATGGCCCACGGGCCCAGTCGCTCCGCGGCACGCGGGATTCTCCCAGACCGGGGCACGAACCCGTATCCCCTGCATCGACAGGCGGACTCTCAACCACTGTGCCACCAGGGAAGCCCCCTTATAGTTTTAGAGATGCCACGGGGGCAACTGGAAAAGATAAGTTTACTTCTCCTGAGCCAGTATCAATAGCATGGGACCTTGAGATGCTTGTCACAGAGGGAGGTCAGTGACTCCTGTAATGGGTCACTCTGACATGCTGAGTGACACTGAGGCTGTTTTTTAAGTCTTAAACTAGTTTGAATGTAGCCTTCATCCCTTTAATTGATAAATTGATATGTACAATTAAAACACTCTTTTGACCATATATATAGAAAGAGAAAAACACTTAATATAAACCTGTTTGTTTTTTCTTTAAAGTTTACTAACAACAGTGATAGAAAATCAACTCTGTAACATGTGAAATGCCTCATTAACAACCCCCCCAAATAAAGAAAGCAAAAAAATCCTCCATTTGTCAGAAATATGTGTATAATGATTAAAAATGAGAAGCGACTCTATTGGATTTCATTTGGCAGAAATGATACACTTATAGTTATAAAAAGTGTCTTTTCATAGGGAAGGGGCACAACATACAAAGAAAATCAATTCTAATATGTGTAATAACCAGTGTTTCTATCCAGGGCTATCTTCATATACAAGTAGGGTCGTCAACTGTCTATGGCCCTAATTTGAAGCATTTCCTAGGAATATCTTGACTATTGGAGGATTTGATTTCATTAATCTAGATTTAAGCATTCTCATAGCATATGCTTTTTTTTTAAGTGGGAAAAGAAAGGAAGAAAATCAATTAGTACTTCCAGCTGAGTTTTCTGATATTTATAATACATGTTTATTGAGCATATATTTCTATGAGACCATTTTCTAAATTGTTTTGGGCGTTATTTTATTGAATCATCAAAAAGCTTTTATGAAGGAATGAAGTAATTACATATACCACTGCAATCTACAGTGGGAGGACACTGATGATTACAGAGTTCAATTAGTTTACCCATTGTCATACTTCCAAGAAATGGTGGAGTATATATTCAAACCCAATCTGTCTGAGTTCAGGACATAATGATTTAAACATATAAAAAGAATTCTTCAAATAATTCTGCATTTGTAAGGGAAGGGAGGATTAACAAGACTCAATAACTTATAGAATGAAAATCCAGCTATTTATTGGAAGAATTAGAGTTGAAATCTAGATTTTTCTCCATACTATGCCATTCCACTCTTTGAAATTGTAACAGACAAAATACTCAATATCTTAGTGTATAGGAAACAGAAAGTTTAAATACAGAAGCCTCTGAAAGGAGAGGGACTGATAAGGCTGTAAGGATCCAAATAAACACATTCTGCATCTTCAAAGATAACTCTGATTTCACATATTTGTGAACGATTAATTCTAACTGAAGAGAACTTACATTCCTCAAAACTCTGAAAACCAAATCTGAATTTCTCAAAGTGCTTAGATAAACTTACTTAATTTACACTATTTCTTAGCCTTGAAGTTGAAATAGCAAAGGGTAAACATACTACATACAATAGTGTCATCATTATTATCAGAAGCAGAAGCAGCAGCAAAGTAACATATTGAATAGTTGCTCTGGGACAGGCAGTTTCTTACTGCTTATAAGCATGAGTTTATTTAATATGTGATGCAATATAGTAACAAATTATTTCCATTGTGTAGGTGAGGAAACAAGCTGAAACTTGCTAATTAACATTTCCAAGATCACACAGCTAGAAAGTGCTAGAGCTGGCATCTGAATGTATATTGTCGAACTACAATGTTCACACTCAACTGTTAAGTAATGATTATGCTAATCTAGTTAACAAAAGTTCAATACATTATTACATATAATTAGTTTATTAAATATCATAGGATATATGAAATAAACAACCAGAAATATTTTAGTGATATATATATAGAGAGAATAATCCAACTGTGTAAAGTGGAATGAGGACTCTTAGATGATATAATGATGACAATTGTTTCTCCACTACTCAGTGACTAATACTCATAAATTATAAACTAGTGCAAAATCTGGTTGAATATTTCCAAAACTACAACAAAGATTTTGCAAAAGTTTCACCGTTGTGTGCTTCAAGATTATTTTCCTCTGAGAAGTAAAACGTTGTTTGTATGACTTATGTAATTGTCACTTGAAAATGTTTTTTTCTTTCCTGAGCCCTCTGCTGTTAACCTCCTTTTAAAAGAAAATAATAAACATAAAAAGTCATTCTCCAGTCATTGAGGGATTTTGGATAAGTACTTCTATAATATTTCAAGATGAGAAAATGCCTTTAAAAATTGACACGATGTATATCTAACCCATCAACAATAAAACCAGGGATAGAGTATATTGCTGTACAATGAAACTAATTTTTTTGATCCAATTATCTGTACTTCCCATGACCGTTATACCTGTCAACCATGTTCCTACAAAATTGCTGAAGGTCAGTGCCTCTAATATTAAGTTCTATCATACAGAGCTTGAGTTAAATGACTTCAGAAGAAGCTGACAGATCGTGAATAAGAATAGGTTGTCATTTTGCCAATAAAAGTTGGTATAGATGACTAAAATAATGTCACTATTCACTACTGAGTTAAGGTCAGGCTCTAATGACTCTCCCCGTGACAATCAAAAAGGCCTTCTGGCATAAGATGTCACACATATTAATCTAACTTAAGGGGACTGAAAACAATGGATATGTTTCCGGTGCATAGCAACCCTCAAGTAATAATGGAAATACTTGCAGGTTGACAGTGTCACACTGAGCAGGAAAATAATAATTCTACATAGGTTTCTCTTTTTCTTTATCATAAAGGCTATTGTTGTATTTTATTAAGTGTGAGCTTCTACCGTGATTATTACCATTAGTCTTCGAAAAGGCATTTGCACAGGCCAGCTTTGAAGTCCCCTAGTCATTTTCCCTCATCTTATTAAACCTATGGTCCAGATAGCAAGCTGTTGTTCTCTGCCCCACCAGGGCAAATGTTGTAGTCAATTCAATTGTTTCTAACAGGTTTTAAACATCCTGGGTAGTATTTGTGTTAAAACACATAAAATGGGGCTCACAGCTTAAGCTTTCCTATGTTCTGTTTGAAAGGAGGGCCTGGGAAGACAGTCCAGATTGGACTGTGCCAAGTTATCTAACTCATGGTGAGCCTCAGAGTAGGAAAAGAAAGTCTCCTTTTTGGTGATAGGAGTAATCAAATCGAGAAAGTAAGTTCATCCTCAGAAGGATCATCTCCAAAATATTTTCTTATGTAATATTTCTTCTTGGGTATAAAATTATCTAGGGATATGATTTCTGTCTTGGATTCTGGCCAAGGCAATAGGATAAAATGAGAGGAAGTAGAAAGGAAAGAAAATAAAGGCAGGTAAAGTTGATCTATTTTTGTGGTTCTCTACCTTAACAGGCATTCCTTTTTGAACAGGAGAATTGTAGATGAGAAAAGTTGAGATCTACTCTCTCCTTTTCCTAACTTCTGCCATACTTCCACACTGCTGACATGCAAAACCTATCTGACAAACACATCACAGTTCCTGGAAGATGAATTAGAAATTACATGTTCCTATATTGAAGGCATGTAGTAATTTATCCTTAACTTCTACAGCTTATTTAACCAAATGCTTTTGCTCTAAATCAAATTGAATACTGTGGATGTCATAAAGGTGTATAAATATTCCACAGCCACTAATGGTCCTCTGAAATAAGCATATTCTATCATCACTCAAGACCTCATATAGCATATTTTGTGATACTTTCTAAGTTAAATATTTGAGATGATCTAACTTCTTCACATTCACAGTACATGTTATCATTTCTTTTATTCATTTTTTGTTACTGTTGAAGAAATGTCTGTGTTAGTTAGAGAATATGGCAGGGATTTATAACTTCCCACACCTTTAGTTTCTGTCTACATAGTATATGGACAGTCAGTAAAGGCAGTCTCAAAAATTCATTTACAAGTTGGTTGTCTAGAAGTTAATTTTCGCATATAATCAATGCAACAAATTTTGGTTCTCCAGTAGGATTTTACTAATGTAAATTCTATATCCTGTGATCAGTGACATTAAAATGTACAAGAGAATGAAAAAGGGGAGAGATCCACTCTGCCTTGGATAAACACAAAATAGAATTTTGAAAACAGAGAACTGTGATTATGGTAATTCATTCTGTTCCTTTAAGGATTTACCCTCACCTCTTCAAACCCATTTTCCCAGACCCGTACATACTACTATACTGCCAGAGCCTGCCCTATATTAACCCCATTCTTTTGCATTATGCTTCCCTCTCCAATTTGGAATCTCTATCCTCCTCAATCAGGACATTTTGTCTTTTTAAGAAGAATAATTCAGCAAAGGGATGAAAGAAGTCAAATTCACTTCAGTTAGGCTGTGAAGGATGCATAGATATAAACTACTTTAAAGAAGATACTATACTCTCTCATTCTTTTATTGTCTTCTACTTAGGATAGTACTTAGATAGTACTTAGCATATATTCAATTTTTAATATATAATAATATTTATTTATACTATATCTAATAAAATGCATTAATCTCAAATAATATCTATTACCTAATAACAATGATGTTTTTATAGATTCCTGCCTTAAACTGGTTTCTCATTTTTAAAGAAGTTGGCTTATTTACATTAAGGGAACTGTCATATATTGAGCACCTCATATGCCCTAGGCACATTAGATGTTTTATATAAATTTTCCCAAATAAAAGTAAAATCTATGGAGTAAATATAATTCTAGTTTTTAGATTAGGAAACTAAGGCTTTGTGAGTTTAAGGAATTAAGCCAAGAGGGTCACTATTAGATTTGGCATTCCAACCTAGTTCTGTCTGACTTCAAATCCTATACTCTCTGTTAAAAGAAGTTGAAAAAGGAAATTGTGTTAATAGCTAAAATTATGGTAAATGTAGCAAAATGAAAATAAAGATTTCAGAAAATGTAGAAGAGTGTTGTTGATGGGTTTTTTTGTTTGTTTGTGGTGGGACCATTCAAGACTTAAAACTTACTTGAGAGTCTGCCCCTAGGTTTATAGCTCCTTTATTTTCTTCCTTTCTATCTAAAGTCTTATATTTTCCAAAAGAACTATGCTCACTGAGGACAGGCACTGGTGCTGTGCATTTCTCTACCTCCATACAAATTCCACAGCTAACTTCTAAGACTCAATAACTATTTTTTAAATGGATAAATGAATAAATATTTTCAAATCATCAAATAGGAAGACTCCTATTTCTTAACTTGAAAAAAATAAAACTTTTATTGATATAATTTTTCTCTTAGGACATGCAGTAGTTTATATTTTTACGTCTTTCCATGTACTGCCCTAAAATATTTCCTTCGTTTCACTTACTTACAAATGGTAGTTAACACTTTACATATCCGACAAAACTATGGCTTTTGATAATAAGAAAATTTACCAACCTAATTTTCTATGTTCTATGAATAAAAAATGCAAATTGCTCACAGGCAGTTTCTTTGTAGAAGAGGAATAGTAGAAATTTAAGCAATTTCCTGGATTTGCATCAAGCCAGGCAGCTAATCTGAATGTTTCATACACTTTTTGTATTAACAGAAAAAGAAAGGATCTTGCCAGAAATTACCCTGACGGTTGACTCTGAAAACAGAGGTTGGGATTTGGCTTCCTGGTTCTGAATCATATGCAGGAATTAAACACTTCCTTTATCCTCTTCCCAGGAGATCATTGAAATGAGGTAAGTCAGCATTACTCTATGGTATGGCTTTTCAGACAAGTTGGAAAGAATATACTAACACCACTTGATTCCCTTCTGATTTGGCTCTTAAATGTTCAAGGTCTTTCTTATAGTTAATGGAAACACAAGTTGAACCATACAGAACTTTAACCATTAGGCTAGTCTCTCTCTGTGACATTTTGAATCTGGGGGACTAATTTATTACTTCCTGGTATTTTAAATTCAACAAATTCTTCTGCTGGATTAGCTGTGGTCTGTGTGACTTAAGGTATGGCCTTTAAACAAACACAAATAAATTTCATGATTTAACTTAGGTAAAAACATTGGGTGACACATCTCTCAGTCTCACCGTCCTTTTCTTTTTTTCTCATAATTATTGTATTTTGTCAGGTAGGGCTGGATTATGCTGACAAATATCAGTGGATTCACATAACAAAAGTGTATTTTTTGCTCAAATTACATAAACAACATGGTTCAGCAAATTCAGTCAGAGACCCAAATCAACACAGCGGTGGGAAAGAAACACAGAATCCAAATCATGCACTGACTCTTATCTCTCTACATGGCGGTGACATACCCGATTTAATCTCCCATTTTGTGGTCCAAAGCAATTCTCATTACCGTGCCTAACTCCAAAATCAATTGAGAAGTGCAACTTACCATGTTCACTGAAAGGTAGAGCACCAGAAATGTTTGATGATCAGCACCAGTGACTACCACATGTTTCTTATATCACACACTTCCTTTTCTCTCCCAGCAGCATAGAGGTTGACATCTCAAATCCTCACATTGGAAAATCTGGGACAAAGTAGACTGAGCTATTTGCTTGCTACAGAATCTTGAACAAGTTTCTAAATGCTCAATGCTTGTTTTTTTTTTTAATCTGTAAATGATGAAAAGCAATGCCTCCTCCATCACAGGCAAATTTCCAATTTTTACAATGAGCTGTTATTGAGCATTTTTTCTATTACCTTTATTATTTCTTTGCCATCACTCCACCATCTTAATTAGTTTAGCTTTACATCGGGTTTTGATATCTGGAGGGCAAGTACCCCTTTACATATCTTCAAAATTGCATAGGCAATTTTGACCTTTATTTTCCACACAGATTTGTAAAGTTTCAGGAAAAGGTGTTTAACATTTACATTGAAGTTAAATGTTAGGTAACAAATGACCAGTTTAAGATATTGAGTCTTCCTATCCACTAACCCTAATATATTCTGCAGATTGTTCAGTTCTAAATATTTTCTAATTAGCATTATGATTTCTTAATTAAATCATTAATTATTTGGAAGCATTCCCTTTAAGTTTCCAAAATTATATTTTATAATTTGTTTTATTGATTTCTAATTTTATTGATTTGTATTTAAAGAAAATTGTATGTTTCTGTTTCTTTGGTATTTATTACTTTCTTTATGGGCTAGTACATAAGTATCTAGGAAAATGTCATTGGTTGAAGGATTCTGTGTATGCACACTTAAAATAATGTGCTGTTTCATTGTTCTGTGTTACTATTTTAGTCATTCATTATCATTTCTTTTTGCTTAATGATTCAATTACTGAGACAGATGTCTTAAAACTCGTCTAATATGATATGGTTGTCTTAATTTCTCTTTACAATTTCATCATTTTTGCTTTAAATATTTTGCAGCTCTTTTGTTATCTGTTACCCATTCATTCAGAATTATTATATATTTTTGGCAGATTGCTTCTCATCCATATGTGGTAGCTCTTTTTATCCTTGTTGTCTTTAATTTTCAGTGTATTTTTTCTAGATGCATTTTGTTTTACTTTTTTCCTGTTTGGTGCTCTTGGAACTTATTGATTTTGTGGTTTGATAGCTTTCATTACTTTAGAAAATTCCTTCCCATTATGTTTTGTCTGCCTTATTCTGTCTCTGTTTTTCCTCTGGAGCATCAGATAATCCTGTGTTCAGTCATTTGATATTGTCCCACAATCCATAGCTCTTAGATTCTGTCCCATGTTTTTGTTGTTGTTTCCTTTGGACTCAATTTTGTTGATTTCTTATTTTCAAGTTCACCGATTTCTTAAGCCTACTGATGAGTCCATCAAAAAGTTTCATTTCTGATATCATGCTTTTCTATTTCTATTTGATTCCTTTTTCTATTTTTTATCTTTTCATTAAAAATCCCTATCTGCTAATTCAAGTAATCTATCTTTTTCATTATATCCTTGAACATATCATAACAAAGTTACTTCAGAGTACTTGACTTATATTTCAAATATCTTGGTCATCTATGAGTATGGTTCTGCTGATTTTTTTGTCTCTTGACAATGGATTGTTTTCCTTGTGTCTTTAATTTTTTATTGAATGTGGGACATCATATGTACAACAGCATAGACTAAGGTTAAGTAGTACACATGTTTATAAATTAAAATGTCTCTTTTTCTGTCAGGTCATTAGTTGAAAGTCTAATTAGGAGTTGAACTAGGATTGAGTTTTGTTGTTTCTATGGTTACAGTTAGGACATGTGTAGTATTTTAATCCTGTATTTTTTTTGTAAATCTGCTCACCTCAGTTATTCTTCTTAGTCAAGAGACTAAGGATTGGCTATTGAAATTAGATTTCAGGGATTTCTCCTTAAAAATGAATTTTTTTTTCTTCTCCTATTGGATGAAAATTGGGTTTTATGGCTTGAGCTTGAACAGTCATCTTCATGTTGAGGATCAAAAAGACACTTAACGTTGAACAGCAGGAAGCTTGGAAAGAGAAAGCGTGTGTGTGTGTGTGTGTGTGTGTGTGTGCATTTTCATTCATCACTTTCAGCAATCTTAATAGTCTTCATATATTGAAATTGAAGGAATTCATTATTTTAAAATACCTTGTTTTCTTTCTGTTGTTTTTTTGTCTTGAGGAGAGCTCATTGCCTCTGTTCTTCATTTTTACTATTAAAATTTGTACATGATTAATGTTATCCTAACATTTTTGATCATCTTGAATTTTTTGCTCAACTCTGGAAATTCTTTTTTATCTTTATGTTTGACATTCCTACTTTGAACTTAGCTATCTCTGTTTTTCTTATCCTGTTTATCAGTACAATTATTTTACCTTTAGGGAAACATATTTTTAATTGCCATGAACTTTTTCTAATTGTACCCTTTTAAAGCAGTCTTTTCTGGGAATTCCCTGGCAATCCAGTGGTTAGGACTTGGCGCTTTCACTGCCTGGGCCCATGTTCAATCCCTGATCAGGGAACTAAGATCCCGCAATCCTCTCGATGTGGCCAAAAAGAGGGCAGTCTTTTCTAATTTAATAATGTCTTCTGATATAATAAAAGCTATACTTTCCCATGCTACTTCAAATATCTGATGGATATGAGTTGTTTATCTTCAGTTTTTTAAGCTTTTTAATTCTTATGAGGATGGACATGATAACCTCTAAGCTCTTTATATATTAGACTGGAGACTGTAAGTCCAAATTTATATTTTTAACCTAAAGCATAATGATTGAGCACAGTTGAAAATTATGGAATGGGAAAATACGTACCAAACAAATGCATAATAGCCGAAAGAGAGTTAGTGTAGCCATGTTACTATCAGCTAACAGGTACTAACACAAGACCCAAAAGATATAAAGCAAAAAATGACAACACTACAAGTAGAGTTTGATAAATCCATTATCACTTTTGAAGACTTTTAGCATACCTATTTGAAGTTGATGGACAAAAATTAGGAAAGAAAGAGAAAATTAAAACAGTAAAATAGGGCCTCCCTGGTGGCGCAGTGGTTGAGAGTCCGCCTGCCGATGCAGGGGATACGGGTTCGTGCCCCGGTCTGGGAGGATCCCATATGCTGCGGAGCGGCTGGGCCCGTGAGCCATGGCCGCTGGGCCTGCGCGTCCGGAGCCTGTGCTCCGCGGCGGGAGAGGCCACAACAGTGAGAGGCCCGCATACCGCAAAAAAAAAAAAAAACAAACAGTAAAATAATCAAACTTGATCTAATGAATGTTTAGACAATCCAGTACCCAACAATTATTTAAGAAACTATACTTAAACACTTACTTTAACTGTACTAAAACGTATGAAACATTTTCAAAAACTTGACCTTATACTTTCCAAAAAGAAAGCCTCATCAAATAAAAAAGATCAATTTCTTATAGACCATGCAGAAATGAATAAAAAAGGTGTGTATGGTGTTGTGGCAACCATTCTGCTGGGCAGAATTTTACAACTCACTGCCAAGTTTATTCTCCTCTTCACTTTTTAACACTTCAAGAAATCTGATGGGTAAGAATTGGGTAGGGATGAGGATGAGGATATCATTTTCAAAAGAAGATTTGACTGTTGAGCATTGCCACAGATAAGGGGATGAGATTCTTATAGGTCTTCTTTTTTTTTTTTTTTTTTTTTTTTTTGCATTACGCGGGCCTCTCACTGTTGTGGCCTCTCCCGTTGCGGAGCACAGGCTCTGGACGCGCAGGCCCAGCGGCCATGGCTCACGGGCCCAGCCGCTCCGCGGCATGTGGGATCCTCCCGGACCGGGGCACGAACCCACGTCCCCTGCATCGGCAGGCGGACTCTCAACCACTGCGCCACCAGGGAAGCCCTAGGTCTTCTTAAATTATTCTGTAAGTTGTATTGACAGGACAGGAAGTAGTACTGAATCCCCATCTTAAGGACTAAATAATTTTTCTTTTCTTTGCTACAGGTATAAACACTGTGGGTTTGTCTTGAGTTCTCCCAAATTTTCAGGATATTTAGATTAAAATTAGCAAAATTATACAAATCCTATATAATAGTTAAAATATTTAAAAATCTGGGAAAATAATGGAATGACGTTTATTACAGGATGGCTTAATCTAGTAGATAATAATGAAAGTTAGAGACTTAACATTACTTAAAGCAATAAGAAAAGGAGCTGAAATATTGCTAATCCTGAAGAATAGAAAGACAGACATTCTAAAGAGCAAATTTTGCACTAAGAGAAGAGGTCATTATAACTCTGAGATTCATTAGTATTATTACTCTTTAAGAATTCCCCAGCACAGCTGTGTGTGCTGACTGGCACCAGATAGTAGATGTACTCTCCTCCATAGACTGGACTTTATATTTCTATCAGTGTAGACTGCAGTTAATCTTTCAAGCAACCACAAGGTAAATCACAGTCAAGTAAGAAATTAATGAGAAATCACAGTCAAGTAAGAAGGAAGAAGGAAGGGAGAAAGAGAGACAATGTACATATGTTGGTTGCACACGTGTGCACTACTTTCATGGGAAAACAGAGAGAACGGTTTTATTCTAAAGCAGCTTCTTCCAAAAATGGCTATGAGAACCAGGATTGATGTGTCAGTAAAATTTGCCATTGCAGTGCCTCAGTGGGTGATTAGTTATTAAAACTTGTCCTGCTCTACGCCCAGTGCTGAATTCATGTGACAATTTCCAAAGGAAATAAAGAAAGAGCGAAAAGAAAGGAAGTGTCAGGTGCTTATTTTAAAAGGTCTTTGTCTTTCACTTGCATATATTATATTCATTTTATATGATGTTTTGCCATGAGTGGCCTTGTGAAAATTCCACTGACCGGAGTAGAGGTGCTCCACCCATGGACCTTTAAGAGCTAATATGTTTCGGTGACCTCAAAAAGGAAGGCATCTCTACCCCCTTCATACTATCCCTTTAAGCTTAAGAACAGCCTACTCACAGCACAGAAAAACTGATACAAAATTGATTGAAGCATGACAGATATTGCTATTGTGGGGTTACATAATAAAAAAGGAAATAGAAAACAGCAGTCTCCCGGAGCATATTAATAATGATGAGATAGTTACCACACTCGTAACTTGACCTCAAAGTCAGCAGCACTTTGGCGATGATCAAGAGTGCCCCAATTTCCTTTATAAGGGCCACCTATTAGTTATTTTCAACTGATCTAAATCAGTGGTTGTCAGCCAAACATCTGGCAATATCTGGAGACATTTTTGATTGTCACACTGCCAATAGGAGAGTTGACTGCTACTGGGATCTCCTAGTAGAGTCGAGGGAAGCTGCTAAATATCCTACAGTGCATAGGTTAACCCCACAATGTAAAAATTCTGTCCCCAAATGTCAATAGTCCTATGTCTGAGAAAGCTTGGTCTAAATTCAAATTCTCTTTTCTTTCTTTTCCTCTTCTCCTACAAACGTATCTGCCTCCAGAAACCAAATGATAAGACTGCAAACCATTGTATGAGAAAGATTATTAAGAATTATGTTACCATTTATGAAGTATCACTATTCTAGTCAAAGTCATTTAGAGTATTACTCCATCACATAAAGGGCATTATCACAATTAGGTTTCCAATATTTTAAGAACAAAAATGATGGAATATATACTCAAATTGAACTTGACTGAGAATTTCTTAATTATTTCAGTAATCCTCTAAATCATTTTGAATCATTTTGTGCATGATACTGTACACTTGTGTGTATTTTACATATTTGCTTGCAATTTGCATATATTGTGATCATTTTGTAAGCCTGGCAATATGTTGTTTGCTTTTTAATGTACTGTCTCAGTTAATTTTCAAAATAACTACGTCAGGCAGAATTATTTCTGTGAATATTCTACAATGAGAAAACAAAGTATGGAAACTAGATGACTTGCGCATCTACAGGCGTACCTCATTTTATTGCGCTTCACTTTGCACTTCGCAGATATTTCATTTCTTACAAATTGAACATTTGTGGCAACCCTGAGTCGACAAAGTCTATCAGCATCATTTGTCCAATGGTATTTGCTCACTTCCTGTCTCTGATTCATATTTTGGTAATTCTTGCAATATTTCAAACTTTTTCATTTTTATTG
The DNA here is from genome assembly GCF_964341445.2 of Mesoplodon mirus. Lineage (NCBI taxonomy): Eukaryota > Metazoa > Chordata > Mammalia > Artiodactyla > Ziphiidae > Mesoplodon > Mesoplodon mirus. The sequence continues at coordinate 52,614,291 of NC_138990.1, read as the reverse complement.
TAATTGTTATGGTGTTCTGTCTTCAGTGATCTTTTATGTTACTACTATGACTCGCTGAAGGCTCAGATGATGGTTAGCATTTTTTAACAATGAAGTATTTTTAAATTAAGTATGTACTTTTTTTAGGCATAATGCTATTGTACATTTAATAGACTATAGTATAGTATAAACATAACTTTTACATGTACTGGGAAACCAAACATTGAGTGACTTGCTTTATTGCAATATTTGCTTTATTGGGGTGGTCTGGAACCAAGCCTGCAATAGGCAAAGTATGCCTATTTTTGATTAATAAATTGCAAAGCCATGATTTAAATTCTGGTCCTCTGAATTCAAGATAATCCTCTTATCACTTTCAGAGACCAGTGATGGAAACACCCAAACTTAAGCAAATAGAGAATAGAGTAGGATAAGAAGGGGGATCTTAGGTAGGTGCGTTAGGCTGCTGCTAAGACCTTACTATGCCAGCCACAAGGTATAGGGAGAATACAAAAGAGAACACCAAAGCGTGAGTGAGTGTATGAGCATGCTTGAGACGGGGGTGGGGGAGTAGCGGTTAAGCATTGCCTCCCAACATATTTCAAAGTCAATAGTAACCCAATCCATCACTAAATGTGGTGCATTCATATCATAGAATTGGAAATAAGATAAATCATTTCTCACTAGTTAGAGGGGAAGGAAGGTAGGGTTAACTACAAAGAATTTCAAGAACCCCCTTTATTATTCAAGCAGAGAAGTCATATAAGGATTTCAAAGTAGAGAGAACAGCGTGAGCAAAACCATGGAAGCAATATTTAACATGGTGCCATAATGAGGGAGAATTGTGAAAAGTTTAGATGGAAAAGAGGCTAAGAGGGATGGATAGTATTAGTAAGATCACAGAGTCTTTTGGGTCAAGGAGTGTTTTGATGTTATTTAAAAGGCAAAGGGGAAGCACTTTAAAACTTTATTCAAGAAAGGGATTACTTAGTTGTTCTTTTGAAATAAGGCAGCATAGCATAATGGTTAAGTACCCAGTCCCTGGAGTCAGATTTCTATTTCTGCTACTTAGAGTATAACCCTGGGCAAATGACAACTTTTTCACCTTTAAAGCTGGAATAACACTGTTACTTATACCTCTTTGTGTGTGTGTGTGTGTGTGTGTATAGATTAGATTGTGCCTGACACATAGTAAGTACAGAGTGAATGGAAGCTATCATTATCAATACCAATAATATGTATTATATTTATATTTTTGTTTTGGAAATATCACTTTGAGTACCTTTCAGAGAAAGCTTTTTAGAATAGACACAGATAGAAACAATTTTTAAATGTCCTTGGTGTATACAGATAAGAAATTAAGATAATTTAAAGTAAGTCAATGATAAAATCATTGGAAACTGGTTCAGATCGTGTGATGCTAGATAGATCTGATAGATTTTATTGACCAGGTAGATATGGGAAATGAAGGAAAGGACTTATATTTCTGTATTTGGAAACTGATTGAATATTTTATTCATTGAGATGGGGGTACAAGAAGAGCAGGTTGATGGTAGAATATGGTAAGTTCAATTGTGAACATGTTGCATTTAAAGATTCTGTTAGAGGGCTAAGTAAAAAAAAAAATTCTTCAGTCTACGGAATACATGGGACTATACCTCCAAATAGAAAATGACATTGAACATGTGTTTGGAGAGTTATCATTAAATTTAGTGGGGGAAAGGGTTTTTTTTCTTGGTGAAGGGAGATTACTTCTGGAATACTCTTCCCTCAATTCATCTTCTCACTTACATCTGATTATTTGAAAAGACAAACCGGGTATGAGAAACTCAGCATCTTTCATTCTTCTTTATCTTGGGGGCCATCCTTTCTACAGAAAGCATGTGTTCTTGAATGTTCTTTATCATGTGATGTGCTTTGGAGAAAAAGAATATTTCCACAGAGTGGACCACAGTGGTCCACTGTTGCCAGTGAATGGGTGGGTAGCTCCCTGCTTTATTGCATTTCAGTGTTTGACATTCCACATTTCCAAACATATAGGCCACATCCAAAGACACTGGCCTTTTCAAAAATATAAATATGATGTTTTTATTTCTACCCACCTAAGTCTCTGTCTTCTCTCTATATATGATCAGAATTCAGCTAGAGAAGAAGGTGACTGTTTATTGGACCCCCTTTAAGACTATAATCCACATGTAGGTAGCAGTCAAAGCTATTGGTATCAGTGAAGGGAAAGCTTCCAGAGGAAGTACTTTAGAAGAGGAGAGAAGAAGAGATGGAAAATCGGAGCAATGAGAAGTGAGCTAAGTTGAAGAGAGAGAAGAGGAAGATCTACTTTTAAGGGAAATCAGTACAGAGCCAGGACTACACTATTATGGGAAGAAAATCTCCTGGTAGGATAGACAGAGATGAGTTGGAAAACCAGAGTGTCACAGGAACACATCAAGAGGGAGCTCTTCCAAAAGAAGCTGTATGGGTGGGAGTGGGGACCAAGCAATAAAACCAAGTACTGAAGATTTGTCAAGTCGATTAAGGGCTAAAAGCTATCTTTAAGATTTGTTATTTAGGATGCAGCTGATGAATAGCTTAGAGCTAGCTATTCCTATTGGAAATGGAGGCAGGGGAGGGGAGGAGAAGTGAGTTGGACCAGGCTGTGTCATTCTTGCTACTATAATTGTGTGTGTGCACTTGTGTTTAGACAGATAGATGCATGCACATTTTCATATTCTTCTTCATCTCAATTTTTTTTAAATCAAAGAAGAGTCTCCTTAAAAGTCCTATTGAAATTATTCTGGGACAGGATTTTTTTTAATATAGCAAACAGTGATATAAAATGTATGTTTCCTCTCCTTAGGAGGGGTAATTTTTGGTCAAAATCTTTATGTGATTTACTCACAGTACATGAAACTTTAGGCCTATCTCTTTGCAAAGGCAAAGCTTATTCTAGCTAAGCAGTGCAAATGAACACAGATCAGTTATTTAGCCTTCTACTCACATATTTTGAATGCTTCATATTTGTCCTGAACTGTGTTAGGCTCTGCTAATACTTAAAACACCAACTTCAAAAATAATAGGTCAAGCAGTATCTTATTGTTGCTTGTGTAACTTACAGCATGTTATGGTGAACCTGAATATTTAGTCAGCATCAAAAGTTAATAAAAAATAAATAGATCCAATAGGCTATTCTTCTAAAGAGTGTTTTTTCTGGAACACTGAGCTCTTGCTTTTTCAAGGAGCACAAGGATAAAATCGTACATGATTGGGCTATAGTCTAATTTATGGATGAGTCTAAAACAATTTTAGGAGCTTAACACTGCAGTAGCCTTTTGGGGTATTAACTCTGTCAATGGCTTGCAAATCAGAAAATTGATAGCTCTGTTATGATGGCATGTGAAATATCAAATACATGGACTGGATGTAAACTGCTTTATGAGGTGACCAAAAACTGCTGACTGATTTGTTGGCCTAAATCCTGCTGAATGTGTCCCTTTAATTGCCTTAAGAAAATTCTTCTAAATAATTCAAAAGAACTAGACCTAAAGGGGAAGAAATATGTAAGTTCAAATGGATTGTATTTAAATTAGAAAGTGTTTTTGAGGCAAGGTTTTCTATAAAAAATGTTAGGGTTTCAACCATACTTAAAAATGAAAAAATTGAGCAGGACAAAAGAAAGAAAGAAATGAATTTTTTTGCTCAGATATTCCTTGTTCCTTTCTCAATCATTCCCACTGCACTGAGAGTGTTATTATATGTATAGTGTATTTTTAAAATTGAAGTATTCTTAGCATAGTATTTTGTACTTAGTGGCAATTCAATACCCAAACTGAGCAAAAAGAATAACTAATTAAACATGTACTATGTGTCAGGCATTTTATTATGTATTTGGTATATTATGGTGAAGAAAACACAGTCCCTGCCTTAAATGAGCTTAAATATCTCATATGTAATGCAGGCATCTTCAAATAAATTTCGTGAGAATTTTTAAAGACATTATGTCATAGTATGACTCCAAATAACTTTTTTAAAAAGAACTTAAGGCATCTTACATAAATACAAATTGCACATTAATGTAATTAACTAGTTGTAGCAATATATAATGGAAATGGACATGAGGTTAAAGCACTAAATACATGTTGTAAATTCCTGTAGATTCACTGGAGGTAGGAGATATAATTGATTCTCAGTTTTCTGGCAGCAAATTTAATATTACTTAGGGATACTGGTTAAGATATTGTGGTCTGAAATTGGTGGGTAAAATTGGTAGCTCCAAAAATGTGTAGACAATTTTTTTTTATCGCCTTTAGAAATTCTCCTTAAAATTGCTCCATGAAATTCTCAGATTCACGTTCTTGTGACTTTATCTGCTCACACTCATGAGAGGCTGACCAGGTGGCAATTCTCTGATTTCCTCCATTATATCCCACCCACCTTATGTAACCAAAATTGCATGGACTCGATTGAGCATCGTCTTACCTGAGGTCGGTTTCCAGCTTCCAACATTTAAACTCATTCCTCCATATTTACTTACAGAATGTGTGAGTGGGAGACTGGGAAAAATAACTGGATATTTCTTGGGATTGCCCTAACTAGTATTAAAAATATTGGGCTAGACTGTCCTCTCAGATGAGGAAGAAACTTGGTGAGCCATCACAGGAACCCACAGAATTTTCCATCAAAGCAGAAAAGTATCCCATCTAATCTGTGCTGGCTAGTTATATCGACTCTACACACTATGTACACACATAAAGAAAAGACAGTGGTAGAAAAGGGACTTGTCTCAGAAGTTCCCAAGATGATATATACTCAAAACATGAGATTATTTACTCCCTGACTCTTTCCTGTCCTCAGGGATTCTTTGGATCATCTACGATATTTTATTGAAATTAATTTCTAAAATAAGAAAAGAAATGTGACTATCTGCTTTTGCACACATTCAGAACTGGCTCATAATTAATTCATTGTCTACTGAAATATATTGTGAAATTGGGTTGGGTGTGTGAAAGTAAGAGCCTTTCCAAAGTAAAATGTTATAGATCCTGACCATGTCAATCATGTTCATGTGCATGAGAAATTGAAGTGATAATTTGAGCCTTTGGACATTATGTTTCTCTGGTGACATAAGCAAGTAGCTTTAAGGAATATGCTATTTTACTTACTGTACATTTTAGCTATTATAAATATTTGTTATGCCTATTATTTATTAATTAGTAAAGCACATTTAAAAATCATCAAAATCTATTTCCTAATATTAGTGACAAATGGGATAACCATGTCTTACTAAAAATCTTTATAATAAAGTTTCTGACCCATTGAAAGTGAAATTCTTCAAACTACTTCTCTATTTATATATTTTATAGAAGATAATATCTGGAATTGATATTCAATAATGCATACCTCAAAATTCATCACAGCCTCAACAGTTTTACAAACAAGAAAGAAATATTTGTTTCATATAATTCTTAAGAGAAAATGCAAACTCAGCTTAGAGAATATAAAATACAAAGCGTGAAAGAAAAGAATTGCTTTCATTTATAAAAATAGTAGCTATCAATATGATTTATATGTTTGTCAATGCTCAAATGGAAAAAAAGATGCTGGTGCAAACCATAAAAACTTAAATCCAGAATGGTTAGAACTCAAACATTGCATAGATATTCTCAAAATTGGGACAATTCCTATTGTTTTATTATTTGGAATGTTCATTTTCACTCTAGGTATTGGTATGGTAAAAAGTCAGAAAGAGAAAGACAAATACTGTATGCTAACACATATATATGGAATCTAAGAAAAAAAAATGTCATGAAGAACCTAGGGGTAAGACAGGAATAAAGACACAGACCTACTAGAGAATGGACTTGAGGATATGGGGAGGGGGAAGGGTAAGCTGTGACAAAGTGAGAGAGTGGCATGGACATATATACACTACCAAACGTAAAATAGATAGCTAGTGGGAAGTAGCCGCATAGCACAGGGAGATCAACTCGGTGCTTTGTGACCACCTAGAGGGGTGGGATAGGGATGGTCAGAGGGAGGGAGACGCAAGAAGGAAGAGATAAGGGAACAGATGTATATGTATAACTGATTCACTTTGTTATAAAGCAGAAACTAACACACCATTGTAAAGCAATTATACTCCAATAAAGATGTAAAAAAAAAACTATGGAATGTTTTCATGCACATTTCAGGAAAAGGGATGCTACTTTGTCTACTGTCATTATTTAACAGAAAATTGTTCCAGTTATTTTGAATGGGAAAAAAAATCCATACTACTAAAATACTTTCTTCTAGATATTTTGATCCCCATTTTAGATATTCTAAGTATAATATGTTTTCTTTGTCAATTTTTTTTCTTTCCCATGTTTGGCCAGTTACATCTTTCTGAACTGCAAGGCATATGAAAAGTTATTAACTGGGGAAGTCTGTGAAAAATATGATGAGTTCAGGACAGTTCTAGTTTTGTTTCATTATAAGCTAGGGAAGCACTGTGATAACTGATTTGAAGAATAGGTTAAATACTTGACAATGAATTAGATGAATCTGACATACTCTCCTATTATAAGTAATATTAGCTATAGAAAGAAACCTTCTTTACATTCCAGGCATATTTACCCTGAAGGTTAGTAACTTAAAATGATGAGGTAAAGAAGAAAAGAAACATTTATCTATCACTAATGGCTGTTTTCATTTTGAACTAAAAGGACATGGCTGTACTTTTCAGTAATAACAGAATCTATCTCCAACTGTCAGTCTCAGGAGAAAAAAAATGTCCATATAAAATTCATAGAACTAAAGGAGTTCCTGTCCTAATGCTTTCAAGAGAGCACTGTCAAACCTCTCTGGGCCTTTAGTTTAAATGTCATTTCTAGTCAACTGCAGGGACTTTTAAAGTGTTTCAGCATCAGCTTTTTCTTAGGGGTATATTGGGTGTTTCAGAGAATTTATGTTTTTCAATAAAAGACACTGTACTGCCAGTCTTTGTGAAATACCCTCCCAGATAGTGTCATTTGTAATGGACTTACAGGAGAAAATATGCAAGAATCATTAATTGGTTTTCAAATGGTAGAAAATGGACAAAGATTGCCAGGATAAGAGCTTCATGAATAATAAAGTTAACCCCACAGGAAAATTACAGCAGGATGCTCCTATAATCCTACTCACTGTAAGGAAGGATTCATTATGATTCAAAACTGTCCTGGGATTCTTCCAAAGGGATTCCAATATTGGAAGACTCAAGTGACTCCATCCTATACTGGGTCAACACAAAAGACCATCAAGTTATGATAAGCCTGGAAATGACCTCATAGGGACATTTTAATATCTTAACCTCTTTCACCAACCCTTCCTAACATAATACCCATATACATTTTTTTTTTTAGTTTCTGCTTTATAACAAAGTGAATCAGTTATACATATACATCTGTTCCCATATCCCTTCCCTCCTGCGTCTCCCTCCCTCCCACCCTCCCTATCCCACCCCTTCAGGTGGTCACAAAGCACCGAGCTGATCTCCCTGTGCTATGCGGCTGTACCCATATACATTTTTGATGTTCTCTTTCCCACTTGACTATTTATAATTTGCTACAACTTTTATAAGATACCTGCTATGAAAGTGACCTTCCTTTCTTCCCAAAATACTTTCTTCTGCTGGACTTGGTCTTAGATAAATTGTTTTCATCTACTCAAAACATTTATGGAGTCATCTTTTTCATCAGCTACCAAAGTGGTTAAAGTTAGTCTTTATTATTACAAAAACTATCTAAAGTAGTAGTTTCCTCCATATATGTCAGTTATTATGGCATTTGTATTTCAGCTTAGTATTTATTTAGTCTTCACCATTCTTGTTGTGATTTAGTAAACAGCAACCAAATCAAACAACTTAAATATTTGCTGTGTGAATGAGGAGAAATGTTTTGAAACTGAAATCAAATGGAGATAATAATTCCATAGTTGCTAAAATTATTACATTATGTCCAATATGGAGACAGAAATCACATAATAATTTAAATGAAAGAACAATATTAAACCCCAGAAAAAAACTCTGATGAAAGGAAAATAATTTACCCTATAAGGAGTTCAAAGCAATGGTCATAAAAATGCTTGCTGAAGTTAGAAAAAGAACAGAGAAATACAGGAAGTACTTCACCAAAAATTAGAAAATATAAAAAAGAACCAATCAGAGCTGAAGAATACAATAACTGAAATGACAAAAGAGGGAATCAACAGCTAAGTGAAACAAGTCAGATGGAGAAAGACAAATGTTCTGTTATCTCTTATATAATATAAAAAAATACAAATGTATATATATTCAAAACACAAGCAGACTCATAGATATAGAAAACAAACTAGTAGTTACCAAGAGGGAGAGGGAAGGGAGGAGGGACAAATTAGGGGTATGGGATCAAGAGGTACAAACTACTAAACATAGAATAGATAAGCAACAGGGATGCATTGTATAGCACAGGGAATTGTGGCCATTATCCTGTAAAAACTTTTAATGGAGTATAATCTGTAAAAACACTGAATCACAATGTTGTATACTGAAACTAATGTAATATTGTAAACTAAAAAACTGGTGGTGGGACAACTGAATATCCTGGGGGAAAGAAGGGAAGAATGAGCCTCAACCCTACCTCTACCATGCATAAAAAATAACCCAAAATGTATCACAGACCTATAGGTATTAACTAAAAGTATTAAATTTTATGTGAAAATATGGGAGAAATATTTTTGTAATTGGGATAAGCAGAGTTTTCTTAAAAAGGGCACAAAAACACAAACTATTAAAATCATAGATAAACTTCACCAAAATTAAAAACATATTCTTGTCAAAACACACATTTAATAAAATGAAAATGTAAGCCATAATTCAAAGAAATTATTTTAAAAATATACATCTCGTAAAAGGCTTATATCTAGAATATATAAAGAGCATTTAAATCTCAATAATATCAAATCAAATGACTTAGAGAAATGGGAAAACAACTTGAACAGACATTTCAAAAAGAAAATATACAAATGCCCAATAAGAACATAAAGTGCTACTCAACATCATTTACTCATCATGGTAATACAAATTATGATCATATGACTATGTCAATGAATGCAAAACAACCATTCAAAACATTTCAACACCTATTCATGATAAAAGTTCTCAGTAACCTAGGGTAGAAGAAAACAATCATTTCATAAGGAGAATCTAGTAATATCTATAGCTAACCTACTACTCAATAGTGAGATAATGAAGGCTTTGTTCATGAGATTAAGAAAAAAGCAAGGAAAAAAAAAAAGGCAAGGATGTTTGCTCATATCACTTTAATACTTGACGTCCTAGCCAATGCAATAGGAAGAAAAAGAAAATAAAGTGGTTACAGATTGAAAGGAATACAACTGTTTTACTTGTAACATACTGTGTATGTAGGAAATTCTAAGAAAAATTTTTATAAAACCTTGAATAAGTGAATTTAACAATATTTCAGGATTCAAAGTCAATATAAAAATCAATTTCGGGCTTCCCTGGTGGCGTACTGTTTGAGAGTCCGGCTGCCGATGCAGGGGACACGGGTTCGTGCCCTGGTCTGGGAAGATCCCACATGCCGCGGAGCGGCTGGGCCCGTGAGCCACGGCCGCTGAGCCTGCGTGTCCGGAGCCTGTGCTCCGCGACAGGAGAGGCCACAACAGTGAGAGGCCCGCGTACTGCAAAAAAAAAAAAAAAAAAAAAAAAAAAAATCAATTTCATTTCTATGTGATAGCAATGAACATTTGGAAAATGAAACTAAATGTATATATCATTTACTATATCATCCATAGTGACAAACGGTGGCTACTCGTTTACCCAAACTGATTAATGTGCTATTATTTCAAATTGCATTTAACACTCTGGGTTTCCATTTCCAGCTGAATGTGCTTTAAGTTTGGTAGGTGCTAGTGTCTCCAAAGTAAAACTCTAAATTCCATGAGGGTTATAGGTACACATGGGCGCAGTGTTTATTTCTACTCCAGAATGTACTGTTTCTTTAATATAGGGGTTTTTGGATTACTGTCCCCTCACCCCCCAACGAATCGATTTTCCCCTGACATGCTGCCCCTTGGCTTGGCATTTTTGGAAACTCCTCAGCCCATCATAAGGTATCACCAGCATAACCCTGTTGTGAGTCCTCAATGAAGACAGAAATTACAGTATTGCAGCAAAGTACACAGAAAATTAAAATCTCAACTCCTGACAAATAAGTATGATGAAATGCACTGAGCAAAACAGATTAACCAAGCAAAATCACTGTCTAGACTAATCATGAAGAAAACCCTGCCAAATCTTAAAAGGCGTCACTCATTACATGAAAATAGAGATCTAGAAATTTTAGCTGCTATAAAATTATGATTAGTACATATAGTTCATGCAATATGTCATATATATGACTGGTTTTAACAAATGTCTAATAAGTTTTAAATTTGTCTCTGAAACCAGTATGTCTTAGTTGGCTTTATTTTATTCACCTTATATTACTATATAAAATTTTTTCTTATGTTGTTTTCTCCCCCAGATTCAATTGTAAATTTCTCAAGTGTAATGGATGAGTTTACTTTTGTCTTCATATTTCTTATAGCAGTAACTCCAGTTTTTAGTATATGTTGACAATCTGAGCTATTACATAAAGAAATTGATCAGAGATCAGCAGCCAAACCACCTTTAAAAAAGTCTCTTTAACTTGTTTTGGGAAATGAAGGAATTCACCAATAAAGATGACCTAATAAATTATACTTTTAAGCTCTTTTTATTAAATACATCTCAAGCTTTATACTCATGTCTTTACCCAAGAAGACCTGGAAGTATTGTCTAAGAATAGTGCCCCTATTGATACTCAGCAGTCTAAAAAGTGCTTGTTAACCACAGTTTCAGTTTCAATAAACATTATGATCTACCTCCTATGGATCAGGTGCTTTTACATATTTCATTTAATCCCATCACAATCATGTGAAGTAAGCTATGTTTTACTCATTTTAAAAAAAGAAGGATCTGAAACCCAATGAGGTTAAGTAGCTCACTCAGTATGTTGCAGCTAGCATCAAAAAGACCTTCAAACCCAGCTTTTCTGTCTTGCTACCCAGTAGCATTCTGTGGTGTGATGGCTTGAATTGATTGAATTGATGAGCATATCAAAACACAAAAGAAATTATAGGCATTCATTCTCTCTCTCTGCTATATATATATATATATATATATATATATATATATACACACACACACACTATATATACACTATATGTTAAATATATACACTCTATATATAGTATGTATTATATGTATACTCTGTATATTAAATATAGTATATTTAAAACTGTATATATTCAGATAAGTAGAGGGAAGACACTTTGTTAAGGTTTATCTGGGAAATTTCATCACAGGAAACAAGCAAATATTGTCTGGTATTGAAATTACTTAAAATCCTAAGAAAATATTGGAAAATTTTCTCCAGAGACAAGCCATTTAATGACTGAGCTAGTGTTAAGATTAATTTATCAGATTAGTACAAACCATATTTACAGGGTTCTACTAAATAGTTAAATCCCTAGCTACCTTATTAAAAACAGTACAAATCCTCTATCTTCTTTTCTTGTTTCATTTTTATTTCTTGTCCCATTGAGTTTTTATTATTTCTTACTGTCTCATATAGACAATAACTTATTTATCTTGCTTATTTTTATTTCCCATTAGATTGTAAGCTCCATGAAGGCAAGTGTTTTTGTACCTTGCTTGTTTGTTTTCCTCCTATTTGACAGTGTCTATAATAATACCAGACAGGGCTTCCCTGGTGGTGCAGTGGTGGAGAGTCCGCCTGCCGATGCAGGGGACACGGGTTCGTGCCCCGGTCCGGAAGGATCCCACATGCCGTGGAGTGGCTGGGCCCGTGAGCCATGGCCGCTGAGCCTGCGCGGCCGGAGCCTGTGCTCCGCAACAAAAAGTATAATAATACCAGACATACTTTAAGTGCTCAATTTTTTTTTTTATGAGTAAATGGGTGAGTGAATGAACATGGAATTATGTTCTTGAAAAGAAAGGCAGTCTAATCTCTTGAAACTTTAAGGGATATTTTTCTTTTAAACACTCTACTGAGAAAGGAGGGGACATATTTTTCAGTCTTGCTGGCTGGTGCAGATCAGTAAAAGAGAGTTAATCATCTGAAGTCAAGTGCTTCACAGAGTCTGTTCTGAATCACTGTAGTTCTTATTGTCTAGTGGCCTTAGTGTCCACAGGAGGTTATTTATCCCTCTTCAATGTTTCAATCTTTGAGAGTTAACCAGCAGCCAGAAGTAACAGTGATAGGCTGTTTCCAGTAGCAAAAAACTCAAAAATACTCATCCCAGTATTGTTGACTTTTTCTGCCTATACAAGCAAAGTTTCTGATAACCAGATATAGTGTGAGGAGGTAAAGAGTGGTTAACCCTAAAAAGTTGTTTTACACACTTTGACTTGACAGCACATGAGTAGAACAAGATAAGTAAGAAGTCTAGAAAGAGCTCAGAGAGGCATCCTTGGGAAATTTCCAATTCATGTAGATGCAGAAAGGGTAAAATTATTATTTTTAAGCACTTTAAAAATATTAACTCCTTTAATTTTTACAACCATTCTCTGAGATGATACGATGACTATTCCCATTTTACAAATGAGGAAATAGAGTCACTGAGAAGTGTAGTGACGTGCCCAAGATCACACAGCTAGGCAACAATAGAGCTGGGATTTGAATCCAGGCATCCTGACTCCACGGTCCATATTCTTGGTTGCTGTATCACATTGCTACACAAAAATAAATACAAGGTCCTAAAAGGATGGTGGTAAAGAAAAACCACAAGGATTAGGTGTGTTTTTCATATCAATATTGTTTTAGTTAGAGGATTTTGAAATATGTTTTATAACATTATTTTTTCTCGCCAAATTATTGTTTCTATTTCTCATTGCCTATTTTAGTAAACGTGACCAGTAGTCATCTAGTAACACAAATTAGAAAACCTAGACTTATCCAAGATCTCTACTTCTTTTATACTTCCTACATCTAATGAGTGGCCAAATCTTGTGGTGGATGTATATGAATGATTAAAACAGCTTTGATTTACTATGCACCTATGATCACAAACTGTGCACGTTCAGAAAAGTTAAAATTATTAAAGAACCAAAAACAAACCCAAAAAATTCAATAATCCTCTCAACTGTATCCCAGTTTTTAATATAATATTTGAATATACTTATTATAATTATATTTTAATTAGATAATATATAATATTTATAATTTTAACATATATTTATAAATAAAATACAAAATATGGTCTCATTATAAATTTATTTTATCTATTTTTTTCTTAAGTTATCTCTGTTTTAGGGTATCTGAAATGACGTTCACCAAATGGTAATGATGGATGTTTCTTCATTATGGATATAGGGTTGACTTTTAATTTTGTTATTTTTTATATTTTTAAATGCTTATTTAATTCTCATGTATATTTTTCCAGTAAATCTAATACTGTTATTCTTAAAAGCAAATGTGTAAAATCAAAGCAGAGTAAGCTTGGAACAAATAATATTTTCTGATTCTAAAATAAAGCAGTGCCAATAATAATAATAGTTAACAATGACAGCAATAATACATGGGAATAAAATTTTAAGCAGTTTTCCCTCTGAGAACACCTGCTCAAGAGTAAATTACGGGCTTACCATAAAGAATGGATGGGTGCAGATTGACAGAGGATTTAATATATTGAAGATTTTAGTAGTTTGATGAATAGACTATATAGATTATATAAAGTCTAAAATATATTTCTGCCAAATGTTTATTGAGTGAGCAATATATACCAGAAGCTAAAGGAAATACAAAGATGAATAAGCTTCAATTCTGCCATTAACAAGTGTATGATTCAATAGGGAAGTTAAGGTCTGTTCAAAATTTATTATAAATAAAGTATTGATAGATGGAGTACATGGAAGGGCAAAACCATATTTTGCTGAAGGAATTAGAAAAAAATAAAATAAAAATACATTGGGATAAGTCAAGGAATTTCAGTAACTGAAAAAAATGATTGTACATGGCAACTCTTTGCATGTATTATACGTGTAATCTCTACAACTAGTCAGTGTTATTTGTAGTTGTTATTAATTGCTGCTGTAACAAATTATCCCAAATTTAGTGACTTAAAACCACACAAATTTATTCTCTGAAAGTTCTGTAGATTAGAAGGCTGACATGGGTCTCACTGAGTTAAAACCAAGGTGTCAGTAGGACTGCATTCCTTTTTGGAGTCTCTAAGGGATAATGCATTTCCTTGTTTTTCTAACTTCTAGAAGCTGTCCAGTCCACATTCCCTGGCTCATGGCCTCCTTCTTCTATCTTCAAAGCCCACAACATTGTATCTGTCTGACCATTCTTCCATAATCACATCTTCCTCTGACTCCAGCCAGGAAAAGTTCTTTGATTTTTAAGGACCCATTGAGCCCACCCAAATAATCCAAGATAATCTCCCCAACACAAAGTTGTTAATTTAATCACATCTGCAAAGTCTCTTTTGTCAAATAAGTAACACATTCCTAGGTCTGAGAATGGGGGCATGGACATTATTTGGAGTCATTATCTTGTCTACCATAATCTGCCCTCTGGAACCTAAAGATTCATGTTCTTCAGACATGCAAACTACATTCATCTCATCCCAAAGTCTCCAAAATCTCAATCCATTACAACACCAATTCAAAATCCACTCATCTAAATTTCATCAGCTCAACAGCCCCATATTTTATCATCTGCATCAAGTATACCAGGGATGAGTGAGACTTTGGGTATGATCCATTCTGGGGCACAATTTGTGTACACATGAAACTTAAGAAACAAATCTTCTGTTCCCAAAATACAGTGGTGGTACAGGCTTAGGGTAATAGTGATAAAGATTCTGAGTCAGAGAAATTACATTCTCTTGTCATAAAACTAAATTTCCTTTAACCTTTTTTCCATATTTTAAATTTAATATTGATATTCATCTGTTCCCAGATATAGGACATATAAGAAAGCTCAAATTTCACCCTTGCTGCTGAAACAGCAAGAATAACTGAATATATTAAGGAAAATTTCTGGTTATTTTGTGTATAGAGTATGCCAGAGCCCATAAAAACAATCAGTTGCTATGTGAAGCCTTAACCAAGGAAATTCTTTTCCAGTTTAGGAGTCAAGGTGACAGGGCAAGCATGTCTCCTTTTATTTCCTTACACAGTGATAGCCCCAGTAGTTTCCGTTTGGGTGATGGGAGATAAGGTAAAGCTGGAGAAGTTGCTCTTATATGGTTGCAATAAAATATGGCGATTTTGACTTGTATAAATCTTGGTCAGGTTTAATCCTTTTGGAACTAGGCTTGAGAAATTGCTGCCTCTGCTCCCATAATAGTTGTAACAATAAAAGATCAATAAACTTCTCTAAGATGCAGTGGCCAGAGCAGGCTTTGTCTTCTTCATTACCATAGAATGCTGAAGTACTGCAAACCATACATGCTAATAAATAATATATATTAGAGAATAATATTATATTTTATGCATTTATATATGACGTAATCATAGTGTATGGAACATAATCATTCCCTCCGTATGTCTACTACATTACAAAGAGTGTGCAATTATATTTATATAAAATTAGTTTATAACTAAAATAGATTTTGCCTGTATAAAATGTAATAAATAAAAAGAGTATAATTTGGCTTCTAATTCTGTACTTCCTTATTTCACAAAAATACCTGTCATTATTAGAATTACTAATGCACAGGGAGTCTGGTCCTCCCTTTGGATCGAGAGGGAATCTGCCTCTTCCAGGGATGTGCAGAATATGAGGCCTTTCTTCCCTACTGCTTGATCCTGAGAGGTTTTTTTCCTTTATCCTCAGAGATTCCATTAACCAACCTCTATGGAGTGTCTGAGAAAACGCATTTTTCTGAGATGGGGAACTAGCTTCAGGGATGCATAGAAATCACTAAAGCTATTTGCCATGAGTCTCTACTACTTTCATTGCTGGGCTGAGCTACACTGAGAAATACCGAGAGGCAATCCAGGAATGTGTCTGGCAGAAATATGACTGACCCTAAATCCTGATATCCTTCTGCAGGTTTAAGAGGTCATGTGCTCTCAATCCTTCAATTGCCTCCTTTCAAATTAGGCTTGCTCTCCTGTTGGGATTTATAGCCTCATTAGCTACAAATGAAAATGCAAATTTTCAGTTTCCTAATATGAAATTTAAACAAGGAAGAGAACTACAAATAAATAAAAATTAAAATATTTTGATACTTGACGTAAAAACCTATGAAAACTATTAGCCCATTAAAGATCAGGAAGAGGGTGTTCCCTACATTTTTAGGACATTACATAAAATTCTAATAAAGACAATAAATGTAGTAGCTTACACATGTTTTAGTAAATGGAGCTGCATTGCAGCAAATTCACTCTTATTTGCTCAAAACTACCAAAAAGAACTTGAGTTCAGCTCAGGTTACATGTTGAAATCTTCTTCCTATGGATCAACAGGCTCAACCTGAATTCCCAAGCATTCTCCTGGCTGTATTACTTTTACTTTTGATTCATCCATCATTTTGGCTTTTAAAACCTAGAATCAAATCGTACTAGAGACAGATGCTTGCTATTAGAGCAGGCAATTACTTAGTTCATTCATTTTTTATCGGATTGTCAGTCATCTTCTGGTTATAGTGGATCAGCTTTTATTCTAATTTAAATAAATATGTTTATAACAGAATACAGAATATACTGATGCTACCATATCCTTATTAGTGTTTTTCTTCTAGTTGATACGTATCTTGTCTCCCATTCACTGAACATTCATTATATGCTGTACTATCCTTATGATATTTTGATAACAGATCTGTTTATCTTGCCTCTTATGGCTTACTGTAGAACTGTTCAGTTAAAATAGTAATAATAATAATAATAATAATATTTCAAACACAAAAGGTTAGAGCAGAAGATAATCTATATACTAAAAAGTTATTATATTTATGTATATATATATACAATTTCAGAGAGAGCAAAAAGACAAAAAAATATTATCAGAGAAGAAACTACAGCCAGTATTTTTGCCCTATAGACTATTGCTAGAGAATATTGCCCTCTGCTGTTAAAAATTTGTGACTTTCTAGTAGAGCTGATTGAACTCTAGTAGAGTTCTTAAAAATTCCTATCCTTAATATTCAGAGATTATTCTCATAAATGGTGTTCTTCAGAACAGGAATGAATTATTAACAGCTATAAAGTTAGATAATGAGTAATTTCCCTTTTTTAACCTTACAGATATTATGCTCTATCTCCCCTTTAAGCACGAGGATTCATTGCACTCTAACGAATGTAAATTTCTAACCACTTTGGTAAATATCACTGAAGGTTAATATTATTTCAGAATCCTATGAGTATATTGAACCAAACTCAAATATATTCCAATGAAGCTTTAGTGTTGGCCTTTTTTAGAAGAATCTTACCAAGCTACGTGTCAAGAGGGTAAAAGACCCTAAACTGCATATGGGTAACATCCAAGTTGCTAAGTTTTCTCTCTGCTCATATTGTCAAAGAACTGTGTAGTTGCTTAACGTTTGAGAGATGATATTGCCAAAAATTTATAGGCAAAGTTATTAATTTCTCACTGAGATATCAGGAAATGATAGTTGAACACATGTGAGAACAAATCTTTCTGCTTCCATGCTGTGGTGAATTTGAGGTTGCTTGAGCTTTCTTGGTCATGTGGCAGTAGGGACAGTAGGGGAAATGAAAATGGGATCAGTTCCAATAGCAATTTACCAGAATAATTATAAAAGTCTAAATGATGGCACATTAGAGATGACATGTTTTTGACTACAACTTGGCATAGAATTGCAGAGTTTGTCCTGTGTTGACTTCAAACTTTAATAAAAGCTTCCAGGATAGTCAGAGACAGAGAAGATCTGCTCATTTGGCAATCTTCAGGGTCAATGTAAATTCATTGGTCATACCAGATATGCCACATATCAAATGTGAAAACAACCATAATTATGTTACTTTGCATTACATACACTTGGATCTGGAATGCATTCATTTCTTAAGAACTTGAAGAAATGGACAAGGTCCTTTCCCAGCTCTGTATTTTGTAGATGCATTTTGAGCCCATCTATCTCCCATTTTTTCCTACCTTTCTATTTTCAAAGATGTCGAGGAAATTGATTTGCCTTTAGGAAGGGTCTGTGTATTCTGTTTCACACTGTAATAATAAGAAATCCTTACTGTCAAGACACTTCCTGATTGCATTTTAACCTAAGAGATGTGTGATGAATTACATATAATGATTCATTTATTTTAATTCAGGAAACAAGGTGAACAGTGAATATGTTAAGGTCACAGAAAATAAGTGGTAGAACCAGGACTTAAACTCATGCTTCCTGTTTCATAGTGTTCTTTATTCTGAAAGTCTCTCTATAGTTTAAATGTAAAATTTGCTAGAAAGAAGTAAATACTTTCTTGACAAGAGCTTTATTTCAAAATTTAGCTCCCACGAGTGAGAAAGTATGCTTTTACTCTGAATATTATTTTTTTTCTGTTTGGGTCTATTTTCAGTATTTTATGTCTTCAATGTAGATAAAGATGAGCTGTATTTGCTCTTAGAAATAAAGTCAATATTTGTTATAATTTAACAATAATTTATTGAATACACATTCTTCATTATCAAAGTAATAAACTAAAATATGAAAGAAAATCTATGCCCAACAACAGCTTACAGTTTCACTGTGGCAACAGAGCATAATAGAGAAAAATGGATATGAATAACTGTTAAAGGAGACATGCATATGAATAAATGTTAAAAGAAAAATGTAAAGTAATGATTTTAATATGTTTGCTTGATATTCAAAAAAAAAGACTTGATAATGATGCATTTCCTTACACATTTTTAATTGACATCGAAAATTTTAAAAGTGGTTTAAACTTTTATGTTTATGTGTACATAAATAAAATTTAACTTTTTATTTGCTATGACAATAAAGTTCTAAGCTAAAAAAATTAAATTGTTACTACATTGCTTTTTTTTTTTTTTTTTTTTTGCGGTACGCGGGCCTCTCACTGTTGTGGCCTCTCCCGTTGCGGAGCACAGGCTCCAGACGCGCAGGCTCAGCGGCCATGGCTCATGGGCCCAGCTGCTCCGCGGCATGTGGGATCTTCCCGGACCGAGGCACGAACCCACGTCCCCTGCATCGGCAGGCGGACTCTCAACCACGGTGCCACCAGGGAAGCCCTACAATTGCTTTTAAAATGGAACTGAACAAAAACATTTTACTAGAAAATTTTTTAGTTATTGGACATAAAAAATAAAATATTGAAAATGCTTCTCCTTGAGATTAAAAATATTTTTATAGTATTTTATATCAATATTGGAATATGATTTACTGCTAGAATGAGAGTAGTTCAGCATTGACTTAATTTTTTTTTTTTTGGCACTTCTATTTGAAGTGTTGGAAAACCTTCTAAACATAAACAAATAGAGAAAAACAACAGGACTTTTGATACGGCAATGTCACTCAAATATTCGAACACTTTTCACGTTATATACTAAAAGTCATGTGACTTTTTTGCAACCAACAAATATTGGAGACTTCCCTGGTGGCACAGTGGTTAAGAATCCACCTTCCACTGTAGGGGACATGGGTTCGAGCCCTGGTCGGGGAAGACCACACGTATCGGGGAACAACTAAGGCTATGAGCCACAAGTACTGAGCCTGCGGTCTCAGTACTAGAGCCCATGCTCCGCAACAAGAGAAGCCACCGCAGTGAGAAACCCCTGTAGCGCAATGAAGAGTAGACCCTGCTCACCGCAACTAGAGAAAGCCCTTGTGCAGCAATGAAGACCCAATGCAGCCAAAAATAAATAAATAAATTTATAAAAAACAAATATTGGAATGGTGGTTCATCTGAAAACACATTGGATTTTCCTTCAATTTTTGTTTACATCAAAGATTTTAAACTGTGGCTTTTAGAAGGATTGTTTCCAGACATTAAAGTTAATTATTTTCTTCGTTCCTAATTAAATATCTTATAACCATATCTACCACTCTTTCTTGTAAAGGTACTTTGTGGAATAGAAATTAGTCCAAATACTCACTGTTTTAGAAGTTTGACTAAGTGACTTGGTTGGATATTCTGTTTTCAGGAGTACAACTTTATTTTGTAGATGGTAACAAAAAGATGCCTTTGATGAAAAGTTTCAAAGAGGAGGAATTAGTTTCTAGTAACTTTGAGGTGCTCTCTCATAAATTAGCCGTTCAATAATTTCTGGGAGATGCAGTAGTTAATGTCATGAAAATAGAACTGTCAATTCCCCCCACCCTCACCCCACTCTACAGTACTGTATACCTGAATTTGATTTCAAAACATCCTAACTGCATTTCACATATACCACTTCATGTACCATGCCTCACTCTAAACAATTATTTTCACAAGCCAGGGAAATTCATGAAGGCTTCCCATTCATGGTGCCTTCATTAACCAAGTGTTCTCAGATAACAGAACTTAACCTTTTTGTTTGTTTGTTTGTCTGTTTGCCTGTCAATACACTGTAGAAAGATTCTTGATGACTAAGAGTCATACTTTTCTCCCCACAGAGAGGAAAGACAATTATGAAAAAGGAGATGGAAATAGAACCAACACAAATCTTAAACACAAGGACATTAATAAGATCAGTTCTTACAAAAAACACAAGTATGTTATGGATCCAAGCAGTGAGTCTATAGAATCCCCCCTGCTGCATATTCCTCAGAAAGTTTTTCTTTACCTGACTGTGATGCACATACCACTATGACAACTGCAGATGTAAAACAATAAGTATATAGAAGGATGTAAAAGGAATAAATCTGTAGGACCTGATGTCAGTAAAGGCTTCTATGGGTGGTGTAAGGATGTTCTGTTCCCATAAAGATGAATAGGAGCTTAGCAGACAAATGGTTGAGAACAGGCACTTCAACTAAAGCTAAACACAGCAAAGATTTTTAGGATCACAAGGCGTGGTGCTTTGGGGAGAGTGAAGAAAATAACTAAACAAGTAAAAAATTTGCCTAGCTGGGTTAAGAGGTATGGTTAGAGAGGTCCTTTGTACCTCAAGTTGGAGAAGGCTGTGCTTAAACTTTATCTTGCAGAAAAACACTTGTCAAAGTAAAAACTGTGGACCACCTGCTTTAGAATCACTTGGGAGTACTACTTAAAACAAAATCTTGACCCTGATTCCAAACCTTCTCAAACAGAATAGAATGTCTGGTATCTGCATTTAAATCAAGTACCTGGTGATAGTTACATAGAGTATAGGTGGTGAACCTCTGCTATGAGTGTTTGGAAATACTGAAAGATTTTGAGCATGGAAGAACATTCATGACTCAGAAGCTTTGCGGCTGCATCAGCTAGACTAGGTGGACTGTAGAGAAGTTAGATGAGTCAAGGAAGACTTTAGGTTTCACAACTGAGTGACTATAAGATGATGATGTCATCGGTTGAGGGGGCGCCATGCTTAGGGAATAAGGAGGTTCCTGTTTATATGGTCATCACTTTACTTCATAATCTAATTTGCTTTCTGTTTGAACTTTATCATCCAATAAGTTAATCATTTGATTACTCATATCTGATTCTATCAAATTTGTGGTCAGCCATTTATGTTTCTCAGAACAGAAAAAATAAACTAATCAATTTAAATCTATTAGTTAATATATATGTATCCTAAAACAAATCAGAGCACTGGATGAATGATTATTTACATCCTCTTATATGTAAACACTGTATTATTCTAATATTCTGTAAAAGTAAAAAACCAAAAAGTATAATATAATGCAACTTACTTCCCCTGGTATAGTTAAGAAGTGCATCATTCATCCTTCTTTCTAAATCTGCTACCATTTGATTTGGCCTTTTCTGACCTTAATTTCTCTGGGAACAGGCTCTTGTGGAAAGGCTTCATGTCAGGTTTACTCAAGGAAAGAGACAAAGGAGAAAAAAATGTGTAATAAAGGTTTAGTAAGGAACTAACTGACATTAAAATGACCTATTCACTTCAAAATCTTGATTATTGGCCAGGAAGCCCAGAACAATATTAGAAAATAATATAAAGGTTGATAGCAGGAAAAAGAAAGAAAGAAAATGATGAAGACTCATTTTCATCCTTCAATTTCTTATTTTTAACTCAAGGGGAAAAGTAAACTCTGGGTAAGAAAATATTGTACATAAAAATTCATTTCTCAAAACCCAAGACCAACTATGTGTCAGTTCTGCTTTATAAATAGCTCAAATATAATCCTTCTCACCAGCTTTGTAAATTTAATCAAGGAGGTAACAGACCTATACTCTGAAAACTGAGAGAGAGACAGACAGATCATTATAAGGAATGGGCTTACTCGATTATGGATGCTGACAAGGCCCAAGATCTGCCGTAAGCAAGCTGGGTATCTAGCAGAGCTGATGGTGTAGTTCCAGTCTGAAGGCTGGCCGACTTGAAATCTAGGAAAAGCTGATGTTTCAATTTGAGACTGAAGGTAGGAAAAGATCCATGTTTCATATCAAAGACATTCAGGCAGGAGGAGTTTCCTCTTAAAGAAGATCAGCCTTCTTCTTCTATTCAGGCCTTTGACTGAGTGGATGAGGCCCACTCATGCTAGGGAGAGCAATCTGCTTTACTCAGTCTACCAACTCAAATGTTAATCTCATCCAAAAACACCACACCTTCACAGACATACCCAGAATAATGCTTAATCAGACTATCTGGACATCCCATGGCCCATTCAAGTTGACATATAAAATTAACGATTATATTCCCAGAAACTTAGTTTCCCTGTGTGTTCCTTTACGATCATAGTTCTCTACCTAATGCTGAGAGAAAACCACTATCAGATGTTTAAAAATAATTTTGCCTGTTTACTAACATTACAATATATATATATTCTTCTCTAAATTTATTTTCCCAATATTTGTAAGTTTCATACATATTGATTCTTGAAGCTGTTATTAATTTTCATTGCTATATAATATTCTATTGCATTAATGTACCACCTTTTACTAAGAATACTGCTGTTGATACACATCTGAAAAGTATCCAGACTGGGGCTAGTATGAATAAATCTGCCATCACTATCCTTATACCTTTCTGCTGATGCACATGAAATTATAAGAATTTTAAATAGAAATAAAACTACTGCATCATAGGATATATAAAACTTTAATTTGTATACATGATGTCTATATGTGTGTAGGTCTTTTTCTGGATTATTTTGTTAAAATTATCTGTTTGTATATTATTGTGCAATACTACAGTGGTTTAACCACATTTTCTATAGCACATATTTATAGCTGAAAGTATCAATATTTCAAACTTGTTCCCATTAAAGATTATTTTGGCTATTAATCATTTATGTTTTCATATACATTTTAGAACAGTGTTAAAGATTTTGTTAAAATTTTGATTGTTGTTTGACTGAATGTATAGATTTGCTTGGATACAAATGATATTTACAACATTAATGCATCAGTCCATAAACACAATACATCTGTCAATTTTTTAATGTTTGTCAAAATTCCCTATGCAAATTTTCTTAGATTTGATCCATGTTGTTTCATTATTTTTGTGATTTTATACAGTTTAATTTTTTCTTTGTGGGGCTTAATATTCACAAATCAGTGATTTCTGTATATTCATGTTTATGGAATAAATTTAACAGACTTTATTATTCTAATAATTTATCTTTTGATTCTTAACCTTTCCTAATCTACTACAATCCTATTATCTGAATGCTATCTCCTTTCTTCATCTCTTTCCTTCTGGGATGCCACTGACATGAATTAATGTTAGACCTCTCATTATCCCACAAGGTTCGACACTTGTTTGTTTGCTTGTTTTCCTTAAAGTTTATATTCTCTAAATTTCTGCTTTTCTATCCTAAACTCACTGTCCCTCTTGTCTTCTCCACTGTGCCACTGAGCACATAGAATGAATTTCTTATATTAGATGTAATATTCTCCATACCAAAACTAGCGTTCAGTTCTTTTTATGGTTTATATTCCCCCATGAGGACTTCCATACCTTCATCCATTTGAAGAGCACAACATTGTCTTAGGCAGCATAGTTATACCTGCTTTATAGTCTTTAATAATTCCAATATCTGGATTATCCCAGGGTTGGTATCTATTGATTACTTTTCCTTGGAAAAATGGTTGCTTTTCCCTTTTCCTCTTCTTAACATTGTCCTGATAATTTGCAAGTCACATAACATTTTCTTTTTAACATCTTTATTGGAGTATAATTGCTTTACAATGTTGTGTTAGTTTCTGCTGAATAGCAAACTGAATCAGCTATATTTATACCTATATACCGATATCCCTTCCCTCTTTCTTCTCCCTTCCACCCTCCCTATCCCACCCCTCTAGGTGGTCACATAGCACAGAGCTGATCTCCCTGTGCCATGTGACTGCTTCCCACTAGCTATCTATTTTATATTTGGTAGGGTATATATGTCAATGCTACTCTTTCACTTCGTCCCAGCTTACACTTCCCCCTCCCTGTGTCCTCAAGTCCATTCTCTATGTCTGCGTCTATATTCTTGTCCTGCCCCTAGCTTCATCAGAACTTTTTTTTTTCAAATTCCATATATACGGTATTTGTTTTTGTCTTTCTGACTTACTTCACTCTGTATGACAGACTCTAGGTCCATCCACCTCACTACAAATAACTCAATTTCGTTTCCTTATATGGCTGAGTAATATTCCATTATATATATGTGCCACATCTTCTTAATCCATTCATCTGTAGATGGACACTTAGGTTGCTTCAGTGTCCTAGCTGTTGTAAATAGTGCTGCAAAGAACATTGAGGTACATGACTCTTTTTGAATTATGGTTTTGTCAGGGTATATGCCCAGTAGTGAGATTGCTGGGTCATATGGTAGTTCTATTTTTAGATTTTTACGGAACCTCCATACTTTTCTCCACAGTGGCTGTATTAATTTACATTCCCACCAACAGTGCAAGAGGGTTCGCTTTTCTCCACACCTTCTGCAGCATTTATTGTTTGTAGATATTTGGATGAGGGGCATTCTGACCATGTGAGGTAATACCTAACTGTGGTTTTGATTTGCATTTCTCTAATGATTAGTGATGTTGAGCATCTTTTCAT
This sequence comes from Mesoplodon mirus, assembly GCF_964341445.2. Classification (NCBI taxonomy): domain Eukaryota; kingdom Metazoa; phylum Chordata; class Mammalia; order Artiodactyla; family Ziphiidae; genus Mesoplodon; species Mesoplodon mirus. The sequence continues at coordinate 52,589,131 of NC_138990.1, read as the reverse complement.
GTGTTTGTTGACCATCTGTATGTCATCTTTGGATTTGTTTGTTTTTTTGATATTGAGCTGCATGAGCTGCTTGTATATTTTGAGATTAATCCTTTGTCAGTTGCTTCGTTTGCAAATATTTTCTCCCATTCTGAGAGTCTTTTCATCTTGTTTATGGTTTTCTTTAAAATCTTCATGAGGGAAAACCTGTACACATCATCATTTTGGCATGAAAATATGCCAAAATGCGATAAATATCAGCTTACTTTCTGTGAAAGTGTCAGGCAGCACGGTATTCATTTCATTTTTATAAAAATATATTGTTAAAGAGTAAATCCTGTATAAAACCTAAAATGTATTTAACTCCAAGTATAAAACAGAAAAGTAATAAACCAATTGCTAAAGATTCTAGATGTATAATGTTCTAATATTATGATTAGAAAAGCAATTTCTAGTATTTATGAACAATGATTCCAAAGACGTAGTAAATGTTTAGAGGGTTTATTACGACCATAACCATACTGATACCAAAGCTCTTCAGGCCATTAAGATGGACTAGAAAGGAGGACCTAGTCCAAAGAAAAGAGATATCTACAAGTTCTTTAACATTAGAAAGTTTGAATTTCATTTAATTGGAGTAAGATTTTCTTTAAAACATCAAAATAAACCGGCTCTACACATACAAAGCACATTATCACAGTCTCTGTTACCTATTGTCCTATGACTGATAACATTTTGTCCAAATATCTGATTGTTTATGGTGGGAGGGCGAGTTTGATACCAGCTACTCAAGTATGTGTAGAAGTGGAAGTGACGTTGAAATATTTTATTATTTTGACTCCAAGTAGATATAATTCCTCTGTATATAAGGCAGAGATTGCAGGAATTGAATAAAAGGGGATATTTTTATTGTCATCCAAGATAGAAATTAGTGAAATAGAATGTCACAAAAATTCATAGTTAGAAACATAGATAATTAAGAATGGTTTTTAAAATTAAATTACTATTATCAGGCCTATAACCTTCAAAATATCTTAGTTACAAATATAAAATATAGAGATATTGAATAGTAAAGTAAAAGTGAATTTTCATTTATGCAAGGGAAAGTTTAAATAATAAAAACATGAACCAAAAATATTAAACGTTTAAAAGGGTACATGGAGAATAAAGTGACTAAATTTTGACAAAAAAAGTAAAATGTGTACTCTCAGAAATCTGTCCTCTGTAGGATGTGAGAATTTGTTGAACTCTGAACAAATATTTTTCTTTGTTAAATATTTATTGATCATATTCCAAAATCCTTTCTAAGTAAATCTTTTTTTAAAAAATTAATTTATTTATTTTTGGCTGCGTTGGGTCTTCGTTGCCATGCGCAGGCTTTCTCTAGTTGCGGCGAGCGGGGACTACTTTTCATTGCAGTAAGCGGACTTCTCACTGTGGTGGCTTCTCTTATTGCGGATCATGGGCTCTAGGTGCATGGGCTTCAGTAGTTGTGGCATGTGGGCTCAGTAGTTGTGGCTTGCAGGCTCTAGAGCGCAGGCGCAGTAGTTGTGGCTCATGGGCTTAGTTGCTCTGTGGCATGTGGGATCTTCCCAGAACAGGGCTCGAACCCTTGTCCCCTGCATTGGCAGGTGGATTTTTATCCACTGTGCCACCAGGGAAGTCCCCTAAGTTAATAATTTTAAAATCAATAAGTTATATACACAGTCTAAAGTTGGGAAGAATTTAAAATCATATTTGTTGTGGGAGTTCAAAACTTCCTATTATAATTTCCTCCCTGTGAGGTGATAAATTTTCCAACTATCAATTTCTTCTTATTAGATTTTCATTTTAATTTGTTCTTTATCTCTGCATATGTTCTCCCAGCAAAAGGACTTCTCAGATAGCTGGTTTATATGGTGATTGTGTTTTGTGTGTGTTCTCTAATAATACATGAAAGCAGCATGTCCCAACCCCAAAGATATGTTTTCTTAAACAGGATCAAAATACTAAGGACTGAAGTGGTAAAATGTTAATGATTGTTTAAGCATCCTCTAAAAAGTAGGAAAGCAAGTAGAATGAAATGTTGGCATCAGGGCCCTTTTTGTGCCTGAAATTGAAACATTTGGTAATTGACTGCTCTGCTCAGACATCTCAGTGCAGCAAAGAGATTTAACTCCTAGTATTCCGCATCTAATATTGAGATCACATAGCCAAACAAAACTTCTCCCAAATGTAACCACTGTGTAGCAATTTTATCCATAATAATAATTTTTCAAAAATATACTGACCCTTAGGATTAAATTTTAAAGAAAGAAACAAAAGCAAAAACAAGAATGGTCACAGTAGCTATGTATTTTAAATACTACTCACCTGATTCTTAAGTGCAGCTTGAGTTGAGATCTATCAGCTTTCATCCTGCTCAGAGTTTTCAGTCTTGTTTAGGGTCTGATAGTGTTTTCACCTTAAAACCACTCTAGTTCATGACATGCTATCTTAAAACTGTTCTTTAAACAATACTGCAATTTTACTCTCCTTGATCACAATTTTCATTAAGCATAATTAATTCTAAATGATTTTTTGACTATTTTCAAAGTTTAAATGAATCCTTAAATGGTAAAGATTTGCTATTATTCTAGACATAAAGAGGAAGCAGCAGTCATCAAGAGCACTTATGAAACTATTTTGTACAATGATAGCATGGTTCCAAGGTAAGCGAAATAGACCAGTACCTTTGGAAATGTTCAAGTTCTAATATATTTTAAAAGTAGTTTCATTATTTTATAGTGACAACTAATACTATAAATAGGGAGATATAATTTCTCTCAAACATTTCTAGTAATCGTGGAGTTTGTATATTAAAAGTCGGCAATTCAATTCTCCTGAATTGGAACTGCTGAAATTTAATCTAGATTGAGTATATGTTTACAGTTGTACTTTTTAAATAATAAAAGCCTTAAAATGCACTGGAGCATATGAGTTTTCAAGGGAAATGTTTAGCATACATAAAAGAAATTATTTAAGAACTTCAACACCATTATGGTTAATTAAAAGCATTTTTTTTATCTTATGGTGAAAACAGTCTTTAAAGGTTTCCTCAATTTCAAAATTATTTTATCAGCAAGATTTTAAAAGAAATATAGGTTTTTAGAAAATGTTTTCAATATTTGGAACTATTATACTTTCCAAGTGTAATATATTGACAGAAAGGGACCATAAGCAACTATCTATATAAAATTATATTAAGCTTTCAAGGCTAAATGTATACACTTCCTCTGGAAGTGAAATAGCCACATATATCAAGAGCAGAGGCAGTATCTCTCAGTGGAGCGTCTCTCAATGGAGATGATAAAGAGGGGTAGCAGCTGTCAGTGAAAACATAAATGCAAGATAGGTCCTAGTGTGCCATTGTCCTTTGAAACATGGAGCTAAACAACTCATGTTCATGAAGAACTGTCACAAACAGCCTATGCACTGACACTCTCAGGGAATGTTCAGAGGTATCCATGACCCTCTTAAGCCAAGCTTGGCATCAGAAAAGCCACGTCCTCATTCAGAGTTGGTGCTCCTGAACAGTAACACTGCCTTCAGATTTGTAGAATATGCAAAGTCCATTTCATCTCAATCTCTAATTTTGACTGAGTTGTACTGATTCTGAGTTTGATCCAATGATCTTAATCCATTTTTTCCACATAGGCATTGATATTCTCCATCAACTTTGAAAGATAACCTTCAATTTTGGTATTCATAATTTTTGATCCTTATTTGGCTCTACAAATGTCATATCGGCCAGTTTAAATTGTATTTGCATTACTTTAAAAGTGGCTGTATATGGATATAACTAATAAATATGCCTGTAAAGTTTGACAATATATCTCAAGTTGGTGGTCTACTACAAATCAATGAATTGGTTTAACAAGCAGTCATTTCTTCTTAGACATACTAATTTGTCTTGTTTTGTTTTTTGCAACACTATGGATCTCTTTCAATATGCAGAAAAAAAAATTCACCACTGGAAAATTAAGGTAATTTTGGGGATATAAAAGCTGTTAGTTTTTTAGAACAAATATTGGGGTAATAATCATAGAAGCTTTTACTCATTTTAAAGTTCATCTTCTTGTTACTCTGTACACAGTTCAGACTTTCAAAATGTTACACATCTTGAAGGAAGAAAATCTGTTATGTATTTTTCACTGACTACAATTCTTCATTAAAAACCTTAATCTGAAATATTTAATATATTTTGTGCAAACTGCAAGTCAAAACTTTTCAGTCATAATTCAGCAATCTTATGGTTAACAAGTGATAAACTAATAGATAAGATTGTACTGCTTTCTGTGTCTAAATCATAATCTCTGTGTGAAGTCAGTAGCCCCTCTGAGGAACAAGAGTGAATGGACTTGAGGACTCCGGGATATCCAGAAATTTTATGCACGCATATTTGCAAATACACATGCATGCATATACACATGTTCATTTTCTGGTAAGAGACTTCACTAAATTTTTAAATATATATTTGATCCAAGAAAAACTAAAAAGGATTGGACTGCCTTTGTGTTTTAATGTAACAATTAGCATTTACACCAGAGATATGAGGGAGAGAAAATACATTTTTCATATTATCTGCTCTACTGGTCTTAGAGTTAGGATGACCGTTTATCCTTGTTTATTGAAACAGTCCTGATTTGCACCTATTGTGCCTTCCTAATTGCTAGTAAAGGATTGCTTTGCTCTCCAAAATGTCTCAGTTTGGAAGATAAATTATATGGTCACTCCTGTAAACATAGAATCTGAAACCAAACTGTCTGGGATCAAACTTCAGTCCCAGGTTACACACTTCCTAGTTGTGTAACCTGGGACAATTAGTTAAAATATTCAGTTTCTTCTACTGTAAAGTAAAGCTAATATATTCACTAATATCTGCTTCATAGGGCTGCTATAATGATAAGATTAATGTTTTTGAAATTTTATGAACAGTGGTTACAGTTAATGTATATGTTTGTAAGTAAGTAACAAATTGTAAGGAAATTAATTAGTGTATATTGTTATTATCAAGTGAAACTTTCTAATTTCCTACCTTCATATCCCACTTCATTTCATTTCTTCTGAAATCCCATCCCCTTTTTCTCTGTCCAATTACCCTTTTCCTTTAACTCATACATTTTCCACATGAATCCTTCCTCGATCTTGTGCTTGATTTCTTGGGAAACCTCCCATAACTCTCTACTTCTATTGATACACCACATTAGAGAAAAATCTCATATTATCCACCTACCATTCCTACAAGATTATAATTTTATTAGATATCAGGACAAAGTTTTTTCTCATTCTTATTCCCCACAGCACTTACTAGGGTTTTGACTGAAGTTTTTAAGCAAATATAATTTTATGAATAAAAGAGAATTTCCTTAAAATATAACCCTTCCTCAGGAATATTCGATTTCATCAGCAATGGAAAAATTCTTAATATACTTAAGGATACTTAATATACATAGAGAACTATACTCAGATAGAAGAAATTTGGAAATAACTGGAATATTTTAACCACTACAGTAATCTATCCATAGTGGGAATAGTCAACCTTAAAAATGGGAATGTTTTACTAAGATACAGTTGACTTATAACATTGTGTAAGTTTAAGGTGTACAACATTTGATACATGTATATATTGTAAAATGTTTACCACAAGATGTTTAGTTAACATGTCACCTCACATAGTTAGAAATTACAAATGTCAATTATATCTCAATAAAACTGGGGAAAAAAGAATTACCTGACACATAGTAGGCCCCCAATAAATATTTGTTAAAAAAAAAAGGAGGGAGGCATGTTTTGAGATTGACTACTGGAAGAGTAGGAAGCGACTCTACTTTGAATACAGCAGACCATTAAATTCTTGGGGAGAGAAAATATTCTCTGTATCCCCAAATCCTTCATTTTAACCATGGAATTTTATTTTCCTATCACCTTTGAGGAGGCATAGTGAATGCACTCTAATTTAAGAATAACTTCAGCAAAATAGAGACACAACAAAACTGAAACTAAGACTAGTTTCTTGATCCCAAGCCCATAAAACTCTTTCCAGCATCTTATAGCTTCTTAATTTGGCCTTTTTAAGTTACCATTGAACCTTGTGAAAATAGTATTCATGAGAACATTTTAAACTCATTTAGTTTTTGATTAGAATAGTCATAGCAATTTTAGATGTGAGGAAGACAGGTTAAGTATTTTTCCCTTAGGTTAAATGGAACTAGCATCTCCAAAATAATTCATCAGTAATCTCCAAAATTTTGATCACATATTTAAGAAAACATTTTATAAATTTATGAATTATAAATGTTTACTACTTAAAAGTCACATGCTCTACTATAGACACAAATATTGAATATAATTAAAACTATGTGTTACTCTTATTGGTAATAAATATTCATTGAAATTCTATTTTTTAATTTTGTCTATTATGCTTCAATTGTTTTTTCATTGAAATAAAGTACCTATACTCTAGGGTTGTTGTGAGAATTACATTAGCAAATATGTATCTCATGCCTAGAATAATAATTCAACAAATGCTAGCTTCTCTTATTATCATCACATCCCAATGGAACATATGTTTTACCCTCTGGGGTTCACACGTGCTGATTTGAAGATCAGTCTTTTAAACTGTTATGTTCTGTAATTATATATGTTTTCTAGTTTATCATCCAGTGTCTTAACATTTTCACGTTGCCTAATATTTTAGTCTTTGCTTGGAATTGAGAAAATACATTAATAGTATTAATGTATTAATAAGTTGAATTATTGTATATTAAAATATAGTTATCAGTCATTTAACATTGGCCAGAATATGTATCCCTCTCTATATCTAGACATTTTATCATCTGTAAATTATGTTAATTATTCCTTTCTTCCTTACACCAAAAGATTATTGTAAGAAATGGTGCCTAGTGTGTGAAAATTATTTGAAATCTGCTAAGAGAGGCAAGGTGGCTAGTGCATTTTGCAAACTTACTATAGTGGAGGCACTATGCTTGGTGCTTTTTAGTAAACTCATGAATAAATCAAATGTTAATAAAATGATTATTATTTTCATGTTCGTTGAGAAAATAACTATGTCTAGAAGAGTGAAAATAATTATGAATATTTGCCTTAATTGTTTAAGAGTTTAAAGCCTAAAGTAAATAATAATATGCTGGTAAGAGTATTAAGGGATATGTCCAAGCCATTCCAATTAAAATAAATTTCCCCATAGTTTCGTATCAAAAGAACCTCTGCAATTTTAACACTACTTGTTACTTAAAGTTTCAATTCTTGGTAAAGGAGAAAAATTGCATAAAGCTGTTAATCTCTTCTTTTTTCACATTTTCTGAGGACACTTCTCACAACCACCACCAATTTACAAGTGTGTAGGAGCTTTGCATGTGGTACTTAAACACGCTTTTTCATTAACAGCTATATTTACTTTTTTTTTTTTTACTCTCCAAAGAAAAATTGGAGAGATATTAGTGCAGAAACTGGAAGCTATGAAATAATTACACCCAGGCTTATTAGAATAATTTCTAACTGCTTCCTAAATCAAAGTAGTTATATACATTAAACATATATTTGAAGTAATATATTACATTTCATTTAAAAATGAAAACAATTCCCCTTTGATTTTCTTTTTCTCTTTTAAAAAAATTCCAGATTTTTAAGGTATAATTGACAAAAAATTGTATATATTTAAAGTGTAGAATTTAGTGTTTCAATATACGTATACATTGTGAAGTAATCACTACAACCAAGCTAATTTACATCCATCCTGGGGAGGTAGGGAAATCAGAGATGTTAGTCAAAGGGTACAAAGTTTCAGTTATTTAAAATAAATAAGTTCTAGAGAAATAATATACTACAATGTGACTATAGTCAACAGTACTCTATTGTACACTTGAAATTTGCTAAGGGGTTAGATCCTCAGTGTTCTCACTGCTTTGATTTTCTAATATGTTGAAGTAGCTTCTATCACCCATTTCTTTAGTCTCAAAAAAATTACAAACGTTCAGTAAATGGAAGTGGAGGGAACAATTTCTAACTCATGTTATAAGGCTAGTATTATCCTGACACAAAAACCAATGAGATAACATGAGATGTAAACTACAGACGAATATACTAACAAATATAGGAGCTGGCAAAAGGAGAGACACACAGATCAATGGAGCAGAATAGAATGCTCCGAAATAAAATCATATCTACAGTTAATTTATCTTCAGTAGATATACAAAGGCAGCACAGTGGAGAAAGTATAGTCTTTTCAACAATTTGTGCTGGAAACGTTGAACACTAATAAATTAATAAATAAACAAATAAATGTCAATCCTACATTGTATCATATACAGAAATTAACTCAAATCATAAACCCAGATGTAAAATTTTAAATCATTAACCTTCTTAAAGAAGCATAGTGGAAAAATCTTTGTGTCCTTGGATTAGGCAACATTTCCTTGGAATATTTTCTAACAGGAAAAGAAAATAAATTGCTACATTAGACTTTAAAAATCTTCCATTAATGTAGTATATCACATTAATTTTGTGTGTATATTAAGCTGTTCTTGCATCTCAGGCATAAATCTCACTTGTTCATGGTGTATGATCCTTTTAATGTGCTGTTGAGTTCAGGTTGCTAGAATTTTGTTGAGAATTTTTACATTTATATTCATCAGGTGTATTGGTTTGTAGTTTTCTTGTAGTGTCTTTATTTGGCTTTGGAATCAGAGTAATGCTGGCCTCATAAAATATATTTGATAGTGTCCCTTCCTCTTCAATTTTTTGGAAGAATTTGAGAAGGATTGACACTAACTCTATTTAAATGTTTGGTAGAATTCACCAGTAAAACCATCTGGCCACAGGTTTTTCTTTTTTTGAGAGGCTTTTGATTACTGATTCATTCTCCTTATTCATTATTAGTCTGTTCAGATTGTCTGTTTCTTCTTTTTTCAGTCTTGGTAGGTAGTATATTCCTAGAAATTTATCCATTTTTCTAGGTTATCCAATTCATTGACATATAATAGTTCATAGTAGTCTTATGATCCTTTATATTTCTGTGGTATCAGTTGTAATGTCTCTCCTTTCACTTATAATTTTATTAATTTGGGTCCTCTCTTTTTTCTTGGTTGGTCTTTACCTAAGATTTGTCAATTTTGTTTATCTTTTCAAAGAACCAGTTCCTAGTTTTGATAATTTTTCTATTGTTTTCCTATTTCATGTATTTCTGCTCTAATCTTTATCATTTCCTTTCTTCTGCTAAGTTTGAACTTAGTTTGTCCTTTTTCTTGTACCTTAAGGTATAAATTTATGTTGTTTATTTGAGATGTATCTTTTTTCTTGATGTATGTGTTTATCACTATAAACTTTACTCTTTGAACTGCTGTTTCTGTACTTCATATGTTTTGTTATGTTGTATTTCATTTGTCTTAAGATATTTTCAACTGTCTGAAGATTTTATTTCTCTTTGGATTTCTTCTTTGAGCTATTGGTTGCTCAAGAGTGTGTTGTTTAATTCCCATGTATTTGTGAATTCCAGCTTTCCTTCTGTTATTGACTTCTAGTTTCATACCATTGTGCTCAAAAAAAGATACTTGATATAATTTGTCTTCTTGAATTTGTTGAGACTTTAACATATGATCTTAGAAAATGTTCTGTGTGTTTGAGAAGGGTGTGCATTCTGCTGCCATTGGATGAAATGTTACGGATATGTCTGTAAGATCCACTTGGTCTATAATGTTGAGAATTTTTGCATCTAAGCTCATCATGGTTATTGGCATGTAGTTTTCTGTAGTGTCTTTGTCTGACTTTGGTATCAGGGTAATGCTGGTCTCATACAATAGATTTGGAAGCCTTCCTCTTCTTCAATTTTTTGGAAGAGTTTCGCAAAAGATTGGTATTAATTCTTTAAATATTTATTAGAATTCACTAGCAAAACCATGTGGTCCTGGGCTTTTACTTTCGGGGATATTTTTGATTACTGATTTAATCTTTTTACTTGTTATTTGTCTGTTCAGATTTTCTATTTCCTCATGATCAGCCTTAGGTAAAAATCACATGATCATCTCAATAGATGAAGAAAAAGCATTTGACACAATTCAACACCTTTTCATGATTAAAAACTCTCAACAAACTAGGTATAAAAGAAATTTACCTCAACAGAATAAAAGCCAGATACGAAAAGCCCACAGCTAACATAATATTCAACAATAAAAAAACTGAAAGCTTCTTCTCTAAGATCAGGAAGAAGACAAGGATGCCCATTCTTATCACTTATATTCAACATAGTACTGGAGGTCCTAGCCAGACCAATTAGGCAGAAAATGAAATAAAGTGCATCTAAATTGGAAAGGGATAAGTAAAATTTGCATATGACATGGTTTTGCATGTAGAAAACCCTAAAGCTTCCACAAAAAAAATCTATTAGAACTAATAAATTCAGTAATGTTGCAGGATAAAAATCAGCATACAAATCTATTGTGTGTAGTTTCAGTTATTTAGTTATTAAGATGAATAAGTTCTATATATCTGCTGTACAACATTGTGCCTATAGTTAACAATACTGTATTGTACACTTAAACTTTTGTCAAGAGCATAAATTTCATATTGAGCTTTCTTACCATAATAAAGAATTTTTTTAAAAAACCTACCCTTCAAAAGATATTATTAAGAGAATGAAAAGACAAACTACATATTCGAATAAAACATAGGTAAAACACAATCTGGTAAAAAACTTATATTCAGATTATTAAAAAAACAAACAATATACTATAAATTTGGAAAATATATGAATAGACACTTCACCAAAGTGAATATATGAATATTCATGAAAGATGTTGAACATGATTATTCATTAGAAAATGCAAATTAAAATTACGAGTCACCATTTTACATATATTTGAATGACTAGAATTAAAAATCAAAACCAAAACCAAAAATAATGAAATTACAAACTCCTGGGGAGTACATATTACAGAATCGAATGCTTATATTTGCTGGTGGGAATGTGATATCCTTTAGGAACTTTGGATTGGCAGTTTCTTATAAAGTGAAACATAGACTTATCATACTAACCAGCAAACTTACTCCTAGTTTTCTGCCCAAAAGCAAAGGAAATGGTTACATATCTTTCTATAGCAGCTTTATTCATAATCTCCCTAAACTGGAAAAAAACTAAATATTTTTTCAACTGGTGCAGGTAAAAATAAACTGTGATATATCAAAGAACAGAAAAGATTGAACAATGAGAAAACAACTATTCATACACACAGTGCTGTGAATGAATCATAAATGCATTATGCAAATCAAATGAAGCCATACTCATACTGTATGCTAAATACTATTCACTGTATGATTCCACTTACGTCTCATTCTGGAAAAGCCAAGACATTTTAAACAGAAGACAGCTCAGTGTTTGCTAAGGAGTTGGAACTGGTAAAAGGGTTGAAAGTAAGTTGGGAGATTTAGAACTTCTTCTTATCTTGATCATGGCAGCTGTTAAAAAACTATATGTATTTCTCATAAGTCATATATCAATACACAAAACATGTGAATTTTGCTTTATGTAAATTCAGCCTTAGTAAATCTGACTTGGAAAAAACTGCCAAAATTTAGTAGTGACATTTATTCTTAGTGTACATAAGTTGTACTAATGCATTTTTCATAAAGGGATATTCTTAAACCTTATATTTTATGTATCTTGTCAAAAAATAGAATCCCATTGTTTTTAGCTGTTTATATTTGACACTGAAAATAAAAGCTTAGAAAATTACAGTGATTTTATACCCAAGTTAAATTCTCAATAGAATTATTGGAATTATTAATATAATACTATTTTTGCAGTCAGGGTGTTACTGAGCAATGAACATATGAATTTGACTTAAAATCAACTTAGTTTCTTATTTCAATGCTGCCACAGTATGGATAAAACTCAGTAGTAGTATTGTGACATTTAATTATGTCCATGTATTGAAAGCACTTGTCACACTGTCGGCAATTTTAGGTACTCAGTAATAATTAACTCTTCTCTACTGTAAATGAGGCAAATGAAGATGTTTCAGTAATTTAGTCCCAGGTCACAGCCAGTAGTTACTGAATGAGGAATCTAAACTCGGGTTTCTGACACTACATCCATGATGTCTACACATACAATACTTTCCCTAACTCCTTAATATAGGAGTTAATCTTGATACCTCATTGAAATATGGTGCCTTATAGGAAACAGACTATGAGACGCCTCTTCATGAAAGGTGACTAAATAAATAATCATTGAGGAGGAGGATCTTCAAGATGGCAGAGGGTTGAGATGTGGAGATCACCCTCCTCCCCACAAATACATCAAAAATACATCTACATGTGGAACAACTCCTACAGAACACCTACTGAGAACACTGGCAGAAGACCTCAGGCTTCCCAAAAGGCAAGAAACTCCCCACGTACCTGGGTAGGGCAAAAGAAAAAAGAACAAACAGAGACAAAAGAATAGGGACCAGACCTGCACCACTGGGAGGGAGTTGTGAAGGAGGAAAAGTTTCCACACTCTAGGAAGCCCCTTCACTGGTGCAGACGGGGAGTGGCGGCGGGGAAGCTTCGGAGCCACGGAGGAGAGCGCAGCCACAGGGGTGCAGAGGGCAAAGCGGAGAGATTCCCGCACAGAGGATCAGTGCGGACCAGCACTCACCAGCCTGAGAGGCTTGTCTGCTCACCCACTGGGGCGGGCAGGGACTGGGAGCTGAGGCTTGGGCTTCGAAGGTCGGGCCCCAGGGAGAAGTTCCTTTAGCATTTGTTGTAAAGCTGGTTTGGTAGTGCTGAACTCTCTCAGCTTTTGCTTGTCTGTAAAGGTTTTAATTTCTCTGTCAAATCTGAATGAGATCCTTGCTGGGTAATCTTGGTTGCAGGTTTTTCTCCTTCATCACTTTAAATATGTCCTGCCACTCCCTTCTGGCTTGCAGAGTTTCTGCTGAAGGATCAGCTGTTAACCTTATGGGGATTCCCTTGTGTGTTATTTGTTGTTTTTCCCTTGCTGCTTTTAATATGTTTTCTTTGTGTTTAATTTTTGACAGTTTGATTAATATGTATCTTGGCATATTTCTCCTTGGATTTATTCTGTATGGGAATCTCTGTGCCTCCTGGACTTGATTAACTATTTCCTTTCCCATATTAGGGAAGTTTTCAACTATAATCTCTTCAAATATTTTCTCAGTCCCTCTCTTTTTCTCTTCTTCTTCTGGAACCCCTATAATTCGAATGTTGGGGTGTTTAATGTTGTCCCAGAGGTCTCTGAGACTGCCCTCAGTTCTTTTCATTCTTTTTTCTTTATTCTGCTCTGCAGTAGTTATTTCCACTATTTTATCTTCCACCTCACTTATCCGTTCTTCTGCCTCAGTTATTCTGCTATTGATCCCATCTAGAGTATTTTTCATTTCATTTATTGTGTTGTTCATCATTGCTTGTTTCATCTTTAGTTTTTCTAGGTCCTTGTTAACTGTTTCTTGCATTTTGTCTATTCTATTTCCAAGATTTGGGATCATCTTTACTATCATTATTCTGAGTTCTTTTTAAGGTAGACTGCCTATTTCCTCTTCATTTGTTAGGTCTGGTGGGTTTTTATCTTGCTCCTTCATCTGCTGTGCGTTTCTCTGTGTTCTCATTTTGCTTATCTTACTGTGTTTGGGGTCTCCTTTTTGCAGGCTGCAGGTTCGTAGTTCCCGTTGTTTTTGCTATCTGTCCCCAGTGGCTAAGGTTGGTTCAGTGTGTTGTGTAGGCTTCCTGGTGGAGGGGAATAGTGCCTGTGTTCTGGTGGATGAGGCTGGATCTTGTCTTTCTGGTGGGCAGGTCCACGTCTGGTGGTGTGTTTTGGGGTGTCTGCGGACTTTTTATGATTTTAGGCAGCCTCTCTGCTAATGGGTGGCGTTGTGTTCCTGTCTTGCTAGTTGTTTGGCATAGGGTGTCCAGCACTGTAGCTTGCTGGTCGTTGAGTGAAGCTGGGTGCTGGTGTTGAGATGGAGATCTCTGGGAGATTTTCGCCGTTTGATATTATGTGGAGCTGGGAGGTCTCTTGTGGACCAGTGTCCTGAAGTTGGCTCTCCCACCTCAGAGGCACAGCACTGACTCCTGGCTGCAGCACCAAGAGCCTTTCATCCACACGGCTCAGAATAAAAGGGATAAAAAGTAGAGAGAAAGAAAGATAGAAGGGAGGGAGGGAGGGTAATTATTAAGGAAAAAAAATTTTTTTAAAAGAAAAAAAAAAAACAACAGATGGATAGAACCCTAGTGGTGGAAGCAAAGCTATACAGACAAAATCTCACACAGAAGCATACACATACACACTCACAAAAAGAGGAAAAGGGGAAAAACTCATAAATCTTGCTCTCAAAGTCCACCTCCTCAATTTGGGATGATTCCTTGTCTACTCAGGTATTCCACAGATGCAGGGTATCAAGTTGATTGTGGAGCTTTAATCAGCTGCTTCTGAGGCTGCTGGGAGAGATTTCCCTTTCTCTTTGTTCTCACAGCTGCCGGGGCTCAGCTTTGGATTTGGCCCCGCCTCTGCGTGTACGTCGCCAGAGGGCATCTGTTCTTCACCCAGACAGGCTGGGGTTAAAGGAGCAACTGCTTCGGGGACTCTGGCTCAGTCATCCCGGGGGGAGGGAGGGGTATGGAGTGCGGGGCGAGCCTGCGGAGGCAGAGGCCGGCGTGACGTTGCACCAGCCTGAGGCGCACCGTGCGTTTTCCCGAGGAAGTTGTTCCTGGATCCCAGACCGTGGCAGTGGCGGGCTGCACAGCCTCCCCGGAAGGTGGGTGTGGATAGTGACCTGTGCTCGCACACAGGCTTCTTGGTGGCGGCAGCAGCAGCCTTAGCGTCTCATGCCCGTCTCTGGGGTCCGCGCTTTTAGTCACGGCTCGCGCCCCTCTCTGGAGCTCCTTTAAGCAGCGCTCTTAATCCCCTCTCCTCACACACCAGGAAACAAAGAGGGAAGAAAAAGTCTCTTGCCTCTTCGGCAGGTCCCGACCTTTTCCCGGACTCCCTCCCGGCTAGCCGTGGTGCACTAACCCCCTTCAGGCTGTGTTCACGCCGCCAACCCCAGTCCTCTCCCTGCGCTCCGACCGAAGCCCGAGCCTCAGCTCCCAGCCCCGCCCGCCCCGGTGGGTGAGCAGACAAGCCTCTCGGGCTGGTGAGTGCCGGTCGGCACTGATCCTCTGTGCGGGAATCTCTCCGCTTTGCCCTGCGCACCCCTGTTGCTGCGCTCTCCTCCGTAGACCCGAAGCTTCCCCCCTCCGCCACCCGCAGTCTCCGCCCGCGAAGGGGCTTCTAGTGTGTGGAAACCTTTCCTCCCTCACAGCTCCCTCCCACTGCTGCAAGTCCCGTCCCTATCCTTTTGTCTCTGTTTATTCTTTTTTCTTTTGCCCTACCCAGGTACGTGGGGAGTTTCTTGCCTTTTGGGAGGTCTGAGGTCTTCTGCCAGCGTTCAGTGGGTGTTCTGTAGGAGTTGTTCCACGTGTAGATGTATTTTCTGGTGTATCTGTGGGGAGGAAGGTGATCTCCGCGTCTTACTTTTCCGCCATCTTCCCCTCGAGCTCCGCCATCTTCCCCCGTTGGGAGATTTTTAATCACAGTTTCAATTTCAGTGCTTGTGATTGGCCTGTTCATATTTCTGTTTCTTCCTGGTTCAGTCTTGGAAGGTTGTGCATTTCTAAGAATTTGTCCATTTCTTCCAGGTTGTCCATTTTATTGGCATATAGTTGCTTGTAGTAATCTCTCAGATTCCTTTTATTTCTGCAGTGTCAGTTGTTACTTCTCCTTTTTCATTTCTATTCGAGTCTTCTCCTTTTTTTTTCTTGATGAATCTAGCTAATGTTTTAACAATTTTGTGTATCTTCTCAAAAACCAGCTTTTGGTTTTATTGATCTTTGCCATCGTTTCCTTCATTTCTTTTTCATTTATTTCTGATCTGATCTTTATGATTTCTTTCCTTCTGCTAACTTTGGTTATTTTTTTGTTCTTCTTTCTCTAATTGCTTTAGGTGTAAGGTTAGGTTGTTTATTTGAGATGTTTCTTGTTTCTTAAGGTAGGATTGTATCCATCTTAGAACTGCTTTTGCTGCATCCAGTAGGTTTTGGGTTGTGGTGTTTTCCTTGTCATTTGTTTCTAGGTGATTTTTGATTTCCTCTTTGATTTCTTCAGTGATCTCTTGGTTGTTAAGTAGTGTATTTTTTAGCCTCCATGTGTATGTATTTTTTACAGATTTTTTCCTGTAATTGATATCTAGTCTCATAACGTTGTGGTCAGAAAAGATACTTGATATAATTTCAGTTTTCTTAATATTACCAAGGCTTGATTTGTGGCCCAAGGTATGATTTATCCTGGAGAATATTCCATGAGCACTTCAGAAGAAAGGGCATTCTGCTGTTTTTGGATGGAATGTCCTATAAATATCAATTATGTCCATCTTGTTTAATGTATCATTTAAAGCTTGTGTTTCCTTATTTATTTTCATTTTGGATGATCTGTCCATTGGTGAAAGTGGGGTGTTAAAGTCCCCTACTATGATTGTGGTACTGTTGATTTTCCCTTTTATAGCTGTTAGTATTTGCCTTATGTATTCAGGTGCTCCTATGTCGGGTGCATAAATATTTACAATTGTTATATCTTCTTCTTGGATTGATCCCCTGATCGTTATGTAGTGTCCTTTTTTGTCTCTTGTAATAGTCTTTGTTTTAAAGTCTATTTTGTTTGATATGAGAATTGCTACTCAGCTTTCTTTTGATTTCCATTGCATGGAATATCTCTTTCCATCCCCTCACTTTCAGTCTGTATGTGTCCCTAGGTCTGAAGTGGGCCTCCTGTAGATAGCATATATATGGGTCTTGTTTTTGTATCCATTCAGCCAGTCTATGTATTTTGGTTAGAGCATTTAATCCATTTACATTTAAGGTAATTATCAATATGTATATTCCTATTACCATTTTCTTGATTGTTTTGGGTTTATTGTAGGTCTTTTCCTTCTCTTGTGTTTTGTTACATTGTTTTACATCGTAGTATTTGCATATATTTTAAACTTAATATTAATAGAAAATGTGGTATATTTTGTCTCAAAAAGAAATTCTCTTACATGAATTGCATATTTTTTATCCTTAAGGAACATGTGGGCTCAGAAATCCATACAGGGCTATTTCAGTAGTTTTAATTTTTTTGTTTGTTTGTTTTTTGGCCAAGCCACACGGCTTGCATGTTTTTGGTTTCCTGGCCAGGTACTGAACCTGGGCCATGGCAGTGACAGTTCCGAGTCCTAACCACTGGACCACCAGGGAACTCCCCACTAGTTTTCAGTTTTCTTTTCTATCCATATCCTGGACACTTTAGGAAAGGGGAAGGCCATGATGCAACTCAGTAGCTTCTGAGAGCATGTGGCTTATTTACTAAGAAACCCTGGGAGAGCCAAGCCTTGGGGAGCTAGTTTCTCCTGGCACATCTTACAGACACTTCTTAGTTCCACTCTACAACTTTCTCCTTCTTCACATTTCTCCTGCACCTATGTAAGGCCTTTCTTATCTTTGTACTGAAAGAAGATACAGAAAAATTTTAGACATCCAAACTCAATCTTTGAAAATGTAAGCAGTTTTTTTTCTGCAAAAAAAATAACTGTTGGTCTTAATAGTTAACAGACTAACTCTCTGTTAGTCTTAAATTTTTAATATTCATATATAGCTGTACTTGAGTCTGAAATGTACATTCATTATAAAGTAAGTTCCAGCAAGGTAGGACTTTTTGTTTGTTTTGTTTGTTTGTATGTTTGTTTTTGGTTTTTTGGGTCTGTTAATTCACTGCTTAACACCCCAAAACCTAAAACAAAGGTGTTTAGCAAATATTGCTAATTAAATGAGTGTGTTTTAATTTCAAAAATAAACTCTATGACAACTACTTCTCAGAATTTTTCAGCCAGAGAATAAAGAGCTCATACAGAATTTCAACCCAGAATGAGGAAATGCAAAGCAATTTCCCGAGGGAAGCAGGTAACAAGGCAAATGCAAAAGCCTACAAGAATTCTACCTTTTGATTTGACATTAATGGAGATTAGTTAAAAATAAAAGCAGCTGCTCTGTAATAATAAGCAAAAAATGTCAACATCCCTCTTTCCATTGCCATTCTCTCACTCTAGCCTTATCTTTTAATTAAACCTGAACTTTAAAATAAATGTGTCTGGCTTGCTTGTTTATTAAATGGAGTATCAATGGAGAGCTTCTAGATTCAACAATTCGTATGCTATAGAATGCCTTTTAAAAATAAATGTCCACATCAATGGCTCTAATTTTATTGAAGGTTCAAGTTTATAGTTCTCCTATTAGAAAGGAGCAAAAGAAAAATGTGAAAATTAAAGTGGTTTGATTTTAGACTCCTTTATAGTATGTTGATGTGCTCACATAGCTTTATTTAAGGGATGATTAACTTTTATTAACCATGGAAAGGTTTCCAAGAAATGTAAAGTTCATTATACTTTATACAATGCAGGCCATCTTGAAACTTCTGAATTTATACCTGCTGAATTTTGCATGTATTTGTCATTTCTGTACTTGCTTAAAATCCAACATAATCAAATTCACTATATACTCTCTCAGTTAATCACATAACATTTGAGTTAGCAGGGGACACTGTTTGCTTTTGAGGTATTACTATTATTATTATTTTTGGAGTATAATTGCTTCACAATACTGTGTTAGTTTCTGTTGTTGTTATATTCATACACATGTCCCCATATCCCCTCCCTCTTGAGCCTCCCTCCCATCCTCCCTATCCCACCCCTCTAGGTCATTGCAAAGCACCGAGCTGATCTTCCTGTGCTATGCGGCTGCTTCCCACTAGCCAACTACTTTACATTTGATAGTGTATATATGTTGATGCTACTCTCTCTTCGCCCCTGCATTGCCCTCCCACCCCATGTCCTCAAATCCATTTTCTATGTATACCTCTTTATTCCTGCCCTGCAACTAGGTTCATCAGTAACATTTTTTTTTTAGATTCCATATATATGCGTTATCATACGGTATTTGTTTTTCTCTTTCTGACTACTTCACTCTGTATGACAGACTGTAGGTCCATCCACCTCACTACAAATAACTCAATTTCGTTTCTTTTTATGGCTGAGTAATATCCCATTATATATATGTGCCACATCTTCTTTATCATCTGTCAATGGACATTTAGGTTGGTTCCATGTCTTGGCTATTGTAAATAGAGCTGCAGTGAATACTGTGGTACATGTGTCTTTTTGAATTATGGTTTTCTCAGGGTATATGCCCAGTAGTGGGATTGCTGGGTCATATGGTAGTTCTATTTTTAGTTTTTTAAGGAACCTCCCTACTGTTTTCCATAGTGGCTGTATTAATTTACATTCCCACCAACAGTGCAGGATGGTTCCATTTTCACCACACCCTTTCCAGCATTTATTGTTTCTAGATTTTTTGCTAATGGCCATTCTGACTGGCATGAGGTGATACCTCATTGCAGTTTTGATTTGCATTTCTTTAATAATTAGTGATGTTGAGCATCTATTCATGTGCCTCTAGACCATCTGTATGTCTTCCTTGGTGAAGTCTATTTAGGTCTTCTGCCCATTTTTTAACTGTATTATTTATTTTCTTGATATTGAGCTCCATGAGCTCTTTGTATATTTTGGAGATTAGTCCTTTGTCAGTTGGTTCATTTGCAAATATTTTTTCCCATTCTGAGGGTTGTCTTGTGGTCTTGTTTATGGTTTCCCTTGCTGTACAAAAGCTTTTAAGTTTGATTAACTCCCAATTTGTTTATTTTTGTTTTTATTTCTGTCACTCTAGGAGGTGGGTCAAAAAAAAAATCTTGCTGTGGTTTATGTCATAGCATGTTTTTCCTGTGTTTTCCTCTAAGAGTTTTATAGTGTCTGGTCTTACATTTAAGTCTCTAATCCATTTGGAGTTTATTTTTCTGTATGGTGTTATGTCATGTTCTAATTTCATTCTTTTACATGTAGCTGTCCAGATTTCTGAACACCACTTATTGAAGAGGCTCTTTTCTCCATTGTATGCTCTTGCCTCCTTTGTCATAAATTAGGTGCCCATATGTGCATGGGTTTATCTCTGGGCTTTCTATCCTGTTCCTTTTATCTATATTTCTGTTTTTGTGGGAGTACCATACTGTCTTTTTTTTATTATTATTCATACTCTTTTAATGAGATCATTTTTGCCAATACATAATTTTCCTTAACTCTATTTTTACATTAAGCCAATATCTGTCATGCAGCCATCAAAAATCTTACAGTAAATTACACAGGTTTGTAGTCCAATTTAGACTCTAGCTTCTTAGAATCAGCCACTTTTCTGACTGCTTTCATGAAGTCTTCCTGTACTACAAAATCATGATCAGCACGAATTGCAAACATACCTGCTTCAGTACAAACATTTCTCAGGTCTGCTCCATTAAAGCCGTCTGAAAGCTTCACAATTGCTTCATAATCTATTTCACCATGCTTTGTAATGGGACCTGCATGGATTTTCAATATATCTAACCTTGCTTGTTCGTTTGGTAAATCAATATGTATTTTTCTATCTAATCTGCCTGGACGAAGCAAAGCAGGATCCAGTGTATCTGGTCTGTTTGTAGCCATGATCATTTTAGCTCTATGTAGAGTATCAAATCCATCCATTTGATTCAGTAGCTCCATTAAAGTTCTCTGAATCTCTCTATCAGCTGAAGTACCCTCAGAAAACCGACGACCACCAATAGCATCTATTTCATCCATAAAAATGATGCATGGCTGATGGTCCCTGGCATAATTAAACATTTCTCAGATCAAACGAGCACTTTCACCAATGTACTTGTCTACAATAGAACTAGATACAACCTTTAAGAAATTGCAATCCAACTGGCTAGCAACAGCTCGTGCCAAGAGTGTTTTTCCTGTACCTGGTGGTCCATATAACAAACAGCCTTTTGGAGGTATTATTCCTACACGTTGGAATAATTCTGGGTTTGTAAGAGGTAATTCTATTACCTCTCGTAACTCCCGAATCTGTTCTGACAACCCTCCGATCTCAGAATAAGAAACATTCCCGGGGTCCTCATGCGACATGTTGTAAACCAGTGGGTCCACCTCTCTTGGCAAATACCTCATGATAGTTAGTGTAGTCATATCCAAAGCAACTCTTGTTCCTGGCTTCAGCTTACTTTTGTCAAGCTGTCGACGACAACCCACAACATATCTTGGTCCATTTGTAGCTTTAACAATGAATTTTTCTTCAGTTAATTGCTTAAGTACTTCACCCACAATCTGCCCAACACTTTGTAGGGCCTTCAGATCATTTTCAGACTTTTCATACTGCTTGGTAAGTTCTTTTAATTGTTCCCTTAACTCCTTGAGACGGCCGTCGATCTCCTTGTGCTCCAGCAGCTTCTTGTGGTAGTCCTGAAGCGCCTTATCTCTAGGGTCCGCCATGATGAGAAGCCGCCGCTCATAGGGGATCTATACTGTCTTGATTACTATAGCTTTGTGGTATAGTTTGAAGTCAGGGAGCCTGATTCCTCCAACTCCGTTTTTCTTTCTCAAGATTGCTTTTGCTATGTGGGGTCTTTTGTGTTTCCATACGAATTGTAAAATTTTTTGTTCTAGTTCTGTGAAGAATGCCATTGGTAGTTTGATACAGATTGCCTTGAATGTGTAGATTGCTTCATGTAGTATAGTTATTTTCACAATATTGATTCTTCCAATCCAAGAACATGGTATATTTCTCATCTGTTTATGTCATCTTTGATTTCTTTCATCAGCGTTTTATAGTTTTCTGAGTAAAATCTTTCGCCTCCTTAGGCAGGTTTATTCCTAGGTATTTTATTCTTTTTGTTACAATGATAAATGGGTGTTTCCTTAATTTCTCTTTCAGATTTTTCATCATTAGTGTATAGGAATGCAAGAGATTTCTGTATCCTGCAACTTTACCAAATTCGTTGATTAGCTTTAGTAGTTTTCTGGTGGCATTTTTAGGATTCTCTATGTGTAGTATCATGTCATTGGAAAACAGTGACAGTTTTACTTCTTCTTTCCCAATTTGTATTCCTTTTATTTCTTCTCTGATTGTTGTGGCTTCGACTTCCAAAGCTATGTTGAATAAGAGGGGTGGGAGTGGATATCCTTGTCTTGTTCCTGATCTTAGTGGAAATGCTTTCATTTTTTCACCATTGAGTATGATGCTTGTTGTGGGTGTGTCATATATGGCCTTTATTATAATGAGTTATGTTCCCTCTATGCCCATTTTCTGGAGAGTTTTTATCATAAATGGGTATTGAATTTTGTCAAAAGCTTTTTCTTCATCTATTGTGATGATCATATGGTTTTTATGCCTTAATTTGTTAATATTGTGTGTCACATTGATTGATTTGCATATATTGAAGAATCATTGCATCCCTTGGATAAACCCCACTTGATCATGGTGTGTGATCCTTTTAATGTGCTGTTGGATTGTGTGTGCTAGTATTTTGTTCAGGATTTTTGCACTATGTTCATCAGGGATATTAGTCTATAATTTTCTTTTTTTGTGGTATCTTTTTCTGGTTTTCGTATCAGGGTGATGGTGGCTTTGTAGAATGAATTTAGGAGTGTTTCTCCCTCTGCAATTTTTTGGAAGAGTTTCAGAAGGATGGGTGTTGGTTCTTCTCTAAATGTTTGATAGAATTCGTCTGTGAAGCTACTGGTCCTGTACTCTTGTTTGTTGGAGGATTTTTAAATATGGTTTTAATTTCATTACTTGTGATAGGTCTGTTTATATTTTCTAATTCTTCCTGGTTCAGTCTTGGAAAATTGCACCTTTACAAGAATTTGTCCATTTCTTCATGGTTGTCCATTTTATTGGCATATAGTTGTTTGTAGTAATCTCTTATAATCCTTTGTATTTCTGCAATGCCAATTGTGATTTCTCCTTTTTCATTTCTAATTTTATTGACTTGCATCCTCTCCCTTTTTTTTCTTGATGAGTCTGGCTAAGAGTTTATCAATTTTGTTTATCTTCTCAAAGAAACAGCTTTTGTTTTATTGATCTTTGCTATTGTTTTTTTCATTTCTATTTCATTTATTTCTGCTATGATCTTTATGATTTCTTTCCTTCTACTGACTTTGAGTTTTCTTTGTTCTTCTTTCTGTAGTTGTTTTAAATGTAGCATTAGATTGTTTGAGAGTTTTCTTGTTTCTTGAGCTAAGATTGTATTGCTATAAACGCTTTTGCTGCATCCCATAGGTTTTGAGTCTTCGTGTTTTCATTGTCAGTTCTTTCTATGTATTGTTTTATTTCTTTGATTTCTTCAGTGACCTCTTGACTATTTAGTAACACACTGTTTAGCCTCATTGTATTTGTATTTTTTTCCTGTAATTGATTTCCAGTCTCATAGCATTGTGGTCTAAAAAGATGCCTGATATGATTTCAATTTTCTTACATTTTACAAGGCTAGATTTGTGACCCAAGATGTGATCTATGCTGGAGAATGTTCCATGTGCACTTGAGAAGAAAGTGTCTTCTGCCACTTTTGGGTTGAATGTTCTATAAACATCAATTAGATCTATCTGGTCTATTGGGTCACTTAAAGCTTGTGTTTCCTTATTTATTTTCATTTTGGATGATCTGTCCATTGGTGTAAGTGGAGTAGTAAAGTCCCCTACTAGTATTGTGTTACTCTTGATTTCTCCTTTCATGGTTGTTAGCATATGCCTTATGTATTGAGGTGTTCCTATGTTGGGTGCATAAACATTTATAATTGTTATATCTTCTTCTTGGATTGATCCTTTGATCATTATGTAGTGTCCCTCCTTATCTCTTGTAACAGTCTTTATTTTAAAGTCAATTTTATCTGATATGAGTATTGCTACTCCAGATTTCTTTTGATTTCCATTTACATGGAATATCTTTTTCCAACCCTTCACTTTCAGTCTGTTTGTGTCCCTAAGGCTGAAGTGGGTCTCTGGTAGACAACATATATATGGGTCTTTTTTTGGTAACCTTTCAGCCAGTTTGTGTCCTTTGGTTGGGGCATTTAATCCATTTACATTCAAGGTTATCATCAATATGTATATTCCTATTACCATTTTCTTAATTGTTTTTGGTTTGTTTTTGTGGGTCTTTTTCTTCTCTTGTGTTTCCTGCCTAGAGAAGTTTCTTTAGCATTTGTTGTCAAGCTGGTTTGGTGGTGCTGAAATCTCTTAGCTTTTGCTTGTCTGAAAATCTGTTGACTTCTCCATCAAATCTGAATGAGATCCTGGATGGGCAGAGTAATCTTGGTTATAGGTTTTTCTCTTTCATCACTTTAGTTATATCCTGCCACTCCCTTCTGGCCTCAAGCATTTCTGCTGAAAAATCAGCTGATAACCTTTTGGGGATTCCTTTGTATATTATTTTTTGTTTTTCGCTTGCTGCTTTTAATATTTTTTCTTTGCATTTAATTTTTGTTAGTTTGATTAATATGTGTCTTGGTGTGTTTTTCCTAGGGTTTATCCTGTATGGGACTCTCTGTGCTTCCTGGATTTGGGTGAGTATTTCCTTTCCCATGTTTGGGAAGTTTTCAACTATAACCTCTTCAAATATTTTCTCAGTCCCTTTCTTTTTCTCTTCTTCTTCTGGGACCCCTATATTTCGAATGTTGGTACATTTAATGTTGTCCCAGAGGTCTCTGAGACTGTTCTCAATTCTTTTCATTCTTTTTTCTTTATTCTGCTCCTCAGCAGTTATTTCCACTATTTTGTCTTCCAGCTCACTTATTCGTTCTTCTGCCTCAGTTATTCTGTTATTGATTCCTTCTAGTGTATTTTTCATTTCAGTTATTGTGTTGTTCATCTCTATTTGTTTGTTCTTTAGTTCTTCTAGATCTTTGGTAAACAGTTCTTGTATTTTATCAATCCGTGCTTCCATTCTATTTCTGAGATTCTGTATCATCTTTACTATCTTTACTCTGAATTCTTTTTCAGGTAGATTGCCTATTTCCTCTTCACTTATTTGGTCTTGTAGGTTTTTACCCTGCTCCTTCATCTGTGACATACTTTTTGGCTCTCTCATTTTTTTTTTTTTTTTTTAAAGAGTGGGATTTTGTTCCTATCTTACTGGTTGTTTGTCCTGAGGCGTCCAAGACTGGAGTTTTTAGGCTATTGGGTAAAGGTATTATTGGCCATTTAAGAATGAAATATATGATTAATATGTGGTATAATAAAAGATAAATGTCAGGTTGGTTGTATTTCTTGGCCCGAATCCATATGACAAACTTAAACAAAGATAAATGTTATTATCTAGGATTTGGATTTTAACACATAGTATAATACATGTGTGGCAACATAGATTTTTTTTTGGAGTATAATTGCTTTAGAATGTTGTGTTAATTTCTGCTGTACAATGAAGTGAATCAGCTGTATGTGTACATATATCCCCTCCCTCTTGGACTTCTGTCCCATCCCACCCCCATTCCACCCACAACATAGATCCAATTGGATAAAGGTTCATATGAAAAAAGGCATTATTATAAAAGAAAAGTAACTTTTCAGGCCACTTCACTAAAATATATTAGGGTGTTCAGTTAAGGTAGATAGTACGTCCACATTGCAGTATTAGATTATTTTTAACTACTTAAAAGGGACAATTGGCAACTTAAAATGTATCTGGAGAGGTAAGAGATCTGTAAACCACATATGTGAGAAACATGTGAAGTGCTAGGCCTAAATAGCTTCCCCTCTCAAGTGCTATAATAGCACCTAGCGCATTTTATCATAATTTACAAAACTGTTTACTTCTCTGTAACCACATTAATCCATAAACTGTGTAACACACCATGTCTCTTATTCACCGTAGTAGCCCCAGTTTCTACCACACGTTAATTCTACAATAATATTCTTCTTAAATGGGTGAATATTTTTTTGGGGGGGGGGAATCTAAAGGATAATATGTCTCGTGCATTCAAAGTAGGAATAGATAAAGCACATAAAACTAAAGTTAATATGGAAAACTTAGAAAGAATTAGAACTGATCGAATGAATGTTTCAATGACATGAATTTCTACTCAGTTTAAGGGAAGATGTTATAACCATTAGACAAACCCAAATGTTGGAAAGGTTGCTTCCAAAAGTAAAGCTGACTCATCAACAACAATATTTAACCAGATACTGGATAAGATTGATCAGCATTGTTCTGGAAAGAGATTTCTGCCCTGGGGTTGAAGTTTGAATTAAATAACTGCTAAAAGTCTCAAAGCCTGTCTCTAATTGTCATGTGGTTCAATTTGTAAAACAACAGTAGATAGAATTAAGCATTATCCAAAAGCAATGATTACAGATTTTCTCCATCAAAGATGAGTCACTGTATTGACTGGCCCAAGGCGACAAAAGATGCCTTCTAGGAAAGGTCATTTCCTGATCCACTTGGTTTCCATACTAGGTAGAAGACAGGGAGCTGCCTCCAACAAATCCTGGCTTACCTTGTGCTCACCAGCTTCATATTCTGCTTCTAAGGAATATCACACTTGCCTTTCCAGATCCCTTTCCTGTTCTGCACTAGCATCATATCTCATTCTCTTTTATAGGATCATTAAAATGAATAAACAGAGTAATTACATTGCCATCAAGTAAGGCTAATCTCCTTGCATATATCCTAAATGTCTTAACTGTTTTGAAAACCAGCTGGTCTGTGTCTCAAATGCTGACAACAAAGGTAATGGCTTTTATACCTAGACAGGCTAGTGGTTTTCTTCTATGGGTTTTTAGATTTGCCACAGGGAAAAAAATGTAATAACTTCTTTCACAATGATAATAGCCTAATGTACATCAATTATTGTGAGACAGCTGAAGTAACTGTGTAGTTCAGGACTGTGTGTTATCTCTCAGGGCCAGAGCAGGATTGCCATTTTTGGTGAGAAACAACTAGCTATCCACTTACAGCCACCTGATTCAGATAATATAGAAATTCATTTGCTTGTCAGAATTTTTTTGGCTGTGAATTCTAGGAAATGTGCTCTGTGTTACTGCTGTGATGCTCAATTTGGGGTCCTTGTTTTTTTGTTTTGTTTTTGTTTTGTTTTGTTTGTTCTCTTTTCAGTTCTTTTTTCTCACCCTTTTACTTAACCTATAACCTCCAAGGGAGGGAAATCCTTGGGTTTTCCCACCTGGACTGGACATTGAAACATCTTTTGTTCCTTATGTGAGAACAAGATGGAAATCATTCAAAGGGGAATTATGTGAATTCAGCTGCTTCATACTTATTTGTGACATAACTGATGCCCTGTGGATTCTGGCTCTGGGGTTCTCCAGAAGCCTCCCACCTCTATTATGGAAAGGCCTACATAGCCATGACAACACCCATGAATATACTCAAGGGCAGATTTCTACTTGGCATTAGGAAAGTCTGCTTTCTCTCTGTAGGGTGAAAGCTGCATTCAGTAAATTGCTAAGTTACAATACCTAAAGTAAAGAAAAAATTACCAAGCTTATGGGTGAGAGTCGAGGGTATTGTAAGATATGGTTATTTCTATAGTTTAGTTTAGATTGAGAGTGTATTTTCCAACCAGACGGGCTGGGCTTGAATCCTTGTTCCAGTTCTTGTTAGCTGTGTGACTTTAGGCAATTAAATAAATTCCCTCTGAAACAGTAATAAATAGGACTAGCATCAAAGGATTGATATGAGAATTAAATGTGATAGTGTCTATAGAGGATCTACAGCAATGCCTACTTCATCATGTTCAATAAATTATAACACATTTTTATTGTTACTACTATGACTACTACTATTATTGTAGTGCAAAATTATTTAACTCCTCACTGATAAGTGAGATAAACAGCATTATAAAGAGATGGAGATGCAGGAAATGAGCTATCAAACTCATCCATAGTAAGCCCTCAGTTAGATTTAAACTGAGTCTTATAAGCAGATTTACTCTTAATCAGCTGGCAACCCAGCACACGCACAGCTGTTTGGACACTTAAATGACAATTTTAGCCAGGACAACATGAGAAGAGAGGAAGGTTTATCTTTTTCCTCATTGTTATAGTTGGTTTTATTTGTTTTAAATCCCTTGTCATAGCTCCAGGGCTTCTCGAGTGCAGAGCCAGCTGGGAAGAAAAGCTCTCATAAGTACTCATTTATCCACTCCCACTGCATAACATCCTCAATATGCTGGAGGATACAGGGAAAGTAAAATTACAGGTTACATTTGGCCAAATATTTCTGTCATTTCACATGTTCATTTTGGCTTTTCTTGCCATCAATCTGATGTATCTAAAAATATGGCTAAATTGTCCCTGAACAAGGCCACTCAGTTGGAGCTGTCTTAGTTAGATTTTGGAGCCTACCCAGATTTCAAAAGTTCATCTAGTTTCCATTTTCAGGAATGGATTTTTCAGTGTCATTCATATTGAAATGTGTCTGAAAAATGGATGAATTAGGGAGTTGGGGTAAGTGGCATTTCCTCTGGGGAGCATTCCTTTTGCAGGAACACAGTCAGTCTGGAAAGAATTCTACTTGTCTGACTATATGATAATAACCTGTTTGGAACCTTAACCAAAAATTGCCTTTATGTGTTTGTGCTCTTTCTGATGTATATATCAGAGATCAGTTTTTGAAATTGGGAAAAATAAAACTAAACAAAAGGTATATAATGCTTTTATTAAGCTTTAAAACCAACTGACCCATATTTTCATGGAGAAAAATGGATAAAATAATACAGAACTGGGAGTTAAGGGAACTACATCAATTAATAATGTTATACAGCAGACAAATATAATGATAGTTGAAAGCAGCAGGTCTCTTAAAATTAACAAATGCATTAGAGAAGGTTGTTACCATTGAAAACATAGAGGGTGGTAGCAAGAGATGAGAGGGAAGTGAGAAGATTTTCATTGGGGTTAGACATACAAGTTCAAAAACAAAGTGATTTGTTGATATAAGAAAAATAATATTCATTTCAATTTACAAACTGAAAACTACTAAAAGGATATAATTGTGGAGATGTATGTATAGTTGACCCTCTGTATCTACAAGTTTCTATCTGATATAATGGAATACTATAGAATGGGTGGCTTATAAACAACAGAAATTTATTTCTCACAGTTCTGGAGACTGGGGAGTCTAAAATCAAGGCACTGGAAGATCTGGTGTTTAGTGAGGGCCTGCCTCCTGTTTCATAGATGACCCTCTTTCCTCTGTGTCCTTACATGGTGGAAGGAACAGGAGAGCTCTCTGAGGTCTCTTTCATAAGGGCACTAATCCCATCAGTGAGGACTCCACCTTCATGACCTAATCACCTGCCAAAGGCCTCACTTCTAAATACCATTACATAGGGAATTAGGTTTAAACATATGAATTTTGGAGGGACACAAACTTTCAGTTTATGTTAATCTGGTGGTCTTAATTTCTTTTTTTTTTAATTAGTTTCTGCTTTATAACAAAGTGAATCAGTCATACATATACATCTGTTCCCACATCCCTTCCCTCATGCATCTCCCTCCCTCCCACCCTCCCCATCCCACCCCTCCAGGCGGTCACAAAGCACCGAGCTGATCTCCCTGTGCTCTGCGGCTGCTTCCCACTATCTATCTACCTTACGTTTGGTAGTGTATATATGTCCATGCCTCTCTTTCACTTTGTCACAGCTTACCCTTCCCCCTCCCCATATCCTCAAGTCCATTCTCAAGTAGGTCTGTGTCTTTATTCCCATTTTACCCCTAGGTCCTTCATGACATTTTTTTTTTAATTCCGTATATATGTGTTAGCATACGGTATTTGTCTTTCTCTTTCTGACTTACTTCACTCTGTATGACAGACTCTAGGTCTATCCACCTCATTACAAATAGCTCAGTTTCGTTTCTTTTTATGGCTGAGTAATATTCCATTGTATATATGTGCCACATCTTCTTTATCCATTCATCCGATGATGGACACTTAGGTTGTTTCCAGCTCCGGGCTATTGTGAATAGAGCTGCAATGAACATTTTGGTACATGTCTCTTTTTGAATTATGGTTTTCTCAGGGTATATGCCTAGTAGTGGGATTGCTGGGTCATATGGTAGTTCTATTTTTAGTTTTTTAAGGAACCTCCATACTGTTCTCCATAGTGGCTGTACCAATTCACATTCCCACCAGCAGTGCAAGAGTGTTCCCTTTTCTCCACACCCTCTCCAGCATTTATTGTTTCTAGATTTCTTGATGATGGCCATTCTGACTGGTGTGAGATGATATCTCATTGTAGTTTTGATTTGCATTTCTCTAATGATTAATGATGTTGAGCATTCTTTCATGTGTTTGTTGGCAGTCTGTATATCTTCTTTGGAGAAATGCCTATTTAAGTCTTCTGCCCATTTTTGGATTGGGTTGTTTGTTTTTTTTGTTATTGAGCTGCATGAGCTGTTTATAAATTTTGGAGATTAATCCTTTGTCAGTTGCTTCATTTGCAAATATTTTCTCCCATTCTGAGGGTTGTCTTTTGGTCTTGTTTATGGTTTCCTTTGCTGTACAAAAGCTTTGAAGTTTCATTAGGTCCCATTTGTTTATCTTTGTTTTTATTTCCATTTCTCTAGGAGGTGGGTCCAAGAGGATCTTGCTGTGATTTATGTCATAGAGTGTTCTACCTATGTTTTCCTCTAAGAGTTTGATAGTTTCTAGCCTTACATTTAAGTCTTTAATCCATTTTGAGCTTATTTTTGTGTATGGTGTTAGGGAATGATCTAATCTCAAACTTTTACATGTCCCTGTCCAGTTTTCCCAGCACCACTTATTGAAGAGACTGTCCTTTCTCCACTGTACATTCCTGCCTCCTTTATCAAAGATAAGTTGGCCATATGTGTATGGGTTTATCTCTGGGCTTTCTATCCTGATCCACTGATCTATCTTTCTGTTTTTATGCCAGTACCACACTGTCTTAATTACTGTAGCTTTGTAGTATAGTCTGAAGTCAGGGAGCCTGATTCCTCCAGCTCCGTTTTTCGGTCTCAAGATTGCTTTGGCTATTCGGGGTCTTTTGTTTTTCCAAACAAATTTTGAAATTTTTTGTTCTAGTTCTGTGAAAAATGCCAGTGGTAGTTTGATAGGGATTGCATTGAATCTGTAGATTGCTTTGGGTAGTAGAGTCATTTTCACAATATTGATTCTTCCAATCCAGGAGCATGGTATATCTCTCCATCTATTTGTATCATCTTTAATTTCTTTCATCTGTGTCTTATAATTTTCTGCATACAGGTCTTTTGTCTCCTTAGGTAGGTTTATTCCTAGATATTTTATTCTTTTTGTTGCAATGGTAAATGGGAGTGTTTTCTTGATTTCATTTTCAGATTTTTCATCATTAGTGTACAGGAATGCCAGAGATTTCTGTACATTAATTTTGTATCCTGCTACTTTACCAAATTCATTGATTAGCTCTAGTAGTTTTTCGGTAGCATCTTTAGGATTCTCTATGTATAGTATCATGTCATCTGCAAACAGTGACAGCTTTACTTCTTCTTTTCCAATTTGGATTCCTTTTATTTCCTTTTCTTCTCTGATTGCTGTTGCTAAAACTTCCAAAACTATGTTGAATAAGAGTGGTGAGAGTGGGCAGCCTTGTCTTGTTCCTGATCTTAGTGGAAATGGTTTCAGTTTTTCACCATTGAGGACAATGTTGGCTGTGGGTTTGTCATATATGGCCTTTATTATGTTGAGGAAGGTTCCCTCTCTGCCTACTTTCTGCAGGGTTTTTATCATAAATGGGTGTTGAATTTTGTCGAAAGCTTTCTCTGCATCTATTGAGATGATCATATGGTTTTTCTCCTTCAACTTGTTAATATGGTGTATCACATTGATTGATTTGCGTATATTGAAGAATCCTTGCATTCCTGGAATAAACCCCACTTGATCATGGTGTATGATCCTTTTAATGTGCTGTTGGATTCTGTTTGCTAGTATTTTGTTGAGGATTTTTGCATCTATGTTCATCAGTGATATTGGCCTGTAGTTTTCTTTCTTTGTGACATCCTTGCCTGGTTTTGGTATCAAGGTGATGGTGGCCTCGTAGAATGAGTTTGGGAGTGTTCCTTCCTCTGATATTGTTTGGAAGAGTTTGAGAAGGATGGGTGTTAGCTCTTCTCTAAATGTTTGATAGAATTCGCCTGTGAAGCCATCTGGTCCTGGGCTTTTGTTTGATGGAGGATTTTTAATCACAGTTTCAATTTCAGTGCTTGTGATTGGTCTATTCATATTTTCTATTTCTTCCTGAGTCAGTCTTGGCAGGTTGTGCATTTCTAAGAATTTGTCCATCTCTTCCAGGTTGTCCATTTTATGGGCATAGAGTTGCTTATAGTAATCTCTCATGATCTTTTGTATTTCTGCAGTGTCAGTTGTTACTTCTCCTTTTTCATTTCTAATTCTATTGATTTGAGTCTTCTCCCTTCTTTTCTTGATGAGTCTGGCTAATGGTTTGTCAATTTTGTTTATCTTCTCAAAGAACCAGCTTTTAGTTTGGTTGATCTTTGCTATTGTTTCCTTCATTTCTTTTTCATTTATTTCTGATCTGATCTTTATGATTTCTTTCCTTCTGCTAACTTTGGGGGTTTTTTGTTCTTCTTTCTCTAATTGCTTTAGGTGCAGGGTCAGGTTGTTTACTCGAAATGTTTCCTGTTTCTTAAGGTGGGATTGTATTGCTATAAACTTCCCCCTTAGAACTGCTCTTGCTGTGTCCCATAGGTTTTGGGTCGTCGTGTCTCCATTGTCATTTGTTTCTAGGTATTTTTAAATTTCCTCTTTGATTTCTTCAGTGATCACTTCGTTATTGAGTAGTGTACTGTTTAGCCTTCATGTGTTTGTATTTTTTACAGATCTTTTCTTGTAATTGATGTCTAGTCTCATAGCATTGTGGTCGGAAAAGATACCTGATACAATTTCAGTTTTCTTAAATTTACCAAGGCTTGATTTGTGACCCAAGATATGATCTATCCTGGAGAATGTTCCATGAGCACTTGAGAAAAATGTGTATTCTGTTGTTTTTGGATGGAATGTCCTATAAATATCAACTAAGTCCATCTTGTTTAATGTATCATTTAAAGCTTGTGTTTCCTTATTTATTTTCATTTTGGATGCTCTGTCCATTGGTGAAAGTGGGGTGTTAAAGTCCCCTACTATAATTGTGTTACTGTCGATTTCCCCTTTTATGGCTGTTAGTATTTGCCTTATGTATTGAGGTGCTCCTATGTTGAGTGCATAAATATTTACAATTGTTATATCTTCTTCTTGGATCGATCCCTTTATCCTGCACTGCCTATTCTCCCATGTCTGAAAAGTGTTGCTTAGTATGTTTTGTCTTGCTTTATACTTATTTATGGTAGAAAGACTAGTCTGGTGTAAGTTATTATGTCATGGCCACAGTCAGAAGAGTTTTGGTTATTTTTGGATATATTACTTCAAGTATTGAGTCTAATGAGCCCAGTAGTTAGACTGAGTCAAAAATCTACTCTAGTTAGAACAGTTTATTTTGATAGTTACTAACAATGACTAGCACTCAGTATATATTTAGGTAAGCATGTATACATCCATACAAAGAGCTTAGCAATGGGAAGTCACACTAAAACACATAAATCTAGGAACACAGTATCTTTTCCCTTTTCACATGGATATTTGATTGTTCTTTATTCATCTTAAAATATCCACCAATAAACTGTGCCAATAAGGCAGTTTTAATAAAAATGTTTTCTTTTAATTAAAGAAGTGATGAAGTTATTTTCCATTGGTCTTTACAATAAATGAGAATGTGATCATATCTAGGCAATATTGGAATACCAGTATTTTCACTACCTATTTTAGAATTCAGAGATAATAGAAAATAAGAACCTTAAAAATCTTTGAGGTATATAAGTCATAGCAATATAATTTTAATTGAGTCACAATTATAAGATTGCACTATCAAATATAACTTAGTCTCATCATGGACAATTTCTGTCTTTGAGGTGAACCTCCATTTGTTTTTGCTATTTACAAAAATTAATAAACATAAACAGTGCTTTCAGGATTCTTTCATCAAATTAGGCTTTACTGTGTGTCTATTTTTGCATACCCATACATCTGTCCTACAAATCAAGGCTTCTTATTCTAATCAGAATAGTGTGAGTTATCATTTTAAGACACATACTAAATAAGAAAGTAATTAACTAATTTCCCAATGTAGACACAGATTTATGATGTCCTTCATAGCTGTGTAGCCAAAGATGTTTATAATTGAAGAGATGAATGTGTCATATTTTGTTAGAAAACCGAACATAATTTTTTTGCAGTTTACATGAAGTAGTGACCTATGGTCATTTTATTATTTTAACTAATAAACTGCACCACTTAATTATAAAATGGACTGACTTTGCTTTGTGGGTAGAAGGTGGCAAGAATAATTCATGTGATACTCATATTCTTCAATAACCTGTTAGTGGAAACTAAGGAAAAAGTGACTCATTATAAGTATTACTTTGGAAATTATGGAGAGTTGGATATTAAAGAAACCTCGAGAAATTATTTGTTCTAGTCTTCTTCACTGTTAGGCTACTAAAAGGCAAAACATTCAAGATGAATTTTTGTTGATAATTTTCTAAATGTTTTAAAGAATCTGGAACACCAGTCCTGATAACCTGCTATTGCTTTATTTTAACCCATGTCTCGTTTGGAGTATTTATCTTGTTTGAACACTGATATTTGGTATTCCTTTAATTATGGTTCTTCATTAAAGGTAGTGGTGAGGCTGGGGCTGTGAACCTTTTCCTCTCTTCTAACTTAAGTAAAACTTGGAACTTACAATTATTTAAACATGTATTGCATCATACAAGCAATGCCTGATGAGAGGCATAGTTTCCTTCAATATCCAGAGCAGTTACAGCCTCAGCCTTTCTTCCTTCATCTGTAGACAGATTTCTCTTTCCTTTGTGACCCTTCCTTCTGTCATCAGAGCCCTATTATCACAATGCTCTGTCCCTCTAGTATAGTCCCCCTTTTCATTATGGAGCCACCTGGAAGTCTTATCCCTACTACAACCTCATTCCCCACACTCATGCTGTTAGACCCAAAGCCAGAGAAACAGATATGCACATTAAGAGACCCTATAAGCTCTAACTAGCAGATAGTATAAATGCAAACTCACATACAATATACTCAAATAAAATGTTCTTTTAATTCAAGAGGTTTTTCTGTGTGTTCACGATATGTTCAAAAGTAAAGCTGCAAACGAGGCAGAAATAATTTCAAATTTATTCTTTACTGAGAAGATTCCCTACCTTTGTAAAAATGAAAATAACAACCATAGTGAAAAACATATGGATCAGCAAATGCTCTGGTCTAAATATTTCTCTGGTGTTCATGCCACAAAATGCCTCCCTGTTCTGGCATTCAATTTTTCCTGTAATAGCACACAGCGAAGCAATGCCAGCTTGAAGTGCCACATAAGGTATCCCTCCTAGGGTCTGGTAAGAATGGGACAATGCCAGCTCACTGGGCACCACATAGAATTATGTTAGTGCTAATATCTTGATGTACAACTCTGGGGAAATCAGAAAGCCAAGGTTTTGGGCTGTACAAATATGTCTTTCCGGGACTCTTTTTGACTAGTGAGGAGTATTTCAAGTACAGGAAAGTGTTGTAGACAGTCCAATACCTAGGATAGCAGATTATTTTCTACGAAGTTTAATAATTCAAAAGACAAAATGAAGTTCTGGAACCAAAGGTTGAAATGAACCAAAGATCTCTAATAAAGGCAAGTTATATTATTTAGAAGAATATATGTGGAGGTCCTAAATATTTTACAGGTTGAAATAAAATTCAAGGCTATGCCAATTCCCACCCCCACCCCTATTTCAAATATAATTGCTGAAGTCCTCTAAATATTACTAAAAAATAATGGAGCTACAGGATATGACATTTGAAAGAAATCCCACCACCTCTGTGAAGGATCCTCTCATGTCTCAGTCCCCCTGCTGCGTCTGCTTCCTTCACAATTGGCACTTAGACTCTCTGGTCTCAGCAGCATCAGGCTGCCACTCTCATGGATGCAGGGCTTTAACAATATCTGCTTCATAGGTTATCCCTCAGGGAGAAAGGGGAGTTGCTAAGAGAGTGGAAGGAGGTAGGGAATGAGATAAGAAGCACCTTCCATTCTGCTGAGACCCCATCAGTCAGCCTCAGAACACATTGTTAAGACCTGCTGTGCTGACATTGTTAAGACCTGCTGAGCTGACAGAGGCCATGATTTCCAATGAGATGCAAAACAGAGGTTCTGACTTAACATGCCTGAAACAGATTCTTAGCACTTTTTGACAGAGAAATGATCCTGGTTATCTTGGCAAGAATCCAGTGTGGTAATTGTATTTCTGTTCACCTATCCTCTCCCCAGAATTTTTACTATTAATGGGAATTCTTCTAATACATTATGAAGTGATACGTTTAGCCACCACATTCCAAGCAGAGTATGTCTCCAAGATAGGAAGAGGAAAATAATAATAATCAAATGGTTTTTTTCTCCATGTACTCATCTTTTGATATTTGTAATGTACTTTGTGTAAAATTCTTATAAGAAAATTCTATCATAACTAAGAAGGAAGGGTATCCTACTTACTAAGAAAAAATTAAATAATAATATGAAAAGGTATTTATGAAAGTCAAGTGGGTAATCAGTAAAGAACCAAGAAAAACAAGGTCATTCCAGAGGACTGAAAAAAATGTGAGAGTGCTTTTGGTTATTTGGGGGAATTGCATTATTTATATAAATGAACTTTTTTAAAAAAACTTTATTGGAGTATAATTGCTTTACATTGTTGTGTTAGTTGCTGCTGTATAACAAAGTGAATCAACTATACATATACATATATCCCCATATGTCCTCCCTCTTGCGTCTTCCTCTCAAGCTCCCTATCCCACCCTTCCAAGGGCTGACAAAGCACCAAGCTGATCTCCCTGTGCTATGCGGCTGCTTCCCACTAACTACCTATTTTACATTTGGTAGTGTATATATGTCCATGCCACTATCTCACTGCGTCCTGCTTACCCTTCCCCCTCCCCGTGTCCTGAAGTCCAATCTCTACATCTGTGTCTTTATTCCTGTCCTACCGCTATGTTCTTCAGAACCATTTTGTTTTTTTAGATTCCATATATATGTGTTAGCACACAATATTAGTTTCTCTATTTCTGACTTACTTCACTCTGCATGACAGACTCTAGGTCCATCCACCTCACTACAAATAACTCAATTTCGTTTCTTTTTATGGCTTAGTAATATTCCATTGTATATATGTGCCACATCTTCTTTATCCATTCATCTGTCAATGGACACTTAGGTTGCTTCCGTGTCCTGGCTATTGTAAACAGAGCTGCAATGAGCATTGTGATACATGTCTCTTTTGGAATTATGGTTTTCTCAGGGTATATGCCCAGTAGTAGGATTGCTGGGTCATATGGTAGTTCTATTTTTAGTTTTTTAAGGAACTTCCATACTGTTCTCTATAGTGGCTGTATAAATTTAAATTCCCACCAACAGTGCAAGAGGGTTCCCTTTTCTCCAACCCTCTCCAGCATTTATTGTTTGTAGATTTTTTGATGATGGCCATTCTGACCAGTGTGAGGAGATACAACATTCTAGTTTTGATTTGCATTTCTCTAATGATTAATGATGTTGAGTATCCTTTCATGTGTTTGTTGGCAATCTGTATTTTTTTTTTTTTTTGGAGAAATGTCTATTTAGGTCTTCTGCCCATTTTTAGATTGGGTTGTTTGTTTTTTTGATATTGAGCTGCATGAGCTGCTTGTAAATTTTGGAAATTAATGCTCTGTCAGTTGCTTCATTTGCAAATATTTTCTCCCATTCTGAGGGTTGTCTTTTCCTCTTGTTTATGGTTTCTTTGCTGTGCAAAAGCTTTTAAGTTTCTTTAGGACTCATTTGTTTATTTTCGTTTTTATTTCCATTTCTCTAGGAGGTGGGTCAAAAAGGATCTTGCTGTGATTTATGTGATAGAGTGTTCTGCCTATGTTTTCCTCTAAGAGTTTTTATAGTGTCTGGCTTTAAATTTAGATCTTTAATCCATTTTGAGTTTATTTTTGTGTATGGTGTTAGGGAGTGTTCTAATTTCATTCTTTTACATGTGGTTGTCCATTTTCTCAGCACAGCTTATTGAAGAGGCTATCTTTTCTCCATTGTATATTCTTGCCTCTTTTATTAAAAATAAGGTGACCATATGTGCATGGGTTTATCTCTGGGCTTTCTATCCTGTTCCATTGATCTATATTTCTGTTTTTGTACCAGTACCATACTGTCTTGATTACTGTAGCTTTGCAGTATAGTGTGAAGTCAGGGAGCCTGATTCCTCCAGCTCCGTTTTTCTTTCTCAAGATTGCTTTGGGGCTTCCCTGGTGGCGCAGTGGTTGAGAGTCCACCTGCCGATGCAGGGGATGCGGGTTCGTGCCCCGGTCAGGGAAGATCCCACATGCCGCCGAGCGGCTGGGCCCGTGAGCCATGGCCGCTGAGCCTGCGCGTCCGGAGCCTGTGCTCTGCAATGGGAGGGGCCACAGCAGTGAGAGGCCCGCGTACCGCAAAAGAAAAAAAAAAAAAAAGATTGCTTTGGCTATTCAGGGTCTTTTGTGTTTCCATACAAATTGTGAAATTTTTTCTTTTAGTCCTGTGAAAAATGCCAGTGGTAGTTTGATAGAGATTGCATTTAATCTGTAGATTGCTTTAGGTAGTATAGTCATTTTCACAGTGTTGAGTCTTCCAGTCCAAGAACATGGTATACCTCTCCATCTGCCATCTGTTTGTATCATCTTTAATTTCTTTCATCAGTGTCTTATAGTTTTCTGTATACAGGTCTTTTGTCTCCTTATGTAGGTTTATTCCTAGGTATTTTATTCTTTTTGCTGCAATGGTAAATGGAAGTGTTTCTTTAATTTCTCTTTCAGATTTTTCATCATTAGTGTATAGGAATGCAAGAGATTTCTGTGCATTAATTTCGTATCCTGTTTCTTACCAAATTCATTGATTAGCTCTAGTAGTTTTCTGGTAGCATCTTTAGGATTCTCTATGTATAGTATCATGTCATCTGTAGACAGTGATAGTTTTACTTCTTTTCTGATTTGGATTCCTTTTACTTCTTTTTCTTCTCTGATTGCTGTGGCTAAAACTTCCAAAACTATGTTGAATAATAGTCGTGAGAGTGGGCAACCTTGTCTTGTTCCTGATCTTAGTGGAAATGGTTTCAGTTTTTCACCAATGATAACGATGTTGGCTGCGAGTTTGTCATATTTGTCCTTTATTATGTTGAGGTCAGTTCCTTCAATGCCGACTTTCTGGTGAGTTTTTTTAATCATAAATGGGTGTTAAATTTTTTTCAAAGCTTTTTCTGCTTCTATTGAGATCATCCTATGGTTTTTATCCTTCAGTTTGTTAATATGGTTTATCACATTGATTGATTTGTGTATATTGAAAAATCCTTGCATTCCTGGGATAAACCCCACTTGATCATGGTGTATGATCCTTTTAATGTGCTGTTGGATTGTTTGCTAGTATTTTGTTGAGGATTTTTGCATCTATGTTCATCAGTGATATTGCCCTGTAGTTTTGGGGTTTTTTTGTGACATTTTTGTTTGGTTTTGTCATCAGGTGATGGTGGCCTGGTAGAATGAGTTTGGGAGTGTTCCTCCCTCTTATATTCTGGGAGAGTTTGAGAAGGATAGGTGTTGCTCTTCTTTAAATGTTTGATAGAATTCACCTGTGAAGCCATCTGGTCCTGGGCGTGTGTTTGCTGGAAGATTTTTAATCACAGTTTTGATTTCAGTGCTTCTGATTGTTCTGTTTATATTTTCCATTTCTTCCTGGTTCAGTCTCGGAAGGTTGTGCTTTTCTAAGAAATTGTCCATTTCTTCCAAGTTGTTCATTTTATTGGTATATTGTTGCTGTAATAATCTCTCATATTTTTTTTTTGTTTTTCTGCAGTGTCAGTTGTTACTTCTCCATTTTCATTTCTAAATCTGTTGAATTGAGCCTTCTCCATTTTTTTCTTGATGAGCCTGGCCAATGGTCTATGAATTTTGTTTATCTTCTCAAAGAACCAGCTTTTAGTTTTATTAATCTTTGCTATCGTTTCCTTCATTTCTTTTTCATTTATTTCTGATCTGATCTTTATAATTTCTTTCCTTCTGATAACTTTGGGGTTTTTTGTTCTTTCTCTAATTACTTTAGTTATAAGGTTAGGTTGTTTGTTTGAGATGTTTCTTGTTTCTTGAGATAGGTTTATATTGCTATAAAGTTCCCTCTGAGAAATGCTTTTGCTGCATCCCATAGGTCCCATAGGTTTTGGGCTGTCTTATATTCATTGTCATTTGTTTCTAGGTATTTTTTGATTTCTTCTTTGATTTCTTCAGTGATCTCTTGGCTACTTAGTAGTGTATTGTTTAATTTCCATTTGTTTGTATTTTTACAGTTTTTTTCCTGTAATTGATATCTAGTCTCAGAGCGTTATGGTCAGAAAAGATACTTGATACGATTTCCGTTTTCTTAAATATACCAAGTCTTGTTTTGTGACGCAAGATATGATCTATCCTGGAGAATGTTCCATGAGCACTTGAGGAGAAAGTGTAATTCTCTTGTTTTTGGATGGAACGTCCTATAAATATCAATTAAGTCCATCTTGTTTAATGTATCATTTAAAGCATGTGTTTCCTTATTTATTTTCATTTTGGATGATCTGTCCATTGGTGAAAGTGGGGTGTTAAAGTCCCCTACTATGATCGTGTTACTGTCAATTTCCCCTTTTATGGCTGTTAGTATTTGCCTTATGTATTGAGGTGCTCCTATGTTGGGTGCATAAATATTTACAATTGTTATATCTTCTTCTTGGATTAATCCCTTGATCATTATGTAGTGTCCCTCTTTGTCTCTTGTAATAGTCTTTATTTTAAAGTCTATTTTGTTTGATATGAGAATTGCTTCTCAAGCTTTCTTTTGATTCCCATATATTTTTCCGTTCCCTCACTTTCAGTCTGTATGTGTCCCTAGTTCTGAAGTGGGTCTCTTTTAGACAGCATATATACAGGTCTTGTTTTTGTATCCATTCATCCAGTCTATGTCTTTTGGTCGGAGCTTTTAACCCATTTACATTTAGGGTATTTATCAATATGTATATTCCTATTACCATTTTCGTAAGTGTTTTAGGTTTGTTATTGTAGGTCTTTTCCTTCTGTTGTATTTCCTGCTTAGAGAAGTCCTTCAACGATTGTTGTAAAGCTGGTTTGGTGGTGCTGAATTCTCTAGCTTTTGTCTGTAAAGGTTTTAATT
This sequence comes from Mesoplodon mirus, assembly GCF_964341445.2. Taxonomy (NCBI): domain Eukaryota; kingdom Metazoa; phylum Chordata; class Mammalia; order Artiodactyla; family Ziphiidae; genus Mesoplodon; species Mesoplodon mirus. The sequence continues at coordinate 52,547,862 of NC_138990.1, read as the reverse complement.
TCTCTGTCAAATCTGAATGAGATCCTTGCTGTGTAGAGTAATCTTGCTTGTAGGTTTTTTCCCTTTCATCACTATAAGTATATCCTGCCACTCCCTTCTGGCTTGCAGAGTTTCTGCTGAAAGATCAGATACTAACCTTATGAGGAGCCCCTTGTATGTTATTTGTTGCTTTTCCCTTGTTGTTTTTAATATTTTTTCTTTGTATTTAATTTTTGATAGTTTGATTAATATATATCTTGGCATGTCTCTCCTTGGATTTATCCTGTATGGGACTGTCTGCACTTCCTAGACTTGATTGACTATTTCCTTTCCCAGATAGGGAAGTTTTCAACTATAACCTCTTCAATATTTTCTCAGTCCCTTTCTTTTTCTCCTCTTCTTCTGGGATCCCTATAATTCGAATGTTGGTGTGTTAAATGTTTTCCCAGAGGTCTCTGAGACTGACTTCAAGTCTTTTCATTCTTTTTTCTTTATTTTTCTCTGCAGCAGTTATTTCCACTATTTTATCTTCCAGGTCACTTATCCATTCTTCTGCCTCAGTTATTCTGCTCTTGATTCCTTCTAGAGAATTTTAAATTTCATTTATCGTGTTGTTCATCATTGCTTGTTTTCTTTTGTCCTTCTAGGTCCTTTTCAAATGTTTCTTGAATTTTCTGCATTCTATATCCAAGATTTTGGACCATCTTTACTATCATTATTCTGAATTCTTTTTCAGGTAGACTGCCTAGTTCCTCTTCATTTGTTTGGTGTGGTGTATTTTTACTTTGCTCCTTCATCTGCTGTGTGTTTCTCTCTCTTCACATTTTGCTTAACATACTGTGTTTGCGTCTCCTTTTTGCAGGCTGCTGGTTCATATTCCCATTGTTTTTGGTGTCTGCCTGCAGCGGCTAAGGTTTGTTTAGTGGGTTGTGTAGGCTTCCTGGTGGAGGGGACTGGTGCCTGTTTTCTGCTGGATGAAGCTGGATCTTGTTTTTCTCGTGGGCTGGCCTGTGTCCAGTGGTGTGTTTTGGGGTGTCTGTGAACTTAGTATGATTTTAGACATCCTCTCTGTTAATGGGTCAGGTTGTTTTCCTGTCTTGCTAGTTGTTTGGCACTGTTGCTTGCTGTTCATTGAGTGGAACAGGGTCTTAGCATTGAGACAGAGATCTCTGGGAGAGCTCTCGCTGATTGATATTACGTGGGGCCAGGTGTTCTCTGGTGGTCCAGTGTCCTTAACTTGGCTCTCCCACTTTAGAAGCTCAGGCCTGACACCCGGCCAGAGCACCAAGACCCTGTCAGCCACATGGCTCAGAAGAAAAGGGAGGAAAAAAAGAAAGAAAGAAAAAATAAGTAAATAAAATAAAGTTAATAAAATAAAAAATTTTTTTAATTATTAAAAATAAAAAATAATTAAAGAAAAAGAAAACAGAGCAACAAAACCAATAAACAGATCCACCAATGATAACAAGTGCTAAAAACTAAACTAAGATAAACATATAAATCAGAAACTAGTCAGTCACATACAGCACACCCCAAGTCTACAGTTGCTCCCAAAGTCTGCTGCCTCAATTTTGGGATGATTCATTGTCTATTGAGGTTTTCCACAGAAGCAGGGTACATCAAGTTCATTTTGGAGATTTAATCTGCTGCTTCTGAGACTGCATGGAGAAATTTCCCTTTCTCTTCTTTGTTTGCACAGCTCCTGGGGTTCAGCTTTGGACTTGGCCCCACCTCAGTGTGTAGGTCACCTGAGGGTGTCTGTTCTGTGCCCAGACAGGACGGAGTTAAAGAGCGGCTGATTAGGGGGCTCTGGCTCACTCAGGCTGGGAGGAGGGAGGGGTATGGAATGTGGCTCAGGCCTGCGGCAGCAGAGGGCAGCATGAGGTTGCAACAGCCTGAGGCTGGCTGTGTGTTCTCCGGGTGAAATTGTCGTTGGATCATGGGACCCTGGCAGTGGTGGGCTGCACAGGCTCCCTGGAGGGGAGGTGTGGATAGTGACCTGTGCTTGCACACAGGCTTCTTCGTGTCTCCAGCAGTAGCCTTAGCATTTCATGCCGTCTCTGGGGTCCACGCTGATAGCCACGGCTCGCGCCCGTCTCTGGAACTCATTTAGGTGGTGCTCTGGATCTCCTCTTCTCACGCACCCCAAACAATGGGACTTTTTCCTGGACTCCCCTCCCTGTTAGCTGTGGCGCACTAACCCCCTTCAGGCTGTGTTCACATGCCAACCCCAGTCCTCTCCCTAGGATCTGACCTCTGATGCAGGAACCTCAGCTCCCAGCCCCCACCCACCCTGGCTGTTGAGCAGACAAGCTTCTCAGGTTGGTGAGTGCTGGTCGGCACCGATCCCCTGTGCAGGAACCTCTCCGCTTTGCCCTCTGCACCCCTGTTGCTGTGCTCTCCTCCGTGGCTCCAAAGCTTCCCCCACCCACCCCCTGTCTTCACCAGTGAAGGGACTTCCTAGTGTGTGGAGACATTTCCTCTTTCACAGCTCCCTCCCAGAAGTGCACGTCTCATCCATATTCTTTTGTCTCTGTTTTTTCTTTTTTCTTTTGCCCTACCCAGGTACGTGGGGAGTTTTCTTGACTTTTGTGAAGTCTGAGGTCTTCTGCCAGCGTTCAGTAGGTGTTCTGTAGGAGTTGTTCCACAGGTAGATGTATTTCTGATGTATCTGTGGGGAGGAAGGTGATCTCCACGTCTTACTCATCCGCCATCTTGAAAGTCCTCTCCTAAATGCACTCTTTAATACCAATACTTTTAATTAGTTTAGATTACACATGAAATGCACAAATCCATTTTTCTCATAAAAATAACAGTGTTACCTCTATTCTGTTACATTTCTCAGAGAAAACCAATACTAGTAATTTATTTGTTTCCTTTCAAAAAACATAGGTGTGTGCATAATTACATATATGCACCTATAAAAATGTATGTACATAATTTATGTTTGCACAAATGCTACCATACTTTATTTAGGCTCTGTGTATTCTTCTCGCTTAACAGCATTTCTTAAAAATCTGCCACATCCTTGCACCTACCACCTTGTATATTGAGATTAGTGCTTCTTAAGCTAGTTACTGAAACAGAATTGCTGGGTCAATGGAAATGCACAAAGTAATTCTAAAGTATCTTCCGAATGATCTTTGTAAGCATACCCATTAGGATTTTTTTTTTAGATTTCTGTGCTAAATGTCTCTATAACTTTGTAGCTCTTTATGTAGAGCACCGTGACCAAATACTGCTACAGACCCACCCGTCAAAGCTCAGCTCAAAGGCACCTTCTTCTGAAGGCATCACTATCTCCCAACTATAATCAATCTTTCTCTCATGTGAAATTGTACAATGCTTTACGTGTAATCTTACCCTGGCATTTACTATGGGTTCATTGCATTAGAGCCATTCATATGCAGAGTTTATCTCCTCCTTGTCCCCCAGTAAGCTGTAAGCTCCCGAAAGACAATATTCATGCCATCATTTTTATATTTGCATCCCCACATTCTATAGGTGTGTGCCTTGCTTAGGTTATTCTTCTATAAGTCTCTTTTAAATGAATAAAAAAGATGAATAAATGAATGCATGGTATAGCACTTCATGTTAGATCAATGCCTTAAAAATTCCAGGATATATCTGTTGTGTTGTCTATTGTCAATTCCATGGAAGCTTGAGCTTAACTCGAGTGGTCACGTTTTAGTCTATTATCACATAATTGCTCCTTTATGCATCATGTTTTTACATCACTGTTAATGAAAATGATCCTGTATATTTTCAGGGTAGTCCTTGTCATACCTGAAGAAGAATCCTTGTGAACCCTGTCTGAATTGCTCCCTTTCACCGGCACTATTCTTAGCTGCAGTGAGAGATACTTTTGTTATAAGTATTTTGAGTATGTACTTGATTCTGCCTGATTGATATGTCATCACAAAACCTTGACCTCCACCTCCACACCCCCCAACCCAGTCAGCAACTTGGACATCAAAAATCACTCAAGCTCTGGGTATCAAGATGCTACATGTCTCAGCAGATGCATGGAAGCCATTTCTCCTTCCTTTCCTCCCTCCTTCCTATTCTTTATTCCTTCTTTCCTTCTTTCATTCTCTCTTCCCCTCAGAACTAGAATCATCAGAGAAAAGGGTGTGTTTGGAATACGTGAAAATATACTCGCATTAAGCCAGCGATATTATGGGGGACTTATAGATTTTTAAAGGAAAAATATTTTAGCATTCAAAAACTCATATAAAGTATCTAAAGCTGATTCAAATTAGTTTTAGGCAGACCAGCAGTCTGGCTTTCAACACCTCCCATCTATCTCCCATTTGCAGTCTCTACTAAACCTTGTCATTTTAAGATTTTATTTTTAATGAATTTCTTCTCTTTAGCCTCTTCTATCTCTAGTAATGATAATAACTCTTCTATTATGAAACAGCCTATATTTGTATAAAGACCTGTGTTAATTCTAGTTTTTATTCTTAAAGAAATTTCTACATTGTAATTCCAATAATATGTTTTATATCTTCAATCTCTGTTACTAAACCTTGTTTAGACAGTAGATACATAATGGTGACTTATTAATGCAGACTGATTTAATTATTCTAGATACTACAGTCTGAATTTACTACAGTCAGCAAAACTCATTCAAGTTGAATGGTTCTTCTATAATGTTGAGTATCTTGATTACAAAATTGTAGAATATTAATTATAAAGTTGTATAGAATTTAAATATTCTATAAATAAGGGTTAGTCACAGACATGGTCCTGAAACATACCATACATTGAAGATTGGAATAGCACATTCAGTTGTGTAAAATATATTTATATGTTTTCTTCAAAAGTTTTAGAATTTTATTTTTGAGTAAGATTTTAACTCAATAACTGATGATACTAATTCTGTTTTTCATGGTGCTATTTAGAAATATATAAATTTCTCTAGATTCTTATTTCTTTCCTGTTTATGTACCAAGTTCGATTTATTTTTACTTTTCCTAGGAAGTTTTGAAACCTTTTTAACTTAACTAATGATAACATTAGCCTCATAACACCTTGTTACAGAAAACGTTCCCTGTACGAGCATTATGATAATTAGATTTTCTATTAGATTGGCTCTAAAATTAATATTGTGTCAGTTTTCTAAGTTGTTAGATTTAGAATCACAGTATCCACAACAAGTCTGCCTTGGGATAAGTTAAAGTCAAAAAAAAAAAAAGACCCATCGCAGCCATAAATAAATAAATAGAAATTTATTTAAAAAATAAAAATTAAATTAATTAAATAAAAACATAAAGTCTAGACATACACTATGTGCAGAATGCTATGAGTAATAATAATTTTATCTTTAATATCAGAAAAGGAAAAAAAAATAAACCTTGGTCATTGCTTTAGGAGACTAGCCTTGCTCTTTGAAACACTTCTGGACATTTCTTGTATTGAAATAATTGACTATATGAATATATATATATATTGCCCTCTGCCTCCAGTTCCTGGCACAGAGCTCCTAAAATCATTGTAATTTTCTAAGTGATAATAACACCAGGGTAGTCCTTGTCATACTTGAAGAAGAATCCTTATGAACGCTGTCTCAATTGATCCCTTTCATGAGCACTGTTCTTAGCTGCAGTGAGAGATACATTTGTTATAAGTATTCTGAGTATGTACTTGATTCTGCCTGGCTGATATGTCATCACAAAACCGTGACCTCCACCTATTATTCTAATATTTGGTTCTTTTACCCTGTACTCCAAAATCCCTTGGAATTTCCTGGGTGACAGGAGTGTCTTTTGTTCTATTGAGGTGACTGTTGGTGGACTCCTGGATAGTTTCAGGATGTGGGTTGATCCCCAGAAAGACCAAGCCATGATTAGAACCCTGGAAATGTCTGCCCCACACCCCCATCCACCAATGAGAAGGGAGAACCTGGAGACTGAGTTAATGATTGATCATGCCTCATGATGAAGCCTCCACAAAATTCCCCAAAGTGAAGAGTTCAGAGAGCTTCTGGGTTGATGTACACATGAAAGTGCTCACAGAGAGGGTATAGAAGCTCCTTCCCACATCCCTTGTCCTATGTATCTCTTCATTTATATCCTTTATTATATCCTTTATAGTAAAGTGGTAAATGAAAATGTTTCTCTGAGTCCTGTGAGCCATTCTAGCAAATTACTGAACCAAAGGAAGGGGTCCAGAGACCCCTAATTTATAGCCTGTTGATCTGAAATACAGGTGAAAATCTGGGACTTACAATCAGTGTCTGACGTGGGGGGCGGGCAGTTGTGTAGAACTGAGGCTATAACTTGTGGGATCTGACGCTAACTCCAGGTAGATAGTGTCAGAACTAAATTGAACTATAGGACACCCAGCTGGTGTCACAGAGAATTTCTTGATGTAGGGGAAAACTCCCCACACTTTTGGCGACCAGAAGTGTCAGAAGTGAAGTGTTCTGTGTGAACAGTAAAGGAGGAGAGCACAGGAGTGTGTTTTCCCTAGACATCTGTTCAGTGTCTTATAGGAGGTGAGCAGGGGTCTTCAAGTCAGCTTTTGTGCCACTTTCTCAAGAACCTCATCTTTCAGATTCTTGACTTGGAAATTTGATTGAACACTAAACTCAACACAGGTCTCCATTTATCTTAATAAAAAACTTCCTTTAAATCAATTTCTGCCCTTACAGCTGTCAGAAATATTTTTCAAAAATATTTATTTTCTGCTTTATAAGGTTAATTGGAATGAAAGGATGATATGTCTTCCCTTGAAAAATATTGGGCTTTTGACCTCTGCTTACAAAACAAATAACAGATATTTTATGCCTTCTTGATTTATTAAACAGATGAAACTGTCTTCCTTTTTTGAACCATACTTCTTTCTTTTCTGGTGAATTCTAAGCTTTGGACTATGTATCTGCTTTTCACTGCTTATTGCCTTTGCAAGACAATTCTGCTCCATGCAAATACTGAATACTAGCCTTGCTGCTATCCATTAGAGACAAAGAGGATTCTTCTGAGGGCACTAATGTCTACCACTAGCTTAAGACTTCTAGAGAAAGGGGCTGAAGCATGTTTTTCACTACAATACTGGTAACAGAGACTTTGAAAATTAAGTAGATTTATTCCAAAACATTAAGCTACGTGGACCAACACTGATAAAACACAAAGACTGTTAAAAAAAAAATACACACACACACACACACACACACACAAAGAGGGCATCAATGCAAGTGATATAGAGGGAAATGATTTGCATATTCGGGATGGTTGGAGGAAAGTCTTTGCCTTGGAAGAGATAGAAGAATGAGGAGAAATTGCTAGAGTAGAGCGTTCTTTCCATATTAAGATTTAAATAAAGTATCACCTATTTCCTTTCCATTAGTTTTTTATTCTTCTTTTCTCACTGTATTCCATCCACTGAATGGCTACTCTGGTTTAGTTATTCCATGATATAATCTCCTCTTCTTCCTTCCCTTCACTTACTTTATCTTGCTTTCCCCTCTAATTCATCTTCTTTTCTTCCATCCATTCGCCTCTGTGTTGTCAGGTGAGATCTGATATCCTTGCATGCTCCAGCTCACTAAAGCAACTATGGTGGTATGTCACGACAAATACTTTATAATAATTTACTTGGTCATAAGTAGTGAAAAAACTAACTTAAAACTCTAAATCAAAGCAAAGTTCCTTTTGTTTAAAAGGCAGGGACCCTATAATTTTACTGAGTTATAACTCAATTTTTGTATAATCAACTAACTAAATATATTGGACTTCTTTTGTTAGCTTTTCCTTTCTTCTCAGCTATGTTATACCTTCTTATTCATGGAAAAGATAAAATAAAATATGGTAGGGCTTCCCTGGTGGCACAGTGGTTGGGAGTCCGCCTGCCGATGCGGGGGACGCAGGTTCGTGCCCCAATCCGGGAGGATCCCACATGCCGCGGAGCGGCTGGGCCTGTGAGCCATGGCCGCTGAGCCTGTGCGTCCGCAGCCTGTGCTCCCGTGGTGGGAGAGGCCACAACAGTGAGAGGCCCGCGTACCGCCAAAAAAAAAAAAAATGGTAGAGATATTAAACAGGGAGAACTATAACATCTGTATTAGGTTCTCATTTGAAAGTTTTTCACAGTTATATGTTGAGTTTTTTTATTAAGTATTTTATGTGGTGACTTGCCTAATTGTGTATGGGATATTTGATACCACTTATATTTAATGTTTTTAAATGAGTTCTAATTTAATATAGTCAGTGAGGTTATGGGTGTTGATTTGATTCAATATGAATAGCTCAAGTTTTGAAACTATATTTGTATTCAAACTACTTACTTGTAACTATCTGTATACAGGAGATGAGGCATCTCATTTCCTTTTCAAGCAGTTAACGTGAAGTGCTTTTCATTTGGTATTAGGTTATATATTTCAAGCTTTTGGGCATACATTTTTCATAACTTTTTACACAACTATAGACTTTAGCATTTTATACCTAAGGAAGCTGTCAACACTAATAATTTCTGGGAAAGTTTTGCAGACTGGAAGCATGAGTCTCATTGAGCCAAATTATCCATTTTGTTTTTGAGTTTCTGTGTCTTAGATATATAGAAATGGATTGCCATGTGAGGAGAATCTCCAACGCATTATTTTAGTTCTTAATCTAGCAACATGTCTTTTCTCCATTTGGGGAAGATGAATTTCCCTGCAGCCGCATTCCTTGAGGAAAACCAGGCATTGGATGTGCTTTGATCCAGCTATATATCTTAAAATAGTCACTGCTGATTCACTGTACACAGCACCTTCTTCAGTATTTAAACATATTTAAATATAGGCCTTCCCTGAGTTTAGTGACAATGCTATCCAAAGGCCCTATTTTCCTCCTTATTTGTCACTAATCACTCCTTGAACTGTGCTCTGGAACCACCAATTAATGTTCAAGAAATGCTAGTATGGCCAGGTGAATACTAACAGCTTGCATAAAATAGCTTATTTAATCTTTGAAACATATGGTATGAAGAAGAAAGAAATGCACATAGAATTTAAAGACTAAGGTACTAGGTAGACTCAATTTTATGCACTAGAACGTTTTTATTTCCTTTATTCCTCCTCCTCCACCTTCTTTTTCTTTTTCTTCTTTTTTAAATTTTATACCACAAATACCTCTAACTTCACGCCAATGCCTTTGGAGCAGCATCCTCTTTAGAGTCCTTCACAGGACACTATCAGGAGTAACTGAATTTGCCTGGCTAAACAGATGCATTCTTGACATCTCAGCTTATATAAGCAAACTTCTCTGTATATCACCCTTATACATACTCAAGCACACATGGCAAATACTGGGTAGTGCTTCTCTTTTACATGGACTCCAATGCTATTCTCTATTACCCACCAGTAGCCATCATCATTACTTTATTGTCATTGTTGACCTGAAACAAATAGACTGCCATACATTTCTCCAGCAAAGATGGGTTTGTTTGGGGTCAACAGAGAACTGCAGTTTAGAGTCTAAAATCATGGTGAGTCATGTGCAATTCTCTTCCCAGCAAGAGATGGAAAACACTTTATAGAAAGGAAAAAGAAGTTGGGATGGCTGTAGTAATCAAAGAGTCCGTGGCTTTTCATTGACTGAGTCCTTTTAAGGAAAGAGGAGTAGTCTTTCTTCTTCCTGTTTGGCTCTGCTATTGTCACAGAGTATGACAGCTTCCCCTTCTGGTCTCCTAACTCTAATTGAGGTTTCCGTTTAATAATTTTTTACATTATTATTTCCTATTTATTCATCTGGATCCCTCGCTAAGCTCTCAGAGTAATGAAGCAGGCATAGTTTTGACCCTATTCATTCTAGTAGGTAAGGTATCTAGTACCGTGCATAGCATATAGTAGAGTTCAATAAATGTTTGTTGAATTAATAAATGAATGAAGTAATTAGGCAGGTGTTATTTCATATAACGGTCATAATTATGAAGATAATTTGAGAAACTAAAGCAAAATGGTCCTATATTCTTAGGAAAAACTTTTAAGACAGAGAAGCTTGCAAGTGTAGGAGAATGAGAACACATAATTAATTTTTGATTCTCAGAGCAAAGTCCAAATATATGTCAACCTCTTCATGTAATTTGTATGGTAACTGTCTTCCAGTAAACCCAAACTCAGCCCTCCATTTCCTTATACCACAAGATATACTTATTTTGTTTTCTGGTTTAAGTATTTTGTGAAAAATTGAAGCATTAATTTCTATAACAGCAAAACTAAGTGATAAGCCACTAGTACTATTATCAATTAATGAAACCTACAAATAAACAAGCAGTGAAAAACTTAATAGTGAAAGTGTTAATCTACAATTGCCTTGAAAAGTGCCTGTAAAATTTTTTCCTTCAGATTTTCCTGCCCAAAACATTATGGTAGAAGTAACATGGTGTTACAATAAGAAAGGTTAAAAAATATCATAGCCCAATATTTTAGAGTGTACTGCATCGTGAAAAGATATAAGGAATTCTCAAAACTTTCTACTGCTATATACTGGGAGCTCTGTATGAAATTGCTAAAGTGGTATTGATAGAAAAGAGGATAGTTTCATTTTTTTTGTATGCTGTTTGTATGATTCTGTCTGTCCTGTGTAATTCAGATGTACAAATATAACAAATGAATTAGAAAAAGAACCATACTCAGTTTCCGGTTAGATTTGCTTACTGGGACTTTGCAGTAGGATATTACCTGTCCTTCATGCTCAGAGTCTGTCATGTTCACATTTCAGCTCTCAAAGTTCCACGTATATTTCTTTCTACATGATACGTATCACTATATGTTTGTTAAACGAGGTTGAAATCAAAAGACATTTGGAGTATATATAAAAAGAATTTAAAATATTTCTAAAGTGATTTGCAGTCTTTTAAGTATGTATTAACCAAAATATTTAGAAAATCTGACCTCTGTGGCTTATATGACCCAGCAATCAAAATATAACAAAGTGTCATCTGAAACAGTGTGTAAATCTAGAGGGTGTATAAATTTAATTTAGCTGCTTCTGCAAACCAAAAATGGGAAGTGTATTGAAATAGTTCAGAACATGGGCTTTGGTGTTTGATGACCTGGATTTTAATAACAGATCTGCCACTTAATAGGCAACTTTACTTTTGTAAGCATCAGCTTCTTCATCTAAAATAAGAGTATATTCCTGTCCTGCCCCTAGGTTCCTCAGAACCTTTTTTTTTTTTTTTTTTTTAGATTTCATATATATGTGTTATCATACGGTATTTATTTTTCTCTTTCTGACTTCACTCTGTATGACAGTCTCTAGGTCCATCCACCTCACTACAAATAACTCAATTTCATTTCTTTTTATGGCTGAGTAATATAAAAAATAAAAATATAAAATAAAGTAAGAGTAGACAAACACCCACCCTATAAGCTTGTTTTGAGTATAAATACAACAATAAATGCAAAATGTTTAGCACAGGACCTATCACTCACTAAGCTGCTAGATACATTTACCTCTTTTTTCCTCAACTTGTAGAAGGAAGTTGTTGATAAACAGGAAAAACAACATAAAATTACTCTGAGCATGCAATATAATTTTGAGGTAGCCAGTGTCCTTATTAACGTAGGCTTTAATATCAGAAAGTTTGAAGCCCAAACAAACTAGGAGATCTAGCATAAGTCACTTAAAATTTGTAGATTTCTATCTGTTAATTGGGGAAAACAATAGCTACTTTGCCTAATTTAAGTAATTGCTATTAAAGGGAATTCTAAAATACAAAGTATTAAACAAATGAAATGGACACAGAACACACTCCAGACTGTGCCAGTTTTTACACAGTGACTTGCAATTTTAAATTACTATGAGACATCACAGGATATTGAAAATATGGAACACAAGAGCCAGATAAGTAGAAAATTAGTTCTGGAAATAATGTTTGTTCAGATTGTTAGGGCAAGTGCATTTTTTCCCCTCAGGCAGATATTTTGAAGGTTGTACTAGCTTCATTTTCCAGAGAGAAGGGTAAAGAAAGGAAGTTAATCTTATCTCTTCATGTGTCACGTACCTTAGGACCTTGTCAATAAATATTAATTGATGAAGACAATATTGCAAGGACTATGTTTTGTGAAATTGATTCATAAAAGTCAGCCTTAGGCAGTTATAGCGATGTGATTGGATGTTTCCAGTATCTTTTATTTAACTCTTCTTTGTAAGATCATGTCGAAATAAATATGTTTAATTGGGATCCTGAGCGGCTATCTTTTTTCTTCTTCCCCTTTCCACCCCTCCTTCCCTCCCTCCCTCCCTCGCTTCCTTTCTCTCTCCCTCTTTCTCTCCCTTCCTTCCTCCCAGCTCTCTTTCTGTCTCCTTCCCTTGCCTGTTTATATAGTGTACAATTAAACCATAACCTTATAGGATGGGGATAGCAATTAGATCAATTTCGATCTCTTTTTATCGTTAGCCCCTGAAAAGTCTTACCTAGCAAACCTAGAAAGTAGAGGAAAAAGGGACTTAAGCTAATGTTTTTTTCTTCCTATTGCCATTTACCATTCACAGAAACTCAAGGTTCAGCTGGTCTTTCTGAAAAGTCCAATTTGTGGAAAGTTGTATGAATGCCAGGACTTGTACAGACCGGCACTGGGCACCCTCAGCTTGGAGAGAACATGGCCCAGAGGCTGGTCTGAACTTTGTTTTAAAAAATAGTTGCTTAAATCCTTGGAACACCATCTCAGCCCAACCTGTGCCTGAACCAGTCCCTGGAATAAATTCCTGCATTGTCTGCTGCTTCATTATTCCATACCCCTTAGGCTCACACACAAAGGAATACTTAAGATCACAAAACATCATGATCTCGATAACTTATTTTTAAAGTTTTTGTTCATCCCAAGAGTTTTATTTTTCATGAAATGCAATTAATTAGAGAGGTAAGTCATGGAATTCCAGATTATAATGTCAAAATATTTACCATGGGGCTGCAACCTTGTGTAGTGGACAAAAAGCCCCTGCCTAGTAACATATTTCATTTTTATATAATTTAATATTGATTTTTCATGTTTTGTTTTCCCTGAAAGCCTAACTTTTGGTAGGTTTCTTGCATTATCAGCAGGTTTTTTTGGAGATTCCTACAACCACATAGTGAATCAATTCAACAGACAGATTTGAGTCCGATCTATGTGCAAGGAGGGGGCAGGAATGAACAGGACAGCCTGTGAGAAGCTCAGGTGTGATGGAGAAAGTCAAGCTTACACATAACTAATATACCTAATAAAAAGCCTTAGGCTATAGGAACAATACAAGTTTTCTAGAAGACTAGAAGGAAATATTGTTTTTGACTTAGTGAGACTAGTGCTTTTTGTGGAGTATCTTCTTGAAATTTTTCTTCATTTCCTCTGTGGTAGTTTGGCTTAGATTTTCTAGCACTCCATCTTCTAGCATGGGATTTTTTGTTTACGTTGTTGAGAACTACCTATTTTTATTATCTCTTCCTGGATGTGCAAGAATTTGTCTTTGTTTCTGTTTCCATCTCCTGCTCTCTCTCTCTCTCTTTCTTTCATGTTTAAAATCATAACAGTTTACCAGGAAATGTCTTGGAATTTATGGCTTTGTATCAGTTATTCTGGAGACATGGTGTACTCCCTCCTCTAGACTTGGATTCAAGTTTTCTTTTTATTTCTGAACAATTTTCTCACTTACAAATTAAAATATTTTTTGTTTTATTTTTTTCAACTTTTGTCTTTGTGAAGGCCACATCTCTCATTTTATGTATTTTTAACTTCTTATTCATTTCAGTCATTTTTTAAGTTTTTTTCTTTGTCTTGTCCTTTCTGGCATTTACCATCTATTTGATTGTATAGACTCTGTTTTTCTTAATCTCAGCGTGACCTTCATTTTTGGTGCCATTTTATTTTTTTTTCTTCACCTTTTTTCCTTAGAAGCAATGTCAATTTATTTTTCATGTCCTTCCCCTCCCTGCCATGCCGTTTTCCTGTGTGTGTGTGTGTGTGTGTGTGTGTGTGAGAGAGAGAGAGAGAGAGAGAGGGGGAGGGAGAGAGAAAGGAGAGGGAGAGAGAGAAAAAACATGAGTGCTTTGGTTTGATTTTCCTTATTCCCAGATTTTCCTTATTCCTACAGATACAGGCCTGCTCACAACTCAGTCTTCTCCAATGGGCTTCACCTTTGGATAAGTGTTTCAGTGATGGGACATCTATAAATTCTTTTATTTATCCTAGCATCTTTAATCTGTAGTATCTAACAGGGTCCAAAGATCTTCATTCAACAGCCCATGCCATTCAGTGTCGTTGCTCCTAACAATGGTGTTGGTTCTGTCCCTCAGGGTGAGGCACCTGGCCTGGAACTCTCTGAGTTCTTCCAGTCTTGTGTGCATCTGCATCAGCAGGCATGTCTGCTCTACCCTTTACTTGTTCTGACAACTCTCCTCATACATTGGGCCTGTGGTTATAGTGTGCCCTAGATTAACTGAAGAGTTTATGTGTCTATTTCTCATCCTCCCTCTAAGCTCAGAGAGGAAAGGGGGATACACGTCCTGATCCTGTCATTATAAATGTAAAGTCCCCAGAGTCTTTCTTTAAAGTTCTATCCATAATTTTATGACATTTGTTGGGATAAAATGGTAAAATAGAGTTGTCAGTTTTTGTAGTCAGGAATCTTCCCTGAGGATTATTGATTTGTCTTGCATACTCTTGACAACACAAACACAGTGCAATAAAAAGAATAGTAGCTAAGGTTTGAGTGTGCTTACATAGGTACTGTCCTAAGCCTTTACATGTATCAACTCATTTAATTTTCACAGTCACCTTATGAAGTAGATGCTATTCTAGGCCAAACTATCATTCAAGATTATGGAAATACATAGATTGGGGTTTGCAATGTGCAGTATAACAGATATTATGTTGTATTTAGCAACATAACCTGGCTAGATTTATGATTTAACTTTTATTATCGCTAAATGTATTTCTCTGAGTCAGATAGAGTGGTGGAATTAATAACAGATATACATAACTTTCCTTTCCAATTGGTTTTTTAAAAAGAAATATGCTAATAAATAATGATCAGACTTGAGAGCGGAGGGACCAGGGAAGAGGTAGGCCCTTTGTAATTGACAGGAGCCACAGGGGTAACGTTGGATGGATCTGCCAGAGTAGCTGAATGTATGCTTTGCTTTATCAGAAAAAGCTTTGATGCCCAACTCAGTTACTCATTATCTCCTTGATGAGAAAAAGGTAAATAACTGAAACAAAAGCCTGGATCAGTAAATTTCTGATCTCATATATATGTATAACATCTGATCCTTACCAGCTAGATCCCAGGGTTCTCAGTATGATAATCTTCTACCTTGGGATGCAGAATGAGCAGTGAGGCATGAAGAGATTTGGGCCATTACCATGTATTCTTTTAAAATATTTTTCATTTATTCACTGCACCTGGTATGGAGGCCTACCCCTTATTTTCTAATTTGATAGCTGGCGATTACATGTGCTTAACTTAGTTGAAACATTCAGGTGGTCTCCAGGAAAAAATAAAATTGGCTGTCTGTCCATGAACTTAGCCCAGAAGCCATTCTATAATATTTCTTTTCTGCATTATTTTTAGTATCAAGTTCACATTGATTCATATGGTGCCTAACACAATAACTCTTACATAGCAGAAAATCTATGAATGTTTTTTGATTGAATGTAAATTCTAGCATGGGTTAATTTAAAGTATTACCTTCTTTGTGGTATTTTGCCTGATCATAATTCTTGAGCAAGGTAAGTATAAGACTGACCATCATTATATGACTAAAGAAAAGAAAATCCATTGAGAAAAGACCCATAAATAACTTCTTAGACTTCTTGCTGTATAAAATATTGTAGCGGTTAAGATCACAGGCTTTAGAATCAGCTGAACCCTATTTGAATTCCAGATCTATTACTATTCCTTATTGTGAGAATTTAGATATGTTACTCAAGTTCTTTGAGTCTTATTTTCTTCATCTCTGAAGTGAGGTTAATAAATGTATTTCTGAGAACTTTATGAGGATTATCAGAGAAAAAATGAATTAAAGCACCCATCCTTGAGGTCTTATATGTACTAAAGAAATAAAAGAGAGAATACTATCTCAAAAAACTTAAAGTTCAAAAATCTGAATATTCAAGTTGAAAACAGAATTCCTGAACTTCTACTAACGCTCTCTTGCTTTTTATAGGGCTAAAAGTGTTAGCTAGTCCAAGCTTGTACCGCTTGCCACAGGACAGGCCAATAAATCGAGAGATGAGCTTTTGGGACCAAGAGTAGTGACTTTATTCAGAAAGCCAGCAGACCATGAAGATGGTGGACTAGTGTCCCAAAGAACCATCTTACTGAGTTAGAATTCAGGCTTATTTTATACTAAAAGGGGAGGGAATGTGGCTTGTTGTTGCAGACTTCTTGGTGCCAGAATCCTCTGTTCTTACAACTGTCCACATAGGTCTGGTCACACTGTTCCTGTAAACCTCCAAAGTAGGCATTTCTAATTGTGAATCATTTATTAATTTGTTGTATAAGAGTAAGATGAGAGAACACAGTAAACAGAAAAATTAATTAAAAATAAATATTTTGAATACGTATATTTTTACTTCTATCCAACTTCCTGCTCTTTAAAAGACTTCCAGTCCTAAATTTTACTTGGAAGAATTTAGTCAACAAAGCTAGTGGCTGCACTGCCAGAAACACAATTGCCTTATTTGGCAAGCAGCAAGTATTTCTCTTTAAGTGTTCACCAAACAGCACCATTTGGAGTGAGGAAGTATTGACACTGCTTTTAAAACATGCTCTTAAATATATATTTTTAAAACAAAGTCAATTTTAGTAAACTAGGTTGTTTTTCTCTTCCTTTTGCAGAAATTGAAGTTCAAAAGATTGTCAGTTATTTTTAAGTTTCATGAAGGAAAATGCCTGTACTCTTTATAATAGAAAAGGCACATGTTACCCAAACTCAAAGCAAACTAAACTGATTTTGCTGCAAATTTTTCAGGCTATAGCAACTTATTTGAAATAATCAGTTATTTATGTGTACTTCTTTCCTTTAACCAAATTTTTATCAGTGATTTAGAACACATTTATTAATGTTTCACTTCATAGTATGTATTAATGTTTCACTCAAAATGTTATTTGGTTTGAAAATAACAAAAAACCTGCCCCAGAGAATAAGAGACAGTAAATTTTAAAAACGAGAGGGTAAAAAATAGTATGGTCACTGTTTTATTTCTTTAAAAATCTGTGATTTAGGGGAAAGAGTACAGTGAATCATGAAACCCAATCTACCAATCAGGGCATTGAGACCTGGTGAGAATCATAAAGTGTGCTGGACCGTATTATGACTCATATAAAATGTGAATCCCTATCAAACCCTCTGAAATTGTGTGGCATCTGGGTCAATTTGAACCTGTGATTGGAGTTTCAACTTCATCATTGGAACTTTGTTTTCCTGTTAACTAACATATTAGTTAAGGGTATAAGAATTATAATTAAATCCAGGTCTGACCTTCATTAGTTGCAGGTCCCCAAATTCCTAAAGCACCACTTTCCTTATCTTTACAATGGGAATAAGAAAATAATAAGTAACTCTCCCAGGGTTGTTATAAGCTTTATATTTTTATTGGAGCATAATTGCTTTACAATGTTGTGTTAGCTTCTGCTGTGCAATGAAGTGAATCAGCTGTATGCATACCTATATCCCCTCCCTCTTGGACCTCCCTCCCACACCCCCATCCCACCCATCTAGGTCATCACAGAGCACCGAGCTGAGCTTTCTCTGCTTTATAGCATGTTCCCACTAGCTATCTAATTTATGCATGGTGGTGTGTATATGTCAACGCTAATCCCCTAGTTTGTCCCACCTTCCCCTGCCCCCCTGTGTCCACATGTCCATTCTTTATGTCTGCGTCTCTATTCCTGCCCTGCAAATAGATTCGTCTCTACCATTTTTCTAGATTCCACATATATGCATTAACATATGATATCTGTTTTTCTCTTTTTGGCTTACTTCACTCTGTATGACAGGCTCTAGGTCCATCCACATCTCTACAAATGACCCAATTTCATTCCTTATTATAGTTGAGTAATGTTCCATTGTATATATGTACCACATCTTCTTTATCCATTCATCTGTCACTGGACATTTAGGTTGTTTCCATATCCTGGCTTTAAATGAGTTAAATAGTAGAAAATGCTTAGCACAGTTGCTTGCACATTCAGCTCTCAGGAAGTGTTAGCAATTGTGATATAGCCAGGGCAGGAGTCTTAACACGGAGATACTCTGCCTATTGTGGGACTTCCAACACCCGTCCTCTCATTCTTATGGGAGGATTTTCCCTTCTACCACCACAGGATAGATAGCTTATCCCTCCCTGGAATGGCCAATAATCTCATTAACTAAGAAAGGAAATATAAAAGGAAGAAATTTAGGGTTTATTTCCTTAGTTTTTATTGAAAGAAAAATGTTGCCTTTGGCTGTATTATTTTGGCAGTCCTTGCATGTGAAAAGAAAGGGAGAGCTATGGGTTCCTAAACTGAATGTTGTAAGTGAATTTAACCACTTGAAAAGATAATTTCCATGGCAGCAATGCATTAAAAATGAATAGTAACAATGAGCATCTACAAAAAAAAATTCTTTCAATTTATAAATTGATTATCTCATGTATTATCTTTTTTAATTCCTATATTCTTATATTTAGATATTATTATCATTATTATTTAACCAGATAAGAAATAGTGTGATTCAAATTATTAAGTGACTAGCTTATTATCCCATAGCTGAGGCTTCTAGCTATGTTTATATATATATATATGTATATATACACACACATATTTGTGTATTTATAAAATATATGCATATTTGTACATATTTATGTGTATTATATAATGTGTATGTACACACATGCATACATATATGAATATATATTAATATATGTGTATATTCATATTCATATGAATATACACATAAATGTATAAAGTGGGAGAGAGGGTATACTATGTTTGCAAATGTATTGAATATATTTACTGAATATATTCTGGCAAGTATGAACACAAAATTGAGATTAACATGACAATGTTAGTTGTAAAAATAAAGAATTCACATATACAAATTATACTTGAAGAAAAACTTAAAATAATTGTCCTAGCTCCCTTTACTGAAATGATTTATAAAATTTCTGATATGTGATTCAGGTGAGTAAATAAATATACTGCTCATATAGGAGCAACTGATTTATTAGATTCATTTTATTCATATCTAATTTTCTCAAAGAATATAAGCAATTTTAACAAATTGAATTCATTACTTACTCTAAATTGAATTAAAGTGATTTCTTGTATTTCTTATGTGGAAGAGGTCACTGGGGTTTTCTTTTCTCTCAAATACAAGTTATGAATCCATTTTCTTTCTTTGATTGATTATGTGTGTAATGAAAGGCTTTGAACAGAATTCAGAAAACATCTCAAAAGAAAATTAATATTTAGACATTATTTAAGTCAAAAAAATGAAATTTTGTGTTATACTATGAAATGAAAGTACAATTACTGAGCACTAATATGTGAGTTGCTTTCATTTATATTGCTTAGTTTAATACTGACAACATACCAATGTGGTAACTGTTAACCTCTTTTGAAAATGAAGAAATCAAGTCACAGATAAGTTATTCACTGAGCATAAGATTGCACAATTAGTAAATGCAATTCTGCATTCAATTCCATATTTTTCTGATTCCAAAGAACATGTTATTCTCTTTTACAAAATTACTCATTTTTTTTTAATTGAAATTGTCAACCCATAACCATTTTAACAAACCAAACAGATGAAGGATTGACATTTTCATGTGGCCACTTCTTTATTCTTTCTGGGTTTCCCACTCTCTGAGTTGTCAGCTCTCTAAGAATTTCTGAGTGAGTGTTAGTCAGTATTACAATCTTATGTAGCAGTTGGAGACTAAATCCCCTGTTAGGGAATTCCCTGGCAGTCCAGTGGTTAGGACTCCATGCTTTCCCTGCTGAGGATGGGGGAACTAAGATCCCACACAAAAAAATGTAGACTTGGGGCTTCCCTGGTGGTGCAGTGGTTGAGAGTCTGCCTGCCGATGCAGGGGACACGGGTTCGTGCCCCGGTCTGGGAGGATCCCACATGCCGTGGAGCGGCTAGGCCCATGAGCCATGGCCGCTGAGCCTGCGCGTCCGGAGCCTGTGCTCTGCAACGGGAGAGGCCACAACAGTGAGAGGCCTGCGTACTGCAAAAAAAAAAAAGAAAGAAAAAAATCCCGTAAGTTACATTCTGCCTCTGCCATTTATTAGGTTGATGACCTTGAAAACTTTAACAGATTTCTGAGCCTCATTACTTCCAAACTGTGGTATTTCCGAAAGAGTCTAAGTTCATCCATCAGTTTGTCCCATATCCACTGAGAGTTTTATGTTTCTCACATGCTTTGCCTGGCCACACTTTATAAAGTAGATCCACCACCAACACCCAGAAGTTTATTCTATAATGTATTACATTTTGAAATTCTTTCACTTATTTTATTTACTTTTTTTTTGTCTCTGTGGAATTAGGGACCTTGTCTGCATGATCATTATTTTATGCCCTGTGTCTAGTACTTTTCCTGGCATGAAATCAATACTCACAAACTATTGACTGAATGCAGAAATGATTGAAATTACTAGTGTTCAGTTTGAGTCAAACTAGAAAAACAATAACATTAACATATTGTTTCCTTAATCTTATTCTGATTGGTGTGTGGGACATATTATAACTCATTTGTCACTAAGTGAGGTGGAACATTTGTATTGATTTAGTGTTAAGATCTGCTATTTTCCTCATATAAACCTGTTTCTTAATGGTGTGACCACACAAAATATTTCTAAATATTCCTAGAAAAACTGAAATAAGACAAAAAGTGCTGTGTAATAGTGCTGACATCTCTTAGAAGCCTAAAGTAAAGAGAAAAAACAATAAAAAAGACAAGTTCTGAATAAAACTTGTTATGGTGGATTGACACTCTCCTTTGAGAGTTTATTTCTAAACAAAACTAAGTATTGTAAACTCTTCAAGATACAGTAACAATTGGAATATTAAAGCACTTAACATTTTAAGACTAGCATACAGACTTATTTTTATGTGCTTAACTGTCAAATGTTCTGGGAATTATGAAGACAAGTCCTTCAGCAACTATCATGTATGAATCATACAACATGATTTTATTAGATTTTAAAATGTTTATTATTTTCTTTAGACTCTATAATAAAGACTATTAAATAATATTTTCACATAAATATAAAATAAATAGCGTTACTCCTTTATAAAATAATATGAAACATCTTTTTGCAAATTAATACAGGCTGGTATAATTCTACTCTAATCAATATTGAAATACATTTACATTTAGTCACCAGGCCTTCCCTGTGTTTAATGTTACTACCATCCAAAAGCCGTATCAAGTTGGGAAGAACTGACATGTTGACAATATTGAGTCTCAGTATTCATGAACGTGGACTACTTCTCTGTTCGTTTAGTTCTTTGAATTCTTTCAGCAGAGTTTTATAGTTTTCCTCATAGAGATCTTGTGCATATTTGTTAGATTTATACCAAAATATTTCATTTTTGGGGGTGCAAATGTAATGGTGGTATGTTTCTAATTTTAAATTCCACTTGTTCACTGCTTGTATATAGGAGAGTGATTAACTTTTGTATATTAATATTGTATCCTGCAACCTTTCTATACTGACTTATTAGTTCCAGGAGGGTTTTTTTATGCCAATTTTTTTAGGTTTTCTAAAGAGATGATCATGTCATCTGCAAGCAAAGACAATTTTATTTCTTCTTTCTCAGTCTGAATACTTCTAATTTCCTTTTCTTGTCTTATTGCATTAACTAGGACTTCTAGTATGATGTTGAAAAGCAGTGGTTAGAGGGGATATCCTTAAGTTGTCCCTGATTTTCATGGAAGAGCTTTTAGTTTCTCACCATTAAGAAGAAATGTTTTTGATAACCTGGAAGACATATTACAAATGATATTGAGGAGGCATTTTGAGATAATTGAAGGTACTGTTGACCTATGAATTCCGTGCAACAAACCTTATAAGGTACTCACTAGCTCAGAAAACCAGTGAGTCTATAATACTCAATCTGTTCTTTTTTTAAAAAAAAGTTTTGCATAATTTTGAGTAGTCAACAATTTGTCCTTAGGTAATAATAGCTAACATCATACTCAACACTGAAAAGTTGAAAGCTTTACCTATAACTTCATGAAAAAGATAACAATGCCCACTCTCACCACTTTTATTCAACATAATACTGGAAGTCCTAGACAGAGCAATTAGGCAGGACAAAGAAATAAAAGGCATCCAAATTAGAAAGGAAAACAAAATTGTTGTTATTTACAGATAATATGATCTTATATATTAAAAATACCAAAGACTCAACCCCAAAACTATTGGAACTAATCAACAAATTTAGTAAATTTGTAGGACATAAAATCAATATAGAGAAACCAGTTGCATTTCTGTAAATACTGGCAACAAAATATCCAAAAAGGAAATAAAGAAAACTATCCCATTCACAGTAGAATCAAAAAAAATAAAATACTAAGGAATAAATTTAACCAAGGAAGAGAAAGATCTGTATGAATAAAGCTACAAGGCTTCAATGAAATAAACTGTAGATGACACAAACACATGAAAGCTATCCCATGTTTATGGATTGTAAGAGTTAATATTGTTAAAAAAATATATATATATAGTATGAGTCTTACAGCTCTAGAAACAGGTGTCAAATAGTATGTGAGTTTTTGTGGCAAATTTCTTGTCTATGCTCTTGATTGTTTTCATCTTCTAACTTTTTAAGCAACTCTATAAGGTATAAATTGTATACCGTAAATTCATCCATCATAAGTGTATTATTCAATAACTCTTACTGCAAAGAGTTGTACAACTATTACCACACTCCAGTTTTAAAAAACTAACATCACCCCTCAAATTTTCATCATGTCCCTTTACAGTCAGTCTCTGCACCCTCCGCTAGACTAAAGTGACCACTGATCTGCTTTGTGTCTTTATAAATTTACCTTTGTTAGTAATGTCACATGAATGAAATCATACAACATGTAGAATTTTATTTCTGGCTTCTTTCACTTAATACAACAAATTTGACATCCGTCCATGTTGCACATGTATCAACAGTTGGTTCATTTTTATTGCTGAGTTGTGTTACATTGGATGGATACCTCATATTTTGTTTATTTACTCACTTGTTGAGGGGCATTTGCGTTGTTTCCAGATTTTGGCTGACATAAATAAAATGGTTACGAATGTTTGTGTAAAATCCTTTGTATGAACGATCTCCTTTCATTTATATGGGTAAAGACGAAGGATTAGAATAGCTGTTTCATTTGGTAGATGAATGCTTAATTTTTAATGAACTGCCAGTTTTATTTTCCAAAGTGACTGTAATGTTTTACATTCTAAAAGGCAATGTATGAGGGTTCCAGTTGCTCCACATCCATGAAAAATTTGGTCTTGTCAGATTTTTGGTTATAGCCATTCTAATGGGTATGGAGTAGTCTTTAATCTTGGTTTTAATTAGCAAATTAGTGGATCATCTTTTCATGTGTTTATGAACCAGTCATATATATTCTTTTTTTTTTTTTTTTTTTGCGGTACACGGGCCTGTCAATGTTGTGGCCTCTCCCGTTGTGGAGCACAGGCTCCGGATGCGCAGGCTCAGCGGCCATGGCTCACGGGCCCAGCCACTCTGCGGCATGTGGGATCTTCCCTGACTGGGGCATGAACCTGTGTCCCCTGCATTGGCAGGCAGACTCCCAACCACTGCGCCACCAAGGAAGCCCAGTCATATATATTCTTTTGTGACATGTCTATTCAAAACTTTTGTTCTTTTTTTTCTTTTTTCTTCCAGTTTTATTGAGCTATAATTGACCTACAGCACTGTACAATTTAAGGTGTACAGCATAATGATTTGATTTACATATATCATAAGTGATTATCACAATAAGTTTAGTGAACCCCCATTATCTCATATAGATACAAAATTAAAGAAATAGAAAAATTTTTTTTCTTGTGGCAAGAACTCAGGATTTAATCTCTTAACAACTTGCATATATAGCATATAATAGCGTTATTTATCATTCTGTACATTACATCCCCAGTGCTTATAACTGAAAATTTTTACCTTTTGACTGGCTCCATCCAGTTCCCCCTCCCCTAAACACCCTCCTCTGGTAACCACAAATATAATCTCTTTTTCTATGAGTTTGTTTGTTTGTTTTTGAAGTATAATTGACCTGGAAGACTATGTTAGTTCCTGGTACACAACATACCGATTGAATATTTCTATACATTTCAAACCAATCAGAACAATAAATTTAGTTATCATATGTCACCATACAAAGATATTACATAGTTATTGACTATATTCCCCATACAGTTCATTTCCGACCTGTGGCTCATCTATTTTTGTGACTGGAAGTTTGCACCTCTGAATCTTCCTCACCCATTTCTTTCCTTCTTCCATCCCTCTCCCCTCTGGCAACCACTTGTTTGTTCTCTATGAGTTGGTTTCCATTTTGTTATGTTTGTTCATTTGTTTGGTTTGTTTAGATTCCACATATAAGTGAAATCATACAGTATTTGTTTTTCTCTGTCTGAGCATCACTTAGCATAATACCTTCTCAGTCCATCCACATTCTTGCAAATGACATGATTTCATTCATTTTTATGGCTGAGTAATATTCCACTGTGTGTATATAGGCAACGTATATATGGGTCTCATTTTTTGTTTTTGTTTTTTTTAATCCATTCAGCCACTTTATGTATTTTGACTGGAGCATTTAGTTCATTTACATTTAAAGTAATTATTGATAGGTACTGCCATTTTGTTAATTGTTTGGGGGTTGTTTTTATAGTTCTTTTTTTGTTGTTTTTTGTGTTGGTCCTTTCTTCTTTTGTTCGCTTGTGATTTGATGAGTTCTTTGAATATCTTTGTGATCAGTACCTTGAACTCTTTATTAGGTAGATTGCCTATCTTCACCCTACTTACCTCTTCTTTTGGGGTTTTATCTTATCTCTTCATTTGGAACATGTTTCTCTGTTGCCCCATTTTGCCTCATTTGCTGCTTTTATTTCTATGTATCTGGTAGGTTGATTATGTTTCCCAACCTCAGAAAAGTGGCCTTTTGTAGGAGACATCTTATGTATCCCAGCAGCACACTCCCCTCTGGTCAGCAAACCTATATGCTCTAGGGATGCCCCCATGTGGTCTGCATGGGTCCTTCTGTTGTGGTAGGCTGACTACTGTGCATGGTCTTAGAGGCATGGCTGGCCCCTATTTCGGTTGGTTGCCAGGTCTTGCCTTGTGTGGAGACTGCTGGCCACTGGTTGGTGGATCCAGTTTACAAGGTTGCTGGCTTCAGAGCTCCAGGGGTCCTTGGGGCTAGTGCTGGCCCACTGGTGGTTGGAGCCAGGTTTTGGGGTGGGTGGTTGCAGAGCCAGGGTCCTGGATCTAGTGTTGGCCTGCTGGTGGGTGGAGTCACCTCCTGACATGGCAACTGCAGGGTCTGGGATGTCCCAAAGCTGGTGCTGGCCTGCTGTTGAGTGGGGCTGGATCCTGGGGCCTCTGGCTGAAGGATCTTAGGTTTCTTGGTGCTGGTGGCAGCCTGCTGGTGGGTGGGGCTGGGGTCAGGGGTGTCCTGGGGGTAGCACCTTCTCACTGGTGAGCAGAAGCCCATAGTCTCTGGCTTCAGGCCCTTGGGTCCCAGAGCTGGTGTCTACATGCTGATGGTTGGGGCTGGATTCCAGGGCTGCTAGCTGAGGGGCCCAAGGTGTCCCAGAGCTGGTGTTAGCCTGCTCGAGGGAGGAGCCAGGGCACAGGGGGTCCTGGGGCGGGTGCTGGCCTGCTGGTGTGTGGCTTGGGTCCTGACACTGCAAGCTGTCTGGCTGAGGTTGTCCTAGAGCTGACGCCTACCTTCTGGTGGGTGCAACCAGGTCCTGGGATCTCTGGCTGCAGGGCCCTGGGCATCCTGGGGCTAGTGCTGGTGCAGTGGTATGTGGGGCTGGGTCCTGGGCTATCTGGTAGACAGGCTGGGTCCTGGGATTGTTGTGGGTTTAGGGTGGCTCTTAAGGCAGCAGGCCTACTGGTGGGTGGGGCTGTATCTCTGCTAGCTAGATGCTTGGCTTGAGGTGTCCCTGTACTGGTGTTGATGGGCTGGTGGGTGGGGCCAGGTCCTAGTGCTAATAAGCTAAAGGGAGCATTCCAAACTGGATTTGCCAGCACCATTGTCCATGTGGTAGAAGGAGCTCCAAAAAGTCTGTGTCCCTAGGGTAAGCTCCAGTTGCCCCCTGCCTCTCCAGGAGACTCTTCAAGATCAGCAGGTGGATCTAATCCACACTCCTTTCAAATCATTGCTTCTTCCCTGGGTTCTAGATCATGTGAAACTTTCTGTGTGCTGATTAAGAGTGGAGTCTCTATACCCCACTGCTCTCTAGCTCTTCCAAAAGTAAGCCCTGCTGGCCTTAAAGCCAAACAGTCTGGGGACTCATCATTCTGGTGCAGGAAACTGAGGCTGGAGAGCCCAATATGGCACTCAAACCACTCACTGTTTGGGGAGAACCCCTGCTATTATAATTATACTCCTGTTTGTGAGTCTCCCACTGAAGGATATAGGCTTTTTTTTTTAATATCTTTATTGGAGTACAATTGCTTTACAATGGTGTGTTAGTTTCTGCTTCATAACAAAGTGAATCAGCTATACATATACATATGTCCCAATATCCCCTCCCTTTTGTGTCCCTCCCACCCTCCCTATCCCACCCCTCTAGGTAGTCACAAAGCATCGAGCTGATCTCCCTGTGCCTTGCGGCTGCTTCCCACTAGCCATCTATTTTACATTTGATAGTGTATATAAGTCCATGCCACTCTCTCACTTCGTCATGGCTTACCATTCCCCCTCCCTGTGTCCTCAAGTCCGTTTTCTACATCTGGGTCTTTATTCCTGTCCTTTCCCTAGGCTCTTCAGAACCTTTTTTTTTTTTTTTTTGGATTCCATATGTATGTGTTAGCATATGGTATTTGTTTTTCTCTTTCTGACTTACTTCACTCTGTATGACAAACTCTAGGTCCTTCCACCTCACTACAAATAACTCAATTTCATTTCCTTTTATGGCTGAATAATATTCCATTGTATATATGGGCCATATCTTCTTTATCTGTTCATCTGTCGATGGACACTTAGGTTGCTTCCATGTCCTGGCTATTGTAAATAGAGCTGCAATGAACATTGTGTGGTACATGACTCTTTTGAATTATGGTTTTCACAGGGTGTATGCTCAGTAGTGAGATAGTGGGGTCATATGGTAGTTCTATTTGTAGTTTTTTAAGGAACCTCCATACTGTTCTCCATAGTGGCTGTATTAATTTACATTCCCACCAACAGTGCAAAAGGGTTCCCTTTGCTCCACACCATCTCCAGCACTTATTCTTTGTAGATTTTTTTGATGATGGCCATTCTGACTGGTGTGAGATGATACCTCACTGTAGTTTTGATTTGCATTTCTCTAATTATTAGCGATGTTGAGCATTCTTTCATCTGTTTGTTTGCAATCTAAATATCTTCTTTGGAGAAATGTCTATTTAGGTCTTCTGCACATTTTTGTACTAGGTTGTTTGTTTTTTTGATATTGAGCTGCATGAGCTGCTTGTAAATTTTGGAGATTAATCCTTTGTCAGTTGCTACATTTGCAAATATTTTCTCCCATTATGAAGGTTGTGTTTTGCTCTGATTATGGTTTCCTTTGCTATACAAAAGCTTTTAAATTTTATTACATTAGGTCCCATTTGTTTATTTTTGTTTTATTTCCATTTCATTAGGAGGTGAATCCAAAAGGATCTTTCTGTGATTTATGTCATAGAGTGTTCTGCCTATGTTTTCCTCTAAGAGTTTGATGGTGTCTGGCCTTACATTTAGGTCTTTAATCCATTTTGGGTTTATTTTTGTGTATGGTCATAGGGAGTGTTCTAATTTCATTCTTTTACATGTAGCTGTCCACTTTTCCCAGCACCACTAATTGAAGAGGCTCTCTTCTCCGTTGTATATTCTTTCCTCCTTTATCAAAAATAAGGTGTCCAGGGCTTCCCTGGTGGTGCAGTGGTTGAGAGTCTGCCTGCCAATGCAGGGGACACGGGTTTGTGTCCCGGTCTGGGAAGATCCCACATGCCGCGGAGCGGCTAGGCCGTGAGCCATGGCCACTGAGCCTGTGCGTCCAGAGCCTGTGCTCCGCAATGGGAGAGGCCACAACAGTGAGAGGCTTGCGTACCGCAAAAAAATAATAATAATAATAATAAGGTGACCATATGTGCATGCTTTTATCTCTGGCCTTTCTGTCCTGTTCCATTGATCTATATTTCCTTTTTTGTGCCAGTACCATCCTGTCTTGATTACTGTAGCATTGTAGTATAGTCTAAAGTCAGGGAGCCTGATTCCTCCAGCCCCGTTTTTCTTTCTCAAGGTTGCTTTGGCTATTCGGGGTCTTTTGTGTTTCCATACAAATTGTGAATTTTTTGTTCTAGTTCTGTGAAAAATGCCAGTGCAGTTTGATAAGGATTGCATTGAATCTGTAGATTGCTTTGGGTAGTAGAGTCATTTTCACAATGTTGATTCTTCCAATCCAAGAACATGGTATATCTCTCCATCTGTTTGTATCATCTTTAATTTCTTTCATCAGTGTCTTATAGTTTTCTGCATACAGGTCTTTTGTCTCCTTAGGTAGGTTTATTCCTAGCTATTTTATTTTGTTGTTGCAATGATAATTGGGAGTGTTTTCTTAATTTCTCTTTCAGATTTTTCATCATTAGTGTATAGGAATGCAAGAGATTTCTGTGCATTAATTTTGTATCCTGCTACTTTACCAAATTCATTGATTAGCTCTAGTAGTTTTCTGGTAGCATCTTTAGGATTCTCTATGTATAGTATCATGTCATCTGCAAACAGTGACAGCTTTACTTCTTCTTTTCCAATTTGTATTCCTTTTATTTCTTTTCCTTCTCTGATTGCTGTGGCTAAAACTTCCAAAACTATGTTGAATAATAGTGATGAGAGTAGCCAACTTTGTCTTGTTCCTCATCTTAGTGGAAGTGGTTTCAGTTTTTCATCATTGAGAACAATGTTGACTGTTGGTTTGTCATATATGGTCTTTATTATGTTGAGGTAAGTTCCCTCTATGCCTACTTTCTAGAGGGTTTTTTTTTTTTATCATAAATGGGTGTTGAATTTTGTCAAAAGCTTTTTCTGCATCTATTGAGATGGTCATATCGTTTTTCTCCTTCAATTTGTTAATATTGTTTATCACATTGATTGATTTGTGTATATTGAAGATTCCTTGCATTCCTGGCATAAGCCCACTTGATCATGGTATATGATCCTTTTAATATGCTGTAGGATGCTGTTTGCTAGTATTTTGTTGAGGATGTTTGCATCTGTGTTCATCAGTGATATTGGCTTGTATTTTTTGTTGTTGTTGTTTGGTGACATTTTTGTCTGGTTTTGGTGTCAGGGTGATGGTGGCCTGGTAGAATGATTTTGGGAGTGTTCCTCCCTCTGCTATATTTTGGAAGAGTTTGAGAAGGATAGGTGTTCGGTCTTCTCTAAGTGTTTCATAGAATTCACCTGTGAATCCGTCTGGTCCTGGGCTTTTGTTTGTTGTAAGATTTTTAATCCCAGTCTCAATATCAGTGCTTCTGATTGGTCTGTTTATATTTTCTATTTCTTCCTGGTTCAGTCTTGGAAGGTTGTGCTTTTCTAAGAATTTATCCATTTCTTCCAGGTTGTCCATTTTATGGCATATAGTTGCTTGTAGTAATCTCTCATGATCCTTTGTATTTCTGCAGTGTCAGTTGTTATTTCTCCTTTTTCATTTCTAATTCTATTGACTTGAGTCTTCTCTCTTTTTTTCTTGATGAGTCTGTCTAATAACTTATCAATTTTTTTTCTCTTCTCAAAGAACCAGCTTTTAGTTTTATTGATCTTTGCTATTGTTTTCTTCATTTCTTTTTCATTTATTTCTGATCTGATCTTTATTTCTTTCCTTCAGCTAACTTTGGGGTTTTTTTGCTCTTCTTTCTCTAATTGCCTTAGTTGTAAGGTTAGGTTGTTTGATATGCTTCTTGTTTCTTGAGGTAGGATTGTATTGCTATAAACTTCCCTCTTAGAACTGCTTTTGCTGCATCCCATAGGTTTTGGGTCGTCAGGTTTTCATTGTTATTTGTTTCTAGCTATTTTTGGATTTCCTCTTTGATTTCTTCAGTGATCTCTTGGTTATTCAACAGTGTATTGTTTAGCCTCCATGTGTTTACAGATTGTTTTCCTCCAATTGATATCTAGTCTCATAGCATTGTCATCGGGAAAGATACTTGATAAGATTTCAATTTTCTTAAATTTACCAAGGCTTGATTTGTGACCCAAGATATGGTCTATCCTGGAGAATGTTCCATGAGAACTTGAAAAGAAAATATAATCTGTTGTTTTAGATAGAATGTCCTATAAATATCAATTAAGTCCACCTTGCTTAATGTGTCATTTAAAGCTTGTGCTTCCTTATTTATTTTCATTTTGGATGATCTGTCCATTGGTGAAAGTGGGGAGTTAAAGTCCCCTACTTTGATCGTGTTACTGTCAATTTCCCCTTTTATGGCCGTTAGCATTTGCCGTATGTATTGTGGTGCTCCTATGTTGGGTGCATAAATATTTACAATTGTTATATCTTCTTCTTGGATTGATCCCTTGATCATTATGTAGTGTCCTTCTTTGTCTCCTGTAATAGTCTTTATTTTAAAGTCTATTTTGTCTAATATGAGAATTGCTACTCCAGCTTTCTTTGATTTCCATTTGCATGGAATATATTTTCCATCCCTTCACTTTCAGTCTGTATGTGTCCCTAGGCCTGAAATGGGTCTCCTGTAGACAGCATATATACGGTCTTCTTTTTGTATCCATTCAGCCAGTCTATGTCTTTTAGTTGGAGCATTTAATCCATTTACATTTAAGATGGTTATCGATATGTATGTTCCTATTACCATTTTCTTAATTGTTTTGGGTTTGTTATTGTAGGTCTTTTCCTTCTCTTGTGTTTCCTCCCTAGAGAAGTTCCTTTAGCATTTGCTGTAGAGCTGGTTTGGTGGTGCTGAGTTCTCTTAGCTTTTGCTTGTCTGTAAAGTTTTTAATTTCTCTGTCAAATCTCAATGAGATCCTTGCTGGGCAGACTAATCTTGGTTGTAGTTTTTTCCCTTTCATCTCTTTAAGCATGTCCTGCCACTCCCTTCTGGCTTGCAGACTTTGTGCTGAAAGATCAGGTGTTAACCTTATGGGGATTCTCTTGTATGTTATTTGTTGCTTTTCCCTTGCTGCTTTTAATATTTTTTCTTTGTATTTAATTTTTGATAGTTTTATTAATATGTGTCTTGGCATATTTATCCTTGGATTTATCCTGTATGGCAGTCTCTGCACTTCCTGGAGTTAATCGATTGACTATTTCCTTTCCTGTATTAGGAAGTTTTCAGCTATAATCTCCTCAAATATTTTCTCAGTCCCTTTCTTTTTCTCTTCTTCTCCTGGGACCCTTATAATTCAAAATTTGGTGCATTTAATGTTGTCCCAGAGGTCTCTGAGACTGTCCTCAATTCTTTTCATTCTTTTTTCTTTATTCTGTTTTGTTGGAGTTATTTCCACTATTTTATCTTCATGGTCACTTATCTGTCCTTCTGCCTCAGTTATTCTGCTATGGATTCCTTGTAGAGAATTTTTAATTTCATTTAATGTGTCATTCATCATTGCTTGTTTTCTTCAGTTCTTCTAGCTCTTTGTCATATGTTTCTCGTGTTCTGTCCATTCTTTTTCCAAGATTTCGGATCATCTTTACTGTCATTACTCTAAATTCTTTTTCACGTAGACTGCCTATTTCCTCTTCATTTTTTAGGGCTGGTGGGTTTTTACCTTGCTTCTTCATCTGCTGTGTGTTTCTCTGTTCTCATTTTGCTTAACTTGCTGTGTTTTGGGTCTCGTTTTTGCAGCCTGCATGTTCATAGTTCCTCTTGTTTTTGGTGTCTGCCCCCATTGGCTCAGGTTGTTTCAGTGAGTTGTGTAGTCTTCCTGCTGGAGGGGACTAGTGCCTGTGTTCGGGTGGATGAGGCTGGATCTTGTCTTTTTGGTGGGCAGGACTGCATTTGGTGGTGTCTTTTGGGCTGTCTGTGATCTTATTATGATTTGTAAAATTATGAGTGTTAAATTAAAATCATAATGATACACATACTAAACAGAATGGCTAAAATAAAAAAGATTGACAACACCCAATGTTGGTGTGCATGTGAAACAATAGAGCTCTCAATCTTGTGCTTTGTATGGGAATACAAAAATCATACAACACTTTGCAAAGTGTTCTTGGAATTCTTACAAATATATATATACACCAACCCTCTCACCCAGAAATTTCACAGCCAGGTGTTTACCCAAGAAAATTACAATGGGTATCCTCAGAAATACTGTACAAAACTGTTCATAGCAGCTTTATATTAATATTCAAAATAGAAAACAGTCCAGATGTCCATTCCTAGGAATATTTTGTAAATATACCTGAAAATTCAATAGACTACTGAATATTGTATATACAATATACAGCAATAAAGTAGAGTACATCACTGATATACTTAATATCTTCAAAGAACATCAGACACATTTCACTAAATGTAAGAAGCTTTACCCTAAAGCACATGATTCTATTAAAGAAAATCTGCAGTGGGCAAAATAATGCCTGACACAATAAAAACAGTGGTTGTTTCAGGAGGATATTGGGGTTGGGATTGACTGGAAAGGAGGATGAGGAAACACTAGGGTGAATTTAATGTCCTGTAAATTGGTAGGAGTTTGGATTGCATAGGTATATGTATGCATTTGTTAAAATGTAATGGTAAGTGGTATGCTTGGTAAATGTATGCTTAAGATCTGTGTGTTTCATTTTGTATAAATTTTACATAAAAAAACAAAAATTTTAAGAAAAAATTTAAATTATTGTTGCTAAAAATCCATGCTGAAATATTTAGGACGGATATTTTTTTCTGAGCACCACTTACAGTGATTTTATTGGTATACCTTTCTCAAGTGAGGGCTCTCAAGCTGGGGTTCCCAGTTGTGTAATCATATGTCTAAGGGCATATGATTTGCTATTATAAATACAACTAATCTGTCTATATAATCAATTTCACTCAATACTGAATAATTTAAAGCATTCAACTTATTTTCAGAAAAGAGATACTTTATAAAATAGAATGCAAATTTCACAAGAAGGTTTAAGAGAAAATGTGAAAATGTGTGACTTCAAAGACAGTTGTTTGTGCTGAGCTGCTTCAGCCTCTGTCTTTGCACTCCCTGAAGGTACACGTTCAATCTCCTATGCTTTTTGGGACATTGTGATGGAAAAGTTAGAGAAAACCTGCAACTGAAACAAAAGATCAAGAATGGAATTACATGAGAATTATGTGGATATCTTTTAGTACAGATTTCATTTTAGCAGGTACAGCTTGATAGGAAAAGACAATTTTCCTCAGTCTCAGACTGTGTTCCTACAGGGGGTACTTTGATGTTAGACTTATTCATTGTAGTTAAAACCATCCAAAGAGGTGTTTAACATCTGGTTCCAAGTAACAGCCACAGAGTTCTGTTACTAAAGATGGTAAAATATCATTGTTGCTCTGTCAAGGAATACATATAACTCAGCAAGAGAATCTGAACTAATTTCAGCATATACAGTTACAGTAATTGCTTTTGAAGTGAAGAGCTATGGTGGAAATATATAAATGGGTTGGATAGGTTTTACTCTCTGAGCTCAGAAAGTATAATTCCTGAGCTCAGTAATTATAGGAGAAAACTAAACTTGTTGCAGTTTTTAAGAACCAAGCTAGTTCACCTATTCCACCCTTTTTTTAAGTGTTTCTGGTTAAGAGCATGGGTTGACTAGCAAGATAAGGAAAGGAAGATTAAATGCATTTTTTGACCAAGTTGAGTTTGTGTTTATATCCAGAAAGAAGCCAAAATAGAGTTTTATTTGGGGGAGACATATATATATATATATATATATAAATATATATATATATATATATATAATTGCATATATATGTGCAATTTTGTGTATATATCTATGAGATATGTTTTGTATATTTTTATACAGTATTCTATTTATATTTTAAAATATTTATGTATTTTATACAATATGTACAACATATATACAATATATATGTATTTATGTATGTATATATAATATATATACACTAGCTATATGTATATTATATCTATACTATATATATATATATATTTATAGTAGTTAAGTACATATCAGTAAACTACCTTTCACAGGAATAATTACTGGTAGCAAAACAGATCCTTATGGTTTTCTAAGATTTAAGCACTATGCAATGTAAGTGGAACTGAAAAAGAATCAAAGAATAAGCTACCCATAAGTCTAGAAGAGAACAAGTAGAATGAAATATCACTGCAAACATATAGATGTTCCATGAAATTAGGGGGAGAAATAAGAACAGGTCAAACATCGTAAAAACTACAGAGATGAGAAGGAGAAAGAGGACTGAGAAAGAACAATTAAATTAGAAAAACTACTTACTTATTGACTTGGGCAAGAGGAGAATTTTTAAAATAATTATAAATCCTCAATTATCAATTCATGTTACTTCAGAACTTTGCTCTGCTGGTTTTGGAATTGTGCTTAAAGCTATCATTCCTAAATCATTAGACTGTGAGAACGCTATTCTCGTCCAAGGTCACACGCTCAGTTCTGCCCCTAGAAAGAAGGGAAGAGAAGAGCTATTTGCTCTTTGTGTAGTATGTCATTTCTCCATAATTAAATTCAAGCATGCATCCTTAAAAAATAGTTAATTTGGGCAATGACACTTCTTAGATTTTTGTCAACCAACTATCCCATCCTATATCTCCATACTATTAATTTAATGAATTTGAGCTTAAAGCAGGGGGGAAAAAACAAAACAAAATCACACTGACAAATATCCACCTACTAGTACTTTATCTGAAACAACACCATGTAACCAACAAAAAAGAAAATCTTTAAAGATGACTGCTGTAACACATATCCTTTTTATATTATAATAAAATGGGAGACCACTTGTCTATGGAATTCAACAGTTGCCTATCAGAACAATACAGTTCATTTTAGTTGTTAAAGCAGATTTCCTCGAGTGTTCCAGATGAATGCCCATGTCAAGGATTCCCAAGTCTCCCCTCAATACACTCTCAAAAAGTAAGTCTGCATTTGACAAATATTCCCGTTCATAGCAAACTCTATACTAACAAATACAAAACTAATGGCTGTATCGAAAATTGTTACTATTCTAAAGAAATAGATAGGCTCGCAGAGGATAGATTTCCCAGCATGTCTTTCATATAATGCAAACCATGTGCGCCTGTATTCAGTTGCAACAATAAACAGAATATAGTGAAGCCTAGAAGATTGTCTATTAACATTGTCTTCAACTTCCTTGTAAAGAAAAACAATTTCTCATTTTCTTAAGGCTTTGTGATAAAAGTAGACCCTGACAAAGACATCATTGGGTGTTACGGAAGCAAGCCAGCCTGCTTTATTATGCTATGCATTCATTCCTCATTTGAGCCATAGACTCAGTTGTTTTATAATATGATCATCTAGTTCTCTTTAATCTTTCTTTTCTTTTTTCCTTCTTTCCTTTTTCTTTTCTTTCAATAAAATTACTAAGCATTTAATAAATGCTTAAGGAGTGCTATCTTCATTGTCATGGGCCCACAAAGAAACCAAGAATAATAATTTAAAAAACAAATTAATAACATTTGGTCAGAATTAAATGCTTTCCAATTATGCAGAATTTTAAAATTCACTAATAAAACGTCCCTAATTTTCTCAACCTATAGTCAGATTTAGCTGGGCTTCATGTATGCTTGGCTGCAATGGACCAGGAATGGGAGATATTCAGTTTCCTGTATATCCCTTTATATATTCCACTTTAAGTTCAAAATCAACACTTTAAAACTAAAACTCATCATCTCTTTTATACAAGCCAAAATATTTTATTAAACCAGACTTGTTACTTTGGATCAATATTTAATTTCTATACTTTCATTATTCCCTATTTTTCAAATACTACATATATTTCTAGTTCCTTCTTACCTTCTCCACTTTTCTGCCTTTTTTTAAGGCATTCATCATTTCACACCAAGATGACCAAAATATTTTGTAAACTGATCTCTCAAGAGTCTCCTCCATTTCTACCTCCAAATTAGTTTATATATCATCTATGGCATATATTCTAGAAAAAAAATCATACCATTGTTTTATATATTTTTTGTGACACTCCATTTGTTAAAGAAAACAATTCAAACACCCTAATTTTGTGTTTAATACTCTACTACCTGGCCCTCAAAAATTTAATATAAGAAAGAGAAATTCTACTTTAAAAAGCAAAAACAAGAACAAAACATGGTTCCTGCTAAAGTAGTTATATCCCCCAACACCATGGAGGTCTTCAGAATAATCAGAATGACCTATTGTTCAGAATATTAAAGCTATCAGAGAGTTTCAAAGGATATCTACATTGGACAGGAATTTGAATTTGATATTCTCTGACCTTTTCCTCACCTTTGATTGTTTGATTCCATTCCTACATCTTTATCTCCCTTGACTCCCCTAGAGAACTTTCTTATCACTCTCAGACTCAGAAACTCCTCATTCCTGAACATGTTCTGTGCCTTGCTGCTTTCATGCATTTGCCCTCATTTAGTACCCCTACCAGAAAAACCTTTTGCCTCCACTCTTCACTGTCTAAGCCCTTGCTCTCTTTGAAGGGATAAGGGGAAGGGCCAGTGGCTGTTACATCTCATCCCGTTTATCATCAGAGTTGCTGATCTTGATATCTAGAGAGCTGCCCTCGCATACATCTCACCTCACTGCTGTACAAGAAACAGCATAGCAGTTTCTTGTTCAATGAAACTATGTTCAGTGAAAGGTACAGCTGCCTTCAAACTCTGCCTCCCCCATGAAGCTTTCGTTAACATATTCACCTTCTAAAATCTTGACAGAAAATTCCAACCTCGGGTGTTTCTTAACAAGGTCATAGGTAAATAATTGGATAAGTGAGAGAGAGAAGTGTAAGGGGTGATACAAGACATGTGATTCTTTTTTATTGATGCCTCCCACCCAAAGGCTATTAACCCTGGTTACTCACTTAGCAGTAATGTCCCTAAATTCACATTCTGATTTTTTTTCTTTAAGTGTAAAGATCTCACTCAGATACCCCTTAGAGATGGTGAGTTGAACACGTGCATTAGCTTCCATTCCTTTGTGAATTATAATTTCACCAAAGGTACAATATAACTCTTTGGAGGATGGCAGAATGGGAAACTGGTTTGCATGGTGCGTGAGCATATATCTGTGTGTATGTGTGGAGGGATAAAATTTACAAAAGAAAGCAAAATCTCAAGTTCCATAGATAATGACTAGAACTGAAAAGTAAAGAAGTAGCAACATAGGCATATTATTTAGAGAAACAGAGACAAATACCAACATAAGCAGTTAAAAGATTAAAGGGAACAGCTCACCTCTTGGCAGCAGCAAATGTATGTGGAGCACAGAAAATGACTTTTGAACTATATTTATGCATAAGTTTCATGAAAAACAAATACTAAATATAAAGTTAATTATAGAATAAGATATATCATTTTAGAAAATTATGACAAAGTTTGAAAAGCATACACACATAAACACATACAAAACAGAAGACGTGATTTCTGATTGGGTAACACTGACCAGCTGGCTGTCTTCTGAAAGCCTGATCATATGGCCTAAGTGTTGTCAGTGTATCATGGTTTAAGATTTGACCCTCAGTAGTGTAAGATGTGTAAGTAGTGTAAGATGGTTTAAGATTTGACCCTCAGTAGTGTAAACTCAGATATGCCAACTTCAGCATGCCAAGAGTAGATACCTCTCTCAATGGTAGATTCAAGCTCCATTTCTCAACTTCTTGTGAGTTGTCTTCTTGGCAAATTATTTCAGCAGGACCTATTTTCTACATTATATTTGACAAATAATATAGAGATTGTGTAGTGATAAGATTACTAGTTAATAGACTGGTCTTAGGAGCTCTCCGACTGTAAATTGGGAAAGACATTTCTTTATCTTATGCAAAATAAGAGATGCTTCTGAGCTCTAACATACAGGAATATATATATGACTGGGCTCAGGTGTGAGTACTCCCAAGCAGAGGTTCTTGGCACTCGCTCTTCATTAAAAGTTAATGAAGAAAAAAAAAAGTTAATGAAGATTTTCTAGCCCCACTGAAAGAATGCCCCAATTTCTTGGAGGAATTCAACCTCAAAAGCCTATCCATGAATCTAAGGCTTTCAAGACCTCAGAAAATCAGAAGTC
Organism: Mesoplodon mirus; assembly: GCF_964341445.2. Classification (NCBI taxonomy): domain Eukaryota; kingdom Metazoa; phylum Chordata; class Mammalia; order Artiodactyla; family Ziphiidae; genus Mesoplodon; species Mesoplodon mirus. The sequence continues at coordinate 52,509,457 of NC_138990.1, read as the reverse complement.
CTGGGTATGAGTTCTGTTTGTATTATTCAGCCTCAGACCCTGGACAAATTGCTTAGCATCCTTGTACCTTCAATGTCCTCTTGTGTAAAACAGTGATAATAACTGCTGTCCTGCCTCTCTTACATGCTTTTTGAGACGTATGTATATATGTATGCATGTATGTGTGTATGTATGTTTGTGTTTCTATGCATGTCGTATTAACGCTGCTAAACATAATCAAATGAACAGTATTCGTATATTTTATCCAAATAGAAAACATTCCTTCTTTTTTACCATCAGCTCTGAGCCAGATGTGATGCTAAGGCTTTACTTCCATTGACTTTTTTTTTTTTTTTTTTTTTTTTTTTTTCTTTTTGCGGTATGCGGGCCTCTCACTGTTGTGGCCTCTCCCGTTGCGGAGCACAGGCTCCGGATGCGCAGGCCCAGCGGCCATGGCTCACGGGCCCAGCCGCTCCGCGGCATATGGGATCATCCCAGACCGGGGCACGAACCCGTATCCCCTGCATCGGCAGGCGGACTCTCAACCACTGCGCCACCAGGGAGGCCCCTCCATTGACTTTTTATCCTTATGAGGTAGAATTGCAATTCTCATTTCCCAGATGAAGAAATTGAGAGTTAGATTTGTTAAATAATTGCCTAAAATTACACTGACAGTAAATGGCAGAGTAGGGATTTGAAAATGGGAATCTAGTCTAACTTCAAAGTCCTATTTTTTAAAGATATTTTCTTACTTCTTTAAGTACTCTTGTACTGATTTCAAAAAGCAATTACTCAGTTCAACAATGAGCTAGTTTTGTCTAAAATAATTCTGAAACTGTCATAACAATTTAGGGTTTGGGCTGGTAATAGGTAATGCTAAAAAATATACTATTACTCAGGATTCTGTGACCCCTTTTATCCTGGGTATCCTTTAACTTCTTTGACTGCCTGTTTCATTTATGAATCTATGAGCTTCTGTTATGTCATCTGCTAAATTATATAATGGGATTAGAATCCCTCCTTTGGTCCTTTGCTGACGTAAACATCTATTTGTCTTTTCCCTTGGTTGGTTTAGGTTCCTATATAACTCCCTTCTAGCAGTAAGTATTTTCTGAATTTAAGCTCTGACATTATTGTCATATTTCTCTAACCTTCTGTCTACTCTTTCTCCAAATCCACTCCAATCCAGTATCTTCATCTCTCACCTGTATAGTAACAATATCTACATCTTTGTGCTACACCATCCTAAAATGACATTCTAAGGTCTCTGTCTTGTAAAATCTCTAATTGTTGTTCTATAAGCGTTTCTACAGTTAATGACTTCACACCTCCATGACATTATACTTAGCTTGCATTCTGCCTTCCCTCTCTTCCACTGTACTTGAAATTGCTCTTCATGTTCAACAACAGCCTATGAAATGCTAAATCCAATTGGTTTTCTCCTCTTTCAGTTTACTTTTTTTTGTGGGAATTAGCACTGTTAATCTCCCTTTCCTTTTTAGAAATCTCTACTTTTTTTTTTAACATCCTTATTCGAGTATAATTGCTTTACAATGGTGTGTTAGTTTTTGCTTTATAACAAAGTGAATCAGCTATACGTATACATATGTTCCCATATCTCCTCCCTCTTGTGTCTCCCTCCCACCCTCCCTATCCCACCCCTCTAGGTGGTCACAAAGCACCGAGCTGATCTCCCTGTGCTATGCGGCTGCTTTCCACTAGCTATCTATTTTACATTTGATAGTGTATATATGTCCATGCCACTCTCTCACTTTGTCCCAGCTTACCCTTCTCCCTCCCTGTGTCCTCAAGTCCATTGTCTATGCCTGCATCTTTATTCCTGTCCTGCCCCTAGGTTCTTCAGAACCTTTTTTTTTAGATTCCATATATATGCATTAGCATATGGTATTTGTTTTTCTCTTTCTGACTTACTTCACTCTGTATGACAGACTCTAGGTCCATCTACCTCACTACAAATAACAAATAACTCAGTTTCATTTCTTTTTATGGCTGAGTAATATTCCATTGTATATATGTGCCAATCTTCTTTATCCATTCATCTGTCGATGGACACTTAGGTTGCTTCCACGTCCTGGCTATTGTAAATAGCGCTGCAATGAACATAGTGGTACATGACTCTTTTTGAATTATGGTTTTCTCAGGGTATATGCTCAGTAGTGGGATTGCTGGGTCATATGGTAGTTCTATTTTTAATTTTTTAAGGAACCTCTGTACTGTTCTTCATAGTGGCTGTATCAATTTACATTCCCACCAACAGTGCAAGAGGGTTTCCTTTTCTCCACACCCTCTCCAGCATTTATTGTTTGTAGATTTTTTGATGATGGCCATTCTGACTGATGTGAAGTGATACCTCATTGTAGTTTTGATTTGCATTTCTCTAATGATTAGTGATGTTGAGGATCCTTTCATGTGTTTGTTGTCAAACTGTATGTCTTCTTTGGAGAAATGTCTAGGTCTTCTGCCCATTTTTGAATTGGGTTGTTTGTTTCTTTAATATTGAGCTGCATGAACTGCTTGTAAATTTTGGAGATTAATCCTTTGTCAGTTGCCTCATTTGCAACTATTTTCTCCCATTCTGAGGGTTGTCTTTTCATCTTGTTTATGTTTTCCTTTGCTGTGCAAAAGCTTTTAACTTTCATTAAGTCCCATTTGCTTATTTTTTTTTTTGAAGTCTCTACTCTTTTGACTCTTGCAATTTCCTAAATCTCCTCTAAATGTCTCACTGTCTTCATTGAGCTTTTCTATAATCTTCATTGAGCTCTCAGTTCCTACTTGCTCCTTCAAATAAAGGAGAAAGGAAGGCAAGGGGACACCTATGTCTGTATATTGTCCCTTGTGGAAGTAAGCAAAGACCACCTGAGAACGTGCATAAGCTATTAATTCAGAGCTTATCTGAAGAAAATCAGCCGCCATCACTTGTGTCTGACAGACACTCAAAGGCAGGCAGGGGAATAGGAAAGCTTTATAGTGAGGAAAAAAAAGAACCCTTCAAGTATGCCTTGATTATAGGATGTTAGCACAGATAACCTGGAGGTGGGCTAACTAGAAATCCAGCATCCTATGTCATGAGTTTAGGGAGCATATTTGGCTTTCTCTGGTTGATCTTGAGTTGGAAGCAAGGATAAGGGGATAAAAATTTGGGAAGCTGGCAGTCATGGCCCAAGTACTGACTAGTTTAGGCCAACTACTGCAGAGGTTGTGGTTTGGATTCCCAGAATGGTGGCTACAAGATTGTGGTCAGAGTTCTATTTTTATATACAGTCTGACCATTGTTCCATTGTCTCTCACTCTAAACTCATAAAAGAGGCTACTTTAAGAAACTAGCTCCTACTTCTGGTCCTGGTTTTCTACCACAGACCATATGTCTACTAGTATGTACACGTTTATGTCTGACTTGACTTCTTTCACTCAGCGTTTTTTGACATTGATTTATTTTTGGTGTATATCAGTAGTTCTTACCTTGTTATTGCTAACTTTTCTAAATAGAATTCATTTGTATTAATATAACACACTTTGTTAACTATTCTGATGGAAATTTGGCTTATTTCCATTTTTCCCACTGGATAAAACTGCTATGGACATTCCTTTAACTCTTTGTGTGTATATATGCCCTCATTTCTCTTAGATATATACCTAGGAATAGAATTACTGTTTCATGGAATAGGTGTATGATTAAGAAGATAAGAAAGTGTCAAAGAGTTTTTGCAAAACAGCTGTACCATGTCACAGTCCAACAAGCAATATATGAGAATTTCCATTGCTCTACATCATCACTAACTCTTGGTATTGTCTATCTATAACCATTGTGATGGGTGTGAAGTGGTATCTAGTTGTGGCTTTAATTTATATTTCTCTGTTGACTAATGATGTTGGATACCTTCTACATGTATTTAGTGACCATTCCTATATCTTCTAAGTGTGTGTTATTTGTTCTGCCTAGTTTCTAATGGGTTGTTTGTCTTTTCTATGATTTATTTATAGGTTTACTTTATATATCCTGGATACAAATATTTTGTCTTCAAAGTTATTTTTGACCCATATCTCTTCTAGATCTACAACTACTTTAAAATATTTTGTTTTAAGCTAAGGAATATTTAAACAAACAAAAATTCATTAAAAATAATATTATAAACATCCACAATTGACTTTCTCACCACGCTAAGATATGACAACCATTCATCTTAGAAAATAAAATATTACAAATACAGTCCAATTACTCTATTATACCATTTCCTGGTTGCGTTCTCTTTTAGCACCTTCAGGAAAACAAGTGGAAAGTATCTTGTTGGTATTTACCATTCCCTGTGTTTATTTATACTTTTTTCATGCATATATATATCTAAATAATATATAACATTTTTTCTATATTTTAAAACCTGATATATTGGTATCATGTTGTATGCATTTTTTAATAAATGGCTCTTTTTGTTTAAATACTATTATTGAGATTCAACTATATTGGCGTTTAACCTATAAATCAAGGCAATATACAAGCAACCTCCGATGCAAATTTGTGTATGCGTTTTGCCTTCTCTGTAGAGGCAAGATTTCTTGTAAGTTTGGAATCTGGTAGTTTTCATTTGATGAAGTTGTAATCGTTCTTAAAAATTATCGTTTCTTATGTGTTTCCTGATGGGAGGGACTGGTGCCTGTGTTCTGGTGGTGGAAACTCTTAAAGGAAAACATAGGTAGAACATTCTTTGACATAAATCACAGTAAAATCCTTTTTGACCCGCCTCCTAGAGTAATGAAAATAAAAACAAAATAAATAAATGAGACCTAATTAAACTTAAAAGCTTTTGCACAGCAAAGGAAACCATAAACAAGATGACTCAGAATGGGAGAAAATATTTGCAAACAAAGCAACTGACAAAGGATTAATCTCCAAAATATATAAGCAGCTCATGCAGCTCAATATCAAAAAAATAAACAACCCAATCCAAAAATGGAATGAAGACCTAAATAAACATTTCTCCAAAGAAGACATACAGATGGCCAACAAACACATGAAAAGATGCTCAATATCACTAATCATTAGAGAGATGCAAATCAAAACCACAGTGAGGCATCACCTCACACTGGTCAGAATGGTCAGCATGAAAAAAATCTATAAACAGTAAATGCTGGAGAGGATGTGGAGAAAAGGGAACCCTCTTGCACTGTTGGTGGGAATGTAAATTGATACTGCCACTATGGAGAACAGTATGGAGGTTCCTTAAAAAACTAAAAAGAGGGGCCTCCCTGGTGGCGCAGTGGTTGAGAGTCCGCCTGCCGATGCAGGGGATACGGGTTCGTGCCCCGGTCTGGGAGGATCCCATATGCCGCGGAGCGGCTGGGCCCGTGAGCCATGGCCGCTGGGCCTGCGCATCCGGAGCCTGTGCTCCGCAACGGGAGAGGCCACAACAGTGAGAGGCCCGCATACCGCAAAAAAAAAAAAAAAACTAAAAAGAGAACTACCATATGAACCAGAAATCCCACTACTGGGCATATACCTGAGAAAACCATAATTCAAAAAGATACATGTACCCCAATGTTCATTGCAGCACTATTTACAATAGCCAGGCCATGGAAGCAGCCTAAATATCCATCGACAGATGAATGGATAAAGAAGATGTTGTACATATATACAATGGAATATTACTCAGCCATAAAAAGGAATAAAACGGAGTCATTTGTAGTGATGTGGATGGACCCAATGTCTGTCATACAGAGTGAAGTAAGTCAGAAAGAGAAAAACAAATACCATATATTGATGCATATATATGGAATCCAGAAAAAACGGTACTTATGAACCTAGTGGCAGGGCAGGAATAGGACGCAGAGGTAAGGAACAGACTTGTGGACACTGAGGGGCAAAGGGAGGGTGGGACGATTTGAGAGAGTAGTGTTGACATATATACATTACCATGTGTAAAATAGATAGCTAGTGGGAAGCTGCTGTATAGCACAGGGAGATCAGCTCGGTATTTTGTGATGACCTAGTGGGGTGGGATGGGGAGGGTAGGAGGGAGGCTCAAGAGGGAGGGGATATGTGTGTACATATAGCTGATTCACTTTGTTGTACTGCAGAAACTAACACAACATTGTAAAGCAATTATAATCCAGTAAAGATGTTTAAAAATGTATGATTTCTTGGATTTCATACATGTTTTGGATTTTTTGTTTATGTAGGAGTTGTCTCTGTTTGTGTTACCATGTTGTAGCACAGACCAGAACCTTCAGTTATCCTTAAATTACATTTAAGTCATGAGCACTGGATTCATGAAACTAGAAACTATCTCACATCTGACTGAATAAATGGAATTATTTTGTAGTTGTACCTTAAAAATCCCCACATAATTAAGTGCTAGGGAAATGACATCTGCAATGAAGGAGCAACTTAATTATCCATTAGTGCATGATTGCTGATCTGTCCTGAGTTCCAGAACCAAATATAGTCAATTGTCAACTTGTCATTTACTCTTGATGATGTAAAATTAATGAGACTATCCTTCACCAATCTTGTCCTTCCCTATTTTTCCCATTTCACTAAATTACTCCACCAAATTCCCACTTGTTTAATTGAAAACCTTACAATTCATCACTGATTTCTCTCATTACATCTATTTCTATATCTAATCAATTAACAAGTCCTGACAGTTCTACCTCCGAAACATATCCCAAAATGGACCACTTTTTCTCAACTTCATTGTCACCATCTGGTCTATACTATCTTTATCTCTCTGATGGATTACTTCAGTAGCCTCTTAACTCACCTCCATGTGTCTAATCTACAATTATTTTCTATAAACGGCAGCAAGAACAATCTCTTTTAAATAAAATAAATAGTTTTTCTCTTTTGCTTAAAGTCTTCTAAATTACATATCAAGGCTATAAGGTCCTGAAAATAAGAATTTTTGCCTATTTCTGTAATATTATCTTGTACTCCTCATCTCATTGCTTCAATGTCCAACAAAGCTTGTATTCTTTCTTTTTCTCAATCACTTTAAGGCTGTTTCTGTTCCAAGATCTTTGTTCTTGCCTTTCTTTGCATAGAGAGCTCTTCTTCCAGATCTTCTCATAGATGCTTCTTTTTTGCCAACCATGTTCAAACTCATTTGTTACTTCCTCAAAAAAGACATTCTTTATATTATCTTTTAAAACAACATGTTCTCAACCCAATTTGCTACTACAGCAGCCTCTTTTATTGTCTTCATGGATTTTCACTATCTGGAACTGAGCTGTTTATTTGTTAGTTATCCTCATTTTGCTTATTGTGTTTCCACTGGAATCTAGAATCTACTAGAGCAGTAACTTTATTTTATTATCACCCTATCTCTTGTGTCTAGAAGTGTACCTATTATATAATGGATGCTTAATAACTCTGGGAGTTAATTAAACCACATACAAGTTTAGATGGAATTTTGGTTGTTCTGAGTGTGTGTTTCTTGTTGTTTCTTAGATAAAACTCTTTAACCAGGCAATTTTTCTTGATTTTAGTAGAGAGCAAGAACTAGATCGAGTTATATCCGAGTTTCTTTTTGGAATCTCAATATAAACAAAACAAAACAACAATTCTTTCTACTTGCCTCTGTCAAGACTCCACACCCATGTTCTTGGTACAAATGGGCTGGAGGAGTGGTTGTGGGTTCTGTAATGACATACTTTCAATACTTATTTAAGTTTTTTGAGGTGATCAATAAAGTCTTCAATTGAAGTTATATTATACAAAAAAATCACATTAACAACAAAGCCATAAATTTCTGCCTTAAGATTGGTAAGGTATATATTACAGTCATGCAAAATAAATAATAAATCAATACTGAGAAACATGATAGCAGAAGACAAATAAAAGAGTCCTATTTCTGATGGAAAACTGAATAATGTAAGTCTGATACATCTTCAAAATTTCTTTTAGGTTTAGTGTAATCTCATAAAACTATCAATGGGCATTTAAAATAATTTGGTCAAAAGATTTAAAATTTTTATTTAGAAGAATTAATAGGATGGGTCCAATATTATAACAAAAGTCAAAAGGGGAAACTCATTATATAATTGGAAAATCTGAATCACTCATACAAACAAAAAATAAAGCACTGGGCTTCCCTGGTGGCGCAGTGGTTGAGAGTCCACCTGCCGATGCAGGGGACACGGGTTCGTGCCCTGGTCCGGGAAGATCCAACATGCCGCGGAGTGGCTGGGCCCGTGAGCCATGGCTGCTGAGCCTGCGTGTCCAGAGCCTGTGCTCCGCAGCGGGAGAGGCCCCAACAGTGAGAGGCCCGCGTACAGCAAAAATAAATAAATAAAATAAATAAATAAAGCACTAAGCTATCAAAGAAAAAAAGTGTTAAAATTACAAAAGGAAATAGTAATATCTAATAAATATATTAAAATATTAAACCTAATAAAATTAAATAAATACTAATGAAAAGTTAGGTTATCAAATTATCATATTAGTTAGGATTTTGAGTATTAATATAAATTATTTATCACTTTTCCATGATGATTCTTTTATGTCTACAACTATAGATTTTTTACTTTTTGAAATGTACACCTAAGAACAAATGCACTGGGTCATAAGTAAGGTGACTCATACTTTCTGCTTTCTTGGAACAGACTTGGTTTAAGTTTATTGTCTCAGAGTAAACATAAATGGCATCCTCTTTCACTCTCCAAATTGTACATTCACCCTAACCATAGGTTATGTGTATATTTAAATGACTAACTATTTCCAAGCCCTCTTCAGAATGGCTGCATCAGTCTACACTCTTTTCAGCACTGTGTCAGAATTTCTGTATACCAACATCATTGCCAGCACAAGGCAATACATAGATTTCTAATTTTTCTGGCCAAATCAATATAAAGTAGAGCCCTACTGTGGTTTTAATTTGTATTTCTGTGATTATTAATAAGTTTGAGTACATCTTGTTATGCTTGTTAGCTTCATAGATTTCCTGTTTTATAAATTGCCCGATTATATTATCCACCATCTTTTTACATGTGTTCTGCAATATTCCTAGTTTATTTTCATAATTGGAAATAAAACTTCTAAGAAGCAGCTGAACATTAGGACCATAAAAGCACTTAAGTCAATTTAAAAAATATTGGTTTGATAATAGAATTCTACTGTAGTTTTAAAAAATATATATATTCAGTAAATGATTGTTGGTTTTCAAGTATGACCTATATTCACCTCCTACATAATATTAATTTTTATCCTTTTTTCATATATGCGTATATTTTATTTTAGTGCACCAGAAAACTTCCTTCTTACCTGGTTCCATTATTCTTTTGGCACTTCATTTGAAGTTAGGGAACACAACAAATAAGGAAATGGGAAAGATAGCTACAGCCTTATCTTAGAATAGACAGACTAATTTTGGACATGGCATAAGTGACAGAACTATCTATATCTAGCTGGATTTGGTCATCTATTGGATGTCCTTGTTAAAGTCAGCTCCTCACAAGAGGTTTGAGTTAAGTTCTAAGAAATGAAGTGTAATTTCAAGCTATCCCATTCAGACTCTAAAATACTAACTTTAAAAATAAGGTTCCATAAATTTTGTATGGTTACCAAAACAAAGGGTATTTCTTGTCCTTATATTTCTTTGTTAATTATAAAAATCACCAGATAAACTAATTTTAATCTCTCAACTCGGACAATCAGAACCTTCCTAAGTTTCCTAAGTCTTTTCCAAGAGATGTTACTTTTTTGAGAAGATGCATTCGTTTTTTCAGGGGTTAACTTAAGTTTAGTGCACAATGCATTTAAATATCTTTTGTACTGAAAGCAATCCTATACTTCAAATTCAAAAAAGCACTTCTAAATGAGTTATCATTAGCATATTTGACCATTAGGATTATATTTAATAGATATAAATGAGAAATTGGCATAAATAACTATATGTAACCATTCTTCATTTGACCATCAACTGGAGAAATACCTACTTATTCTGTTTTTCATTATGTCACATCTTGATAATGATTTTTACCTTTGCATTAAAAAAAATCTTAACAGACTGTTGCATGGTCAGTTTATAAGTTTAGCCATCTTAATGACTTATTAATATTACTTCACTGTGGGCTAGGTTTATTGCTGAGCAATCAGTCTTCAGTATGACTTCAAATTCCAAATCAAGCATGTTATGCTCAGTTTGGTAGGGCAATTTCAACACTGTTGGTATGGATACTAAATTTTTGGCCATCTCACTCTGTGTCCTGGGTCAGTTCATTAAATTTTCCCGTGGATGAGTATCTTCCTCTATAAAATTGATATTCTGCTTGTCAAAAATGGAGGAAGAAACAGCTAATTAAAAATATGAAAGGCCTTTTAATGCTAACAAGTATAAAATAAATGGTAAGTTGAACAGTTAAACTTTAATGTTTGTACTACACAACTATCAAATATAATTAGTTATAATATTAACTTTACATTTTACCCAAAAATATCTGTAATTTGATTATAAAAGGCAAATAATAGGGATAAAATTTTGATTCAGGATATAAATCAGGTTATTTTTAACTTTAGCCAGGAATAAAAAGGGAAGGAGGATAGTTGATGAAAACAACTTTGGAGGAACAATTCAAGATATAAGATGTAATTCATTAGGCTAATGACAAAAATTACGAGCATATGAAGTATGAGTTTTTGACGTCTTTTAAATACCCAGGTGAAATTCGTATAGTTGGTTGCTTAACCAATTTACACTTTCTCTAAAATAATCGGATTTTGGTTCCTGTTGCAATCTCTTCTCCATTTAAAATATACCCACTACTTCCAACCCCCAGCTCCAAGTTTAGTTCAGACTGGTCTAAGAGTACATGTAACAGATGGTAAAAGTAATGAGTTCAGGAACTCTACAAATTTCCCTTTATTTTCAGCTGTCTCAGGATATCACGGTGTATAGTTGTGAATCTTGAAACAATTACAGATATTTGCCATGATGAGAGATGCTAGCTAGAAGCTGAAAACTATGCATGGGAAGGATGATGCAGCACAGGCAGAGCAAAGAGTTGGAGGCACAAACATTGGAGTTAAGCCAAGCATGAATTTGCTCTACCTTTGGCTTTCCAGTTAGATGAATCAGTATTATACTTACTGTTTAAGATAAAGCCCCTAAGCATGTATGTACAGGTTGTATATGTTCTACAAAACCCCAGTGGGTGCTATTCACATAGAACTCAATTTGTTCCTGGGTTGTTTAACATGATGGTGCAGAAGCAGTTACGTTACCTCAGGGAAAAGCATCCTAAAGTATGCAATGATAAATGATCAACTTACAGATAATGCTCTTTACAATGTTTAACATGACTAAATGTTTAATATTGCTAAAAAATTAGGACTATGTGGATAATGGTGAGATTAGCAAAAGTTTAAGTAATAACCATAATATAATTATTAACATAATTATATTCAGCTTGAAGTAACCTTTTTGCTGAGTGGCTTCTATACACAAAACAATATACTAGATGATGCAAAGGATACAAAACAGGAAATATAGTTCTTGCCATCAGGGAATTTACATCATTTATAAAAACATACCACAACAAAAATAGCCAAGTTCTTGGTAGGAGACTCAAAAAAGTGATAAATCATACTAATTTAGTGTAGAAACAGCTTGACTAAAGAGGTGAGACTTAGTTGTGTCTTGAAGAACAGAGCTTGATAGATTTTCATAGATACAAATATAGCAGTGGTATTTTGCAAGCAAAGAGATAAAAATGCAAAAACCAAAAACAAAACAAACAAGCAAACAAACACACACACACAAACAACCCAGAAAATTCTACAGATTAAAAGTATACTAAGTTATGTGAAAAAATCATTAGAAAGTGTCAACAAATTTGAGGTACCAGGAGAAAAAATTCAGTGAATTGGAATATAAATCAATAGAAAATATGTATTCTGAAGGGAAAGAAAAGAGATTAAAGAAAAATAAAATACTTAAAGAGCCATAAGACAACATCAGCATTGCAATATACATAAAATGGGAGTCTGAGAAATAGGAGGGAACAATAGGTAAATTTTTTGAAAAATAATGGCCAGAACTTCCTAAATGTAGTAAGAAAATCACTAATCCACAGATTCAGATAGGATAAACACAAAGTAATCCACATCTAGGTACATCACAGTCAAACTGTTAAACACCAAAGCAAAGGAAAAATCTTGAAAGATGAAAGAGAAAACACATCACTTAGTGGGGAACAATAATGCAAGTAAAAGCTGATTGCTCATAATAACAATGGAGACTGGAAGTCAGAGGGATGACAAATTCAAACTGTGTATGGTGGAGGAAGGAAGGGGGGAAACACTGTTAATTAGAAATTCTATATCTAGAAAAACTGTATTTCAAACCTAAAGGTGAAAAATAGGCAGTTTCAGATGAACAAAGCTTGAGAGAATGCATTGCTAGCCAATTTACCTTACTAAGTACTAAAAGAGGAATATTACTCAGCCATAAAAAGAATGAAATAATCCCATTTGCAGCAACATGGGTGAATATAGAGATTGCCATACTGAGTGAAATAAGTCAGATAAAGAAAGACAAATATCATATGATATCACTTATATGTGGAATCTAAAAAAAAATGGTACAAATGAACTGATTTACAAAACAGAAATAGAGTCACAGATGTAGAAAACAAACTTATGGTTACCAGAGGGGAAAGAGGTGGGGGGGGGAGGGATAAACTGGGAGACTGGGATTGACATATACATACTACTATATATAAAATAGGTAACTAATAAGGACCTACTGTATAGCATAGAGAACTCATCTCAATACTCTGCAATGACCTATATGGGAAAAGAATCTTAAAAAGAGTGGATATATGTGTATGTATAACTGGTACACTTTGTTGTACAGCAGAAACTAACACAACATTGAAAATCATCTATACTCTAATAAAATTTTTTTAGAAAAAGAACTCCTTCAACTTCAAATGAAATGGCATGCAATATAAGTTAAATCCACAGGAGTATACGGGAGTAATAACAGCATTATATTCTTGAGTTTATAACATAGAGATATATGACAGTAATAGCAAAAAGGAGGGAAGAGAAAAAAGCTGTGTTTAAGCAAAGTTTCTACATTGTACTAAAATTAAATTAGTATTAATCTGAAGTAGATTGTGATAAATTAGCTGCATATAATCTGCAGAGAAATCTCTAAGAGAATAAATACAAGAAATATAGTGAAAAAATCAACAGAAATTTTTAAATGGTTTGATAAATTCTCCAATAAAAAGTAGACAATTCCAAATTTCAAAAAGACTAATTTTGATTCCTGTATTTTGTTTGCTGCCTTGCTTTCTAATCATTGGCTATTTCATTGCATTAAAGGGGTATTAGTAAGTTAAAGGAAGGAGGTGAATAATCATGGTGATGGCCATTTTAAAGATGAATCTAGAATCTCTAAATTTAGTATAATCCAGAACAATAGGATTTCTCTCACTGCTGTAGTGACAGGATACAAACTTCTGTAAGGACCTTCATAAGTCATTGAACAAATGATTTGGCCATATCACACTTTTTCTCTTGCCTACCTATTACACACAGTATGATGGACCTCTCTACTTACTGAGTAAATTTGAGTATCATGTGTGTGCAAGAACAAATTAATGCTTATGTTTTCTCAGTCCATTTCAAATTAATGTGGTATAGAGTGGTCAGAAGAGATTTCACTGTCCCTCTGCTGGTCTTCCTTCTGTTCAATGAGTTCTGTTAAACGATCCCTGTAAGAGACATCCTTCATTCCTGGCTCACAAAAATTGAGTTCTGAATAGCATTGTTTTTTGTATGGAATTCAACAGATGGTACCACACGGACAATATTTTAAACTACTTCCCAAGAGTAGATCTTCAGCTGAGCCTCCCTATCACCCTTATTCTCATCGAGTTTAACCGTGTGTTCATTCATTTCAACACTGTCATGTGAGCAGTACTCACGTTTCCCTAGAAGAAGATGTAATTATGCATATTAGCAAATATAAAGTTTGAGTTTCATAATGTCTGCTTTTATGCTTGTATTATCTTCAAACAGTGTCTTATTTTTAAATGACCGTGTTCCATTTTAAATTCCAAATGGTGACTACTTGTCTTTTTGTAATTCAGTTCACCAAGGAATAAATTATAGGTAGTGATTTTGTCTTAGCTGTCAATAGATCTTTGACAGACACTCTCATCTTTGTTGACAGCATGAAACATTCTGTTCTGGAACAGAAGAAAAAACATTCTTCACACAGTGCTTATGAGTCTCTGAAGTCTTTATTGGTACTCAGCATACCTTCACACCCTCACGGTAAGAAAAAGTAGATTTATATTAGAAACTGTATTGAAAAATGTCTACTTCAAATGCACTCAAGGACCTTCCAGTTGTTTTATTGCAATTCCATAGTACCTTCATGTCACTGAAATAACTTGGGCTAAGCAAGGTGGACACTTTTCTAAATTTGTGGGAGGCTACCTTGAAAAAGATGATGGGGAAATAAATAAGCTATATTCTGCTGTTGTTATTCATGTTAGAGCTTTCTAGTAGTAAATTACTAAATAGATGTAAATATTGGAGTCGCAATAAAAGGTGAGTACCTACCATATATTTGTAACCTGTAATTCCACACTTGTAATTCAAGTACAAGGTCAGTACAACCAAATACATAAATATTCACATTTTCTACGTAAAATATATGTATAAAAATTTTAGTAAACACACTTTTGGTGCCATCTTAAAGAAATAAGGTCTTACCCTATATTTAAATAATGGTAAAGCTAAAAGCTACTTCCAACAAGAAATGCTGATTTGAAAACTTATAGAAGATATTAACTTTATATTAAAATTAAGATGAATTAAGCTTAAGCTTTAAAAAGCAGGCCATTTTAGAGACCTAACTTTATGAATGTTTTTATGTCTTTCTGAAACCCAAATGTTCACCTTAATTTCACACTCTGATTCTACTTCTGTCCTCTAAAGCAGCATGCTACAAACATTCTTCATGACATTTTGAAAGCTTTGAAGACAACATTAATTTTTCCAATTAATGTTTTTTCTTTTAAATGTAAAAGTTCTATTTACTTTGGACTATTTTTCTAGCCTCTGATCTTGAATGATTGACAATGCATTGCTCCTCTCATACTGTGATATCCAGAACTGGACTCAGGAGTTTCCACTAACATGAATTCTATGAAATGCCATAGGACTAATGTACTTCTGGCTCCTGGCTCTACATTTGCATTAACTTACTCTAAGATTTAGTTAAAATACATGTCTTAAAGATTTTATTAGTTTTTAAAGCAGCTGCATCCAATTCATGGCTTAGAATCTTTGATCAGCTAAAATATATTAATTTTTCTGTAATATAATATGTGCGTCAGAGTTTTTGAAATTATACTTCTATAATTAATTATTTTAACTCAAATTCATCATTATTTTACATTTACCACTCAAGTTTATCTTATATTTGGGGATTGTACCTCTATATCAGACTATCAAAATGCAAGACACTT
The DNA here is from genome assembly GCF_964341445.2 of Mesoplodon mirus. Taxonomy (NCBI): domain Eukaryota; kingdom Metazoa; phylum Chordata; class Mammalia; order Artiodactyla; family Ziphiidae; genus Mesoplodon; species Mesoplodon mirus. The sequence goes on along the minus strand of NC_138990.1, from coordinate 52,493,977 downwards.
TGAATCCTTTTTTTTTTTCGGCCAACATGTGAGCTAACTCCTGCCTTTAGTTTTTTTTTTTGTTTTTTTGTTTTTTGTTTTTGATAGATCTTTATTGGAGTATAATTGCTTCATAATACTGTGTTAGTTTCTGTTGCACAACAAGGCGAATCAGCCATAAACATCCCAATATCCCCTCCCTCTTGAGCCTCCCTCCCATCCTCCCTATCCCACCCCTCTAGCTCATCGCAAAACACTAAGCTGATCTCCCTGTGCTATGCTGTTGCTTCCCACCAGCTAACTGTTTTACATTCGGTAGTGTATGTATGTCGATGCTACTCTCACTTCGCCCCAGCTTCGCCCTCCCACCCCATGTCCTCAAGTCCATTCTCTATGTCTACATCTTTATTCCTGCCCTGCAACTAGGTTTATCAGTACCTTTTTTTTTTTTTTAAGATTCTGTATATATGCGTTACCATACAGTATTTGTTTTTCTCTTTCTGACTTACTTCACTCTGTATAATGGACTCTAGGTTCATCCACCTCACTACAAATAACTCAATTTCATTTCATTTTACGGCTAATATTCCATTGTATATATGTGCCACATCTTCTTATCCATTCATTTATCGATGGACATTTAGATTGCTTCCATGTCCTGGCTATTGTAAATAGAGCTGCAATGAGCATTGTGGTACATGTCTCTTTTGGAATTATGGTTTTCTCAGGGTATGTGCCCAGTAGTGGGATTGCGGGGTCATATGGTAGTTCTATTTTTAGTTTTATAAGGAACCTCCATAGTGTTTACCATAGTGGCTGTATCAATTTACATTCCCACCAGAAGTGCAGGAGGGTTCCCTTTTCACCACACCCTTTCCAACATTTATTGTTTCTAGATTTTTTTGATGATGGCCATTCTGACTGGTGTGAGATGAAATCTCATTGTAGTTTTGATTTGCATTTCTCTAATGATTAATGATGTTGAGCATTCTTTCATGTGTTTGTTGGCAGTCTGTATATCTTCTTTGGAGAAATGTCTATTTAGGTCTTCTGCCCATTTTTGGATTGGGTTGTTTGTTTTTTTGCTATTGAGCTGCATGAGCTGCTTATAAAATTTGGAGATTAATCCTTTGTCTGTTGTTTCATTTGCAAGTATTTTCTCCCATTCTGAGGGTTGTCTTTTTGTCTTGTGTATGGTTTCCAATGCTGTGCAAAAGCTTTTAAGTTTAATTAAGTCCCATTTGTTTATTTTTGTGTATGGTGTTAGGGACTGTTCTAGTTTTATTCTTTTACATGTAGCTGTCCAGTTTTCCCAGCACCACTTATTGGGTATCTTTTCCCAAGTCTTTACTCACAATATGAACACAACAGTCATAAAATATACATTACTTTTTCAGTAATACTAGGTTTGACAAGTGATACAATTTTCTCAAATTATCTTTTAAAAAAGGAAGTATAATTGATGTTAAAAACTCCTTTGTTTTTCATTTTTACCTCACATATATATTTTTATATGGTCACATGAACAATCAATTTAAAATTTATGCCAACTGAATTTCCAAGACCAATTAGATACATTTCTTTGTGATTACTGATTCTTGCAAACAAGCTTGCTAATTGAGCCATCAGATAATTTATAATATTCCCTACAGATATTCATTAAATACATTTAATATAACATGTTTGATCATTTGTGCTTCCTCTCTCCTATCTGATTGTGCTCTACCTAAATGGAAGGATATTCTTCTTGGTTCATCATTTTGTTCATTCTCTTAACATAGTAACAGATAATAAGATACAGGTTTAAATATTTGGTTTTTGTAAGATGAATGTTCTAGGATATTTTTGTGATCAGAAAGCCTGGTTTGTGGTTTTGGAACTCATGTTCTGTCACTTCTAGAAGATTCAGAAATCATTACCCAGCCTATAGTTTTCTGACATTTTGCTTTTAAAATAATTTTTAATATTTACCAGGTAGATTTCAAAATAATCTTTGCTAATTGTTCAAAATAATGGCATATAATACAAGTGGAATTAATGAACTGAAAATATTCTATCATACCCTTTGTAGGAAAGAATCCATTAGAGATTTAATATAAATCCCCAAGATTTTTCAGGTTAAAAAAATTTGCATTGGTCATAATCCTTAGTTAATGATTTCTATCTCTATCAGTCCATTAAGGCATTGCTTTATTTTATTTTTTTGTTTTATTTTATGTTATCCTCTTTATCTCTAATAACAAGTTCAATTTCTTCACCACTCTTCCTCTTTGGATATTAGATGCTAATTTCTTTTTCTTTTCTTTTTTCTGAACACCTACCTTTGATACTGATTCTCTTTTATAGTATTTATTCTATCTTTCTCCAGTCAGCAGGTCATTCTTTTTGTTGTAGAAGAGAAGCCCTCTGAATGTACAGGAGGTCTTCTTTCTCTGTAAGTTCTCTTTATATTAATTTCAACTATCCCAATAAGACACTGACATTTCCTTGCTCTTATTGTCTTTAACAAAGCAGAGAAAACTTATTTATATTAATAGAATTTCAGGGTAAACCTTATGCATTCTGCCTCTTATTAATTTTTTATACCACTTCTAATCCTTTATTTTGACACATTAAAACAGTAGACAGACCACATGCATGTAGGAAGGACAATTGACTACTCTCACCTTGTATGGTGGCCTTGTGTTCCTTTCTATCCTGTCACCTTAAGCCTACAAAAATATGTCAACATGCTCTTTTTTTCCCCAAATGAATTTCTTGTAAGTAAAAATAATTTATTTTTATTTTCCTCTCTGTTCTATATGATTATTCAAGCATTTATGCTATCTGTGATTATGTCTTATAATAAGTGTGCTCTGCATACTTTTTGTGTGAAGGTATTTTGAAAACTATCGCCATCTCTCTAATCCCTTAATGAATGTTTCCTTGGGTAATAGAAGTGTTCAGTGTTAAAGGGGTAACATAATTGTTTAATTAGTTGAAGACAATATTCTTTTGTAACTATAATATGTTTTAGACTCAAGGACTTTTTTTTAAAAAAAGGTATTTTAATCAAACTAGAAAATAACAGCTATTATTTTTACAACAATTTCAAATTAATGAATTGTGGATAATAATAATTACCCTTTTCTTAACAAAAGACAGAAAATCCTAAAAGCTAAAATGTTTGGTATTGCTTTACATAAAACATGTCCCAGGCTGTTTTAAAGGGTTCATCTTAAATGCAGCTCTTCATCCCCACAGTGTAGGTAAATGTTTGTTTTGTGTTAATTAAGAAGTCATTTAAACATCTGCCTTTATTTTATGGACTGCCTTTAAAGTGTAAAATGTGTTTTTCTTATGAGAACACTTTATGCTCCCAAGTGACAATTTTAAAATAAAGTGTCTCTCTTTCAGATATAAAGTCTAACGTGCAAAGGTTTTGCCATCTGTTCTGTGTAGATGTACTTGTGAACTAGTTGTTTGACTAGAAGCAACAAATGCATAGAAAATGTCTTCACTCAAAAAAAAAAAAAGCACAAATAGTATACTGTCTGCTTTTATGATTGTCATTTTAAATTTCATTCAGGATTAACTGGATCTCTTAACTCAGAAAGATCATCATTAAATTTAATTTTATGTAATTTAGAAAGAAAGAGAAAAAAAATCAGTTTTTCAAAACACAAAGAGTCCCTCACTTCAATATAGGGTAAAAAAATAAATCAGTGCTGCTCACCATGTCTATTCAATAAAGAGTTATGAATTCAAAAATAGTTTATCAGTTTATGATGCCCTAAAAGTAAGTCATATCTATTAAGATGTAAGCCAAACTCTTTTGTTAGAAATAGTCTTTAAGAATACAGGGAGGGCCTCCCTGGTGGCGCAGTGGTTGAGAGTCCGCCTGCCGATGCAGGGGATACGGGTTCGTGCCCCGGTCTGGGAGGATCCCATATGCCGCGGAGCGGCTGGGCCCGTGAGCCATGGCCGCTGGGCCTGCGCGTCCGGAGCCTGTGCTCCGCAACGGGAGAGGCCACAACAGTGAGAGGCCCACATACCGCAAAAAAAAAAAAAAGAATACAGGGAAATATTATTCAATCCAAAAATTGCTAGAGTAGCTATCAATAACTTTGAAATTTATCAGTGATTCACCAGTTTAGATATTTGGACAGAAGTTATTTTTTAAAAAATAGGAAAATGCAGCTGCAACAATTTTTTGTGTATTATGTACTCACTAATTGCAGGGCAAATGCTTATTCATCCAAACACTTTGCTCCTATCAATAACAAAACATTTACTCCTTTGGAGAACACTATAGAATCTGTACTAATTCTAGAATCTTTTGAAATGTTGCGATTATTCTGAAGATATTGGTTTTCTCAGAGTTCTCTGTATCTTTACTGAGAATTCATCCATGTTTCAGGCATGGATACTAGAAACATGCAGAATGACACAGATGATTTCTATACTGAAAGGCATTTAAAATAAACCAAGTTTCCTTTGATTCATGAAAGTTTTGATTTAGGGCAGGACCAAGAAGATTGCTCTGCCTAAAATCTCAGAAAAAACAGATATTATCTTCAAATCAGTAGTCACATTGAGGACTCTTTGAATCTGAAATGATTTTTGTATTAGTCCTGAAGCCATTTTCTAGCTGCTCCCAGGATTCTTCATAATGTCAAACTTTAATCTATTTTAACCATTCCACTGGGACTACTGTAAGGCCTGAAAACACCAAGAAGCTTTTACACTCACTTCAGGATTTCCTGTGCTTAGGAATTTTAAATAACTATAAAACAATATGAGATAATTTTTGCTAAGCAGTACTTAACAATGTTGATTGAAACAATGGCAATATTAAGCCTTATATAGATGGCATGTATGTGAAATGTATAAACAGTCCAGGAAGTCAATTCCAGGACATATTCTGATTTTATAATCAAGAATATCTTTATAGAGATGTTGGATAGTTTTTTTAACAGAGCTTTCAAGTTTGGGTAATATTCTGTTAACATTGAAAGAGGGAAGGAGAACAGTTAAGAAGAATGATAGTGACTCCCAAACATGGGGAAAAATAGAGGAACAAAACAAAAAATATGTTTAGAAGATATTAAGGAAAATAAACTAGCTAAAATGAAGGTTTCCACCCATTAAATCATAGGAGGTGAGTTGGAAATACAGGTTGGAAGAACACCTTAAATTATAGTCTAGGAATCATCATTTTTATTTTTTCAAATTAAATTCTATGTCAAATCTTTGAGCAGCTGAAAGATAAGATTAAAGCAGTAGTTTTATGAAAATTAATCGAAGAAGCATGTCTTTTAATTTACCAAGCACGTTATAGATTTTCAGTAAATATTTTAAAAATGTAATTGTCATATGTTAATTATTTGAAAGGGGAAATACTCAAGATAATCAAGCCTATTAGAACCTTATTATAATATGCTTTATGTTGATGAAAATAGAGATGGAAATATAAAATCAAATATGAAAGAAAGTGCAAAGCTTTGGGACTGAATAAGTGTGTGAAAAAAAGAGAGGGAGACTTTGAGACACATAACATGCACTGTACACAGTAAGAGGAGTCAGTTGGTCTGGTCCAATTGCAGCTCCCCCACTCCTACATATGGAGCCACGGACAAACCCTGTACCTTCTTTCTCCCTGGTATAAAATTAGTTATACTACCACCAGTTTTGCCCATTTCACACAGTTTTCATAAAAGAAAAATCATATACCTATATTTAGGCATACATGTGTATGTATCTTCTTTGTAAAGTTCCTCACAGACAGATTATAATTAATTAATACGATAATAATAAAATAGCCAAAATTTACTAAGCACTTAAAATGAACTGGGCATAGTGCTACTGACTTCATATATACAATATCAAGTTTCCATATGCACATAAGTGATAACATCATAAAATGAAAGTATTTCTTCCCCCAAATATGTGTAAAATATTATAGAATAGGATGGAATATTATATGTCTCAAATTAATATTACAGATAATTCAAAGTGCTTATTTGTCAGTGACAATTTGTCAAAAAAGAATCCTATGGAAGAATTTCTATCGATAGTTTAATTATGAGATTCTAGGATATATGCTTTAGGGCCCAGTCACAACCAAATATCAGTCAGTTTGGTCCCTGATAGCACATATTAAAATAACAAACCTATGTTCAAATAAGTTCATCAAGCTTCCATGCAGTTAAGTTTCAACAAGAAATATATGCCTAATCCTATGGACTGCACCAACCTAGAAAAATCCACTTATACAGACCCCTAGAATAAACTATTAAGGAATTCTGTTAATGGGAGGGCCATGATGAAGTGAACATTTTCTTTTATCCTCCAACTTTGCCTCCAAGTTGTTGAAGGCCCCTCCTGACTGCTGGGACAGTCCTCATACAGTTGGATTACCTCAAGCATAACCTGTCGCAAACCTCATAATGAAACATGGACTCTGTCTTCCCTAAATAATTGATGTTTTTCCTGAGTGCTTTTATCTTATCTTAGCTCCTTGCAGTCAAAATGTGCCATATCTCTAGTTCACACCATTTTTGTTTGTGTTATTTCAGATTTCTCTGGGTTTTTTTTAATTTATTTTTTTTATTTTTGCTGTACGCGGGCCTCTCACCGTTGTGGCCTCTCCCGCCACGGAGCACAGGCTCCAGACGCGCAGGCTCAGCAGCCATGGCTCATGGGCCCAGCCGCTCCGCGGCATGTGGGATCTTCCCGGACCGGGGCACGAACCCGTGTCCCCTGCATCGGCAGGCAGACTCTCAACCACTGCGCCACCAGGGAAGCCCCAGATTTCTCTTTCTTAAATTAAGATTTTTAACTGTCTCCTTTTTAAAAATCATTTGGGACTTGATAAACTAATTATGGAAAAAAATATATATGGTTGTTCTCATCAGAACAATATCATCATTACTTTGAACCATTTGAAAACAATTGCATGAAAAACTTTTCCAAATGAAAGGAAAACAAAATAATAAACAGAAGAAAGTAAACAGAAACTGAAATCAGGTGAACTGTAAGACATGTTATCTAAACATAATCTTGCCAAGTTTTCATTATATTCTTTCAAAGATTAAAAACAAAACAAAACCTAAAACTCATGCACTTTTTAACATCAAATAATTAAAATGTAATAGGCAAGTTTAGTGTATTTATTGTAATCTAACATGTTAATTTCACTAAAGAGCATTGAAAGATACTGAATGCTATATAGCATGGTTATGACTTAATTTACTGAAGAGCAGATACAAAGGTTCCAGGAGGAAGTAAAACAGGGGACTTGAAGCAAGATATGGCACATTCAAGGAACTCAGAGAAGCTGAAGATTACCTATAACATAAGAAAAAATAATAACTCATATAAGAAAAAATAGTATTTATGTTTTAAAGGGGTAAAAATGATGCTATTCAACCCAGCAAATAAATATATTTAAGGTGCTAATTTAATATGACAGGAGTTTATAAGTAAATGCAATAAATTAGAGAAAATTTTCAGAATACTTTATCCTTTAACAAGAATATAATCAGGTAGTTAATTAAACTGAATTTTCTTTCACAACTATTAATTTGACCTGAAATTATATGTTCTAAGAGTAATGGTTTTATAGACCGTTAATAAAGCATCTTTTTTAAAGTTTGAAAAACTGATTAAGTATACCACATTTATGGAATTCATTTAGAAAAAAAACAAGTCCATAAAATTGTATTGAAATTACTAATTTATATTAGTTTATATCTCTCAATGTTTGTTGAAAACCAAGTCAGTCTCTAAAGCACTGACTTGGAAACTTCTGACCTTAAGCATGATGAACAAAGATATTTCCATCAGCTTTTAGGAGACTGGCATGAACTAATGGATTCATTCTATAGAGAAATCTTTTCTAATATGTAGATCAAATTCTCATTTCCCCCCACTTTCTAATAATAATTTTAGTTTTCTCTCTAAATCAAAAGGGAATACCCTCACATTCCTTCTTCCTTTTGTATTCTATTTTCAATTGTCTTCTCTAAATCAATGATAATGAGATTATGTAATAGTATTTTTCTCTGAAACTAAAAACTCAATAAGAAATGTGTGACTACCAGGTATTTTATGTTATCCTTCAATTTCAATCCATATTCACCATTGTATTTATGGTTGCACACAATAGACTATAACCAAGAGTGTGGTCGACAGTGAATAAATCCCCTTCTTCATAGAGAGCATGTTTCTAGATGGCTCAGCAGAACACAGGATGTGTGGTTGATCCAACAAGTGTAGAGAAATTTGCCTCCACTTGAGTGCTCTGTGAATTACCATACAATTTATCATCCAAACAAAGACACTTTCAAGAATGAAAAAAGTGGTAATAATTAATCCAGGCAACTGTTGTAAACTGGATTTTGCTGGGCAAATTGGTTATCTGGTCTCCTTGATAATAATAAAAAAAATAACAAAAATCCAGAAAACAACATATTGTTTAAGACTTTATTATTATGTCAATAATGACTAGCCTCTGTATATGGAGCCCCCACTCCCCCTCAACCCCACACACCCCTGATCTTAGGAGCTATGCCAGTTATGTAGGAGCCATTATTAGTTTAAAAATGAATATGAATGAAATGAATAGATTGATCTAGTAAATAACATATGATTCATCAATTAGTGGTTGTTTATATTGGGTTGGCCAAAAAGTTCGTTTGTTTTTTTTCCGTAAGATGGCTCTAGCAGTACTTAGTTGTCTTTAACTTCATTCAAAACAATTTTGTTAGATTGTATGTGACCACTGTCATATGAGCATGCATTTAAAAAAAGACATCAAAATTGGTGAATTTTTGTGTAGCCATTTTAATATTGAAGATGGAATTTAAAAAGCAACATTTTTGGCATATTATGCTTTATTATTTCAAGAAACGTAAAAATGCATCCAAAATGCAAAAAAAGATTTGTGCAGTGTATGGAGAAGGTGCTGTGACTGATGGAACGTGTCAAAAGTGATTTGCAAAGGTTCCTGCTGAAGATTTCTCACTGGACGATGCTCCATTGTTGGGTAGACCAGTTGAAGTTGATAGCAATCAAATTGAGACATTAATTGATAACAATCAATGTTATACCATAGCCAGTATACTCAAAATATCCAAATCAAGCGTTGAGAATCATTTGCACTAGCTTGGTTATGTGAATCAGTTTGGGGTTTGGATTCCACATTAGTTAAGTGAAAAAAAGTTCTTGACCATATTTCCACATGCAATTCTCTACTTAAACATAATGAAAATGTTCCATTTTTAAAACAAATTTTGATGGGTGATGAAAAGTGGATACTGCACAATAATGTGGAATGGAAGAGATCATGGAGCAAGTGAAATGAACCACCACCAACCACACCAAAGGCCAGTCTTAATCCAAAGAAAGCAATGTTGTGTATATCGTGGGATTGGACTATCATAAAAGTCCTCTATTATGAGCTCCTTCCAGAAAACCAAACAATTAATTCAAACAAGTACTGCTCCCAGTTAGACCAACTGAAAGCAGAACTCGATGAAAAGCATCCAGAATTAGTCCACAGAAAACGCATAATCTTCCATCAGGATAATGCAAGATCACATGTTTCTTTGATGAACAGGCAAAAACTGTTACAACTTGGCTGGGAAGTTATGATTTATCCACTGTACTTACCAAACACTGTACCTTCGGATATCCATTTATTTAGGTCATTACAAAATTCTCTTAATGGAAAAAATTTCAATTCCCTGGAAGACTGTAAAAGGCACCTGGAACAGTTCTTTGCTCAAAAAGATAAAAAGTTTTGGGAAGATGGAATTATGAAGTTGCCTAAAAAATGGCAGAAGGTAGTGGCACAAAAGGGTGAATATGTTGTTCAATAAAGTTTCTGGTGAAAATGAAAAATGTGTCTTTTATTTTTATTTCAAAACATAAGGAACTTTTTGGCCAACCCAACAGAATAAGTTGAGACAGTATACTTTTTTGCAATGTTTATGGCAAGAGAAAGATGTGGGCTTATGTATAAGAACTTAGAAATTCAAAACAAAATTTAATATAAAAATGAGACAGTTCTATGGAAAACAAAATTTAAAAAATTGCTTTAGATCTGAATTCTTATTGGAAGATATAGGTTTAGACCCTCCCACTGAAACACAATGTAAAGATTATCAGAATTAAATGTTACTCAAGATTCAAAACAAGGTAATGCTTTGAAATTAATCTCTGAAGAAAGACTCGGAGTCTTAGGGCAGAATCAGATTTATATTGATCAGCTTTGAAAGAGACATTCTAAACAAACAAGAAACATGTTCAGGTGGACATAAAGGCAGACCGACATTATTAAATGAAGATCAGAATTATGGGAAAACAGAGTCGGCAAAGACCAGAAGCCCTAAAAAAGAACTGTGGTATAATACATGGGTCCCATGGTGGTGAAACAGAGCCAAAGGAATGAATATCTGTTGGCATCTGGTTTTACCTCCAAATCTGGCTAACAGAAAAACTGTCATGTTCTCCAGCTGCCATGCAAAGTCCTTTTAAAGGATTTGTCCACTTCTTATGTTAGATTGAGATTTCTTCTCGTGGTATCTATACCTGTTTTACAGCTTTATGTTCCCAAAGGAGAGTGATCTTGTTTCATTGAAGATGCTGGATTTCTTTAGAGCTTTACAACGAGGCAAAAGCTAACCTCTGAAAACCAGTCACTGGCCATAAACAAACACTTGATATAATTCAATCAGGTATCTCTGATGATAACTTGAATGTCCATGGTGCTCCACATGTCTTGCTTTAAGAGTATAGATCACAAGTCACTATTTCAGTACCATTCAGAAACTCACAATACTTTAGAGCTGAAAGGGAACTTAAGAGTTTGATTTTGGACATATTTACTGAATACTAGCTATGTTCCTAGGCTTGTGGATGCTAAAGCTGTGTGATATAAAAAGTATATAGTCTTTAAGATAAAATATTACCATATTTGACAGACAATAATAAGGAGTAGGTTAAGCTTTAATTATTTAGAGAGAAAGATAATAATGATAACGACAATAGCATTTACCTACTGAGTACTTCCTATGTGCCAGGCATAATGCTAACTTCACCTGCATTTTCTCATTTGCCGCCCCATGCATCCCCCACCCAAACTGAGAAATATCAGATTAATTCCACTAGAATGGCATGGAGCACTCTAATAAAGTTAGGTATTTTAAAATGTATTTATTTTACTGGAACTGGTGATATGAATTTATTACTCTTAAAATCTGTACAGTTCTGGGGACAATGTCTCTGTAGGGGGTTGAGCATAAGCCACAAATTACCAGAAACTGGAGATTTCAGTATATCCAGTATGATTACAGTGCCAAAGAAACCATGGTTACAATCAATTATGACACTGCTCTTTTAAAACATTGTTTTCATTATTACATTTTTAACTGCTCAAATCCCTTTCAGTTCAATTCTAAAGCATGTATCAATTGCTTTTTATAAAACAGACGATTACAATTTTCATTGGAAAAAATAACTGATATTGATTGAATTAATGAAAATAGAATCATGAAGTGAATTAAATGGATTACAATAAAGTCAGTTGTTATGCTATACCTTTTTTTATACACAGATTTTATTTTTATATGAATAAGTTTATGGAACACAACTGATGTCCTTTTTCAAAGAGACCAAGGGAAAAATGTAGCCTCAGCAGTCATGGGTGTTAATTTTATGGTCCCCATAAAGTCTCAGACCATGTCCCAGAACTGTAAAGTTTATGATATAGAAATGTACCTGATATCAATAACTTGTATCAGACCTTGGTGTAAGACAGTAACAATTTGTTGGTGGGTAGAAAATAGCCCCTGCTCTGCAACAAAGAATAGCCCTGTCTCGCCACAACTAGAGAAAGCTCACACGCAACAATGAAGACCCAATGCAACCGGAAATAAATAAATTTATTAAAAATAATGAAAATGTCCATATCATACACTGTTGTTATAATCACAAACCATAACAAATTTCACAAATCTGGATTTTTATTTATTTAATGTAGTACAAATTTATCATGTTTTGTGAAATGATTATAATTACCCCATAAATGATTTTGTTGTTGAATTTACCACTATAATTTAGAATTGCTTCACTAAAACAGTCAACTGCTTTCTCATATAATCAAACCACTAGATGAGTGAATGAAAACAAATACAAATCTGAACTAACTATTCTAAACAGGTATTGAATAGGAATTTCTTAATATAATATATAATTATTAGTTAATAATTCTATATTGTGTATTTAAAGATTTGTTCAGAGGGTAGATCTCGTTTTCTGTTCTTAACACACATACCACGTACATAAGGGGCATTGACATGCCTGATTTTTACATCTTCTTGACAAATTTACACTTTTACCGTTATAAAACGTATTCTTTTTTTGGATATAAATATAGCAACTTTACTTTCTTTTGATTAGTTTTTCACAGTGGAACATTTTCCATATTTTTACTGTGAAATGATTCGCAGCCCTGGGGAAGGTTTGGGAACTGTTCAGTTTCACTGTTCCCACGTTGTACTTTGCTCTTTTCATAGTGTTTCATTCTATGCATTCACTGCTAGGTATTCAGCAAAGATTCAGGAGAACATTCAGATTTTGAACCCTTTTCCTGTATCTTGGGATCTCTGTCTAGCAACTTCCATCTACTACAGACTCACTGACTGATTCCCTAATTTGACAAGATCATCATATTCTGCTTGTGATCATGCTCCCTGATCAGCAGCGAGAAATATACCTTTAGTGAAAAAGCCAGGCCTTTTAGAAGTTCCTTTTGTTTGTTGACCATCTCTTAGGGATATAAATCCAGAATTATCTCTTGTCCAGAATTCAAAGACAGTTGTTTCATATATTTTGTGCATTTTTTTCCTGGTGGCTTAAAAGTAGGAAGCCCAGTCCCTGTTGCTCCATCATGGACTCTTACATTGGAAGATTAAAATGCAAATTTTTTTCTATCAAAGTAATATATTTTCAACATAAATGCTCAGTCCTTATTTCTTCTCTGGTCTATAACCCATGTCTATTATATTCTATTTCTGAGCTTTACTCACTACTAACATGTAGGCATGGGGATCCATGATTTAGGTGTTAGTCATAGATGTTGTCTGTTTTGCACATTCCTCTATGATTAAAAAAATTGAAATTCAGTAGCAATGACTCTTGGTGTCTTATCAGAGTGTTTCCACATCACGATGTTTGCATGAAAGTAGCCATACCATTGTATACTTATCAGAATGCTACATTCAAAGACATATTTTGTAAGTGTGCTTAGCAGTGCAGAAAAATTGTCTCAGGATAAAATATGATTTGCTTCCAAATTAGTGCTAATGACTGTTATTAGCCTCAACAATTTAGTTGTATTAACCTAACTTTACTCATTTGGTAATTAAATCTAGAATCAGTTGTTTGAATACTATTTTCTAATTGTACTTTGTTTTTAAATTTATTACAGAAATAATGGAATATAGAAAAATATTTTAAAATAAAAACATATACTTCCTACAAAAGGTAATAGCCACTAACATTTCAGTGAATAGTGTGTTTTACTTTTTCTTTCAGCAAAATTGCTAATGCACTATACATATTTTTGGTGACCTATACTTGTCATAAATATGTCCTATGACATTAAATATCCATATGTAATATGATTTTTATAGTCAACAAATTCATTTAATTAAATTACTTTATTCCACGGGGGGGGGCTGTGACGGGGCGGGGGGGGCTGCGACGGGGCAGGGGAGAGGCATGGACGTGTATACACTGCTGGGCGTGGGGTGGATGGATTGTGGGGGGTGGCCGCGTGGCGCAGGGGGATCGGCTCAGTGCTTTGTGGCCACCTGGAGGGGTGGGATGGGGAGGGTGGGAGGGAGGGAGACGCAGGAGGGAGGGGATGTGGGAATAGATGTACATGTATGACTGATTCACTTTGTTGTAAAGCAGAGACTAATTAAAAAAAAGAAAAAAATAGATTTTTTAAAATTAGTTTCTGTTTTATAACAAAGTGAATCAGTTATACATATACATCTGTTCCCACATCCCTTCCCTCCTGCGTCTCCCTCCCTCCCACCCTCCCTATCCCACCCCTCCAGGCGGTCACAAAGCACCAAGCTGATCTCCCTGTGCTATGCGGCTGCTGTCCACTATCTGTCTACCTTACGTTTGGTAGTGTATATATGTCCGTGTCTCTCTCTTGCTTTGTCACAGCTTACCCTTCCCCCTCCCCATATCCTCAAGTCCATTCTCAAGTAGGTCTGTGTCTTTATTCCTGTTTTACCCCTAGGTTCTTCATGACATTTGTTTTTTTCTTAAATTCCATATATATGTGTTAGCATACGGTATTTGTCTTTCTCTTTCTGACTTCACTCTGTATGACAGACTCTAGGTCTATCCACCTCATTACAAATAGCTCAATTTCGTTTCTTTTTATGGCTGAGTAATATTCCATTGTATATATGTGCCACATCTTCTTTATCCATTCATCCAATGATGGACACTTAGGTTGTTTCCATCTCCGGGCTATGGTAAATAGAGCTGCAGTGAACATTTTGGTACATGACTCTTTTTGAATTATGGTTTTGTCAGGGTATAGGCCCAGTAGTGGGATTGCTGGGTCATATGGTAGTTCTATTTGTAGTTTTTTAAGGAACCTCCATACTGTTCTCCATAGTGGCTGTACCAATTCACATTCCCACCAGCAGTGCAAGAGTGTTCCCTTTTCTCCACACCCTCTCCAGCCTTTATTGTTTCTAGATTTTTTGATGATGGCCATTCTGACTGGTGTGAGATGATATCTCATTGTAGTTTTGATTTGCATTTCTCTAATGAATAATGATGTTGAGCATTCTTTCATGTGTTTGTTGGCGGTCTGTATATCTTCTTTGGAGAAATGTCTATTTAGGTCTTCTGCCCATTTTTGGATTGGGTTGTTTGTTTTTTTGTTATTGAGCTGCATGAGCTGCTTATAAATTTTGGAGATTAATCCTTTGTCAGTTGCTTCATTTGCAAATATTTTCTCCCATTCTGAGGGTTGTCTTTTGTTCTCGTTTATGGTTTCCTTTGCTGTGCAAAAGCTGTGAAGTTTCATTAGGTCCCATTTGTTTATTTTTGTCTTTATTTCCATTTCTCTAGGAGGTGGGTCAAAAAGGATCTTGCTGTGATTTATGTCATAGAGTGTTCTGCCTATGTTTTCCACTAAGAGTTTCATAGCTTCTGGCCTTACATTTAGGTCTTTAATCCATTTTGAGCTTATTTTTGTGTATGGTGTTAGGGAGTGATCTAATCTCATACTTTTAAATGTACCTGTCCAGTTTTCCCAGCATCACTTATTGAAGAGGCTATCCTTTCTCCACTGTACATTCCTGCCTCCTTTATCAAGGATAAGGTGACCATATGTGTGTGGGTTTATCTCTGGGCTTTCTATCCGGTTCCATTGATCTTTCTGTTTTTGTTCCAGTACCATACTGTCTTGATTACTGTAGCTTTGTAATATAGTCTGAAGTCAGAGAGCCCGATTCCTCCAGCTCAGTTTTTAGTTCTCAAGATTGCTTTGGCTATTCGGGGTCTTTTGTGTTTCCATACAAATTGTGAAATTTTTTGTTCTAGTTCTGTGAAAAATGCCAGTGGTAGTTTGATAGGGATTGCATTGAACCTGTAGATTGCTTTGGGTAGTAGAGTCATTTTCACAATATTGATTCTTCCAATCCAGGAACATGGTATATCTGTCCATCTATTTGTAGATTTCTTTCTGATGACCAAACCCACATCTCACTAATGAGGCAGTAGTCTCTTTCAGTAGAGGAAAGGTGACTTTTACTCTTGTGTGCTACCTTTTGTTAGGTACTGTGAGTCATATGATATGTACTCAGTAAATAATTGTTACTTTAAAAATGGAAATATATGAGGAAAATGATCTACTACCCTCATTTCAAATCAAATGCTGTCATGTGTATACACTTTTTAGTTTTATCTTTGAAATATATTATTTTATTTATTTATATTTTTTGCGGTACACGGGCCTCTCACTGTTGTGGCCTCTCCCGTTGCAGAGCACAGGCTCCGGATGCACAGGCTCAGTGGCCATGGCTTATGGGCATAGCTGCTCTGCGGCATGTGGGGTCTTCCCGGACCAGGCACAAACCCATGTCCCCTGCACCGGCAGGTGGACACTCAACCACTGTGCCACCAGGGAAGCCCAGAACTATATATTTTAAATAGACTACTAATAATGAGATTGAAAGAGTAATCAAAAAGCTCCCAACACAAAAGCCCAGGACCAGATAGCTTCACTGGTGAATCCCTCAAAACATTCAAAGAAGATTTAATACCTATCCTTCTCAAACTCTTCCAAAAAATTGAAGAGGAGGGAAACCTTCAAAACACATTTTAGGAAGCACCAATTCCAAAACCAGAAAAGGATGACAGAAAAAAATAAAATAAAATTCAGGCCTGTATTGTTGACGAACATAGATGCAAATTCCTCAACAAAATGTTAGTAAACTGAATCCAACAAACATTAAAAGATCATACGCCATGATCAAGTGGGATTTATTACAGAGGTATAAGAATAATTCAACATTAGTTCAATATCTGCAAATTAGTCAGTGTGATCCATCACATTAACAAAATGAAGGATAAAAATAACAAAATCAACTCAATAGATGCAGAAAGGCATTTGAAAAAAAATTCAACATCCATCTATGATAAAAACTCTCAAAACAGTGGTATACCTGAAAGTAACACAACATTGTAAATCAGCTAGACTCCAATATAAAATTTTTAAAATCTTTAATTAATAGATAAATAAAAAGGCAAAAAAAGAAATGGAACAAAAGTGAGTATAAAGGGAACATATTTCAACATAATAAAGGTCATATATGACAAACCAACAGCTAATATCATACTCAGCAGCAAACAAATGAAAGTTTTTTGTCTAAGATCAGGAGCAAAAGAAGGATGCTCACTCTTGCTACTCTTATTGAACCTAGTATTAAAAGTCCTTGCCACAATAATTAAACAAGAAAAAAAAAAGTCATCCAAATTATAAAGGGAAAAGTAAAACTGTCACTGTTTGCAGATGCCATAAAACTATACACTGAAAACCCTAAAGATGCTACTGAAAAACTGTTAGAACTAATAAATGAATTCAGTAAATTTGCAGGATACAAAATCAATATACAGAAATTTGAGGCATTTTTATACACTAATAACAAACTGTCAGAAAAAGAAATTAAGAAAACAATCCCATTTACAACTGAATCAAAAAGAATAAAATACCTAGGAATAAATTTGACCAAGGAGGTGAAAGACCTGTACACTGAAAACAGTAAAACACTGATGAAAAAAATGGAAGAAGATATAGAACAATGGAAAGGCATTTTGTGCTCATGGATTGAAAGAAGAATGTTGTTGAAATGTTCATACAGCCCAAAGCAATTTTCAGATTCAGTGCAATCCCTATCAAAGTGCAAATGACATATTTCACAGAACTAGAATGAATAATTCTAAAATTTGTATGAAACCCAGGAAGACACCATATAGCCAAAATAATCTTGAGACCAAAGCTGGAGGTATTATGCCCCTGATTTCAAACTCTGCTACAAAGCTATAGTAACTGAAACAGTATGGTACTGGCACAAAAACAGACATAAATCAATGGAACAGAATAGAGAGCCCGGACATAAATCCACACATATATGGACGATCAATCTATGGCAAAGGAACAAAGAACATATAATGGGGAAAGACAGTCTCTTCAATAAAGGGTGGAAATCTGGGTTCTCCACTTGTTCTTCGCTGAGGCAAGTCAGTGTTGAACTGCAGGGTTTCCTCCCCCCACCTCATGGAGTTTGGCTGCAGTAGCATGCTTAATGACTAAAACATTTGTCTTGCTAGTACAATTCTTTCATGGTTTCCTGGCTAGAGAAATCAGGCTTTTTGGAGTACTGAGCGTTTTGTTTTTGTTTTTTTTGTCTTTGCCTGTTTGTGTTTCTGGGTTGTTGGCTTTCCCAGCACCCAGTCTAGATTATATAAGGTAAAAAAGATAACCAAGGGAATGCACTATCATGTTGTTGCTTGAGTCTCAAGGTCCCTAGCTGATTTATCTTTTCTCTGCCTTTCACTTTATTATTATGTTTGTTTTACATATAATTTAAGAGTTTTCAGTAGTAATTAGAAAGAGAAATCAGGGAAAGTGTCTACCTCAACTTCTTGGATATGAAAATCTCTTATTCTGAAAACATTTCTGATCAACATCCATTACTTTAAGCCTTTCCAGAAACATCAATATATACTTTGCCTTACCAGATTTTGCTACCTAAAAAATGAGTATGACATATTGTTTCCAAACTCAGTGGCCAAAAACATTTCCCTATTTCTGCCAGTTTAACCACCACAGCCTGATATTTATCCTATAATAAGAAATAGTTATTCTGTAATAAGACATCAATTATCATACTCAAATATGAGGAATAAGAGGCTGAATTAACAATTTGCCTTCTTATTACATATCTTTAGCCCAATTCATGTTTAGATGACACTTCAAAATATTACTTTTATCTTAAGTGCACTTTTATATACCTGCAGATGAGGATCAGCATTTTTCTATTCATGCACTGTAGAATTTCAGAAACTTTGGTTGAGTCAATCAAATCATTAGAAAAGTACATAAAATAGTCACTTTAGAAATTTCCTATGTGGTAACCATTATAAGTAAAATGCACATCTATTATCTACTTACCATATAGAATAAATTGGACATTTTTTCCTAAAATAAGCATATTTATATGTGTCTTATATAGAAGAACTACTTCTTTCAAAAAATCTTTTATAGTGGTCTCAAAAAATGCACAAACAGTTGCATACCACACAAGGGAAAGGAAACTACATTAATGAAGTTGGACCATTATTAGGCGGGTTAACAAAAAGAACTTGGAAGAAATTTGGCATCAACTTCCATACCAAAAGGAAAGCCTCCAAAGCAGAAGCCCAGCTGTCCAAACCAATATTTTCAGGAAAGTAAAAACTGTGAAAACTATCATTGTTATACCTCATTATAGGGAAAAATATGACATTATTAATGTATCACCCCTAATACTAACAATAGCTAATAGTAAAATACCAGAGCTTGTCTAATCCCAGGAAGATGAAATGAAGATGAATGAAAGTAGTTCCACTGGGCTTGTCTCTATGAGATAATGAGTGATAGGATAAGACCTAAATGGCTTTTACAATGAACTAAAGGAGGATAATCACAAGTAGGGTGGGAAGAGGGCCGCTTTACAGAAAAGCAGAGGCACATGTTGAAGTTAGATAAAATTATATCTGTCAGGGAATGCTGTCACATGGCCATCTGTGAGGGAGTAACTTAGATCTCACTAAATGAAAGGTGTCTCTGGGTGACTGGAAGTAATATTTGTTATGCAGTCCTTACCTGTATAGTTATAACAGAAAGATAAATTTTAAAATCCTCTAATTAATGATCTTATAATACAAATTACCAATCTCTAGTTTAGGTTGATAACTTAATTTCTTAAAATAACCATCTCTTTTCTTAAAGCAAACCAATCCAAAACAAAAACAATATTAAATAGCCTGAGAATCTGAAGGACTTCAATTCAGACTGAATCTAACAGTAATTTAACTGCTTTGTATGTGTGAATATATGTATGCATGTACAAAGCCCTCTGTGGGCTTTAATGTTCTCATCTGTAAAATGATGAATGTCTGAAGACTTTTTGGCCTAACAGTCCGTAATACTAATGTTCACTAATTGATGAGTTACATACAATGCTTTCCATATATATGCAGAAAATAATTTAAAAATTAATCACTAATTACAAAATTGGGGAAAATTAGCTGCTATTATTTGTATTAACTATACTCAGTGACTTTTGCCTATGTTATGCAAATTATGCAGAGTTTTAAAATTTCTACACCTAAAATTTCAGAAAGCAAAATCAAAGCCAGTATAATGAATATATGCTGTATTGGCTCTGGGGTCATTGGAAACAGAATTTCAACTCAGGAGGATGAAGATTCATGGTCCCAAAAATGGATGATTAGTAGATACATAGTAGATAGTCATAGCAAAATAATATATAAGTGGGAAAGTAGAAGGTGGGAAATTTGGAGCTCAAATGGCTACATGATCAGTACCTAGATCCACATTTAACAGGGTTTAGAATTTAGTCAGTGCAAAGATAGAAGTATGTTTGAAGATCCATCCACCAAAGGACTTAAGGCAATATGGTAAAGGCGGCACCAATAACTCAGTTTCAAGTATCTTGAAATCAAATAAATATTAGATGTAGAAGTTAGTCATAATGTTAAAAGTTCGACAGCATGGACTCAGGGCTCATGGTGAGATTGCAAACAGAGTCAAAAATACATTACATTGAACTTCAATGGCCTCTATATATTAGACGTGGATCCAACATTTGTCCAAGAGAATGATGTCTACTTGAAATTCCAGATTATATTGAGGTGTGAATTCTTGCTACAGCTAAAGCAAAGGAAGTAAGGGAATTCAGGAAAGCATCACAGGTGTCTGGCTTCAAATTTATTGTTATGTTCTGGGGACAAAAATTATGTTAAGAAAACTATATTTCATTGAGCTACCCATGAAATAATTAGGAAAAAGGTAAAATTATATATAGACACACATATATATGTATGCATATGTATACTAAATGATCATTAAATATTTTTCTATGTAAGCATTAGGAGTTATTATGGTACAGTATTATGTCTCATGTCTATGGCATATTAAAGAATCAATAAGTAAAGGATATGTGCTATAGTTCAATTTTGATGCCTAGGATCATTCTTTATCAGATGACTTGAAAATGGCTCAAGAATTAATCTTCTGATAATAAAACCATTGGACACAAAAAGCAAGAATTAATTTTTATAGTAAGAATAAAATGACCAGATTTAAAAAATTAATTCAAACCAGCAAACAAAAAGAAATGAACTTTTTAAAAAATGAATGAACCTTAAAAAAATGAACTTTTTTCCTTTAAAAAATAACTTAATAGCAATTATAACAAAAGTTAATGAAAATTTCACTATGACTGATATTACTAGCAGGTAGACATTTTCCATCATTTTGTATTTTGACTATTTCTTTGGATTAATTGTCTATATAAACAGAAATGATTTAGACATTTGTTTAAAACTCACAATTACTGCATTTTTGATGAGTTTCTTCCAACTGAATATTACTTCTCTTTCATATATATACATATATGTGAAGCAATATTCCGATATTAAAAATAGATTCAATTAAACTGGTTTAAAATAAATCCTAGGGACTTTAGCTTCTAGAAAGATGGAATAGACATACTTTTTCTTATTCCTTTCACTAAGTAGAACTGAAAACTCTGGACATTATACATAAAACAACCATAAAACTCTGAAAGGTGTAGAGTAGTATGTACACCAGCTGGTGGCCTCAGGACCCAAGGAATGACAGTAGAACACAGGTGAGTTTCCTGTGTTATCTTTTTGCGTCATATATTTCAGAGGTGAAGCTGAAAACACTGGCGATGTAGAAACATCAAAGGCATAGAAAAAGAAAGTTCCTCCCAAACCCTACTTTTCTAGTCAAAGAACTAGGAAAGGGGTAGGAAACTTTTCAAAATAGAAAATTTTAAATGGTAACCACTCTACTCTAGCCAAACACCGCAGAAAATACTGTAGACATATTATCACCCACACCAGCAAAGGCGAAGTAAGGAGCCTATACTTCTCTCAACAGGTTATAACAAGATACCCCCACCCCACAGCTAAGATGATGTCAGAGAATGCTGAACAGGAAGCCAGAAGTATCATCCTTGCTGGGTAGTAAGAAGCAGCCCTAAATGGTGGAACTGGAAAACGTATAGCGAGTTTGAGCCCCCCACTGGCAGTAACAGGAAGCCCCCATTTCAGGTTTCAACAGAGACTGTGGAGAACCTGAAATTCTAGCAGCACTTAGCAGTAAGGAAGTTATCTCACCTTCCTCTGCTAGACCAGTGTCAAAGGAAGGCAGCTAAAACAGAAAGTTTAAATAAGATCTAGAGGCTCATAACCCCCAAAATGTCCAGTTTGCAGAAAATCACTCAGAACGATAGAACCATGAAGGGCTCAAAAATTTAAAAAATATTAAAAGATGACAATATGGAGATGACAAACATGGTAGAATTATTAGACAAAAATTTTTAAAGCAACCATTCTTAAAAAGCTAAATGAGCAATTATAAATATGCTTGAAAGCAATGAGAAATAGAAAGTCTCAGCAAATAAATGGAAGACATAAAGATCCTAAAGCATATTTTAGAACTAAAGTATACAATTACTGAATAAAAACCTTAATGAACAGGCTCAATAGCAGAATGGAGGGTACAGAAAAATAATCAATGAACAGGCTCAATAGCAGAATGGAGGGTACAGAAAAATAATCAATGAACCAGGTAATTGAAAAGTAGAAATTACCCAGTCTGAACAACAGACAGAAAATAGACTAAAATAAATAAACAGATCCTCAGAGGCATGTAGGATTAAAACAAAATATTTAACTTTTATATCATTGGAATCTCATAAAGAAAGGAGAAAGTACATGGGGTTGAAAAAGAACTTGAAATAATGGATGAAAACTTAACAAAATTGGTAAAAAATACAATACTACAGATTTGAAAATCTGAGTAAAACCTTAGGATAACTCCAAAGATATCCATACAGGGACACATCCCTCTCAAACTTCTGAAACTTAAAGAAAAATTAAAACTCTTGAAAGCAGTGAGAGACAAACAATACCTGACCAATAGCTGAAAAAATTTTTTGAATGACAGTGGATTTTCATTTAGAAGTCTTGTGGGCCAAAAGGAAGTAGTACAACACTTCAAATGCAGAAAGAAAAGAACTGTTAACCCAGAATTCTACAGTCTGAAAAAATGTTCTCCAGCAAGGAAGGGAAATCAAAATATTCTTAATTGAAGAGAAGCTAAGCAAATTTGTCACGGTCAGACCTATCCTCAAAAAAGTTTTAAAATAGTTCCCTAAAGACAAATGAAATAAAATTTTTAAAAGAGCCATGAAACATTAGGAGGAAGAAAGACTATAGTAAGTAAAAGGATGGGAATACAATACTTCTTCTCTTGAGTTTTCTAACACATAACATGTTCATAGACTGGAAGAGTCAGTATTATTAAGATGTCAATTCTGCCCCCAGTTGATGTTTAGAGTCAATATGATCCCAAGAATAATTTGATTTTTTAATTTCTTTTATTTTAGAAATTAACAAGCTAATTCTAAAATGTATATGACAAAACCCCAATAGATACGTAATAGCCAAGACAATTTTGAAAAGAACAAAATTGGAGGACTTACACTACCTAGTTTTAAGATTTACTAGAAAGAGTAGTTAAGACAGTTTTGTATTGTGAACATATGTTCAATTTGTCAGTTTTCTTTTGTGGTTCATGCTTTTTGTGTACTATCTAAGAAAATGTTTGCTCTTTGGAAGAAACTCTTAAGGAAATGAAAACATATATATTAGGATAAAATATTTTAAAACACATAGAAGATAATGAAATATTACCTAGAACATCTGAAACAACTCAATAAGAAGAGGAAAAAACTCATTCTTTTTTTGAAAAAAAACAAGATATTTGTACAAATATTTTCTTAGAGAGACTGATAGCAAATAACCACATGAAAAGATGCTCAACATCACTAGTCATTAGGGAAATTCAAATTAAAGCCCCAAAGAGATAGCATTACTCAGCAATTAGAATGGCTTGGAAAAATAAAAGCCAGTATCAACCGTTGGTGAGGATACCTGGCAACTGGATCTCTCATATAAGTCTGGTGAAAATGTAAACTGCCACAATCACTTAGGAAAAGTTTCTTTAGAGTTAGCATATTATTCACACACTACGCAGCAATCCCACTCTTGGAGAAATGAAGACATATGTTCATACAAAAAGTTTTTATGCAATTGCTTATAGCAACTTTATTCAAAATTACCAAAAACTGGAAGCAACTGAAATGTCCATCTACTGGTTAATGAATGAACAAGCTGTGGTCCATCCACACAATGGAATACTATTCAACAATAAAAGGAATGGGTTACTGTCACCTGAAACAACATGGGTGAATCACCAAAGCATTATGCTAAGTAAAAAGAAATCCAGACTCAAAAGAATATGTACTATATGACATTTCAATTATAGGAAATTCTGGAAAAGGGAAAATTACAGCAATAGAGAAGAGGTCAGCAGTTGCCAGTGGTCAGAAGTGAGGTTGGGAGGGTGACTATAAAGGAGCACAGGGAAATTTTTTGAAGTGATGGAAATATTCTTTATCTTGATTGTGGTAATGGTTATGCAATGGCATATATATATTATATAACTGTATATATGTGTGTATATACATAGCATAAATATATAGATATAATACATATACATGGTTACATATATATGCATTATATATATATTACATGCAACTGTATATATATTATGCAACTGAATTACATATACACAGATTGTATATATTGTATTGTGTATGTTATATAACTGAATTATATATGTACAGATTGTATATATATAGACTATATATATATATATACACACACATATATGTACATAAAATCTGTGCATGGCTTCACTTTGTTCTCAGATGTTCCTCTATCCCATAAGCAAACACATTTCTTTTCTGATTTTGGTTGTACACAGAAAACTAAATTGATACATTATAATTTTTGAGTCTGAGATATCATTAAATTATTAATATTAATTGCCAATTTTTATTCTGGAACATATTTGTGTCAACTCTTCAAATTCTTCTATCATTTTTTATTTTAAAAGTTTTTAATTTGAGATTTAGAGAGTTTTCAGTTGTTCAAATTTCCATCTAACTCATAGAAAATATCTATTTTAGTGTATAATGTATGTGCCTTACAAAATATTTAGACACGCCTAAGTCCATAAATCATATACTAAGTTTTTAAATTAAGCAAGGATTTGGGTACAAAGGAAAAGAATGGTCATCCTTGTACATTATGAAATGTAGTAATCTTGTACCTTTTGATAAATCATGAAAAATACGTCGATGATCTTATTTCAAAGATTATCTTTTTGTTGTTTGCAAGTTACAATAGCTTTTGTGTTCATATGAAATAACCAACTCTTTTCACAGTTTTGTAATATGATTTAATATAATACTTTCTGGCACTTATTATAAATTGGAAGAAAATTTCTAACACAATTAATATCCACACTCTGTTTTGGTACAGAATGAAAATACACAATGCTATATCTTTTACTTCTTTCTTTTTGTTAAAACACCTAATGCAGAGTTTAATGAATACTTAATGATTGATAGATATCCTCATATTATTAATTTTTAATTGATAAGTGTATTTTTCTTCCTTAGTGCTCTTGCTATATAGTAATAGTAATTAAAGGCATAATCTTATAATTTTAATTTGTAAACTATAATCTCCCAACATGGACAAGTTGATTCAATTATTTCCGTAAAGATAAGCATAGAATGCTACATATTCCTTTCTGCTTCCTCTAATCAAAATTATCTTCTTCTAAGTAACTAGTCAATGGTAGAATCCACTTATTTTCTTCACTTTGCTTAACAAAAATTATTTCTAAAGTAAATTACTACTGTTTCATTTGTATGTATTTTAAGCTTTATGTAATCCTTTAGATCAGTTTTTCACTTAGAGTTATTTTTTCTGGGAATAATGTTCACACTTAATGAATAATAGAACAAGTCATGTTTCTAGCTAATTAGTTAGATAATAATTACATTAATTTGAATAAATAAGAATATAGTACTCTCAGTTAAATTACAATTCTCTCACCTAACTAATCTCTATACTCTGCAAAGAGGCAATATTTGCATTTGAACTTTCTGGATAAAAGATTGTTACATAATTAGATTCTAATATATTCTGATTAATTTTGAGAAGATTCAATATTGAAATTCAAGTAGGAGATTTGAAAGTTCTCAGAGGTGTAGAATTTCATTTTGACTCCAATTCTATCTGTGGTTACAGATAACTCTATTCACATCATATAATGAGATTGAATATTTTTAAAACCCAAAATGATATTAATACTTATTCCAATAATTCAACTAATAAAGTCTTCCTTTATGTGAACTAAGCCATCTCAATTCTTATAAAGTAAGTAACTTACATGGATCACCTTTGAAAGATACAGATATACACCTTAAAAGGGGCTTTAGCCCACCTTGTAGGTGCATTAACAAATATAGCATTCAGGGGTATAGTGTTAACTATTAGACATAATTCCAACAAATTATTACTGATAAATAACTGGATATAAAACCAGAGTTAGGTGTATGAACTAAGATCACAATCATCTAGAATAAATTATAGCATGCAAGAACTCAGGATAATTATGGAAGTTTAGTTCAATCAATATTAGAATACGCCCCCCAAGCTAACAGTGCAGCTGTCCAGATCACTCATTAAAAAGACCATTAGCCGGGCCTCCCTGGTGGCGCAGTGGTTGAGAGTCCGCCTGCCGATGCAGGGGATGCGGGTTCGTGCCCCGGTCTGGGAGGATCCCATATGCCGCGGAGCGGCTGGGCCCGTGAGCCATGGCTGCTGAGCCTGCGCGTCCGGAGCCTGTGCTCCGCAACGGGAGAGGCCACAACAGTGAGAGGCCCGCATACCACAAAAAAAAAAAAAAAAAAAAAAAAAAGACCATTAGCCAACTGGACTAATTGGTTTGACTGTTTTTTCCTCTCTTTGCTTGGCTACATATAAATGCTTAATTTCCTCTCACAACTGGTCCTTTTCATTGTGTTTCCCAGTATAACACTTATTTTCACATTACTAACAGTGTAAGTCAAGAAAATTGTATATACAACCCTGGAAAAACCTCTTCTAAGCCAGAATTTATCAGCCTTTTAAAATATTCAGAAATAATCAGTAAATACAGAAATTGAAACTTGACTAACACTTACATGTTCAACCTAAAGTTTTGCATTATTTAACTGATGGCTGCTACTCAAAGTACTAGCTGGCTCATCAAAGCAAAATAAGAATAGACCTGAAAGGAAAAGAATAATGAGTCATTTTGATTTACAAATAACTCTTATTATAAAAAGGACAAATGGAAACAGTGAATAGATGATCCAGGAATCTAAGAAATGACACTGGCATATTTTGAATCTGGCAACCCAGAATCTGTTCAGTGTATTTGTTTGTTTTATTTTGTAGAGGAAATATAATGGATTCCAGAAACATTTGAGCTAATTGATAAAAGGCAGAGGCATAAATAGCTATTAAAGGAAAATGGAGTATCCTAACTACTAAGGCCTATGTCTTGCCTTTTAGAAACCCTATTAACAAGAGAATATTGTACTGGATAAGCCATGGGTGTAATCTAATATATCAACTCTGTATCTTTGTAAATGTAATTACCACTCTCCATTCTCAGGATTAACAATATATTGGCTCTTAAGAATTTGTTCCAATAACCCCTATTGCTTCTAAATGGCTTTTTATCCAGGTCATACTTCCTACATTACAAGTCCTTCAGAGAACTTCTTTTTCCACCTGATTAACTTTATTCATTGTGAAGAATGAATGAAGTGGTAAGGAGGAAAACATATGTTAGCTTTGGGCAGTGCTTTATACCTTTATGATAGTGCGCTAGGAAATGAAGCTTGTCAAGTCTGGAGCATATCTTCACAATAAAATTAACGAATGGAAGCACACACCAAAAAACCCTATGAATATTAATTTGCCATAGTGTTTTAAAGGTCACATGTTAATTTCAGCCTTGACATACTCTGGAAAACAAAGAGTACATCATTTTATCATGACAGTTTAAAAAACCCCATTATTTTCTTGACATTGTATTTATAAGCTATCCTGGATATAATGTCTAGGGCATAATCCTTGTCTTCATGATAGTTATAATCAAATTTTGGAAGATTAAACATAAGATCATTTAAAAACTAAGAAAGTGATTTTTATTTGTAAGTTGGATGATAAGAGCAGTGGTCTTTAACACTTTTTGGCACCAGGGACTGGTTTCATGGAAGACAGTTGTTCTATGGACCAGTGGCAGGGCGGGAGAGATATTTCAGGCTGTAATGCGAGCGACGGGGAGCGGCAGATGAAGTTTTTCTTGCTCGCTGCTCACCTCCTGCTGTGCGGCCCTGTTCCTAACAGACCGGTCCACGGACCGGGGGTTGGAGACACCTGGATAAGAGTATATGCTTTCTGCAGTTTTACTCTGTATTTCAGTTGGGGTTTTTTTGAAAATGGGAGTTTGAGGTGATAAGGACTAATACATTGAGAAGAAACTAATTTTCTATGAAACTTGAAAAAAAATCCACTTTTAAATTGCTTAATAGCATTCAGTTTATTGAACATTAAAATAGGATTTGTATGAATTTCTGACTAGTGTGCATTTTTTCATCTCTGTCTTAGTTTTAATAAAGTATTTAAAAATTAAAAATAGATCCATATTTTAAAACTAGCTGTATCAATCTCATCCATTAAGGTCTGCGAGGCAAGAGTTTTTATTTAAATAATGCTCCATCATCTTCACATACCAGATGTACTGCTGCTTTAACAGTGTTTCCATAGAAATGTCATGAGTTTATAAATTATTTTATATAGATGAAAACAGCTTCTGTTTACAATAATCTCCCCTCATAGCATTAAATGAAAAGAAGTAATATTCATTAAAACAGCAGGGGTTAGCCATTTGATAAAAAAGGGTATTTTCTTCTAAAAAAAAATCTGCCTAAATAATTGCCAGAGGAGTCATTTTAACATTGTGGAAGTAGAGGGGTAACTTCCTGAATGGTTTGAAGCAAAGAACAACTCTACTGGAGAGTTCACAGCTGGAGCAATTCAAACTATGAATAAGCTTGCTTAATATGACCCAGTAAGTAGCTGGTAGAAAAAGTAATATTGATTTTAAATACCATGGTAACTTCTTATTTAAGTTTTTTAATAATAATAATGCTTTAAACATAGCTCTCCCGGGCTTACCAAGATATTCAAATCAATTTTTTTAAGTCTTACCTTATGAATTCTGGAATAAAATCTTATGCAGTGAATAAAAAGCATATTTAGGGAGAGACCTTCAAGATGGCAGAAGAGTAAGATGTGGAGATCATCCTCCTCCCCACAAATACATCAAAAATACATCTACATGTGGAACAACTCCTACAGAACACCTACTGAATGCTGGCAGAAGACCACAGACTTCCAAAAAGGCAGGAAAATACCCACATACCTGGGAAGGGCAAAAGAAAAAAGAAAAGACAAAAGAATAGGGATGGGACCTGCACCTCTGGGAGGGAGCTGTGAAGGAGAAAAAGTTTCCACACACTAGGAAGCCACAGGAACGTGGAGTGGAGCTTTGGAGTCACAGAGAAGAGCACAGCAACCGGGGTGCAGAGGGCAAAGCAGAGAGATCCCTACACAGAGGATTGGTGCTGACCAGCACTCACCAGCCTGAGACGCTTGTCTGCCCACCCTGGGAGCTTAGGCTCAGGCTTCAGAGGTCAGACCCCAGGGAGAGGACTGCGGTTGGCTTCATGAAGACAGCCTGAAGGGGGCTAGTGCACCACAGCTAGCTGGGAGATACAGGAAAAAGTCTGGACATCCTGGAGAGGCAAGAGAACATTGTCTTGGGGTGTGCGAGGAGAGGGGCTTCCTGCTCTGTGTGCCCACAGATGACAGAGTACTGCCTAAGTGAGCTCCAGAGATGGGAGTCAGCCAGCTCTCATCTCAGACACCAGAGGTGGGCATGGACTATTATCACTGCTTCTGCTGCCACCAAAAATCCTGTGTGTAAGTGAAGGTCCCTACCCACACCTTCCCAGGAGCCTGTGCAGCCCTCCACTGCCAGGGTCCTGTGGTCCAGGGCCAACTTCCCAGGGAGAACACATGGTGTGCTTTAGGCTGCTGCAACGTTGTGCTGGCCCCTGCCACCACAGGCACGCCCCGCATTCCAATTGTGACTACCATGCCCCTCCCTCTCCATGGCCTGAGTGAGCAAGAGAGCCCTAATCAACTGCTTCTTTAACCCCCTCCTGTCTGGGTGGGGAACAGACACCTGAGGGCAGCCTACATGCACAGGTGGGGGAAAAACCAAAGCTGAACCCCAGGAGCTGTGCGAACAAAGAAGAGAAAGGGTAATTTCTCTGTGCAGCCTCAGGAGCAGCAAACTAAATACCAGAAGTAGGCTTGGTAAAAGCTGCATGTGCATTGAGGCAGTGGACTTGGGGGCAACTGTGGACCTGGGGTTTGCCTTCTACGTTTGATTTGTTTTTGGTTTTATGTTTATCTTAGTTTAGTTTTTAGTGATTGTTTTTATTTGTGGATTTGTTTATTGGTTTGGTTTCTTTTGTTTTTTCTCTCTTTTTGTGTGTGTGTATGTTTCTTTGTGTGATTTTTGTCTGTTTAGTTTTGCTTTTACCATTTGTCTTGGTATTCTGTCCGTTCCTCTTTTCCTTCTCCTTCTCCTTCTCCTTCTTCCTTTTCTTCTAAGCTCTGTGGCTGGCAGGGACTTGGTGCTCCAGCCAGGTGTTGGGCCTGAGCCTCCAAGGTGGGAGAGCTGAGTCCAGGACGTTGGACCGCCAGAGACCTTCTGGCCCCCTGTAATATTAATCAGCAAGAACTCTCCCAAAGATCTCCATCTCAACACTAAGACTCAGCTCCACCCAACAACCAGGAAGCTCCAGTGCTGGATGCCCCATGCCAAACAACTAGCAAAACAGGAACATAACGCCATCCATTAGCAGAGAGGCTGCTGAAAGTCATACTAAGTTCACAGACACCCCAAAACGTACCACTGGACCCGGCCCTGCCCACCAGAAGGACAAGATCGAGCCCCACCCACCAGAACACAAGAACTAGTCCCCCCCGCCAGGAAGCCTACACAAGCCACTGAACCAACCTCACCCACTGGGGACAGACACCAGAAATAAGAGGAACTACGAACCTGCAGCCTGTGAAAAGGAACACAGAGAAATATGCAGCAGATGAAGGAGCAAGGTAAAAACCCATCAGACCAAACAAATGAAGAGGAAACAGGCAGTGTACCTGAAAAACAATTCAGAGTAATGATAGTAAAGATGATCCAAAATCTCAGAGTCAGAATGGAGAAAATACAAGAAACGTTTAACAAGGACCTAGAAGAACTAAAGAGCAAACAAACAACGATGAACAACACAATAAATGAAATTAAAAATACTCAAGAAGGAATCAGGAGCAGGATAATTGAGGCAGAAGAACTGATAAGTGACCTGGAATATAGAATAGTGGAAATAACTACTGCAGAGCAGAATAAAGAAAAAGAATGAAAAGAATTGAAGACAGTCTCAGAGACCACTAGGACAACATTAAACGCACCAACATTTCAATTATAGGGGTCTCAGAAGAAGAGAAAAAGAAAGGGTCTGAGAAAATATTTAAAGAGATTATAGTCGAAAACTTCCCTAACATGGGAAAGGAAATAGTCAAGCAAATCCAGGAAGCACAGAGGGTCCCCATACATATAGGATAAAGCCAAGGAGAAACATGCCAAGACACATAATAATCAAACTATCAAAAATTAAATACAGAGAAACAATATTAAAAGCAGCAAGCAAAAAGCAACAAATAACATACAAGGGAATCCCCATAAGGTTAACAGCTGATCTTTCAGCAGAAACTCTGCAAACCAGAGGGAGTGGCAGGACATATTTAAAGTGATGAAAGGGAAGAACCTACAAGCAAGGTTACTCTACCCAGCAAGGATCTCATTCAGATTTGACAGAGAAATTAAAACCTTTGCAGACAAGCAAAAGTTAAGAGAATTCAGCACCACCAAACCAGCTTTAAAACAAATGCTAAAGGAACTTCTCTAGGCAGGAAACACAAGAAATGGAAAAGACCTACAAAAACAAACCAAAAACAATTAAGAAAATGATAATAGGAATGTACATATCGATAATTACCTTAAATGTGCATGGATTAAATGCTCCAGCCAAAAGACATAGACTGGCTAAATGGATACAAAAATAAGAACTGTATATATGCTGTCTACAAGAGATTCACTTCAGACCTAGGGACACATACAGACTGAAAGCGAGGGGATGGAAAAAGATATTCCATGCAAATGGAACTCAAAAGAAAGATGGAGTAGCAATACTCGTATCAGACAAAATAGACTTTAAAATAAAGACTATTACAAGAGTCAAAGAAGGACACTACATAATGATCAAGGGATCAATCCAAGAAGAAGATATAACAATTGTAAATATTTATGCGCCCAACATAGGAATACCTAAATACATAAGGCAAATGCTAACAGCCATAAAAGGAGAAATCGACAGTAACACAATAATAGTAGGGGACTTTCACTGTACTTTCACCAATTGACTGATCATCCACCTAGATGGCTCTGTGACCACCTAGAGGGGTGGGATGGGGGAGTGGGAGTGAGGCTTAAGAGGGAGGGGATATGGGGATATAAGTATACATATAGCTGATTCACTTTGTTATATGGCAGAAACTAACATAACTTTGTAAAGCAACTATATTCCAATAAAGATGTAAAATAATAGAAAATAGAGTAGATTGACTTGAAAAAAAATAAAATAAAAAATAAATGATACCTTCCCCCCCCCAAAAAAAAAGCATATAATAGATTTCCCTTTCAAAAACAGGCAAGGTGAATTCATATACTTTCACAAGTGTACCAAGTAAGGCAACAACCAAATCCATTATAGGAACTGGTTTCAGACACATACTTTTCTGAAATTAGGTCAGCCTCTTCCTGGACACACTTTAAATAGCACTTAGGTAATCTTACTGTACTTTTTAAAATTTATTAATTCTGATCTTTTATTTAGCATGGTGTTCAAAGCTTATAGACATATGCACATTTTCAAACACAGTTGACACAATAACAGAAATGCCTTTGGGCTTCCCTGGTGGCGCAGTGGTTAAGAGTCCATCTACTGATGCAGGGGACACGGGTTCGTGCCCCGGTCCGGGAGGATCCCACATGCCGCGGAGCAGCTAAGCCTGTGAGCCACGGCCGCTGAGCCTGCGCATCCAGAGCCTATGCTCCGCAACAGGAGAGCCACGACAGTGAGAGGCCTGCATACCGCATTAAAAAAAAAAAAAAAGAATGCCTTTAACTTTTACATTTATTTGGATTGTGCCTTATCATATTCATACGCAAAATGGGCTGCTGCTTTAAATCTATTAAACAAAACAAATTATAAGCTTGCAAAATATTTTGTAACACAAAACTACATCCATTTATATAAAAAAATAGGGTCCAGAGGGAATGGCAAGCTTTTCGTAATAATTGGAATAGCATCAATCAGCAGTAGTTTAAAATGGTTCTTAAGTTGCTGGAATACTGATGGCACAACGGTATAACTTTCAGACTTTCTTCTCAGTTTGTCTAAATGTGAGAACCCTTAACAGAGGCGGTTACAAATACAAATAGACCTATATATTGAGTGTGGTATTTGTATAAGAAAAAGGAGAGAGGGATTCTTATCCCCCATCTAATCTCCCAATTCTTCTACCAAAGCAATATATACTTACAACTTAAGTCTTAATCTTCCAGAGGGATGTAGTTGATGATAGTTGTGATGGGTGTGATCTCTTTAGAGTCATAACGAGACTCCTTGCTTTTGGTGTTTTTTGTACAGGTGATTTTTTTCTGCAGAGGAAATCCTGAGGGTCTAACTGGGTTTCAAAATAGCTCCTAAGCAAGCAACCATGCATCTTAAGTTTCCATCTCCTGATCTGGACTCAGTATATTCATGATACTCCCTGTGCTGCAGTTCTTACGTATCAGGGCAGGGTCTTGGCCTCATGGGTTTCTTTCCCTCTGAATCTTATATGAGAGAGGAGACTTTTTTTTTAATGGTCTTTCTACCCATTATATAATGTGTAATAGGTATCATATATTCATATTTATTCAAAGTTGGAAACTGAATTATTGACTCAATTGCTTTGCATTGCTTCAGAAGCAAGTTATAGTAATATCAAGAGATAGAGGGCTTCCCTGGTGGCGCAGTGGTTGCGAGTCCGCCTGCTGATGCAGGGGATGCGGGTTCGTGCCCCGGTCTGGGAGGATCCCGCGTGCCGTGGAGTGGCTGGGCCCGTGAGCCATGGCTGCTGAGCCTGCGTGTCCGGAGCCTGTGCTCCGCAACGGGTGAGGCCGCGGCGGTGAGAGGCCTGTGTACTGCAAAAAAAAAAAAAAAAAAAAAAAGAGATAGAAGCAATATTAATTCCAGTTCACTTGACTGGTAAAAAATTGTTTCCAATTGTATTTTACATATTGTGTCACAAAAACAAAAAACAACAAAACAAAAAAAACCCTCACCATGAGTAAACTAAACATATTCAGTACAATGCTTAGTTCTTTTTTTTCCAAAGCAAACTGATTAAAATATATATTGTAGGAAATGTCCCATATACAAGTTTACACTCCTTGTCCTTCCCACACTTCCAAAATGAGGCCACCACAACAGAATTTAAGGTATCTATTCTGTATTGAATAAATTAATGATGCTTTAGGTCTCTTCTGTGACTGGAGTAAGTGTCTAAAGATCAATGAACTGTTTAGTTTCATTGGTAGCTCTTTGGAATGCTTTAAGGTATCTGATTTTGAAAACCAGAGTAAGGAAATGAAGAGGTGACCTCCTTTGAGCTTGATCACATAGCATACTTATCTCAATCAACAAGAAGCCTCCAGGTCTGGAAACATTTCTCAAACACTGAAGTCCTCTCACTTCAAAATACCTCTGTTAAAATTCTATCATGGCACAAAAGCTACAGGTTATTTGCTATAGGATTAACATATTACATCAGTTTAATTACACCATGTGAATTAAATTCAGAAACTCTGAAGGACAAATGTGCACAGACAGTTGTCTTGAGGGAATAAAAGTTTTGTTTGCTTAGAGGAAGGAGGAGTCATTATTAGAACATGAATCTCTCTTTAGAGACACGGTGGCATTAATTGAAATTCTCAGCAGAAAAGGACAATTTATGTCTTGATCCCCTCTCACTCCAGCAATATATCAAGAGCCCTAAAAAATAAAGATCTTTTCCCATTTATTGACCAGCTACAAATAGATGAAAGTGCTATTTAAAACTTAAAGGAAAAGGAAATGCTGAGAAAGCAATACATTATACACACACACACACACACACACACACACACACACACATACATACATGTATATAGTATATAGGTATATTGTCATGTACATTTACATGAATTTTATGTTTGAGGTGAGTCAGTGGCTTCTAAGAAATTCTTTCTCTTTTTGAAGTTGGTACCAGAGTACACATGCTATTTGGCACCCCAGGACAATAGTAGCATCATGGTAGACTGATTACACAAATGACCTCAGTTGCAATGCAGCCATGTCCTTCTACTTACTCTCACTGTGGGCCCTGCCATACAACCTTTTTTTTGCCAATATGATGCTAGCATATCTGATGCAGAGGCTGGTAAAAACACTTGCATGTTTCTGCTCACTAAGGCCCTCTATCATCACCAATGAGACTATCTCCACCTTAGCTTTCTGGATGATGAGGAACAAATTGCAAAGAGTGAGTATTCCCAGTCACCTCAGCCAAAACCATATTAGGTCAGCTGAGATCAGAAAAATCACCCAGTTGATCTTAGAGTAAAATTCTCATCTTATTAAATAAATGGTTATCATTTAAGCAACAGAATTTTGGGGTGGTTTGTTATGGAGCACTCTGGTAGCAAAAGATAACTGATAAAAGTATTAAGTAGAGGAAAAGAGAGAGGACACACTGATAAACCAAGATAAAGGCCCTCAAGGCACTGATGCGCTGCTTTTTTTTCAAAGAGGGACTATTTTCATGTTCAGAATTCCATTAGTCTATTCCCATCACTCAAAAAACAATTTAAAAACCTGTTCTCAGTAGAACACAGATGCAAAAAATGAAGTATTAAAAAATGAAGTGTTTTGGGCTTCCCTGGTGGCGCAGTGGTTGAGAGTCTGCCTGCCAATGCAGGGGACATGGGTTCGTGCCCCGGTCTGGGAGGATCCCACCTGCCGTGGAGCGGCTGGGCCTGTGAGCCATGGCCACGGGGCCTGCGCGTCCAGAGCCTGTGCTCTGCAATGGGAGAGGCCACAGAAGTGAGAGGCCTGCGTACTGCAAAAAAAAAAAAAAAAAAAGAAGTGTTTTGCAGTAGCCCCATCCCTCTCAGGTTCTTCCTTTTGTGAATAAAACATATTTGACATAACACAACAAACAAATATAAGAAAGCTCTGAAAGTTGCTGTAGTTAGTTGAATAGTGTCCTTCCAAAAGATTTTAATTTCTAACATCTGGAACATGCAAATATGACTTTATTTGGAAAAAGTATCTTTGCAGATGTAAATCATTAAGGATATCCAGGTAAGATCATCCTGGATTAGGGAAGACTCTAAATCTGATAACCAGGGTCTTTATGGAAGATGCAGAGAGGAGAAAGCCATGCAAGATGGAGTAGAAGTTGCAGTTAAGTTGCCACAAGCCAAGGAACACCAGGAGACACCAGAAGCTGGAAGAGGCATGGAAAGTTTCTCTCCTAGTAACTTTGAAGGAAGCATGAACTTGCCAACAACTTGACTTTAAACATCTAACCTTCAGACCTGTGAGAGAATAAATTTTTGTTGTTGTAGGCGGCCAAATTTATGGTAATTTGTTATGACAGTCTTGGGAAACTAATATAGGTAGAAAGAAAAAAGACTGCACAGAGACATTGGGGCTTGAGGAGAAACATGGTGGAAAATTACCTGATTTTTCTTCATTGCCTCCCAGACAAGGAGCTGCAGAAAAGCCTCCAGCCCAGAACCAAAAACAGGTACAGAAAAAACAAAAAGCACAGAAAAAACAGAAACAAGCAAACAAAAACTTCAAGGAAAGTGTGCTCCCCCAGCCAAAAGGACATGGAAAGAGAAGCCTAACAGTACAGAAAACTTTTCTGACAATAGGTGCCCTAGTTTAGTAAAACACCAATGGAAAAATTGACCTCCTCATCCTTGCAGTTTCAGAAAGCCTGAGTGAGGAGCTGATCTTCTGCTCACTGCTTGGTGGAAGCAAAGCCACGGTGCTCAAACGTCCCGAGCAGGATGGTGTTGGTAGGGCCAATAGAGAGCTGAATTTTAACAAGTGCTGGAGGCGGGCTGCAGTACTCCCAGTCTTCTGACCTGGTTTCTTTGCCTGGGTAGTGTTAGTGAGGATCCGCAGAAGGCTGAGCCTCTGTCACCATCCAGTAGCATCGAGCGTGAAGGAGGTAGAACAAAGGGAGTTAATCAGCACTCCGTTAAACCCGGGCCCTTTCCCCCTCCCCATGTCATCAGAGCCCAGCAAGGCTGAAACTCCATCCCTCACCAGACATCAATTACATGAAATGAAGTGATATGAGATGAGCATTCTATTTCCACGCCCTCTTGTCAACAAGGACTAGATGGAAGCAGAGATTACATCTCCACTCAGTAGCAGTGAGGCAGTGCTATGTGACACTTTGCTTTTGCTGGGAAAGTGTTCATGAAGCTGAGAAGAGAGCTGCACTCCCATCCTCATCCACAAATCCTGTTTCCTCTTTCCTCAAGATTCATTTAGCTACCATCTTTTTTTTTTTTTTTTTTTTTGCGGTACGTGGGCCTCTCACTGTTGTGGCCTCTCCAGCTGCGGAGCACAGGCTCCGGACGCGCAGGCTCAGCGGCCATGGCTCACGGGCCCAGCGGAGCACGTGGGATCCTCCCGGACCGGGGCAGGAACCCATGTCCCTTGCATCGGCAGGTGGACTCTCAACCACTGAGCCACCAGGGAAGCCCTAGCTACCATCTTTATCTAAGCTGCAGTAAGCTCTCCTCAGAATTACTGTCCTGACATTCTAAGGGATTGCCTTTGCCTTTGCCACCTACTCTATGTTCTCAACAGAGAATAACAAGGATGTTTTAAAATGTGAGTCAGATCTTGTCATTCTTCTGCTTACAACCATCTAATAATTTACCTTCTCATTCAGAGTAAAAGCTAGGTTCTTACAATGTCCTACAGTATGTTACCTGGCGGTCGGCTACCTGTCAGACCACCTCACCTCCTATAACTCTCTCTTGATGATGCCATTAAGCCATATCAGCCTCCTGACCATTCTTTAGGACAAGACTGCTCCTGACTCAGGACCTTTGCACTTGCTATATGTTCTGCTTGGAACCTATTACCTACAGATAAATGGATAGCTCTCTCTTTTACCTCCTTCAGTCTCTGCTCCAAAGTCAACTTATTATTGATGCCTTCTCTGATCATACTATTTAAAATAACTCTATCACTCTTACACTGCCACTCTTTAAAAATACATGACATCTAACACAAGCTGACATATCTTACTTGGTTATTGTTTTACTGAATGTCTCCCATATTCTAGAAAATTAGCTCCATAGGATGGTAATTTTTATGTGCTTTTTTTTTCAATGTTATCCTGAGTTTACAAATGAGTTTCTGACATATTATATTTGCCAATAATTATTTGATGAGTAAATGATTTGCTGAGTTTTTACAGAGGCAATTTCTTCCTTTAATACTAATCCAAACTCTGAGCCAATGCAATTCCTTGGATATAGATTTCTAAAAGCATTTGCTCTTTGCCTAATGATGTACAGCACTTAACATGCATGGAGATCCACCTAAAATACAGATTTGAATACAGTAGGTTGGTGTGGAAACAATATTCTGCATTTATAAAAAGTTTCCAGTGAAAACAATGCTGTCATTCTTCAGCCACACTTTCAGCAACAAAAGCACACAACAAATTGTCTGCCATGGCCATGTTTCCTCATTAAAAGTACTGGATTGGTTAGAGATAATTAGGGCTTATGTGAAATCCTGTTTTGTTTTGTTTTGTTTTAATTTCCTCACTAGATTCCATGGAATTGCCATTTTAGATTTTTTTATTAAAACTTTTTTTTAAAAGTTAAAGAATTAAATTTGTTTCAATCCAGTAAAATTCTGAGTATGGAAAACGTGCCTCTGAAATTGCTTTCCTTTCTATATACTTACTTGCTTTTAAACAAACACACCAAAAAAGCACACCAATAAACCTAAATATTCACATCACTTCTTGTAGCATTTTGCTTCTTGGATGAATCAAAATTGAGTAGGAAGTCATCAGTCCCATTAAATTTGTCTTCAAAGGGGTAGTCACCTTGAAACCAGCTCTTACTTTACCACACCCAACTTCCCTTTAAACACCTATGTCTTTTTCCTCTCCTCCACCTACACTCACTCCAGAACATTGGGATACATTGCAGACAAAGCCAACACCAACTATTTATTTAAAGATCTTGAAAATTTAGCAACCCCTAAATGTAACAAAGCAATTAGGATTCATTTAAAGATATAAAGCAAATATAAAATTCTCAGAAAAATTGCCTAATTTGACAATTTCTCTCTAATAAAATACATTATCTCTATATACTGTCATAAGACAGAAATTCATGTTTGTTTAGAGCTTTATCATATATATATCACATATATATCTTACATTTTAGATACACAGAAATCACAAAGATTTTAAAATATCACTTTAAAGATGAGAAATGTGAGGCTCAAAGATGTTACAACTGCAGTCATGTAAGAATCAGGGCTGGAATTTGAACCCCAAGTCTTTCTGTATCCAAAGTGCTTGCATTTTGCATTATTCCTTGCTACCTCTTAACAACGATTTTTGAAAATTGGGGGTGGTGGTGACAATTCCCTAATGCATCATAATAAAAAAGAAAATAAGTAATTTTATTATTGTTCATACTGAAAAATTAGAAAAAGCAAATAAACATAAAACTGTACAGTCCCAATAATCAAAATAATTCAAATTTAAGACACCAGATACATTTTTTTTTTTTTTTTTCTTTTTGCGGTATGCGGGCCTCTCACTGTTGTGGCCTCTCCCGTTGCGGAGCACAGGCTCCGGACGCGCAGGCCCAGCGGCCATGGCTCACGGGCCCAGCCGCTCCGCGGCATATGGGATCCT
Organism: Mesoplodon mirus; assembly: GCF_964341445.2. Taxonomy (NCBI): domain Eukaryota; kingdom Metazoa; phylum Chordata; class Mammalia; order Artiodactyla; family Ziphiidae; genus Mesoplodon; species Mesoplodon mirus. Next base: position 52,453,918 of record NC_138990.1, on the reverse strand, counting down.
CCCAGACCGGGGCACGAACCCGTATCCCCTGCATCGGCAGGCGGACTCTCAACCACTGCGCCACCAGGGAGGCCCCAGATACATTTTTAATGATAATATTCAGTGTTGGCAAGACCGCAGTAAAAAGATAGCTTCTGCTGCTGCCAGGAGTTATAAAAAGAACTGTCTCTTTAGAGGATAAATTGGCAACATATATCAAGAGTATTTTAAATGTTAACATTTTTTTGACTCAGTAAATCAACTGCTGGGAACTTATCCTAAGGATAAGCACAGAGTTCTACATAAAACATGTTCACTACATTTAAAAAATAAAACCAAAAATATTGCTGACATCTTCAAAGGAAATGAATAAAAAATTACCATCACTGAAATGCCATACAAATAAATTGTATTCAGTCTTAAAGTCATGATTTCAAGGCATTTTAATGACATAAGAAATGTTTTAAATACTGTATAATATTAGGTAGTAATAGACTTTGAAATTATATCATCTCATTTTTGTTGCTACTCCTGTTCCTAACTATGTGTGACTGGAAGTCAAGGAGTTAGTTTTACAATCCCTTTGTGTTGATGGTATTTACCTCTGTTGTTGCCTCTAAGCAGTGATGACTTCATCTAGTCACAGGGTAGTGAGGGGGAGTGGAGATTGATGACCATCATCTTTGTCCCCACCAGTAACCCTATAAGAAGACTGAGGAGTAGTTATTGTTCTAATATAAGTGACTCTCCTAGGAAAAGTATCCAAGTTATTTACTAAAATTCTGGTTGATCTCAAAGCAGCAGTAGAGTATGGAAGGGACATAAGCTGTAATTTGACTTAAAAGCTTAAGGCCGGTCTTTTGTTTCACTCTGTCTTCTTAATGTCCCGCACCCCCTTCCATGGAGCCCTATCTCTGAGATCTATACATCTACATGAATTCTCATGTCCTTTGTTTAAGATTAGACTGTGATGTGAGCTCACAATAATTGTGTTTTTTTGCCAGGGTAATCATTATTTTGTTATTCTTTAGTGATATCAAGTATAATTTCAAATGAGAATATATATATGTATATGTCAGCATCATTTTAACTTTTTCCCAGAAGGATTAAAACAATAACTCTAATATTAGTGTGCTAAGAGCATCTGACTCTTCACTATGCTTTAAATAAAAGTCACATAAATAGTTATAAATGGCTGCATATTTGCCATCTGATAGAGATTGGGCCAGCTTCAGTTGGTTTCTCTTATACTCTAAAATATATTAAAAGTTAATGTGGCGATGCTGAACAATTAATCTCATGCAGACATGTTCTCAATAGTAACTCTGGTTGCCTCTCAACTATAGGTTTATCAATGAATTATAAATTATACTCTGTGTAAAATGTTTTCTTAATTTTACTTTTTTATATTCTATTTTTTATACTTTTCTGTATTTTATAATTTTTAGTGAAAGTACACTTAAAGTTCTTTTATAATCAAATACATTAACATTATGCCAAAGAATTCATGAAATTTCAGCTGTAATGCTTACAACAATTACCTACAATTTATTTGATGTCTACTCAGACTGTCTTCTCAAATATCTGTGGTTCACTGATAGTGTGATGTAGCAGAAATAACATGGATTTGGGGGTAATATATGTATTATAATCTCAGTCCAACAATTGAAATCTGTCTGATCTTGACCAATCACTTGACCATAAAGCACTTCTATGCCTCAAAAGCCCAGATTAATAATATCTACCTTACAGGGTTTGGGTGAGGTTTAAATAAAATAAATTAATATGAGAAAATATAATGTACAATATTTAGTTTATGTTAGGTCACTAGAAAGGAAATTTATAAGCTCCAAAAGTAATTGTTTTTCTTTTGAAAAGTAGATGATTCATCAGAGTTCTTTTTTCTTGTGTTTGGTGTGAAATATCAAATTCTTGCAGACAGACTGCTTGAATTTTAGTATCTTCTGCTCTGCCCCTGCTAACCCCCTATCATCCACTTCCTTCCAAATATTGATTTTATTGTGGCATAGATGTAAATGAGCAGTTATAAAGTATGTCCTAAATTCCTGGAAACCTGCAGGGCTCAGGCTGTTTGAGTATTTTAAAGCAAGTATTTTTTTTTTAGTCATAAATTCCTTGAAACATAGTAAGACTGTGATTCCTGGCCAAACTGGTGAACCAGGAAATCGAATCACTGTTCTGAATGTCATTGTGGTAGTAGACTTGTTTCTAAGGTACCTACAGTAAATAGTTAGCTTAAAAGGCTAATATATAAATGAAAAGTTTGGTAATATTTGACAATTTGAAGCCCAAAGAAGCTTTTGAAAGAAAAAAATGTAAATATAGTGGTTTAAGTTTTTACTACACAAATGTAGGAAAAACGTGATTTGAAAGTAATGCAACTAAATAAGTAGATTCATTGAAGCATCATGGAAGTGTTTATTCTATTAATTTCTATGCCTGAATTTTTTATAGTAATTTTGGAGAGTTTTGGGGTTTTTTTAACTCAAAAATACAAAAAAAAAAAATCAGATATCTACCACCCATAAGCAGTTTGCAGAAATATCTCAGAACATTTAATTGCATATTGGCACAAATTGAGAAAATTTGCATATAAATGTCCTTTTATATTTAACGTGACATTATATCATAAACATTTTCCATGCCATTATCATTTTTGTAGTAATTTAGTAACTATATTATATTTTATTTTGCATGGTTGCCATAATTAATTTATTCATTCTGAATTAAATTAATTCATTCTGAGTTTTCACTATCATAATAAAATTCAACAAACATTTTACATATAAATATTTGCCTGCAATTTTCATAATCTATCTACTCTCAGTTAAAAAAATGACTCTCGGGGCTTCCCTGGTGGTGCAGTGGCTGATTTTCTGCCTGCCAATGCAGGGACACGGGTTTGTGCCCCGGTCCGGGAGGATCCCACATGCCGCGGAGCGGCTGGGCCTGTGAGCCATGGCCGCTGAGCCTGCGCGTCCGGAGCCTGTGCTCCGCAACGGGAGAGGCCACAATAGTGAGAGGACCGAGTACCGCAAAAAAAAAAGACTCTCTAAGGTTTTGAGTCCTTTTGGATTTCTAGATTTAAATTGCCAAAACGCTTTATTAAAAATTGCATACCTTTGCACTCCCACCAGTAGGGTAGGATAGGAGTATGTCTCCTTTCTACCACACATTAATGTCAGATTTATATTTTTTAAGAAATTCTGTTCAATTGGATAGAATATTTTCTCATAATCACTTTATTTGGCAATTTTTTTATTATTAGTGAGATTGAGCATTTATTTTTTCATGTGTCCATTAACCAGGTATTATCAAGGAAAACATTTAGTCCAAAGAAATCAAAGTGAGCATTCAGTTAACCAGTGCAGGGTCTGACAGGTTGGCATCACACTGCTGGCCATGTCTGTAACAACAGAATATTTGGTGAGGATCCCTCCAGACTGAGGTGAGATTTCAGCCTAATGATTAGAGGAAGACTGGACTTGCAAGTGGGGCATTCTTGGCGTCTGCAATGGGAAGATTTGGGAGGCAGAGTCTGGGAAACCAACCAGACATTTAGAAAAGGCCAAAAATGCACTTGTGTTTGCATTTATTCTAATGACTTGATCAGTTGACGAGTCAGTTAGTATTTATTTTTGTACTTATGCAAGCTATCAACTGATCTAATGGATAAATATGCAACATCCTGGTACTGGAGCAGAGTAAAATGGTTACAAATTTATAGTTCTTAGAAAATTATCCCCTTTGAAAAAAGGGACCTATTTTCACATTAGTTTAGGAAATGGCACATAATCTATTTCTCTCTTGGAAATTTGCATTGCTTATTTTTTAAATACATTTATTTATTTTATTTATTTATTTTTGACTGCATTGGGTCTTCTTTGCTGAGCGCAGGCTTTCTCTAGTTGTGGTGAGCAGGGGCTACTCTTTGTTGTGGTGCGCAGGCTCTAGAGTGCAGGCTCAGTAGTTGTGGTGCATTGGCTTAGTTGCTCCGTGGCATATGGGATCTTCCCGGATCTGGGTTTGAACCCGTGTCCCCCGCATTGGCAGGTGGATTCTTAACCACTGCACCACCAGGGAAGCCCTGCATTGCTTATTAAAGTATTAAACATTCTGAGAAATCTTATAATAAAGCAACCTGTTTAATTTTAACCCAACGTTTACAAAATTTATTGTCAATTTTGTGGGGTAAGACAGTTGCTCTGTAATATCTGTTTCCACTAAAACTGATATTCTTCACAAAACACTCAAAAAAGGATAATTAAACAAACAAAGAAAATAATCAGTCTTCGGAGCCACTTAGAAATAGGTTTAAATCTTGATTCTGCCACCCATTAACTACCTAATATACCTAAAATCTCTTGGGTAAATTACTTTTTCTGAAAATCTATTTTCTTATCTGCAAAATTGAAATTAAATAATAGTTGATTTGCATGGCTCTTGCTAGATTAGCAATCCTATATCTCTATATTATGGATATAGTGGAAATTTAATAGATTTTAGCTATTATTGTTAGTATAAATGCCTTTTAAGACATTCAAGTTTTACTGGAAAATATAAAATCATAATTTTTCAGAGAAATGCATGTTTTGTAATAATTTATACAGTTACTCATGCCCATGGAAAGCCTGGTTGTTTGAAGTAAACAGCCAGTGTCAGGCATAGTTGTTTACTTTTTATTGTCTGTGTGGGTTAAAGGTATTGGTTTACAAGAAGATATGTACCACATTTAGGAACAAAAAAATGTTAAAAAATGTTTTAACATTATTATAAATGAATTAAACAGTCCAACTGAGCATATGTTTTTCACATATTAAAAAACTTAAAATTACAATTACCTAGTAGTTCTTAAGACTTCAATAATTCAATGGATGCCTAGGTTTTCTCTTATAAAGTTGAAAAATATGAATTCTACATGTATAATATTTACTAGATAGTGCTTCATCTTCCTAATCTTTAAATATACAAATAAAAGAGGACTTATTTGTGAGTATATATGTATACCGTATTATAGTTGTGGCCTTCAGAATTTACGGACACTTAAACACAGGAGTTCTAATACCAACTCAGTTTTCTGTGCATATTTTTGAGAAAACAACCAAAGGGCTAGTAATAGCTAGGGGAAAAAAGCATAGGCACCATCTTTTACTCATGCAGACACAAATTCTTGTATTGAATTACATGCACTCATATTTCATTACTGTGCATCATGTTAGAAATTCAAATTGATCATGATGTCTTTCAGCTGCTCTTGATGACAACAAAATTCCCTGGGCATTTCTCTCCCTTGAGGCAAAAAAAGGTGAAACTCACTTGCATTCAAAAATAACATCATGTCTAAGATTTTATATTGCTTTTAACTCTTTCCAGCTCTTAGGTGGTTGGTCAAGAAATTGGGTCTGCTTTATCACTGTTTAATTTAAGACTAAAGTGAAAAGTGATTATAGGGTAGCAAAAGGCTGATACAGTAAATGGCTCTCAGAACTTACTGGTTTTTTTTTTTTTTTTTTTTTGCAATACCCGGTCCTCTCACTGTTGTGGCCTCTCCCGCTGCGGAGCACGGGCTCCAGACGCGCAGGCTCAGCGGCCATGGCTCACGGGCCCAGCCGCTCCGCAGCATGTGGGATCTTCCCGGACTGGGACACAAACCCGTGTCCCCTGCGTCGGCAGGCGGACTCTCAACCACTGCGCCACCAGGGAAACCCAAGGAAATGTGCTTTTTAACAAGCACCTAAGTTACCCATAAAGTTTGAAAATCATACTAGTTTCTAAATTTCTAAACAAGAACTGGCTACACATCAGCATCATATATCAAAACATCAAAATCATAATCATAAAAAATACAATTGTATATATGTATATGTACACAAATCTGTCTAGATGGATCGATATTAATATAAATATATACATATCTATTGATATATCTGTACATATATCTATATATATTCTACCCTGGATTGCATTCCCGAAGGTACCATCTCAGTATGCTTGGAAACCACTATCTAGACTATAAGATTACAAAATAACAGAAATTTTACTTTGCTAAAGTAATGCTCACAGAAGTAAGACTTTCCACAGGGAATTCAGAACTCTTTTCCAAAATGTGACTCAACTCTGTATAACTTTGTGCAGAATTATGTGAAGCTACTATACAGGAGTTAGATAAAAGTATCCCATATCTTTGGAAAATATGAAAGAGAAAGTATTTCATACCTGCAGATTGCCTGCCAAAAAGTGTTAACAGTACTTCCAGAATTAATAAGATTTATTATGATATATGAGCTATATGATATTTAAAATACAATTTAATCATTTAATCATTTTATTTAAATTTCAGCTAGTCAGCCATTTGTAATTGCGGATTTCACATCCGCAGATTCAACCTACCTCGGATCAAAGATATTTGGAAAAAAATCTTCCAGAAAGCTCTAGAAAGTCAAACTTGAATTTTCTATACCCTGGCAACTATTTACATAACATTTACATTATATTTATAACTACTTACATAGCATTTACATTATATTAGGTATTATAAGTAATCTAGAGATGATTTAAAGTGTATGGAAATACGTGTATAGATTGTATGCAAATACTACGTCCTTCTACATAAAGAACTTGAGAATCCTTGGATTTTGGTATTCCTGGCTGGGAAGGGACAGTATGCTGGAACCAATCCCCCATGGATACTGAGGGATGACTGTATTTATAAGGAGATATGAACTTTATAAAGTTTATTACTTCCCTTGTTATACCCAATAAGGTTAGTTGATGTCTAGTATCCTATTTCCTATTGTTTAAAATTACTTGAGCATGTGCTCTCTTTACTCTCTTATATAAAAGATTGAAAAATTGTAATTTCCAGGCCTCCTCTGGCTATCAGTATCAAAGGGAACATGAAGCATACAGAAGCCTTCACTGCCGGCTGTTATTTACAGTAACCTCAACATACCCCATGTTGATGAAAACATGCTTTCTGTGGGAGTAAAGACTATTCTACTGTTAGCCTCTCTCCTCAGGCATATTGCTTTCCAAATATCATACCAGTGCAACTGAAGAAAGAGAAAAAAATCTTCCTCTGCAATGACCTTTAGCACGTATGGTTACTCTTCTCCACTCATTTGACCTAAGCTATGAACCCTTCATCATTAAAATATCTTATCTGGAAGACAGAATTATTTTCTTAAATAACTTACTTAGATATTCTCTTTATGAAGTTCAGTTATCTATACTTCATGCTCTTTGTTTATTCTTGTTGATCAAGCAGTGACTAATTAATGAATGTGTCTGGTGTAGCATGCCTTGTATTGAAAAAGCAAATGGGATAAAGTGAGGGTTAAATAAGCCCTTAGAGTTAATCTTATTCAGCTCATTTTATATTACAAATGAGAAACATCATACCACAGCCAATCTTGGTCTCCAAGCACTCTTGGTCTCCAAGCACGCTGGAACACTTCAGGAGTCTGCTGGGATGGGAGAAGCTAGAGTTTGAGTCAAGTAACAGCTGGTCACACTCTAGGTATTCCCTTGAGAAAATTAGACACATTGACACTTGAAAATGTCTCTCATCTTTTTGTTGATATAGAAAGACACCCATGGTAATGGCTAAGACAGAAAGCAGATTTCTCAGATAGTGACAGTACTTGAGGACAGATGTGTGGCAACATCTTGGTTCTACATGACCAATTCTTTCTTGGAACAGACTCTCATTAGGGTTCATGACCTCAGGGAAAAGTCATTGTAAAGTCATGGAAGAACAAAACTAAAAATAGCAGAATTCTAGTAAGATTTCCTAAAGTAGTTAACATGTGAATCAAGATCCTGCAGTAAACTTTAAATTACATGAAGTACCAAAAAACAGTAGGGATGAGGAGGAAATGGGGGGTTTTGTAAATACCTAGAACACAAAGCTTAATCCAGATTCACTAGATATCTGACTTTATTAATTCCAGTCTGCATTTACTGGCAGGAATAAACCCTTGAAAACCTAGGTATGGCTGAGATTATAAGACAAAAGTATCAGTGTCTATAGATGATGAAGATGGCAAGACCTAACAATCAAGTGAAACTCATAAAGAGAAAATGATTCCTCCAAGACCATGAAGATGATCAATGACACATGTAGAACAAATCCCAGATCCTTAAATTCCAGGACAATGATTATGAAACTACATCCCTGTTCTAATAGAACCTAAGAGAATCTTCAATTTAATTGGGAAGATAGAAAATAAACACAAACATTAGATATGGAAGTAAGCAGAATAAAGACTTAGGTCACATTGTCTGTATAAAAATGCAGTAGAGAAGGAAGATACTACAGACGTTACCTGGGAAACTATTTCCATGGCTGCTCTCTCTCCACCCTGCTCTATCATACATTTGTAATAGGATATCTAGAATGCACTAATGCCAGGTAGACCTATCGTATGTATTTTTGTTTCAGTTAAACTCAAAATTTTTGTTTTTCTCAGAAATTGTTTTTTAAAATATTTCTTTTGAAGCCTGCTGCCATTGAAAATTATGGTGGCCAATATCTTAGGAAGATTAAAACAAAAGAATGAGCATTTATGTGAATATAAACAATAAACTATGTGCAGTTTTACAAGGCAAGCTAAAATTACAAGCGTCATCAATTGTGTTTCAAATCATAAAATGATAACCAGCTGGAATTAGGAAAAAAATTTCCCCTGTGGTATAATATTGAACAACTGGACAGGTGCATTATGAAAGGTAATTTTTTTCTGGCCTTCTGCTGAAGCATCTAGTCCAGGTCTTTATAAAATGCCAGTCTAATATACCATTGACCTTCTCAGCTAATGCAATTTGTAGGAGTCTCACTTTTCCAGAAGTAATCAATAAGAATCTTAAACCCACACTGAAAAAAAAAAAAAACCGTACTACTGATTTACTAGAAGACCTATCTAGCAAAGAGATAGACTATATTGAAAAAGAAATGATACTGTAGTCACCAAAAAAGCAATAAAGGAATGGTCATGTTATATACGAAAGTACATTTATAGTGATAACATTGGAAACATTTATGCCTCCATGTGTAACATCATTCAGAACAGAAATGATTGCACTTAGAGATGTACAAGTAGAAATGTGCCACACATTTCTAGGGCATTTGATATAACTTGCACCTATTAAAAATGAAAACAAAAGAGCTTATAAGTTTACTTATTAGAATCATTCTGAGATCTTCTAAACATTTTCTATAAGGCTAAAAGTAAGAGTTTATTTCAAGAGTTTATTTTAGCATTTAAAAATATTTGAAAATCTAAGACTACCAGACATTCATCGATAGGAATTTAGTTAATTGTATTATGATATACACTTGCAATAAAATAATATGCAGTCATTAACTTTTTTCCTGTAGTAAAAAACACACAATTAGGCAACTAAATTATAAACCATATGAAGACATTGAGGAAGGAAGGCAAATGCCCCTTTTAATTAGACTTTTTGTTGAGAGATTTGGGTATAAAAATGTGCATGTGTGTAATGAGTAAGAAAGAGAATGCTAACTAAGTCCCTCATGAATTGGAGGCTAAGAGAGAAAACAAAGTGTGGGAGAAGAAAGCGGGGAATAGTTATGAGATGGAAAAGCTCAATGAGTAATCTTAACAAGAAAGGTTGAGCAATAGTTACTTATACACAATTTATCTTAGTAAATGCAAATACCAAAAATGAAGTTATTCATAAAATGTATTTTAGAGATGTTTTCTTATAATTGATAGTGATAGGATGAAGGTGAAAGGCATTTGAGACATTGCACTTACAAATGGAGCATTGCACTAAAGTTATTCCTTATTAAATTCACCATTTCACCTGAGTCCTAATGTGACACCATCTTAAAACTGAGCTAGACAGAGGTGTTACAAGAATAAGCAATGACTATTCACAATAAGCTTGGCATAAAATAGGTTCAATAAAAACTGTTCTGCAATAACACTCTTTATAAGAGTTTACGGAAACAATTAATAGAATAAAACTGATGGAACATTTTATGTATTATTGCATTTTACATTATTCTATGGCAGTGTGAAGGCATTAATATATGAAAATTATCAACATTTTACAATGAAAATAATTGCTAAAGTTACTCATATTAACACAGGAATACAAGCAAAATGAATTGCCATTAATTGGCCATTACATTATCATCATTGGAATTATTTAGTATTAATAAAATATTTCATTTTGTAATGGTCATACAGTTATTACAAAGAATAACGCTATCACAAAAAACACCTGTTTCCTGAGTTGGCTATAAAATCTCTTAGCTCAGCATTTAAAATAAGCTATGTTGCTTTTTCAGTAGCATTTGTAATTTTCTCATTGACTTCTTAACAACTGCAAAAACAATATACTATTTGGGACTTTTTGTAACTAAAAACAGGGTTTTTCCATTTATTTTTATATCAATATGAGCAGATAGATCTATTTGCTAAATGATGTGCATCTAAAATGGTACTGTTCTCTTTTGTTTCTCATGGCTCATGTATACATGTATAAAACTGTCAAAAGAATTTAAAAAATACTCTAGATTTTTTAATCCATTTAACTTAAAATCTAACAATAGTAACAAAGAATAGATTTGATGTGAATCATCACAGGATTTCTTTATTTCTTCTATCGTATATTTTTAAAAAGACTTTTTAGTGCTTTTTACATGTAGTTATACGTACCTGAACTGTTTCTTGTTGTCACATGTAACCAACCTAGCTTAGCTTTATAGATTCCTGTAGGACCAAAGTTATCATTCCCCATCAAAAATTATGAAGCCAAGTTTAGTGTTTTCTACACAGATCAAATATTCTATAATAACAATGACCCTTTAGGGCTTATAAGAACCTTAACTGCAGTATTTTGTTTAATTCTTACCCAAACCTTTGCCATTTTATATCCTCTAACGTATAAAAAAAGGAGGATCAGAGAGCTAAAGGGACATAACCAGAAATTACGCAACCAGTAAATAGCAGAGCATAAATTTGAAATTATGACTTTTAGAATCAAATCCATCACTTTTCCACCATTTAATTTCTGCACCTTTATTCACCATTTTAGAATTATATATTCAAATAGCCAGCAGATGTGTACACTTTTTTCCTTTTTAATATATTTAAAATGCCCATTTTATATACTCATGCAACCAACAAAATATATTTATTCTGCCTTATAAAGCTTTAAAAATGGATTATCCATCAAAATGGCTAAAATATAACACAAATATTGGTAACACTGAATGTTGGTGAAGATGCAGAAAAACTGATTACTCTCATGCTTTGTCAGTATGAATATAAAATTATATAACCACTCTGAAAAAAAGTTTAGCAGTTTCTGATAAAACTAAACATGCACTTAGCATATGACCTTCTGGGCATTTATCCCAGAAAATGAAAGCTTATGTTTATACAAAAATGTGTGCAGGAATATTTATAGCAGCTTTATTTGTAATAGCCCCAAACTGGAAACCAAATATCTTTGAAAAGTGAATGTGAATGTTTAAACTAACTTTGGTATATCTGTATCATGGAATAATACTCAGCAATAAAAAGGAACAAATTATTGATCCATACAACAACCTGGATGTAATCTCAAGGGAATTATGCTGAATTTAAAAAGACAATTCCAAAAGATTGGAAGGGATGGTGTGGTTATGAAGAGACAGCATGAGGGAATCTTGTAGTGATGAAATAATTCTGTGTCTTGATTGTGGTACTACATAAATGTACACGTGATAAAAATCGCAAAACACACACACAAATGAATGTATAAAAATTGGTGAAATCTGCCGCGGAGTGGCTGGGCCCGTGAGTCATGACCGCTGAGCCTGCGCGTCAGGAGCCTGTGCTCCGCAACAGGAGAGGCCACAACAGTGAGAGGCCCGCGTACCGCAAAAAAAAAAAAAAAGTGAAATCTAAATAAGCTCTGTAGATTGTACTAATGTCATTTTTCTGGTTTCGATATTATAAATCATTTTTGGAGGCAAATCTGATACTGTCTCTAAGATTCAAAATACCCATATCCTTTGCCTTAAAATGTTGGTTCTAGAAATGTAACCAAAGAAATAAATGAACATAAGCCTACAAAGACTGTTTATATCTATATCTACATCTAACTATATTCATTTTAATACTTATAGTGAGTATATTTATAATATTAGTAATTTTAAATCCTAATAAAATAAGGGTTCAACAATAGAGAAATGATTGAATAAATGCCTCAGCCATGCTATGGAATACCAGGTGTACACATAAAATTTGAGGTCTATCTACACTTAAGTACAAATATCCAAAGATAACCATATGCTTAGGTGGAAAATAATACTGTAATATAATACGTAGTGTAATGTAACAAAACTGTCAATAAGAATTGTGTCAGAGATGGGGAGTGTCAGTGGTTGGGACTTTCATATTTTAATCTGTGTACACTTAAATTGTTATATATATATATATATATATTTTACATCTTTATTGGAGTATAATTGCTTTACAATGGTGTGTTAGTTTCTATGGTGTGTTAGTTTCTGCTTTATAACAAAGTGAATCAGTTATACATATACATGTGTTCCAATATCTCTTCCCTTCTGCATTTCCCTCCCTCCCACCCTCCCTATCCCACCCCTCTAGGTGGTCACAAAGCACCGAGCTGATCTCCCTGTGCTATGCAGCTGCTTCCCACTAGCTAGCTATTTTACGTTTTGGTAGTGTATATATATATATACACTACCAAATTGTTACATTTTTTATTCTGAAAATGAATTCATGTATTACATATATAAAAATTTTGAGAAAAAAATTTCATATCATTATAGAAAACATTAAAGGTTGACTTGGGAAAGATATTTGCCCTCAACAGTAAGATGTGCAAGTACAGCTCTTCTCTCTTTGGATTTATATTCATGCAAGAATAATTTCTATCCCAAGTCAAGTACTGCATAAAGTTCCAATTGAGGTTTAATAGAGGCAGTTCTAACCTGCAGAGATGTATTTTTCTGAGTAACTGATAAGCCAAAGTTGCCACTTAGAAAAAAAATGAGTTCGTCCGTACAGTCTTTTGTAAGTGCACAGCTTCAAATTGTTAAGAGAAATAAAAGAGTTGAAGTGATGCACTTGGTCTTACTGTTGGCTCTGAGATGGTCCATAAATTCAGCAAAGTCATTTTATGTTCATCTTAGCTAAAGGAAATAATTCCAAAAAAAAAAGAAAAATGCACATAGATGTTGATGATGTTATGAGTACTGAAGTCTAAAATGCTAGATCATGATAAAGATGATGAGGAGAAGAATGGAGAGGGGAGGATTTTGTATATAGTCTCAAAAGAACTTCTTACTGAAAGAAGAGTTTATGTTGGCAGTTTGTAGAATATCACACTTCCCCAAATCTATAAATATATGATATGGAATTAATATTTCTGCATAAAATTCCGATCTAAAGCAAATGTTTCTTCTTGATTACCTTTGTAATCTTTATTTTTTCTTTCGCTCACATCATTTTTTTCCTGTTGCATTTAATATAGAGAGTCATGTCTTCATTTTCTCTTCACCAATCCATTTCATGAATGCAGAGAGAAACATATATCCAGCAGTTGATTTGTATGTACTAACTACTCAGTTCCACATTTCTAATCTTTCCAAGCATTGGAAGTACTAAGATTGGTTGTCTTTATAAAAATGTGATTTTTCAGTTTACCCAGAGGTTGTAATTTAAAGCAACTTTAGTTTCTTAAGAGCCAATCTTGTACTACTTGCATTTGATTAATAATTAGCAAAGCACCTGCCACATTCTAAACAATTAATATATTTTTAGATTAAATGCTAAAATTTGAAAAAGATTCTGAACTGTCCAAAATGATAGTTATCTTTGCTTAAGAGATCAGGTCTAGACCATGTGAAGTTCTGAGCTTTGGATGCATGAAACATCTCATTAGGCCAAAAGCCTTGGAGGCATGATTGATTTCTCCCTTTTTCCTACACTTCACATCTAGTCTTTCAACAAATTCTAAAGGCATCACCTTCAAAATATATTCAAAATCCATCCACTTATCTGATCCCAAGTGCTACCAGTGGTGTCAGGCGCCATTGTCACGTGCCTGAATTCTTGGCTCAATTCCTAAACTCTTCTTCTTGTTTCTACCCTTGTCCTCTTATGGTCTCTTCTAACACAGGAGCCTGAGAGGTTCTTTTTAAACATACAAGAGCTCACATCATTTCTCTTCTCAAAACTCTCCAAGGCTTCGCTCTCAAGCAGTTAATGGGCCAAGACAATAAAATGTGAAACAGGATCTATATGACTTGTATTCCACCTTCCTTCCTTCTTTTACCTCTTAATTCTTACCGCTCTCATCTCAGTCATGCTGCTCCAGCCACAGTACACTTCTTTCTGTTTCTGAAACACACCAGGCATGATCCCACCTTAGAACTTTCATGCCTGCTGTTCCATTTTCCTGGCTATCCGTTACTCCAGATATCCAAATGCCTAATTTCCTCAAACCTTTATTCAAACATTGCCTTCTCAGGTAGTCTTTCCCTGTCATTCTCTCTAAAGTTTCCATAGCGTTCTCTCACTTTTTAACCTCTTTCTTGATCAGTTTCTTCTGTCTCTTTAATACTACCATACTAATGTGAGGATGCGGGGAGTACAGTGTAACCTATTCATTTTGTTTATTGTCTCTTTCCATCACTAGAATGTAAACTTCATGAAGGCAGGAAATTTTGTCTCATTTGTTCACTGCCCATCCCTTGCGCTAGAATTGTTGCTGGCAATTAGAATTTGCTCCATATGTATTTTATGAATGAATTTGTTCAAAGAACGCTACACTACTGGAAAAAAATTAACTTCATTCTTCTCAGGTGGCTTTTCCTCAGAATATATGTCCTTCTTGATGAAAGCATTGTACAGGGAGAGCAGGGAAGGCATCGAGCAGTTACAATTACTGACTAAATCACTTCTTCCAAAATGGCCAAAAAACACAACTCCCTTTGCCAGCCCAGGATTCCTTCCACATTGCATTGATATAAGGCCAAGTAGGTAGCCACCCCATTGAGTTTATTTGCACAAACCAGAGATACATATAGTTTGACAGAGTTCACAGCTTCTTAATCTCATGAGCTCAGTACAATCTCTTTTCTCACCAACGTCTTGTGATAGCATCTTTTCTTTGAAGACAGCACAAATCTATTCCAAATTTTTATCCAAAATGTCTGTGGCTAATTACTGTTTATTTCATTGGCATGTAGGTTTTTTTTTCATTATATTTAGCTAGCTAGAGAAGGAAAACCTGTAACCATGGCAACCTGGAGAAGTGCCTCTGTGTTTCAGTTTTAGCTTTGCCCTCTGCTCCATTTCCTTGAACTCTAAAAGTGTTCCTGGCTTTTCTTATTTCTGGGGTTGCTAACACATACAAGCTCTTCAGTCTTATTTTTCTTAATATATCATTTTTCTTAATATATCTCCTCCCCGATTTCATTAATTTAATTAATATGTTGTTTCTATTTATTAAACTTAATGTAATTCTCTTTATCAATACACTTTCTATTCTGTTCAACATTCTTGTTATACAGTATTCTAAGCCTCTTTTTCTTTCTCTACATAAACATAAAGTCAGTGTTTTAACAAGAATAATCTTTCAGATTCCTTCAATCTAAAAGTCCATGGTTTTTCTAAAATATAAACCCCAAGGGCGCTGGTCAATACACAAGAATACAACACTTTAATTTTCCATTTTCAATTAAAGATATGGGAAAATTGGTCTTTCTTCTATATAGGAAGTACCTGATAAGTTTGAATTATAACAATCTTCCAGTATATTGTACATACATTTTCCCCCATCATATTCCATGGCCACAACAACTATATCCTATAGAGAAATTATAAGTAACACATTGCAGATAAAACAGTATGATTCACTGCAACATAGAAATGTGAAAGAAGTAGTTGTGGTTTTCCAAATCCAAAATAACGATTTGGTTTTTAAGCCCTGGCTAGATATGTTGATTCATTGGGAATTCATATTAGCCTGAATAGACAACAGTGAAGCCAATTAAAATGTGTTCCTTGTTGCAAACCTTTTAGTAATAAGAATGGTGATGTATCAGCAGTGATAGTAGTAATGGTGGTGGTTGTCTGGTCATGGACATGAGGTGATAGTGATATTGTTGATGGTGGTGGTGATTGTTAATATTTACTGAAAATATATTATAGATCAGGCACTTAGCTAAGTGTCCTACATGCAATATACCACTTAATACATAAGATAATAATATAAAGCAGAAATTATTAATATTCCCATTCTATAGAAAGGCATATTGAAACAGAATATTCCAGTAACTTGCTCAAGAGACAGCTGGTGAAAGGGACTTCTGTGACTCAAATTTAAATTAGAATGACATCAAAACTGAAGCTTGTAATCAAACTGAAGAAACTAAAATAGATATATCTTTAGGGAACAGTACAAAGAATAGAAGCAAGTGCTATTCTGCTAAATAACTGCATGGCTTTTTGCTTTCCCCATTAAGAAAAGAAAAAGCCCTTTCAGATGACATTAGAGTTATTGCTACCAAAACATCAGTTATTTTCTCCTGTATCCTCCTATATTCATGGAGAAAAAGACATTGATAATTTCTGCATCAGTATCATGTCATAATTATTTTAGTCAATATTTTTTCTTTGTAAAATTCTTAACATGGGCTATATATAGATGATTCCCCAAGAATCCCATAGGTTTCTTAATTAAACTGTAGTTGGATAATTCAGTGTAAAGCCGAAATTTTTGCATAGCACTTTACCATTCTACATTCCAGGCTGAATGCTTCATAATCTTACATTCAGATTCTGATATAAATATTTATATTTATACATATTTATATGTACACATTCTTTTAGTGTGGCACATGGAATTCTCTCTACTTGGAAAGAATGGCCTGCATTCTGTTCACATAGCATTTTATATCTGCCTCTGTTGTAGTTCTGAGACACATAAACAGCTAACAATACCATAAAGTAACATCACCCATGTTAGATTATGTTTGAGGTAAGAAACCATGATTTTATGCATCCTCATAACCATAGGATCTATCTAAGTACCTTGTAGATAGAGTACGGTGCTCAGTAAATGAATAAATTAAAAACAAACATTTGAAAAGGATAATCTGGGTTTAGTCAGAAACACACACATACACAAACACATACATCTTTCTCTAGTGAAGGAAGGAAATAATTTAGTTAACTTTTAATTCAGTAAAATTGGAATATATATAATGAGTAAAGGAAAAGTAAAGAGTATGATGGTCATGCTGAGTAGATGGAAAGGTGTTTGCCTGATTCTTTGTTGTAAGTACTATATTCAAAAGTTACTTCATTTTAAATAACATAAATTGGAAAAACTGAGTTATGCCTTTATATATGATAAATCAGTTAATATTGGAAACATACTATTAAAATTTTGAAATTATGTTCAATAAGCACATACTGTACTCCATTTACAAATATGTTAAATGAACATATGCTGACTTCCAGACCCTATTCTGGATTTGGGGATTCAGAAATAAATAAAACAGGTAAACTCTTGCTCTTGTGAAGCCTAAATATTGTAGCACAAACCTAATTATAACACAACTTAGGCTTTAGAAAAGACTAATGGGATTCCAGTGTTAAAGTTGTTGTGATGATGGCTGTAATGTGTGTGTATGTGTGTGTGTGTTTTAAGTGTTAGGGTTTCTTTTCTTAATGCTATAAAGCATGAATAGCTAATATGTGCAATTCACTAACCAGACATATCTACAAAGTGATTTATACATAAGAACATAATATTAAAGGTAAAAAAATACTCTTGTTAGTTACATTATTCAAAGTTATTTATTAGAATCCCAGGCAAAACCAGAGGGCAACATAGAATAGACATTTACCAGCTTCCTTTCAACACTAAGAATAAAATTACAAAGGGAAATGTCTTTATAGGTTCTAAGAAATACACATTTTAGAAACTTCAAAGTGGATGGAATAAATATAAAGAGTATAGAGAGGATAGATGATACAGATATAGTTGTAAAGATACAGAACAGTTGGGATTGCATTTTTGTACCCATCTTCCATGTTCATGTTAAGCAAAATATCCTTATTTATTTTTAAATGCTTATTATCATATTTCCCTATTCTTTATGCTTTGTAATTATTGCATTTCATGGCTGTATATACTCTACAACGTGAGGGTGATAATATTTTTAATCATTTCCCTATTGGACATTTTATTTGCTTTGAAATTTTTAGTATTATTAATGACAAAGCAATAAATAGTCAAAAATTATAAACAATAGGTTCTGATTTTTCACCTATCATGTAAAGTTTTTCTGAAAAAAGAAATTAATTTGTAATGCTACTGGAGGCAATGAGAGTGAACACTCAAAATAGATTCTGGGAATGCAAACTGAAAATGATTTGATTGGATAGGAATTAGAAGCTAGAAACGTTAATAACCATTAAAGCAATTGCAAAAGTTATCAAACTATATTCAAAAGTGACCCCCATGAGCTAGATGATTTTCTAACAATTGTTTCAAAAATTTAGTATACGTGAAAAATATAATCCAAAGTTTCACCTTCTGAAATTGTTTTCTTCCCCAAAGCCTCAAAAATAAAAATATGAAAAATAGTTATGAATTACTAGATATTGATTTAATAGATGAGAGTTGAATGCTAGATACATAGAGTACAACAAAATGTTGCTTTCCTTACTCTCACAAGCACTCTCATCCCTGTCTTTTTGTTTTTCATTCCAGTTCTGCCACTGTGTCACCAAAGACAAGTGTCAAATCCTATTAGTATTGTTAGTTGCAAACAGTAGAAGCCACTCTGACTAGTTTAAGTTGTAAAGGGATTTATTAAAGTTTATTAGGTTGCTTACCAAATTACTGGGACAGTTGGAGAAACAGGACGAAACAGCAGGAAAGGTCTAATGAGATAATTCCTTCCAGCAGGGTCACTGCCTTTCCTGAGTCAGAAACTTGACCGTGCATTCTTACTACCCCTCAAAGATAAATGTCTGTCTCCACAAATGCCAGTGAAATGAAAGCTCTGCACAGCCTCATTCCTTATGCTTCTCATTTCAAATAGGAGCCTCTCATAATGTGCATCTTATTGGAAGCGCCTAGCAGCAAGGGAGCCTGGTAATTTGAGTTCTAGTATAAGTCAAGAAGACAAGATATATAATAGTAACATATTCCCTAAATACAGTAGGGCTATTAAAATGTTAGGGGCAGTGATGGAAAAGACCAATATTCATGACAAGGCCTTAGTTTTCTAATCAGCAAAATAAAGATTTATGCCACATGGATTAGTGACTTATCTACTTGCCACTTGATTGACTATTTCCTTTCCCATGTTAGGGAAGTTTTCAACTATAATCTCTTCAAATATTTTCTCAGTCCCTTTCTTTTTCTCTTCTTCTTCTGGGACCCCTATAATTTGAATGTTGGTGCATTTAATGTTGTCCCAGATGTCTCTGAGACTGACCTCAAGGCTTTTCATTCTTTTTTCTTTATTCTGCTCTGCAGTAGTTACTTCCACTATTTTATCTTCCAGGTCAATTATCCATTCTACTGCCTCCGTTATTCTGCTATTGATTCCTTCTAGAGAATTTTTAATTTCAGTTATTGTGTTGTTCACCATTTTTTGTTTGCTCTTTAGTTCTTCTAGGTCCTTGTTAAATGTTTCTTGTATTTTCTCCATTCTATTTCCAAGATTTTGGATCATCTTTACTATCATTACTCTGAATTCTTTTTCAGGTAGATTGCCTATTTCCTCTTCATTTGTTAGGTCTGGTGGGTTTTTACCTTGCTCCTTCATCTGCTGCGTATTTCTCTGTCTTCTCATTTTGCTTAACTTACTGTGTTTGGGGTCTCGTTTTCACAGGCTGCTGGTTCATAGTTCCCACTCTTTTTGGTGTCTGCCCCCAGGAGGTAATGTTGGTTCAGTGGGTTGTGTAGACTTCCTGGTGGAGGGGACTGGTGCCTATATTCTGGTGGAGGAGGCTGGATCTTGTCTTTCTGGTGAGCAGGACCTGTCCAGTGGTGTGTTTTGGGGTGTCTGTGAGCTTAGTATGATTTTAGGCAGCCTCTTTGCTAATGGGTGGGGTTGTGTTCCTGTCTTGCTAGTTGTTTGGCATGGGGTGTCCAGCACTGGAGCTTGCTGGTCGTTGAGTGGAGCTGGGTCTTATCATTGAGATGGAGATCTCTGGGAGAGCTCTTGCCGATTGATATTACATAGGGCTGGGAGGTCTCTGGTGGACCAATATCCTGAACTCGTGTCTCCCACCTCCAATGCTCAGGTGTGACACCTGGCCGGAGCACCAAGACTCTGTCAGCCACATGGCTCAGAAGAAAAGGGAGGGGAAAAAAAGAACAAAAGGAAAATAAATAAAATAAAATAAAGTTATAAAAATATAAATATTTTTTATTTATTTTTTATTTTTTTTACAACTTTATTGGAGTATAATTGCTTCACAATGGTGTGTTAGCTTCTGTTCTACAACAAAGCGAATCAGCTATACATACACATCTGTTCCCACATCCCTTCCCTCTTGCGTCTCCCTCCCTACCACCCTCTCTATCCCACCCCCGCAGGCGGTCACAAAGCACCGATCTGATCTCCCTGTGCTATGTGGCTGCCTCCCACCAGCTATCTGCCCCACGTTTGGCGGTGTACATATGTCCATGCCTCGCTCTCGCTTTGTCACAGCTTACCCTTCCCCCTCCCCACATCCTCAAGTCCATTCTCAAGTAGGTCTGTGTCTTTATTCCTGTTTTACCCCTAGGTTCTTCATGACTTTTTTTTTTTCTTAAATTCCATATATATGTGTTAGCATATGGGATTTGTCTTTCTCTTTCTGACTTACTTCACTCTGTATGACAGACTCTAGGTCTATCCACCTCATTACAAATAGCTCAATTTCGTTTCTTTTTATGGCTGAGTAATATTCCATTATATATATGTGCCACATCTTCTTTATCCATTCAGCGGAGGATGGACACTTAGGTTGTTTCCATCTCCGGGCTATTGTAAATAGAGCTGCAATGAACATTTTGGTACATGACTCTTTTTGAATTATGGTTTTGTCAGGGTATATGCCCAGTAGTGGGATTGCTGGGTCATATGGTAGTTCTACTTTTAGTTTTTTAAGGAACCTCCATACTGTTCTCCATAGTGGCTGTACCAATTCACATTCCCACCAGCAGTGCAAGAGTGTTCCCCTTTCTCCACACCCTCTCCAGCACTGTTTCTAGATTTTTTTTATGATGGCCATTCTGACTGGTGTGAGATGATATCTCATTGTAGTTTTGATTTGCATTTCTCTAATGATTAATGATGTTGAGCATTCTTTCATGTGTTTGTTGGCAGTCTGTATATCTTCTTTGGAGAAATGTCTATTTAGGTCTTCTGCCCATTTTTGGATTGGGTTGTTTGTTTTTTTGCTATTGAGCTGCATGAGCTGCTTATAAATTTTGGAGATTAATCCTTTGTCAGTTGCTTCATTTGCAAATATTTTCTCCCATTCTGAGGGTTGTCTTTTGGTCTTGTTTATGGTTTCCTTTGCTGTGCAAAAGCTTTGAAGTTTCATTAGGTCCCATTTGTTTATTTTTGTTTTTATTTCCATTTCTCTAGGAGGTGGGTCAAAAAGGATCTTGCTGTGATTTATGTCACAGTGTTCTGCCTATGTTTTCCTCTAAGGGTTTGATAGTTTCTGGCCTTATATTTAAGTCTTTAATCCATTTTGAGCTTATTTTTGTGTATGGTGTTAGGGAGTGATCTAATCTCATACTTTTACATGTCCCTGTCCAGTTTTTCCAGCACCACTTATTGAAGAGGCTGTCCTTTCTCCACTGTACATTCCTGCCTCCTTTATCAAAGGTAAGGTGACATATGTGCGTGGGTTTATCTCTGGGCTTTCTATCCTGTTCCATTAATCTATCTTTCTGTTTTTGTGCCAGTACCACACTGTCTTGATTACTGTAGCTTTGTAGTATAGTCTGAAGTCAGGGAGCCCAATTCCTCCAGCTCCGTCTTTCGTTCTCAAGATTGCTTTGGCTATTCGGGGTCTTTTGTGTTTCCATACAAATTGTGAAAGTTTTTGTTCTAGTTCTGTGAAAAATGCCAGTGGTAGTTTGATAGGGATTGCATTGAATCTGTAGATTGCTTTGGGTAGTAGAGTCATTTTCACAATGTTGATTCTTCCAATCCAAGAACATGGTATATCTCTCCATCTATTTGTATCATCTTTAATTTCTTTCATCAGTGTCTTATAATTTTCTGCATACAGGTCTTTTGTCTCCTTAGGTAGGTTTATTCCTAGATAGTTTATTCTTTTTGTTGCAGTGGTAAATGGGAGTGTTTTCTTGATTTCACTTTCCGATTTTTCATCATTAGTGTATAGGAATGCCAGAGATTTCTGTGCATTAATTTTGTATCCTGCCACTTTACCAGATTCATTGATTAGCTCTAGTAGTTTTCTGGTAGCATCTTTAGGATTCTGTATGTATAGTATCGTGTCATCTGTAGACAGTGATAGTTTTACTTCTTTTCTGATTTGGATTCCTTTTACTTCTTTTTGTTCTCTATTTCACCCCTCTAGGTAGTCACAAAGCACCAAGCTGATCTCCCTGTGCTATGCAGCTGCTTCCCACTAGCTATAGGTTTCACATTTTCCCCTGCCATTTTGTTTGGTTGTTCTGTAATCACAACAGCCTGCAGTGTAATATGGGCTTGCTCTGCCTCTGAGCAACAAGCTCTTTACCAGAACTTTAACTGGAAGTTGAAGCAGTAAAAATGTGAATGCAGGAAAGTCCAGATTCCCTGTAATGAACCTACTGTTAGGAGGTAGTATGTGTGGGGTTAAGAGCACAGGATTTGAAATTAAATATACATGAGTTCCTATCCCTATTCTTCTAACTATGGGCAATGTGAGAGTAGAAGTCTTAATTACTTTCTCAAGGCTGCCAATTTCAATAATAATTATAATAATAATGCACAACTCATAACATCATGATGGTTAAAGAACATATAAACAAGTACACAGAATTTGATTAATTGCATCTGCTTTTCAAAGTATTGTTAACATTATTAATCCCCTTCTCTGCTCTTCTAAGTTCTATGTACTCTCATTAATGCATATGTTTCTTTTTGGATTTACCTGGAAACATAGATAATCTGTGCTTACATAACAAAGAGCAATTTTTTCTTTTAACTTTCAGTGAAAAACTGATGGAATAGAGACACTTTACAAAATCTAACTAGTTTTACTCAGCCTACTTCTTAGAAAATTGGAGAAAGTTTGAACTTTTGTTATAAGGCTTAATAGTATAGTTGAAGCTCAGAAGAGAACATCTAAGAAAAACACGTGGCATATACTTTATTTCCAGACACATGTTATAGAGTCAGGCTTTGTAAATGATCCTAAGCTTTTTAGGTCCCAGGTATTCTAAGATCTGGAAAAAAGAGAACAACAGTTTGTTAATTTTGCACTCAGGCATAATCTGTGAGGCAAATTCCCTTACAGAGTTAAGTGATTTCCTTGAAATAAAGGTAAGGAGGAATTTATGGCAAGCTTCTCTGCTTAAATGACAGAGATTAACACAATGGATAATCTATGGTTTAATAAAAGATAGAACTGCTGTTCAAATGCATGCATCTACTACTGAATCTTTATAAAGGAGAAGGCATATTATAAATGTAGCTCAGTGAGAGGCTGAGATATTTATGCCTTCAGTTCTGTTGCATTCTGTTGATCTAAATTAATATAAGAATTGTAATTTAAGAGAGAGCCTAATGGGCATGAAGTCTCTCCATCCAGCTCTTCTTCTTCTCAGATATTATATGTCTTAAGCAAGCATTTGGCAGGTGTTAAATTGCAGTAAATTCATGATTGAATTCTCTATCAGGTACCTGTAGTGGTGATAATCTATTTCTCTGGTTAAAGTGTGAGCCATATACTTCAACCATTTCTGACACAGGCACTATGGCCACAAAAAGAAAAAGGAAAGGAGGCAGATTTTCCCGTGTGGTTATGATGGCAGAATGGAATGGGGTGGGTAAGCACTGTCTGAAGGTCAAGTAATTATGATTTTGAACTATATCTCCATGTCTCTCAATCGTGCCTTCGGTGGGAGTTCAAGGGAGGCCCAAAGAAATCTGCTCCTCCTGCAGTCAAACTCCCAGCAGTCCCAAGATAAAGCTACTGTTAGATTGGAGTACCTACATCTCTCTTAGAGACTATTAAAGCTGATCCCTCTATATACCTAAGCCACCACTAGAAGCCTGGGCTTTTTAGGTCATCCCTCATCACAAAGACTCTCATATTCGTTAGACTGCATACTCACTATCACCTGATTCAAAACCTTTTTCTTTCCATTGTGCTCTCTGGAACCAAGTGCCTATTATCAGCAAAACCTCGTATCAACTGCCTCTCTGTATATATATATATTTCTCTAATGAAGTGTAGATGTTCTATTGAATGTACTACTGAAGAAGATACAGTCTCACAGTGCTGGTGTGTTTTTTCCAGTACCCACGTACAGCTAAACCTAAGGGGGATGCTTCTTCCTCACTTCTTATTGTCCCTTCCCTAAAACAGAATTAAAAAAACATTAAATTATATGCTACCAGATACATCATCTGTGCTCCTTTGAGGTCACCTCTCTTTTTCCTGGGCATGTATTCTTTCACTGAAGGTTTTTTGTGCACCTGGCTTACTGCTCTTTCTCCACCCTGACTTTCTTCATTATTCTTGGTGCTTTTAAATAATTCATCCATCTCCCTGTGTCTCTCATCCTGTGTCCTTACTGCCAATGATTTTATCCTCTATCCCACCTCAACTGATCATTCTCATGGTCACTGACTAGATGGTATCTTTTCCAGTTTCTACTGTACCTCATAATATTCAAGTATCTCATCTTATGGCACAATCTATCTTTCTAACTCACCACTCTAATATCGTAGTCACCAACTCTACCAGTGCTACCAGATTCATTAAACCTACCAACTTTTCACTGTCCATTGTTCTCCTCATGTCCTCTATTACATCTATACCCACTTCAATTTCATGAATCATCTCTATACTAATGTATTTTCAGACACATCCAACTCTCAATTTCTTTCTTCTTCCATCATATTCTTCTGGCAAAGCCTAATTCTGGTTGTAGCCCACTCTTTTACTACTGCACAATCAAATCCAACAGCCTCACTTAACTAGAGTGACCTGACTGGACTCACTACAAATCCGTGTCTTAAATGTCAGATGGAGACTCAGTGCTGCCTGACACTCCTGTTACACTTCTCTTGTCAACCCATTCTCCTCCTGTCCCCAGCAACTATTTCTTACTTCAGCTGATAACCTTTGTTCTCATTTTCTAGGAACAGAAAAGCAAACAGAAGAGAAATGCAACATGTCCCCATGATTAAATCTACTGACCTCTTCACAATATTTGAATCCACAACTCTGTCTTTTTCTCCAGTTGTGATGGATAACATCGCTTTGATCCTATCAAAGGAACGCCACCCTTGTACACTGAATCCCATCCCCTTTCATCTACATGAGGATTTGGATAATAAAACTATCTCTTTCTCCCAAATCTACATTTTCCTCTCTTCTATGTCTTTCCAATCAACAGACACCTTATGTTGATTCCCATATCCTCTTTCATGAACTGCTCCATTTCTCTGTCCCCCCTCACAGGAGGTGTCTATAGTCATTATTCTCTTTATTCTCCTCCTATTACCTCTTGACCTCTTTCCAGTCAGCGTTGTGTCCCCACTTGTCCTTTGGAATTGTTATTGCAAATGTTACCAAAGGCCTCCACATTGCCACAGTCTCAGTCATCGTCTTACCTTCTCAGTAATATCTGATGTAGTTGAACATAGTCTCTACCTTGAATCACTTTTTTTAACTAGCTTCTGAGACACTGCACTTCTGTGGTTTTCCATGTATTGCCTTGGTCATTCCTTCCCTGTGTCCTTTGTTGACATCTCTTTTTTATCCCAACCTAGAGTCCCTGGATAATCCCAGAGCTAGATCCTCAAGCTTCATCTATTTGGTATCTATACTGCCTCCGTTGGTGATCTCATCTAAGATTGTGATGTTAAAAGTACCTTTTCCATATTCCACTTGATGACTCAAATGCAGCTATTTAATCACTTTCCCCCCATTTTTCACATTTTCATATAACTACTTAACTGACATATTTGCTTAGATTTCTAGTAGGCATCCCAAGTATAGACATTGCTCTGTCAGGAGGGAGGTTTGAAAATACCTGTGATTGTGGCAGGTATCTAAGACATCCCTTAAGCTTCCATAGATCTCTATGAAACAGCATATTATATTCTCAGTGCTAGGATTAAATTGATTTGAATTTCTGTCCCATGTGAAGAGATGATGTATATAATTTTTTTGTCCAACTCCTGAAAATGGATGATACAAGAACCCAAGTATAAGGAAAAGTCATTGTTCTGATGGCAATCCTAAATCATCTTTGAGTTTAAATTTATTTTCTTGATAGAATATTTAACATGAAAATAAGTCATGTGGGCATTACCCCTTGGTGATAACTAAAATCTCCTAACTCTGTCTTTACATCTGGAAAGGAGTTGACACACAATAAGCAGTCAAGGCAATGTTACCCTATTTCTATGGATACAACTGTTGGAGAACCATAACACATTGCACTGGCAGATAGATTCACTAGCAATGCCAGCCTGAATGTGTAACGAAAAGAGCATAGATTTAAAGAAGAGTAGAGTTGTTCCCTTTCTTTTCCTTACTACTCGAGTCATGAAAATAATTGCTTTTGGCAGCTCTTTCCACATTTGTAAATGCAGATGAGAACATTTACCTGTAACGTTGTTGTGAAGATGAAGATACTATGTGCAAAGACTTAGTTATGTTAATCGTCATAACAGATGCTCAAAAATTCTAGTTGCCTTCTCCACTCCTGTGCATACCCCCAAATTTCTCTTAGTCTACTACATCATATTTTCAAATGTCAGATAATTAGATAAAACTTGATAATTTTTAAGTTCTAGGACTACCCTCCCTAACAACCACAGCTTCTTGAAAGTCTTGTATTAAGTTAGAAAAAGATAAAGGTAATGAGTAATAACTTTTACTACACCAACAAAGTCAAGAGACTGTATTAAAGAGAAAGTGATTCTTTAAGCTGGTTCAAGAGAATATACTGTGACTCAGGTATATGTAGATCACAGAAACCCATTCTTCCAAGTGTGTAGTAAAAGTGGAAACTATTGAGATACAGCTTTGCCACAGTTATGTATACATTATGATATCCTTAGAACCTCCCCATTTTTTCTACCTTAGATTGTCTCAAGTTAACCTGTCTCTCACTTTCGATGTTAAAACTTTAAACACTAGAGGAATTCTTGGTAGAGGTGTAAATGTCAGATGACAGAAAGATAAACACCACAGCTTTGTAAAAGTGTTGTCATTGTGTGCCTATAAACTGCCCATGAGCCCAGGGAATACACAAATTGTTCCTCTCTTCAATGACGTATAAAAGTATAAACATATCAACATCTAGCACCTAACTCATGACTGTCCAGTAAGAGTGAATGATGCTCATGCCAGGAAAAAAGATCGATCTTACAATTATTCTGTGTGGGAAATGCTTACAGCACTTAAGGACACTCAGCTGCCTAAGTCTTGGGGGAAGAGAAACTAGATTCCAACTGAGATGTTGGAAGCCCTCTTTTTTACCTGAACAAACACAAGAAGCCCTGTTATGGGCTGAATTGTGTCCCCCTCCCAAACTCATATATTGAAATCTTAACCCCACTTACCTCAGAATGTGACTGCATTTGGAGATAGGTCTTTAAAGAGATAATTAAGTTAAAATGAGGTCACTAGGGTGAGGCCTAATCAAATATGACTGGTGTCCTTTTAAGGAGAGGAAATTTGAACATAGATGGTTACAGAGAAAAGGCCATGTGCAGACAGAGGAAGATGGTCACCTACAACCCAAGGAGAAGGACTCAGAGGAATCAACCCGGCTGATACCTTGATCTTAAATTTCTAGCCTCCAGAAATGTGAGAAAATAAATTTCTATGGTTTACGCTATGTGGTCTTGTAATCATCAAAAGTGGGGGTCCAGCTGCTCGCTGCTCAAAAGACAATAAAGGGGCAAGGTTTGTGGAAAGGAAAGTTTGCTTTCTTCTGGAGCCCGGCAACCTGAGGAGGAGGGTGGATTCCTGTCCAGAGGCTTGCTGCTCCTCATGGACAATCAGTGGGCAACAGCTTGTATAGACAGAGGGAGGGGGCTACATGCAGAAACAGCACAGTCAGCTCTGACAGTCATCTTGAAATTGGTCATGCAGTGATCTGATCAGCATCATCTTGATTGTTTTAAGTACAGTTAGTCTTTAGTTCCAGGGTCAGTTTGTTCCCATTTCTTTGAGGCCAGTTCTCAGAATTGTGGCAGCTTGGGTTGTAGATGACCATCTTATGTCATGGCTATAGTCTGGTCATCATGTAGTTAACTTCTTCTACCTGGTGAGGGTTTCAGTATATATAGGACAGCTCAAAGGATGTGGCTCAGAATATTATCTATAGCCTTTGAGGAGGAAATAAAGGTCCTTGACTTTGCTTAATGACTAAATTATTATTACTTGGTCTCGTTTGACTGTTTCCCTTTGTTTCTGCATTTTCTCACTTCTCTGATTAAACTTATTGTTGGCTAAAGTTTTTCCACAGTAAAAAGGCAGGCTGAGGAAGGCATGGCGGGGAAGAGCCATAGGGTCCTGCTCCATTACAGGCTGCGGTAATTTGTTATGGCAGCACTAGCAAACTCATATACTCTCCAAGGTGAGTCAATGTATAATGCACTCTAGTAGCAATAATTATAAAATACTGACTAGTGAATGGTGAGAGTTGGGGAGAGAATCCTGTAGTGTTCTGGTCTGCTTGCATATATTAGTCATTTCTTATATCCTTATAACGTTTTTTCTTTTTTTTAGCGGTACGGGGGCCTCTCACTGCTGTGGCCTCTCCCGTCGCGGAGCACAGGCCCCGGATGCACAGGCCCAGCGACCACGGCCCACGGGCCCAGCCACTCCGTGGCACGTGGGATCCTCCCGGACCGGGGCATGAACCCGCGTGCCCCGCATCGGCAGGCAGACTCCCAACCACTGCGCCACCAGGGAAGCCCCTATCCTTATAACCTTAATGCACATTATTCAACTTGTAGCTACACATTTTATATAGTTGTTTTTTGGGTTTGGTTACATATTTTAAACTTGTCTGGTACAGTTTATGAGCTGATACTGGATGTGCTCATTTGCAACTAATTTTCCCACAGACTGTAACAGGGAGAAAATGAAGTCTAATATAATCCGAGGCAGAGACATCTGACCACCATTTTGATAAGGAGTAACAGAATTGCACAAATGAAAATGGTAACGTTTTTCTTTGGCTTCATCCCTATTAAAAACTTGCCCCTAAGTTCCTTTTTCCTTCAGATGCTTGCGAGCCATGGCCACTCTGTCGATGAGCCAAGAGAAAACCTGGTGAAACCATCATTTGAAGGACCCATGATATCAACTTCAGGGGCTCAGTCAGATGGTCAGTATTCCACTTCAAAAAGCATCAAGGTCCAAAGTGTAATTGATTTTATTTCACATTATATTATATTACACTATTTATATTTATTTATTTCCAATGACACAATCACCAAGCAAACGCTGAAACTATTCATGTTGCTTTCTCTGGTACCAGTTGAATTAATCTTTCTGTCAAGTCTAATTCCTGACCCTCAATTTAATTCTATTTCAGCAGCTGATGCCTCTATTAGCCTCACTGCACTTGAATTCTGTTGCTCCCTTGGTTGTAGCCTGCTGAGAAACTGTTTTTCGAGTACTTAGCAGAAAAGCTCTTTGCTTTATTGACTCAGATTTTAATTTCAAATACTATTCTTACTGATCAGGTACTTGAAAACAAATGTTCTGAGAGGCTTCGCTAATGCACTGAAAGGTTATTGACAAATTTCATATATGCCAAGGGCATAAATTATAAGAGAATCTTTCATTCTTTATACACTTTCATTCTTACACCATTAATAGAGTCCTGGAGGAATCAATGGTTCTGAAGGTGAAAACATAGAAACTTTAAGAAAGCTGATAGCAGAAAAAAACATGGATTTGTACCAAAAAAGAGACTACGGCCAGATTTCACTATTTCTGAATATTACATAAGCAAATTAAAATACAAATTTCATGTTTAAGTGAGAATATGACAATCCAATAATTAACAAAACATGATGTAAGTAAGTAAAAGATCAATACAACTGAATGAGATGTCTTTATATTTTGGGACTGCCTCACTAATTTAGCACACACATAATTGATGACAGTGCAATATATTGAACCAATCAACTAAATTGCCCTAACTCTTATTAGTGTGTTATCACCCATAGTAACATAATTCTGAATTGCATAGAGCAGTGATGCTTCAGATAAAAAGTTTTCTACAGTGTTGCTGAGTACATGAATCTATAAAACATATTGCTATGTCCTTTGATGAAAATTAAAGCAAAATTACCAGTATCTCTTCTAGTCCAGTCTCTTGCTGAGCACTTATATAAATATGCTTAAAGTTACTTATCCCAATCTCTCTCCTCCAGTGAGAGAATGTATAACTCTTTACAAGAATGGTCATTCCAATTTTGGATGAATCTAATAATTAGAGAATTTCTTCTCATAACAACTTTTTTTATAATTCCTACTACTACCCATTGATACCATGGTGACAATGGAAACCACACACTAAATACATTTCCTTCCTTTCTACAAGATAGTTTTTGAAATTGTCTGAAATTTCCATCTTTAGCTTGCATTCAGCCAAGGTGAGACTATTTATACCATAATAGTCAACAGATGCCACCATTCATTTTTTTTGTGGCTGTTATATTTTATTTTCTGGAGAGCCAGTGAGCACCAGTACAGCACTGAATTTCACCCATTTTGAAAGTTATTGAAGGCTCTGAACACTTCCTAGAGAAATAACACACAAAAGTTTTGTGTTTGACCCAATTTAAAGAACTCTGATATTATTGGTGCATTAAATTTCAGTATCATCCAGGAAGAGAGAACGATGGCAGAACCTTAGAGGAAAATGTCATTTAACACAAAAGTAGAAGAGGAAGCCTTAAAGGAAAGGAAAACCCCAGATAGAACAGGGGAAAATGTGGACAGTGTTTCCAGAAGGAATTAGTGAATTGTGTTGAATGCTGGGCAGAGGCAAAGCAGACTAAGGAGTGAACATTTTCTTCAGATTCAGCAACTACCTTGCAGTTACATTGATACGGTAGGGATAGAAGTCAGGTTAAAGGGCTGGGGAACGTTCAAGGATGAATGAATGAATGTGGAGTTGAAAAATCAGGAATTAAGTAAAGGTTACTCCAGAATCTTATGTGTAAAATAATTGAGAGAAACTGGTGGTAACCATAAGGCAGACACAAGTTGTGGGGAAGCCTTTAAGACTGCAGAGGTCTGAGCTTGTTTGAATGCTAATGGGAAAGTGCCAGCAGAATGGAAAGTTGAAGATAACAGAGAGAGAGTAACAGGAGCTAGGTTTCTAACGAGGTAGGGAGGAGAGGATGGGATACAGAGCATCACTAAGGGGTCCTCTCTTTACTCCCCTTCTCTCCTGCTGAACATGGGCTTTTTTCTCTAAGATTTTATATTAATTTCCTGTAACAAACTGTCACAAATTTAATGGCTTAAAACAATGCAGGGCTTCCCTGGTGGCGCAGTGGTTGAGAGTCCGCCTGCCGACACAGGGGACACGGGTTCGTGCCCCGGTCCGGAAGGATCCCACATGCTGCGGAGCGGCTGGGCCCGTGAGCCATGGCCGCTGAGCCTGAGCATCCGGAGCCTGTGCTCCACAATGGGAGATGCCACAACAGTGAGAGGCCCGCGTACCGCAAAAAAAAAAAAAAAGCAAATATATTCTCTTACAGTTCTGAAGGTCAGAAGTCCAAAACGGTTCTCATTGATCTACAATTAAGGTGTAGGCAGGTCCATGTCCCTTCTAGAGGTCCTAGGGGAGAATCTGTTTCCTTGCTTTTTTCAAATTCTAGACACCACCCACATTCCTTGATTCATGACCTTACTCCTCTACCTGCAAAGCCAGCAACATGAGGACAGGTCCTTCTCACTCTGCTCTCTTTTTGGTTCTCTTTCTTCTGCCCTTCTTGTTTACTTATTAAAATCTGTGTGATTATATTGGGCTCACCTGGATAATCCAGGAGATTATATTGGGCTCACCTGGATAATCCAGGATAATGTCCCTTAATTCTATCTATAACCTTAATTTCCCTGTTCCATGGAACCTAACACATTCACAGGTTCTGGAGATTAGAACATGGGTATCTTTGGCGGGGGGCTATTAGTTTGCCTGCCACACATGCCCCCCCATTTCATGCTCATAGTCCACTCCATTAGTTTTCTACATTCCTCTGATTGGAGAGAGTGGAGAAGGAATAAGTCTTCCCTTTCTATAAAAGTGACCAATACTGAACAAAGTGCTTTTTATATATATATATATATATATATATATACACACACACTATATATATATATACACACTATATATATATATATATATATATATACACTATATATATATATATATATATATATATATATATATATATACACACACTAACCCACTTAACAGTCACCACTCTGTGAGGAGAGGTATTTGCTTTAATTAATAGCTGATGGACCTATAACTGACACAGACTTGTAAAATAACTTGCTTCAAATCACACAGTAGTAAGTGTTGGTTTGGGGGTGAAAACCAGAATTGTCTGATGGAATACCTAGTGACCGATCAACTTAGTTGGTATTGTCAACTTATCAATGTTTATATAGAATAAAAATAATTACACATGTGAAGAGAGATTTAAAAATAACACACATAAAATGAAAAATCATTTACAAAACCATTCTATAATAAACTTTCTTTCCTGCAATACTTTTTTTTTTTTTTTTTTTTTTGCGGTACACAGGCCTCTCACTGCTGTGGCCTCTCATGCTGCAGAGCACAGGCTCTGGACACGCAGGCTCAGTGGCCATGGCCCACAGGCCCAGCCACTCTACAGCATGTGGGATCTTCCTGGACTGGGGCACGAACCCGTGTCCCCTGCACTGGCAGGCGGACTCTCAACCACTGAGCCACCAGGGAAGCCCCTGAAATACTATCTTAATATCCACCACTTCTAACATATAAAGAACTGTTCATCAAGGAGATATACCATATTTACTTAACAATACCCAAACAATTGGGAATTTAATTGTTACCAGTTTTTAAATGGGCTATTATTTAAGAAAATAAAAATAATATTAAAGTAAATAAACAAACATACCTTTTGCTCATTCCTTATTCCATTTCTCTTCTTAATGTCTTCTCTCTTTCCTTTAGACTTTCTCTCTTCCAATCTAAGTCCTCTCAACTTTTAAAAATGTTCTAAGTTTTTATTCTTCTATGAAACGTTCACCCTCTGAGCTCTAGGTTTCCTTCTTTTTTGGAACTCAAATCATTATTTGCCATTCCAATTTTTGGAAATATCTTATTAGTATTATGTTCTGATCTTTATATTTTTCTGAGATTTAACATTAATGGGTACTTCTCAATAGGCATCTGGGGGAAGGGCCTGCATCATTTCTGAATTTTCATTCTCCAGTTCCATCTACCACAATGCATGCAAATAATATGCATGGAGGGCCCTGTTTGGTTTTGTGCTATTATCCTTTAAGCCAATAACTGAATATTAGCAGGCATCAAGAAACTTATTTCATGAAACATGTATATTCTCAGACATACATGAAAAGAATTCTGCTATCTGGTTGAACACAATAAAATATTTTCTGCTAAAATAATATACTTATCACATCTGAGTTTCGCTAGCCAGTTCCCTGTTGAATAAATAACACACAAGTTAGGGGCTTGCCTACTTTACCATTCAACCTCCAGCTCCTAGAAATGTGTCGATCTCACAGTAGTCCTCAATAAATATCTGTTGAATGAGTGTGTGCTTGCTTGAAAAAAATATAGGAAATATTCAAGAAAATTTAAAATGTGGCATAGAGTGTATTCACTTATTTGACTAGGTTGGAAAACACATTTGTCTTTCTAAATGTAATACACTAATTTAAGCCTCAATTCTTTTTTTAAAATAAAAACTATATGCATTTATGTATGTCGCTTGTGTTTGTGCATCAGTTTTACTTCTCTTACAGATTTACTTCTCTTACAGGAAAAACCTCTTGTTGGTGCCTAGTGTATGGTTTATGTGAAAAAAATTATCTTGATTTACCAATTCACTGTGATATAATGGTATGCATTTACAATGACACAATATCTACTGGCTAATAGACTCATTTTCATAGCAATACATTAGCACCCACCCTGCAAGAGGTACCCCAGAAAATTATAGGAGATCAAAAAAGAGAAATAGGGCCTCCCTGGTGGCGCAGTGGTTGGGAGTCCGCCTGCCGATGCAGGGGATACGGGTTCGTGCCCCGGTCTGGGAGGATCCCATGTGCCGCGGAGCGGCTGGGCCCGTGAGCCATGGCCGCTGGGCCTGCGCGTCCGGAGCCTGTGCTCCGCAACGGGGGAGGCCACAGCGGTGAGAGGCCCGCATACCGCAAAAAAAAAAAAAAAAAAAAAAAAAAAAAAAAAAAAGAGAAATAACATAATCCATAAATTCAGCCTAGAAGATATTTTTTTGTGCCAACACCTGCTGTCCTCATGCTGAATACTAAGGTTCCCCAATTCTGAACTTTGCCCTTTTTCACTTAGCCATTTCAGAGATTGCTACCTTCCAGTCTTCTTCTCTTCCCTCTTCTCTTTTCCCCTCTCCCCTTCCCCTCATCCGCTGACTCCTTAGTCCTATTCTTCCCACCTCTTTCTTCTTCTCTTTCTCCCTCTGTCTCTCTCTCTATCTCTACCTCTGTTTCTCTGTCTCTGTCTCATTCACATTTGTTTTCATGCAAGAGATGAAAGGCGGCTCAATATTTAATAAAAATCTCCTCAAGATGTCTTTGGAACCAGAAGAATTCTTCCCAACAACAACACATTATATTTCAGAAAGTTTGGTCAAATATATTTACTAATTTGGATTAATTACTTCATTAGTGCCTGGGTTTCCACAAAAATTATTTCACTTCTCCACCACCTCTGAGTGACTAGTTAGCCATTCTGCTGCCTTTCCCTAAACAAGAAAATCTGATCTAATATGATGTGCTTTATCTGCTCTCAGTCTTATCAACAAGGAGGGGGAAAAAAACCCTCTCTTAAATGTGGAAACAGAGCAGGACATGAAGGAAGGAAGGAAAGAAGGGAAGAAGGAAGGAAAGAAGGTAACTAGGTAGGAAGGAAGGAAGAAAGTTAAATGATGCTTTTAAATGTTCTTTATTTCAGCTATAGCTTTGACCCAGAAATTTTGAATGTATTTCTTGAGGGATAGCAGTAGTCAAAACAGTAGTGTCCAGGGACCTAACCTTAGGAGCTCACACTCTCATTGGAACTGCCAAAGATACACATAATAAGTGAGCTAGGAAACCCAGTATTTTAGGATTAAGAATCAAGACATATCTTCTTCAAAGCTGTGGAAATCATCTTTCATTTACTGAATTAAATGTTTAGTTAAATAAGTCATTATTTATTATAACAGGACAAGTATTAAAAATCTTAGCTTTCAGGTTAGATCCTTTTGCCTGAAATGAACTATAACAGACTAAAGGAGTTGTTATTCACTAAGTTGCTTTGGTTCCTTGTAGAGAAATATGAAAGAAGATGTGTTCTCTTTTAAAGAGAGCCACTTGTTAAATTTACCAAACTTAACAGTGCCTAATGGAATCAAATGATAGAAAGATGAATCATCAATTCAGTATAATATCAAAATTAGGGTGAGAGCATGGTGCTCACCTTGGGCACAAAACTAAGAGAGTGCCAAAACAACAACAACAAAGAAAACCAGTAGTTAAGATACATACTATTTTTGCATGGGGACCCGGCCTGAGGAGCAGGGGTGGGAGCTTCGAGACTAGGGTGGCG
Organism: Mesoplodon mirus; assembly: GCF_964341445.2. Taxonomy (NCBI): domain Eukaryota; kingdom Metazoa; phylum Chordata; class Mammalia; order Artiodactyla; family Ziphiidae; genus Mesoplodon; species Mesoplodon mirus. Next base: position 52,417,801 of record NC_138990.1, on the reverse strand, counting down.
CGAAAGGGGTGAGAAGTGGACAGAAGACCTGATAGGAAAGGTAAAAAGAAAAGGAAAAGGAAAAGGAAAGTTTCCAGTTTTGACAATCAAGCTGTCTTCTACATCCATTTCATCCCAAGACCACCAAGCCAATGTGGAGGCCTTTTCCTCCTTTCCTTTCCTTTTCATGAGACTGATCACAACCAGCACTGCAGAGTCCGTCGAATTAAGGAATGCTGCTGCCTACATGTGTGAATGAGCTGTGAGTAAACTACTGAAGTAGAGGAGAACTAACTTGAAACGTCCTCATGATGTCCATGTGCCTGACAGGAAGTTAACCTGTCATAGATGTGCTAAACAAGAATAGTTGGGGAGGAGCTTCAAGATGGCAGAAGAGTAAGACCTGGAGATCACCTTCCTCCCCACAAATACATCAGAAATACATCTACATGTGGAACAACTCCTACAGAACACCTACTGAACGCTGGCAGAAGACCTCAGACTTCCCAAAAGGCAAGAAACTCCCCCACGTACCTGAGTAGCGCAAAAGAAAACAGAAAAATCAGAGACAAAGAATAGGGACGGAACCTGCACTAGTGGGAGGGAGCTGTGAAGGAGGAAAGGTTTCCACACACTAGAAGCTCCTTCGTGGGCTGAGACTGCGGGTGGCGGAGGGGGGAAGCTTCGGAGCCGCAGAGGAGAGCGCAGCAACAGGGGTGTGCAGGGCAAAGCGGAGAGATTCCCACACAGAGGATCGGTGCCGACCAGCACTTACCAGCCTAAGAGGCTTGTCTGCTCAACTGCGGGGGTGGGCGGGGCTGGGAGCTGAGGCTTGGGCTTCCGTCGGAGTGCAGGGAGAGGACTGGCGTCGTGAACACCGCCTGAAGGGGTTAGTGCGCCAAGGCTAGCCGGGAGGGAGTCCGGGAAAAAGTCTGGACCTGCTGAAGAGACAAGAGAGTTTTTCTTCCCTCTTTCTTTCCTGGTGCACGAGGAGAGGGGATTCAGAGCGCTGCTTAAAGGAGCTCCAGAGACGGGCGCGAGCCGCGGCTAACAGCGCGGACCCCAGAGACGGGCATGAGACGCTAAGGCTGCTGCTGCCGCCACCAAGAAGCCTGTGTGCGAGCACAGGTCACTCCACACCTCCCCTCCCGGGAGCCTATGCAGCCTGCCACTGCCAGGGTCCCGTGATCCAGGGACAACTTCCTCGGGAAAACACACAGTGCGCCTCAGGCTGGTGCAACGTCACGCCAGCCTCTGACGCTGCTGGCTCACCCCACACTCCATGCCCCTCCCTCCCTCCAGCCTGAGTGAGCCAGAGCCCCCCAAATCAGCGGCTCCTTTAACCCCGTCCTGTCTGAGCAAAGAACAGACGCCCTCAGGTGACCTACATGCAGAGGCAAGTCCAAATCCAAAGCTGACCCTGGGAGCTGTGCGAACAAAGAAGAGAAAGGGAAATTTCTCCCAGCAGCCTCAGGAGCAGCTAATTAAATCTCCACAATCAACTTGATGTACGCTGCATCTGTGGAATACCTGAGTAGAAAACGAATCATCCCAAATTGAGGAGGTAGACTTTGGGAGCAATGATATATATATATATATATATATATATATATATATTTCCCCCCGCCTTTTTCTCTTTTTCTGAGTGTGTATGTGTATGCTTCTGTGTGTGATTTTGTCTGTATAGCTTTGCTTTTACCATTTCTCCTAGGGTTCTGTCTGTCCGTTTTTTCTTTTTTTATTATTATTAAAATTTTTAAAAAAATATTTTATTTTACTTTATTTTATTGTATTTTATCTTCTTCTTTCTTTCTTTCTTTTTTTCCTTCCTCTTATTCTGAGCCATATGGAGGACAGGCTCTTGGTGCTCCAGCCAGGCATCAGGGTTCTGCCACTGAGGTGGGAGAGCCAAGTTGAGGACACTGGTCCACAAGAGGCCTCCCAGCTCCACGTAATATCAAATGGCAAAAATCTCCCAGAGATCTCCATCTCAACACCAAGACCCAGCTTCACTCAACGATCAGCAAGCTACAGTGCTAGACACCCTATGCCAAGCAACTAGCAAGATGGGAACACAACCCCACCCATTAGCAGAGAGGCTGCCTATAATCATAATAAGGCCACAGACACCCCAAAACACACCACCAGATGTGGACCTGCCCACCAGAAAGACAAGATCCAGCCTCATCCTCCAGAACACAGGCACTAGTCCCGTCCACCAGGAAGCCTGCACAACCCACTGTACCAACCTTAGCCACTGGGGACAGACACCAAAAACAAGAGAAACTACGAACTTGCAGCCTGCGAAAAGGAGACCCCAAACACAGTAAGTTAAGCAAAATGAGAAGACAGAGAAACACACAGCAGATGAAGGAGCAAGGTAAAAACCCACCAGACCTAACAAATGAAGAGGAAATAGGCAGTCTACCTGAAAAAGAATTCAGAATAATGATAGTATAGATGAAACAAAGTCTTGGAAATAGAATGGAGAAAATACAAGGAACGTTTAACAAGGACCTAGAAGAACTAAAGAGCAAACAAACAGTGATGAACAACACAATAAATGAAATTAAAAATTCTCTAGAAGGGATCAGTAGCAGAATAACGGATAAGTGACCTGGAAGATAAAATAGTGAAAATAACTACTGTAGAGCAGAATAAATAAAAAAGAATGAAAAGAACTGAGGACAGTCTCAGAGACCTCTGGGACAACATTAAATGCACCAACATTCGAATTATAGGGGTCCCAGAAGAAGAAGAGAAAAAGGGACTGTGAAAATATTTGAAGAGATTATAGTTGAAAACATCCCTAACATGGGACAGGAGATAGTTAATCAAGTCCAGGAAGCACAGAGAGTCCCATAAAGGATAAATCCAAGGAGAAACACGCCAAGACACATATTAATCAAACTATCAAAAATTAAATACAAAGAACAAATATTAAAAGCAGCAAGGGAAAAACAACAAATAACACATAAGGGAATCCCCAAAAGGTTAACAGCTGATCTTTCAGCAGAAACTCTGCAAGCCAGAAGGGACTGGCAGGACATATTTTAAGTGATGAAGGAGAAAAAGCTACAACCAAGATTACTCTACCCAGCAAGGATCTCATTCAGATTTGATGGAGAAATTAAAACCTTTAGAGACAAGCAAAAGCTGAGAGAGTTCAGCATCACCAAACCAGCTTTACAACAAATGCTAAAGGAGCTTCTCTAGGCAGAAAACACAAGACAAGGAAAAGACCTACAATAATAAACACAAAACAATTAAGAAAATGGTCATAGGAACATACATATCAATAATTACTTTAAATGTAAATGGATTAAATGCTCAAACCAAAAGACATAGATTGGCTGAATGGATACAGAAACAAGACCCGTATATATGCTGTCTACAAGAGACCCACTTCAGACCTAGGGACACATACAGACTGAAAGTGAGGGGATGGAAAAAAATATTCCATGCAAATGCATATCAAAAGAAAGCTGGAGTAGCAATTCTCATATCAGACAAAATAGACTTTAAAACAAAGACTATTACAAGAGACAAAGAAGGACACTACATAATGATCAAGGGATCAATCCAAGAAGAAGATACAACAATTGTAAATATTTATGCACCCAACATAGGAGCACCTCAATACATAAGGCAAATACTAACAGCCATAAAAGGGGAAATTGACAGTAACACAATCATAGTAGGGGACTTTAACACCCCACTTTCACCAATGGACATATCATCCAAAATGAAAATAAATAATGAAACACAAGCTTTAAATGATACATTAAACAAGATGGACTTAATTGATATTTATAGGGCATTCCATCCAAAAACAACAGAATACACATTCTTCTCAAGTGCTCATGGAACATTCTCCAGGATAGATCATATCTTGCGTCACAAATCAAGCCTTGGTATATTTAAGAAAATTGAAATCGTATCAAGTATCTTTTCTGACCACAATGCTATGAGACTAGATATCATTTACAGAAAAAAAATCTGTAAGAAATACAAACACATGGAGGCTAAACAATAACTACTTAATAAGCAAGAGGTCAGTGAAGAAATCAAAGAGGAATTCAAAAAATACCTAGAAACAAATGACAATGAAAACACGAAGTCCCAAAACCAACAGGATGCAGCAAGCGCAGTTCTAAGAGGGATGTTTATAGCAATACAATCCTACCTTAAGAAAGAAGAAACATCTCAAATAAACAACCTGACCTTACACCTAAAGCAATTAGAGAAAGAAGAACAAAAAAAAAAAAACCTGCAAAGTTACCAGAAAGAAAGAAATCATAAAGATCAGATCAGAAATAAATGAAAAAGAAATGAAGGAAACGATGGCAAAGATCAATAAAACTAAAAAATGGTTCTTTGAGGAGACAAACAAAATTGAAAAATCATTAGCCACACTTATCAAGAAAAAAAGGGAGAAGACTCGAATAGAATTAGAAATGAAAAAGGAGAAGTAACAACTGACACTGCAGAAATACAAAAGATCATGAGAGATTACTACAAGAAACTCTATGCCAATAAAGTGGACAACCTGGAAGAAATGGACAAATTCTTAGAAATGCACAACATTCCGAGACTGAACCAGGAAGAAATAGAAATATGAACAGACCAATCACAAGTACTGAAACTGAAACTGTGATAAAAAAATCTTACAACAAACAGAAGCCCAGGACCAGATGGCTTCACAGGCGAATTCTATCAAACATTTAGAGAAGAGCTAACACCTATCCTTCTCAAACTCTTCCAAAATATAGCAGAGGGAGGAACACTCCCAAACTCATTCTATGAGGCCACCATCACTCTGATACCAAAACCAGACAAAGATGTCACAAAGAAAGAAAACTACAGGCCAATATCACTGATGAACATAGATGCAAAAATCCTCAAGAAACTACTAGCAAACAGAATCCAACAGCACATTAAAATGATCATATACTATGATCAAGTGGGGTTTATCCCAGGAAAGCATGGATTCTTCAATATACGCAAATCAATCAATGTGATAAACCATATTAAAAAATTGAAGGAGAAAAACCATATGATCATCTCAATAGATGCAGAGAAAGCTTTTGACAAAATTCAACACTGATATATGATAAAAACCGTCCAGAAAGTAGGCACAGAGGGAACTTTCCTCAACAAAATAAAGGCCATATACGACAAACCCACAGCCATCATCATCCTCAATGGTGAAAAACTGAAACCATTTCTACTAAGATCAGGAACAAGACAAGGTTGCCCACTCTCACCACTGTTATTCAACACAGTTTTGGAAGTTTTAGCCACAGCAATCAGAGAATAAAAAGAAATAAAAGGAATCCAAATCAGAAAAGAAGAAGTAAAGCTGTCACTGTTTGCAGATGACATGATACTATACATAGAGAATCCTAAAGATGCTACCAGAAAACTACTAGAGCTAATCAATGAATTTGGTAAAGTAGCAGGATACAAAATTAATGCACAGAAATCTCTGGCATTCCTATACACTAATGATGAAAAGTCTCAAAGTGAAATTAAGAAAACACTCCCATTTACCATTGCAACATAAAGAATAAAATACCTAGGAATAAACCTACCTAAGGAGACAAAAGACCTGTATGCAGAAAATTATAAGACACTGATGAAAGAAATTTAAGATGATATAAAAAGATGGAGAGGTATACCCTGTTCTTGGATTGGAAGAATCAATGTTGTGAAAATGACTCTACTACCCAAAGCAATCTACAGATTCAATGCAATCCCTATCAAACTACCCCTGGCATTTTTCACAGAACTAGAACAAAAAATTTCACAATTTGTATGGAAACACAAAAGACCCTGAATAGCCAAAGCAATCTTGAGAAAGAAAAATGGAGCTGGAGAAATCAGGCTCCCGGACTTCACACTATACTAGAAAGCTACAGTAATCAAGACAGTATGGTACTGGCACACAAACAGAAATATAGATCAAGGGAACAGGATAGAAAGCCCAGAGATAAACTCATGCACATATGGTCACCTTGTCTTTGATAAAGGAGGCAAGAATATACAGTGGAGAAAAGACAGCCTCTTCAATAAGTGGTGCTGGGATAACTGGACGGCTACATTTAAAAGAATGAAATTAGAGCACTCCCTAACACCATACGCAAAAATGAACTCAAAGTGGATTAAAGACCTAAATGTAAGGCCAGACACCATCAAACTCTTAGAGGAAAACATAGGCAGAACACTCTATGACATAAATCACAGCAAGATGCTTTTTGACTCACCTCCTAGAGAAATGGAAATAAAAACAAAAATAAACAAATGGGACCTAATGAAACTTAAAAGCTTTTGAATAGGAAACCATAAACAAGATGAAAAGACAACCCTCAGAATGGAAGAAAATATTTGCAAAGGAAGCAACTGACAAAGGATTAATCTCCAAAATTTACAAGCAGCACATGCAGCTCAATATCAAAAAAACTAACAACCCAGTCCAAAAATGGGCAGAAGACCTAAATAGACATTTCTCCAAAGAAGATATACAGATTGCCAACAAGCACATGAAAGAGTGCTCAACATCGTTAATCGTTAGAGAAATGTAAATCAAAACTACTATGAGGTATCATCCCACAGCGGTCAGAATGTCCATCGTGAAAAGATCTACAAACAATAACTGCTGGAGAGGGTGTGGAGAAAAGGGAACCCTCTTTCACTGTTGGTGGGAATGTAAATTGATACAGCTACTATGGAGAACTCTATGGAGGTTCCTTAAAAAACTACAAATAGAACTACCATACGACCTAGCAATCCCACTACTGGGCATATTACCCTGACAAAACCATAATTGAAAAAGAGTCATGTATCAAAATATTCATTGCAACTGTATTTACAATAGCCAGGACATGTAAGCAACCTAAATGTCCATCAAGAGATGAGTGGATAAAGAAGAATTGGCACATATGTACAATGGAATATTACTCAGCCATAAAAAGGAACGAAACTGAGTTATTTGTAGTTACGTGGATAGACCTAGAGACTGTCATTCAGAGTGAAGTAAGTCAGAAGGAGAAAAACAAATACCGTATGCTAACACATATATATGGAATCTAAAAATAAGTAAAATTGTTCTTAAGAACCTAGGGGCAAGCTGGGAATAAAGATGCAGAGCTACTAGAGAATATACTTGATGATACGGGGAGGGGTAATGGTAAACTGGGACAAAGTGAGAGAGTGGCATGGACATATATACAGTACCAAACGTAAAATAGATAGCTAGTGGGAAGCAGCCGCATAGCACAGGGAGATCTGCTCGGTGCTTTGTGACCACCTAGAGGGGTGGGATAGGGAGGGTGGGAGGGAGGGAGATGCAAGAGGGAAGAGTTATGGGGACATATGTATATGTATAACTGTTTCACTTTGTTATAAAGCAGAAACTAACACACCATTTTAAGGTAATTATACTCCAATAAAGATGTTAAAAGAAAAAGATACCTACTACTTTTAAAAATTAAAATTAATGGCAAAAATCCATGATGAACAAAATATTAAAAAATAAAGACAGGATCTGACAAAGCACGTTGTTCCTGAGGTATAAAGAATAAAAACATGCCCCTATATACATGCTTTTGTGTTTTTTTAAACGATAAATTTCTCCAGAACATTAAAGTAGTTGAAAAATATTTTTAAATGGAAATTAGATATATTAAAGCTCACAAGATTATTTTAACTTTAAAATTTTTGTTTATACTAAAAATATTATTTTATATATTTTTCATGGTTAATTTTTTTCAAAAGTATATTTTGAAGATTTTATTGTTGAGTGTGCCTTCAGTAAAAGAGACTAAAATTACATATACCAAAAACATCTTTTCTTTTGCCTCAGGATTTAATATGGCTTAGCCCTGGGCTGACAAAATGTTTACATTTTGATATTTTAAAATACCAAAACAATTTTGACGTAAAGTGTCTGGATTACTGAGTTTTTCTGGACCCCTGTAAAATTTGCACCTAATATGAGGTGCCTCACTTTCCCCAACCTAGTCTTTATTCTGAAGAGAGAGAACTTTAATAATACTGAACACACATGCCAATAATCATATATACTTGTATGTTTAATGTTCAAATCACTATCAACTACCTTTATAAGGAATGTTTATGATTATAGACCTTTAAAAGGAAATACTTTCCTTGACATGAAGTCAGAAAACACATAATTAATTAACTCTAGGTGATTATCCAATCTCCCATAGTTCCCAGATATGTTATTCAGTGACACATCTAACTCAGAGAAGATTTTACAGTAAAATTACCAAAGATTCATACCAAATCACCCACAAACATATGAACACTCACAGAAGTCCAACAACAGTACCTGAAATTTAGAGAATATAATATGAAAATGAGTTTCTCCTCACATAAAAATGAACATATAAAATTCCCCTTGTGCTTTAGAAAGTCATAAAAACTAGAGCACTAAGCAATAAATGGGCACACATTACATAGTCCTTTGAAAGAAAGAATATGAAGAATTAAGCCTAAAGTGTATTGCAGTCCTCCCTGCAGTTTCACCTATATAATGTACAAAATCTTATCTCCCATTAAAACATTTCTATTATTGCAGACCTTATTTGCTTTAATGAGGAACAAAAATTTTATAAAATAAAGGAGTTTGTTTTCTCTTTATTATTCCTTATAAATGTGTGTGTATATTTTACACACTTAAAAAATTTAATACATAACATATATATGTATCTATACACACACATGTACACAATGAACATTCATAATTCATATTATATAGAGTTTCCTAGGAACTTTCATTTTAATAATGGGATAACTCTCCCTTTCAGTAATTGCTTTTTTTCCTGATACCTTAAAATCCTTAAAACATCAGTGAAAAATTGAGTTGTACTACTTTAACTGTGCAAATTGCCCAGCTATCAAGCTGGTATCCTGGGGCTTTATCTGAAATACAACTCAAAACTGAAAGTGGATCCGGATATGTAGCAGGACTCTCATGGGCTGCAAAATGTGAAACAAAAAGAGAATCAAGAATAGGTCCAGAAACAAAAATATTCACAGGAATCATGAAAGTGCAAGGAAGAAAAGTTAATCAACGGAATTTAGGAAAGAAAAAAAATAATTTTGAATGGGTACTGCAAACAGAAAAGGCTACTTTAGAAGGAAAAATGGCAAGGTTCCTTGGCATTGTGTCAGGTTTCACTTATGGATTGTTTTTAGTTCTAAAGACCATCTTAAAAGAAAAACTAAAAGGAGAAGGCTGATGCTTAAACAAATGGGATTCTACAAGTCAGTTTCCAAATTTTTTGTGATGTACCCCTTCCTCCAAATAGCAAGATTCTACTGTAATTTCACATAATTTATTTCATATCTACCTCCCCAATTGATTGGACTTTGGAATCCTTTAGACAGATTATTTTGTCTTACTTATTTTACTTTATTTTATTTTAATTTCCTCAGTACACCATAAGGAATGTCAAATATACAGTAAGGAAATGGAAAATGTTAAATGAATCTCTACAACCATGTTTCTCAATCTTTAAAATTCATGTTTCATTATAACAAACATAAAGATGACCGCCACATACACATACCTTCCACCAAAGGGGATTTGAAAACTCCTCACATCCCTCACCCATACTGTCTGGAGTTTTAAATTTCTATGTCCATTTTATACTGACTGTTGCTACACTGTCAACAAAATAATTTATCCAAAGTATGAATTTTATTATGTCATCTCCTGCTTTAAAGAATACAATGGCGGGCTTCCCTGGTGGCGCAGTGGTTGAGAGTCCGCCTGCCGATGCAGGGGATACGGGTTCGTGCCCCGGTCTGGGAGGATCCCACATGCCGCGGAGTGGCTGGGCCCGTGAGCCATGGCCGCTGGGCCTGTGCGTCCGCAATGGGGGAGGCCACAACAGTGAGAGGCCCGCGTACAGAAAAAAAAAAAAAAAAAAAAGAATACAATGGCTTCCCTTAGCTCTTAGGAAAAACTTATTTTTGCCTCAGTTGCCAGTACCATTTGGCCCCTTGCTCTCCCATGCCCAACATTATATTTCTGACACTAAAAATGGAAAAAGGTGCCTGACATACTCAATAAATATCTGCTGAATTAATGTTATTGAAGCAAATAATAATTATCACAGGAGATCTACTTTAGAAATCTTCTATCACTTAAGTTCAAGTTACCAACTTAGAGGAAAAACATGAAACAAAAAAGCCAAATCCTAAACAAATTTACCTCAATATGAAATAGAAATTTCTTATCTAAGATATAAATTATAATTGCAATTGTATAATTACAACAAATAATGTTTACAAAAAATACTATTGTATAATGTGGCTGTATTAAAATACAAATCACTCAATATAATAGTTCCTAAAGCATTTCATTTACTCAGTATATGTTAGGTACAATTATTTCTACTCATGCATTCACTCCACACTTAATGAATACCTATTTTATTTATGTATACATACATACATATATATACATATATATGTATATATACAGGCACATATGTGTGTGTGTATATATATGTATGTATAATCTCAATTTGGGGATTCAAAGATGAAAAGCAACATAGCCTTTCTCCCTTAAGAGATGTCTTCTCTGACACAAAGTATACAGACAAACGTACAAAAAGTCACTGACCTGACCTGCTAGAGGACAGGGTAAGACCCAGTACAAAGTACAGAGGGAACTAGAGAGAGTTCTGCCAGGGATTCACCAAAAAGCCTTCACAGAGAAACTGCCTGATTAAAATGAATCTTAACAGTTAAAGCAAGTAAGAATGTCTGAAAGAAACCATATTCCATGCAGATAGAGAAGACAGGGAATCTTAGAAGATTTTTACATCAATATTAAATGTTTGAACTTGATATTACAGGCAGTGGAAATTGCTGCATGGTTTTCAGTTAGAAACTGAATGATCATATATATGCATCTGAGAAATCCGTCTGCTCTTGCAGTAGAAAATACTTTGAAGGGTACAGAACTAAATGCAGAAAGATTAACTAGGAAACAACTACAAAAGCAGGTTGAGAGATGATTTTGGAATAAGGGCAGTAGTCCTTGAAATGTACTGGAGGGAAATAAAAAGATTGGGAAGTGGCATCTGAGGATTTGGTACTGTCTCTTCCACCCTCCATTTTAGTCTGTAGAGATGCCATAGCAAAATACCACATCCTGGATGCCTTAAAAAACAGAAAGTTATCTTCTCACAGTCTGCAGGCTAGAAGTCCAAGATCAGAGTGCCAGCAGAGTTCGTTTCTCCTGGGGCCTCTCTCCAAACATGACCTTTTCTCTGTGTGTGTACACTCCTGGTATCTTTTCTTTTTCTTATAAGGACACAAGTCCTATTGGATTAGGGCCCCACACATATGACCTCATTTAACCTAAATTAACTTCTTAAAGCCCTATCACAATATACAGTCACAAAAAAAAAATGTCTCTGCCCACTTTTTTCTCTCTGACCATTTTCATTTGGACTCTTTCACCATATCTTTTGCTATATTTTATATCCTTTGCTCCCTTTTGATAGTTCGTGTAATCTTTTCTCATCTTCTAAGCCATATGCTCTTTGTCCTCATGTACGTCCTGAATTCATACCTATTGTCATTTTCTCTGGCTCTCTACTTCTAAACTTTTTTTCTTTCTTCTACTAATTTTCTTGTAAGGAATTGAGTAGAAACAAGAGTTGATGTTGGGTCAAGAAAGGGAATTTGAGGGAGTTAAAAATGTTAATTTTTCTTAATACCAATTTCCCAGGACTATGGACCAACTTAAGTCATCTTTGCAGTTTTTTATTAGATGGTCTAAGTAATTGCCTGGAATCTCTGAAATAAAAAAGCTCAAAAAACAAAAAAATAAAAACTAATGTACCTGGAGAATGAAACTTTCTGACACAGACATGAATCCAAAGCTTACTTATTTATGTACAGATCATTGGAAACAATTATCTCTTTACCTCAGCAGTGAGCTAGTTCAGTGACTATGACTTATTCAGGAATTTTTCATGCTTTGTTAACAACTCATTAGCACAATTACCGATTCATTAGTTTTGACTTTGAAAAATACTTCCTAAAAACTCACTATTGTTCAAAAGGTTTGTAATCACAATAAGATATTTGAAAGTTGTCAGATTGGGACATAACCCATCCTAATCTGGCATTGTGGGGAACATGTTTATAGAGATGTTTCTATATAAGAATAACTTTAACACATCCTCAAAATGATCACAGATAAGACTACATATTCAAATAGGAATGTTATAATGGCTTAATAATTTTTTCTTTTCTTTCCTGAGCTGTTCCAGCTCAATTCTCATTCTTTGCTTTTGTTGTTGTTGATGATGATGGATAATAATGATATAAGCTCCTTGATCTCCTTTAAGATAAATATTTAAAATAATTCTTTTCAAATGATGATTCTTTATCTGTCATCTTTGGCCTTTCATGTTACTGCATTCTACTTCTCCTTCTCTTTCTCCTTCTTCTTCTTCTCCTCCTCCTCCTCCTCTTACTTGTCCAGCATAGGCATCCTTGCAGAACAATATTATACGTGCATAGTATTCATGTTAGTTTCTTTTTGTACATTGCTCTTCTTCAAAGTAGAATCAGGGCTATTCAGTCCAGACAACAAGCAACAGTAAGCCCACCAAAATAGTTAACTGTCAAGTTAACTGTTGAATGCTTGAGACTTTGAGGGGAGGTTAGACATAGTAGATTTTCTATATGTGGATATTAATTAGTTAATTAACTAATTAATTAAAAACAGCAATTTGGCAAAACTTTTAGGGTCACTGTGTCCTAGTGATTGAACCACACAGGCACAGTCTCTTCTTCTTCTTTATTTTGCACTCCAAGAATGATTTCCATATATTATCAGTGATATTAAGAAACTGGGAATGAACTCACATGGGATCAAGCTACACTCATCCAGCAAGAAGCAAGTTCTGTTAAATATCATCACTGGTAAATAATTAAGAATATCTTACTAAAATTATTACTGATAATATCTTTTTTATTTTTATTTTTTGGCCATGCCATGTGGCTTGCAGGATCTTAGGTCCCCTACCAAGGATTGAACTCAGACCCTCGGCAGTGAAAGCGTGGAGTCTTAACCACTGGACCACCAGAGTATTCCTGATAATATCTTGATTATATGTTTCTTATTTATATTTTCAAATTGCTCTTATGATTTTGATATTTGATTTAATACTGCTCTAAGGCAGATAAGGATAGTGTATTCTTGTCATTTATAAACCAGGAAACAGAGCCAAGCAGTGTTTAAGTGACTTACACAAGGTCACAGAACTGGTAGCCAAAATATTCATTTAGTATATTCTTTTAGAGAATAATTAATAACAGTCCATAAATAGAAGTGACTTTTCTTTGTATTTTTCTCCCAAGGACCTATTAGTTACTAGAGAAGTGATGAAATATTGGAAGAGTAATTAGAAAAATACTGTGGAAATACTCAGTATTTGAAATTACATCAGTATATTCTTTTAAAAAAATCATTTGTAGAGCCTACTTGATAAATCTGTATCTAGACAACTTTAGTAATAATATTTAAGAAATCACATTATGTATTATCATGTATAGGGAGAAGATACCTGATCAAAATTCAATAAAGGATTACATAAAAAAATACAGTTAAATAATTAACACAGATAATTAAATATTACAGTATTTTATATAAGATATTTTATTCTATGGTTTTATGTGTCACTAACAAAAATACTTATATTGCTTCTCTAAGGAACATTTTTATACTTTACCTATTTTGTTGATTTGTTGCTATGTTCTGTCTTTTATAGATGGTACTACAAGTACCCTTATTAACTTCAACAATTGTTTCCAGCTTGGCTAGCTACTCTAATTGCAAAACAAACGTTTCATCTTACTTTGATACTATCTAGTTTCTCATCAGTAGGGAGAAATTTGCATGAAAATATACTACTCATGTAAATGCTTTCAAATTATTGCAAGGGAAAAATAGACCACTGAATCATTATTGAGCTCATTTGAAGAAAGATGCTATGTAAGTACAAAATACTATCATTTTGTCTGACAAATACCATTAGTTCATTATGAAATATAACATTCATTTATCTACGACATGCAACAGAAATGAGATGCTTTGTTAGGTCCTGCTAAAGTGTTATTCTGAAATTGCTTTTTAAATTTATCTGGCACTACACTTGTGCTATTAAAGAATGAATGGACTTCACTTAATTCAGATAATTCATTGCTTCCCTTCAGGATAAGCTAATTGAAATGGCAACTTCCTTGAACATACTTCTGTGGTTCTGTAAAGATTTCAGTCATGACAAAAGTCAGGGATCATGGTATGTTTTACATGAAATAATATGTTATTATTAATAAGTGAACTATGAAAAATTAAGGATATATGGATGTATATTGTAATTGCTATGGGAATCTTTTTTTTCATTTGCGGTATACAGGCCTCTCTCATTGTGGAGCACAGGCTCCGGATGCGCAGGCTCAGCGGCCATGGCTCATGGGCCCAGCCACTCCACAGCATGTGGGATCCTCCCTGACTGGGGCACGAACCCACGTCCCCTGCATCGGCAGGCAGACTCTCAACCACTGCACCACCAGGGAAGCCCTAGGGAATCTTTTTTTTTTTTAATGGGAAAAACCCAATAGCTAAACCAGCCCCTGAAAAGATTAAAATAGAATTCTAAAAAAAAAAGCAAATATTAAAAAGAAAAAGAGGCAGGGCATAAGGAACAGAAAAGAGGGTGAGTAGAAAACATAAATCATAGACAAATCTAAACATATTAATAACTACATTAAATGTTAGTGCATGAATCTCACCAATTAAAAGAAAAAGGTGTCAGATCACTTTAAAAAAAAGAACAATCTCTGTGTTGTTCACAAACACATGTGAGTTGAAGATAAATGGACAGAAAATATGCCAAGCAAAGATTAAATAAAAGAAGCCTGAGGCAGTTATATTAGAATCCCTCATGAAAATAGATTTTTAAAATCCTTATGAGATTATTAGCAAATTAAATCCAATGATCTAAAAAAAATAATACATCATAACCAAATGGCATTTTACCCAGGAATGCAAGAATGGTTTAGTATCCAAAAATCAATAGATGTAATAAATCATATTAATAGAATAAAGGAGAAAAAATCTAAGATAATTTTAATTGATGTAGAATAAACATTTGGAAAAGTTCAGCACCCTTTCATGGTAAAAACTACCACTAAATAGGACTGGAAGTGAGCTTTCACAACCTGATGAAAGGCATCTGCAAAAAGCCTACAGAATGTTCAATCCTGAAAACCTCTATGCTTTCAACCTATGATAAGGAACAAGCAAGGATAAACCTTCTCACCACTTTTATTTAACATCATACTGAAGGTTCTAACAAATCCAGTAAGAAAAAGAAATAAAAGGCATACAAAATGGAAAAGAACAAGTAAAAGTCTTATTATAGATGAATAACCATGAATGTGTAAAAAATGCTAAGAAATTCAAACCAAAGGTATTAGAACAAATAAATGAATTTAGCAAGGTTTTGGAATGTAATGCCAACATACAAAAACTATTTTTATTTCTTTGTACTAGGAACAATTAGAAAATTTAAATTAAGTTTCATAGTAACTTTAAAAATGAAACAAATTTAGTAAAAAATAACCAGGAGTTGAGAGCTGAAGTTGAAAACTAAAAAACACTGCAAAAGGAAATTAAGTAAAACAAATAAATGGGATGAGGCCCCATTTTCATCTATTGGAAGACTCATTGCTATTAAGATTAAAATACTCCTCAAATTGACTTATAGATACAATTCACTCTAAACCTCAGGACATTTAGAGAGCCTATTCTTTTTTTTTTTTTTTTTTTTTTGCGGTACACGGGCCTCTCACTGTTGTGGCCTCTCCTGTCGCGGAGCACAGGCTCCGGACAAGCAGGCTCAGCGGACATGGCTCACGGGCCCAGCCGCTCCGCAGCACGTGGGATCTTCCCAGACCGGGGCATGAACCCGTGTCCCCTGTATTGGCAGGTGGACTCTCAACCACTGCGCCACCAGGGAAGCCCCTCACTGTAGTTTTGATTTGCATTTCTCTAATAATTAATGATGTTGAGAAGCTTTTCATGTGTTTCTTGGCCATCTGTATGTCTTCATTGGAGAAATGCCTATTTAGGTCTTCTGCCTATTTTTTTTTTTTTTTGATATTGAGCTGCATGAGCTGTTTATATATTTTGGAGATTAATCCTTTGTCTGTTGATTCATTTGCAAATATTTTCTCCCATGCTGAGGGTTGTCTTTTCATCTTGATTGTAGCTTCCTCTGCTTTGCAAAGGCTTTTAAGTTTCATTAGGTCCCATTTGTTTATTTTTGTTTTAATTTCCATTACTCTAGGAGGTGGATCAAAAAAGATCTTGCTGTTATTTATGTCAAAGAGTGTTCTTCTTATGTTTTCCTCAAAGAGTTTTATAGTGTCGGTCTTACATTTAGGTCTCTAGTCCATTTGGAGTTTATTTTTGTGTATGGTGTTAGGGAGTGTTCTAATTTCATGTTTTACATGTAGCTGTCCAGTTTTCCCAGCACCACTTATTGAAGAGAATGTCTTTTCTCCATTGTATATCTTTGCCTCATTTGTCATAGATTAGTTGACCATAGGGGTGGGTTTATCTCTGGGATTTCTATGCTGTTTCATTGATCTATATTTCTGGTTTTGTGCCCGTACCATATTGTCTTGAATACTGTAGCCTTGTAGCATAGTCTGAAATCAGGGAGTCTGATTCCTCCACCTCTGTTTTTTTCACTCAAGACTGCTTTGGCTATTTGGGTTTTGTTGTGTCTCCATACAAATTTTAAGATTTTGTTTTCTACTTCTGCAAAAAATGGCACTGGTAGTTTGACAGGGATTGCATTGAATCTGTAGATTGCTTTGGGTAGTATAGTCATTTTCAAAATATTGATTCTTCCAATCCAAGAACATGGTATATCTTTCCATCTGTTTATATCATCTTTGATTTCTTTCATCAGTGTCTTATAGTTTTCTGAGTACAGGTCTTTTACCTCCTTAGGTAGGTTTATTCCTAGGTATTTTATTCTTTTCGTTGCAACAGTGAATGGGATTGTTTCCTTAATTTCTCTTTCTGATCTTTCACTGTTAGTGTATAGGAATGCAAGAGATTTCTGTGCATTAATTTTGTATCTGGCAACTTTACCAAATTCATTGATTAGCTCTAGTAGTTTTCTGGTGGCATTTTTAGGATTCCCTATGTATACTATCATGTCATCTGCAAACAATGACGGTTTTACTTCTTTTCCAATTTGTATTCCTTGTGTTTCTTTTTTTTTCTCTGATTGCCGTGGCTAGGACATCCAAAACTATGTTGAATAATAGTGGTGAGAGTGGACATCCTTGTCTTTTTCCTGATCTTAGAGGAAATGCTTTCAGTTTTTCAGTATTGAGAATGAGGTTTGCTGTGGGTTTCTCGTATATGGCCTTTATTATGTTGAGGTTGGTTCCCTCTGTGCCCACTTTCTGGAGAGTTTTTATCATAAATGGGTGTTGAATTTTGTCAAAAGCTTTGTCTGCAACTATTGAGATGATCATATGTTTTTTTTTTTAATATATAAATTTATTTTATTTTTGGCTGCTTTGGGCCTTCGTTGCTGCATGCAGGCTCTCTCTAGTTGCAGTGAGCGGGGTCACTCCTCGCCGTGGTGCACAGACCTCTCATGGCAGTGGCCTCTCCTGTGGAGCATGGGCTCCAGGTGTGTGGGCTTCAGCAGCCGTGGCTCGCGGGTTCTAGAGCACAGTAGTTGTGCACAGGCTTAGTTGCTCCGCGGCATGTGGGATCCTCCCGGACCAGGGCTTGAATCCATGTCCCCTGCATTGGCAGGCAGATTCCCAACCACTGTGCCACCAGGGAAGCTCATCATCATATGGCTTTTATTTTTCTATTTGTTAATATGGTGTATCACATTGATTGATTTGCATATATTGAAGAATCCTTGCATCCGTGAGGTAAATCCCACTTGATCATGCTGTATGATCCTTTTAATGTGTTGTTTGATTCTGTTTGCTAGTATTTTGTTGAGGATTTTTGCATCTATATTCGTCAGTGATATTGGTCTGTAATTTTCTTTTTTTGTACTATTTTGTCTGTTTTGGTATCAGAGTGATGGTGGCCTCATAGAATGAGTTTGGGAGTGTTCATTCCTCTGCAGTTTTTTGGAAGGGTTCAAGAAGGATGGGTATTAGATCTTCTCTAAATGTTTGACAGAATTCACCTGTGAAGTCATCTGATCCTGGACTTTTGTTTGTTGGAAGATTTTTAATCACAGTTTCAATTTCATTACTTGTGATTGGTCTGTTCATATTTTCCATTTCTTCATGGTCCTGCCTTGGAAGGTTATACCTTTCTAAGAATTTGTCCATTTCTTCCAGGTTGTCCATTTTATTGGCCTACAGTTGCTCGTAGTATTCTCTTATGATGCTTTGTATCTCTGCGGTGTCCATTTTAACTTCTCCTTTTTCATTTCTAATTTTATTGATTTGAGTCCTCTCCCTCTTTTTCTTGATGAGTCTGGCTAAAGTTTTATCAGTTTTGTTTATCTTCTCAAAGAACCAGGTTTTAGTTTTATTGATCTGTGCTATTGTTTTCTTTGTTTCCATTTCATTTATTTTTGCTCTGATCTTTATGATTTCTTTCCTTCTACTAACTTTGGGTTTTGTTTGTCCTTCTTTCTCTAGTTCTTTAGGTGTATGGTTAGCTTTTTTATTTGAGATTTTTCTTGTTTCTTGAGGTAGGCTTGTATTGCTATAAACTTCCCTCTTAGAATTGCTTTTGCTGCATCCCATGGGTTTTGGATCATTGTGTTTTTGTTGTAATTTCTCTCTAGGTCATTTTTGATTTCCTCTGATTTCTTCAGTGATCTCTTGGTTATTTAGTAACATATTGTTTAGCCTCCATGTGTTTGTGTTTTTTATGTGATTTCACTTAAATGAGGTTTCTAAAATAGTCAAATTCATGGAATCGAAGAGTAGAATGAATGTTGCCAGGGGTTGGGGAAGGGGAAATGAGGAATTACTAATCAATGGGCATCAAGTTTCAGTTAAGCAAGGTGAATAAGTCCTAGAGATCTGCTGTACAATATACTACCTATAGTCAAAAATACTGCATTGTACACTTAAAGAGTTTTAGGAGGCTAGTTCTTGTTAAATGTTTTTACCACAATAAAATAAAATAAAAGACATTCATCTAGTACCAGCACAGACTGTAGAAAACTAAAACTCTGTTCTTATTCTGGTAAGAAGTAAAGTTTTCTCTTTCCTTCACTCAAAAATAGGATCAAAGACTTTCATCCATAGTATGAAAGGAAGTGACATGTGCCCTGTTTAAGCAGTGTAGATTTTATAATTTATGTCTTAAGGAAAATAGATTTCACAAGTATAAGATTATCTGGATAATAAACAAATAAAGAAATCTTGTTTACTCTAGTTTGGCTAGACCAATGATGAAAGGACAAATATATTGATGACTGATTAGTCAATAAGATGATATTGCCTTGGCTAAGCTCAGGGTCTAATTACACTTTTCTACACTCCGATTTTCTATGTGTTGGTGTATATACATTATCAATTTCTCAGTCAACCCTGTTCTGGTACAACAGCAGCACAATGATTTTTCTAAATGATTTCATTGATTTATTTTGACAAAGAATGACTTTTTAACTCAAATTCAATTCTTGGTTTCTGAAATCTTCACATCAAAGTAAAAAATGCAGAGGAAAGGGAAATAAGCTTCCCATAGAGAAAAAATGAAGAACAGTTCGCATTCATTTACCCAAATGCCATATGCTCTGCAGATTTGGTCTGCAATCTGGAGCTGAGGGCTATAATGGCTCCTGCTGGGTAAAACATCCGTTAAGAACAGACATTTGTTGGTGTGCAACTGAGGAATGCAGACACTTGGCACTCACAGATCATAGTCTGAAATAACAGTGAACGTGTCTCAGCAGAAAAAAAAAATATCTTGACAACTTTTCAGCATTTTGCAAAAAGTAGTTCTAGCCTTTGGAATTAAGTTATCCTTAAGGAGAGTCCAAGTAATTTTCTTTTTCCTGAGCACCCCTCTGCCTTTCTCTCTCCTGGATTTCATTTGTTATAAGAATGCTCTCATTTTGTGATTATGTATGTACAGAAAGAAGTTAGAAAATTCATTGATCCTATAAAATTAAAAATAAATTACTGTCTAATCATTCACACTCAAGACCTCCTATCACCTAAATTCTTCCTCTAGACATATATACATTATTTTTACATTTTAGGTTTAAAGAAATTTCTGTAGCACTTTATTTCTATGTTCAGCAGACTTGGCTCTGTGTGTCAACGACTACTGTGAGTTTTTTGGAAGGGTGGTGGTAGATCAGGACTCCTCCACATCATAAAATGAATACTCATGGAATATCAAAATGCATTAAAGTCTTACTCTTTTTTTGATTAAGGTTTTTATGGTTATATGGTTATATGAAAATATATTATGAGAATTGTTGGTCACACATAAAATACTTGTTATGGACAATTGGTTATCAAGGTGTGGCCCCTCAATGGTTCACAAAGCTAAAAGTACTTTCATAATAATATTAAAACATTATTTTCACTCTTATTTTCTCACAAGTTTACAATGGAGTTTTTCAGAAGCTACATGATGTGTGATGTTGTAACAGATTAAATGCAAAAGTTTGCACTTCCACTCTTTCCTGTCTTCCCTCCCCTATTCTCTCCCTCTCATTTCATTCAGCGTAAAAGTATTGCTTACTTGGGGTTCATCTTAGATTCCAGAGAGCTAATGGTATCCAAGTGGGTGCAAAGATATTTAACATTTCTTTGGATTGGTTCTTTTACTCTGATTCCAAAATAATACAGGGATCAGGAACTCTGGAAAGGGACTCTTTCTAGGAATGATGCATATCCCGAAGATAGAGATCTCTTATGTTCTGATTCTCAGAAACCTCAGCATATGGTTTTAAGTGCAGGAGAACAAGATACCCTAATGGAAAACAGCACAATATGCTGTTATTAACTTCTGGTGTTTCATAACAAGTTTCTTATCAAAATGGTTTTTAAATAATCTTGGCCTCAAACACAAATGCAAGAAGTCAAATGTGATAGAGACTAGACTAGTCAGAAATATGAGAAATTGGAGATATTCTGGTGAAATTATGGTCACCCAGGGAAAGCTGTCAGAACAGATCTCTAGGTAGCACTGGGGCAACAAGGGGGAGGGGTAGAAAAATGGAAAAGGGGCATAAGACAATTTAAAATAAACACGATTCTGCTTAGATCCTATTCCTACTTCCTCACATGAGTTTACATATGTTTACACACGTTTAAACGGTTATAAAATTGTATGTAAGATCTAATAAAGGATAATCTGGAGAAATGTATTTATAAATTTATAATCTGAGTTAACCATTAACATATTATACGACTTTGTGCTAATAACCTATCCTCTTTAGACTACAGTATTCTCCTTGAAATAAGGATGAAACTATTTGCTCTGACTAGTTCATAGAACGGTTTTACGCACCAAATTAGAAATATCAGTGTTGCCTATGCCTTAGAGTACTGTATAAAGTAAGATAGCATCATTACCTTCTTATTCACTTTTTAGCAGAAGTGCATTCCATATTTTATACCATTACCTTTTTGAATATTTCTTACGAAAGCTACATATACATTTACATTTAGTCTTTTGAGTTTTTATTTAAATCTTTATTTAGTGATTATAGGGTGCTTCAAAAGTCATAGAAATGGCAATTCTAACTTAAACAATAAAATATTTTATAGAGAGTCATTATTTCCACAGTATCACATTCTCTACCACAAATTTATGGGTTTTCCCTGGTGGGTGTTAAGGTGAATTACTCACATGGTTTAAATATTTTTAAATGTATTTATTGAAGTATTTCTCACAATGAAGAGTGCAAATTTTAAGTAAATCTGATCTTCCATATATATTCACCTACGTAATAACCATGCAGATCCAGATTTAGAACTGAGGGGACAGAAGGCTCCTTTCTGCCCCCTCCCAACCAGTTGTCTCAAAGATACAAAATATTTAATCTAGTTAATGAAAGATAATATGTTTTTAAATATCAAATTTATTTATGATTAAAAATTACACATATTTATGTGCATCAGATTCCCTGATGAAAAACTGTGTGTGCCACATATGTTAATCACTAAAACCATCCATCAAGCACCTGTATTTGGCACTTTTTTAGATGCAATCTGCAATTTTTTTTGACGTGTGAATTTAGCTATCATTTATTCAGAAAGGTATACAGAAAATAGCATAGACAAGGGAAATGTCCAAGATGGTGGAGTAAGAACACCCTGAGCTCACCAACTCCCACAGACACACAAACATTAAAACTATTTACAGAGCAACTATCAAATTGGATGACTTGAAGATTAGCAGAAAAGATTTTCCACAACTAAAGGTGTAAAGAAGGAATAACAATGAGATGGGTATGAGGAACAGAGACTTGGCATTGTCAAGACCCACACCCCTGGAGAGGTGACCCACAAGGAGGAAGGTAATTACAATTGCAGAAGTTCTTCTCCCACTGATGAACACAGATGCAAAAATCCTCAACAAAATACTAGCAAACAGAATCCAACAGCACATTAAAAGGATCATACACCATGATCAAGTGGGGTTTATTCCAGGAATGCAAGGATTCTTCAATATACGCAAATCAGTCAACGTGATACACCATATTAACAAATTGAAGGAGAAAAACCATATGATCATCTCAATAGATGCAGAGAAAGCTTTTGACAAAATTCAACACCCATTTATGATAAAAACCCTGCAGAAAGTAGGCAGAGAGGGAACTTTCCTCAACATAATAAAGGACATATATGACAAACCCACAGCCAACATAGTCCTCAATGGTGAAAAACTGAAACCATTTCCACTAAGATCAGGAACAAGACAAGGTTGCCCACTCTCACCACTCTTATTCAACATAGTTTTGGAAGTTTTAGCCACAGCAATCAGAGAAGAAAAGGAAATAAAAGGAATCCAAATTGGAAAAGAAGAAGTAAAGCTGTCACTGTTTGCAGATGACATGATATAATACATAGAGAATCCTAAAGATGCTACCAGAAAACTACTAGATCTAATCAATGAATTTAGTAAAGTAGCAGGATACAAAATTAATGCACAGAAATCTCTGGCATTCCTATACATTAATGATGAAAAATCGGAAAGTGAAATCAAGAAAACACTCCCATTTACCATTGCAACAAAAAGAATAAAATATCTAGGAATAAACCTACCTATGGAGACAAAAGACCTGTATGCAGAAAATTATAAGACACAGATGAAAGAAATTAAAGATGATACAAATAGATAGATATACCATGTTCCTGGATTGTAAGAATCAACATTGTGAAAATGACTCTACTACCCAAAGCCATCTACAGATTCAGGGCAACCCCTATCAAACTACCACTGGCATTTTTCACAGAAATAGAACAAAAAATTTCACAATTTGTATGGAAACACAAAAGACCCTGAATAGCCAAAGCAATCTTGAGAACGAAAAACGGAGCTGGAGGAATCAGGCTCCCTGACTTCAGACTATACTACAAAGCTACAAGACAGTATGGTACTGGCACAAAACCAGAAAGATAGATCAATGGAACAGGATAGAAAGCCCAGAGATAAACCCACGCACATATGGTCACTTTATCGTTTTTTTTTGTTTTGTTTTTTGTGGTACATGGCCTCTCACTGTTGTGGCATCTCCCGTTGCGGAGCACAGGCTCCGGACGCACAGGCTCAGCGGCCATGGCTCACGGGCCTAGCCGCTCTGTGGCACGTGGGATCTTCCCAGACCGGGGCACGAACCCGTGTCCCCTGCATTGGCAGGCGGATTCTCAACCACTGCACCACCAGGGAAGCCCCTGGTCACTTTATCTTTGATAAAGGAGGCAGGAATGTACAGTGGAGAAAGGACAGCCTCTTCTGTAAGTGGTGCTGGGAAAACTGGACAGGGACATGTAAAAGTATGAGATTAGATCACTCCCTAACACCATACACAAAAATAAGCTCAAAATGGATTAAAGACCTAAATGTAAGGCCAGAAACTATCAAATCCTTAGAGGAAAACATAGGCAGAACACTCTATGACATAAATCACAGCAAGATCCTTTTTGACTCACCTCCTAGAGAAATGGAAATAAAAACAAAAATAAACAAATGGGACCTAATGAAACTTAAAAGCTTTTGCACAGCAAAGGAAACCAAACAAGACCAAAAGACAACCCTCAGAATGGGAGAAAATATTTGCAAATGAAGCAACTGACAAAGGATTAATCTCCAAAATTTATAAGCAGCACATGCAGCTCAATAGCAAAAAAACAAACAACCCAATCCAAAAATGGGCAGAAGACCTAAATAGACATTTCTCCAAAGAAGATATACAGACTGCCAACAAACACATGAAAGAATGCTCAACGTCATTAATCATTAGAGAAATGCAAATGAAAACTACAATGAGATATCATCTCACACCAGTCAGAATGGCCATCATCAAAAAATCTAGAAACAATAAAGGCTGGAGAGGGTGTGGAGAAAAGGGAACACTCTTGCACTGCTGGTGGGAATGTGAATTGGTAAAGCCAGTATGGAGAACAGTATGGAGGCTCCTTAGAAAACTACAAATAGAACTACCTATGACCCAGCAATCCCACTACTGGGCCTATACCCTGAGAAAACCATAATTCAAAAAGAGTTATGTACCAAAATGTTCATTGCAGCTCTATTTACAATAGCCTGGAGATGGAAACAACCTAAGTGTCCATCATCCGATGAATGGATAAAGAAGATGTGGCACATATATACAATGGAATATTACTCAGCCATAAAAAGAAACGAAACTGAGCTATTTGTAATGAGGTGGATAGACCTAGAGTCTGTCATACAGAGTGAAGTAAGTCAGAAAGAGAAAGACAAATACCGTATGCTAACACATATATATGGAATTTAAGAAAAAAATGTCATGAAGACCTTAGGGGTAAAACAGGAATAGAGACACAGGCCTACTGGGGGTGGGCTTGGGGATATGTAGGGGGTGGGCTGTGATGGGGCGGGGGAGAGGCATGGACGTGTATACACTGCCGGGCGTGGGGTGGATGGATGGTGGGGGGTGGCCGCGTGGCGCGGGGGGATCGGCTCGGTGCTTTGTGACTGCCTGGAGGGGTGGGATGGGGAGGGTGGGAGGGAGGGAGATGCAGGAGGGAGGGGATGTGGGAACAGCTGTATATGTATGACTGATTCACTTTGTTGTAATGCAGAGACTAATAAAAAAAATACCAAAAAAAAAAAAAAAAGACACAGACCTACTTGAGAATGGACTTGAGGATATGGGGAGGGGGAAGGGTAAGCTGTGACAAAGCAAGAGAGAGGCATGGACATATATACACTACCAAACGTAAGGTAGACAGATAGTGGAAAGCAGCCGCATAGCACAGGGAGATCAGCTTGGTGCTTTGTGACTGACTGGAGGGGTGGGATAGGGAGGGTGGAAGGGAGATGCATAGGGAAGGGATATGGGAACAGATGTATATGTATAACTGATTCACTTTGTTATAAAGCAGAAACTAACAAAAAAAAACAATAGGTAAATAAAAGAAAGCAAATGAGGGCAAAAGGGGAAGAAAAGTAGGAGAATGCAAATAATGGGAACTAGAATAAAGAGAGTCACAAGAAGAGGGGTATTATATGGCTAGCCAAAATAGCCTTAAAAGTTGCTTCTTCCTGA
Organism: Mesoplodon mirus; assembly: GCF_964341445.2. Classification (NCBI taxonomy): domain Eukaryota; kingdom Metazoa; phylum Chordata; class Mammalia; order Artiodactyla; family Ziphiidae; genus Mesoplodon; species Mesoplodon mirus. Next base: position 52,391,975 of record NC_138990.1, on the reverse strand, counting down.
ACTCTTGATATATTCAAATGAAAAGGGAGAGGTGCCTAATCTTATTTTTCATCATAAAGCTGTATATGGATTGATGGGAACATTTTTTTTTAATGCACAATTGAAAATAGGCAATTTTGTTTCTTTATAGATGAAAAGAAATAGAAATAAGGTCTTATATGCATTTATTTTAAGACATATTTCATAAGATCAGCAATATGACTGGTGTCCTTTGGTGTATCAGTGTGGGTTGGGGAATGTGGGCAGAGAGCCTGGTTCTTTAGAAGAAATCTCACTTCTCCGGAGGCTGACATTTAGCAATTTTGTATTAGTTATGTCTCCTTTGAATTGCTCAGAGGACAGGAGGGCTTCAGAAATACAAACTTAATTAAATGTGAAGACTAGGTGGTGGATTTGAGATGAAGAGGTGGGGAGAGCTCACACTGCCATGTTTTTCAACAAATCAGTATGGTTAAATAAATGGGAAAGTCATGATAAATCCCCTGCTAAAGTTCACTCTCTATTTTAGGAAGGCGCTGCATGTAATTAAAATACTTATGAAATAGTCCTCTGTTTCTCTACAGGGAATGATCAGGACAGGAACAGAAGAATTTTCTTTACTCTGGTTTCCTTAGAACCTGAATTAAACAAAGTAAATAACTTTTTTGACTTATAAAATTTTAGTTTATTACATTAATAAAAATAACAAAATATTAACACCAGATCTTGGGATTCCAGAGCCTATGCTTCTCCTGCTACCCCACTAACACTCCATCGTGAGGCACTGTTCTCATCTCTATCCAGCTCTCGTCAACGCATTCAACACTGATTCACTTACTTCCAAAAGTACATTTTCCTGAGCATTTGCAAAGGGATTAGGCACATTTCTTTATTGCAGTATGACTGTAAGCAGAGCAAGAGGCTAATTTGGTTTCCCCTTGAATTGGATTCTTTCTTAACTGGATGTTGATTATTTGAGGATCTGGGTGGGATCCTGAAAAAAACCAAATTAAGATCAACTGATTGTATGGTTGATGGCCTCATTCTTGCCTACACTTGACCTTAGGCATCTCCACTTTCAAGATGTTCCTAAGTAGTTCTTCCTTGGAGAAATTTCCATTCCTGTTAATACTTCTATCAATTGAAATCACTTTTTAAAATTCTATATTGAGTGGGTATACTGCACTCTAATGAGCAAAATGGAGGATATAAAGATAAGGAAGATTAGGGCTTTGCTTTCAAAGAGTTACCGTCTAGTGGAAGAGCTGTCTTGTACACAACCACTGATTTCCTGAGGATTTTGTTTCATATCATTCAGGTCTTTATGCCTTCTCCCCAAAGTAAAACCTAACAAATATCATAAATAATTTTTTATAATGTTCAATCCTCTTCGCAAGCTAACAATTGTTTTTTAATAAGAATTCTCTGGAGAAAATAATAACTCAGATGAATAACTCCAAAAGAAGGAATATCAGGAACTCTAACACGTTGCTTATAGAGGTTTGGTATAGATAGTTAACAACATAGCATCCCTCAAGTGACATCCACTTATTTTTATCTATGTATATGGCTAACTAACTCTGATATGTGGTATGTCATTCTCACCTGCAATCAACTAAATTTTGATCCAGACAACTGACCCACTTCCTATGTGACACACTGGCATTATTTTTAATTTTCACCTTTTACATACAACTTACTGTGTTTGGTATCTTTGTGGCATTTTAGGAGAAAAACAGTCCTTGTGTGGCCTGAATAATGTCAGAGTTTTCACATTATTAGTATGCAGGACTTGGGTTATGGAACAATGTTTCCAGCAGACTTGAAGATGTGTTTAGAATACATGCAGTGTTAAGAGCCTTTTCAGTGATTCACAGCAGTTACAATTTTTGCTTTTATTAAACTAGAGCAATTGAAGAGGAAAATGCCTTGCTTTTTCTTTAAGGAGCAGCGAGTGAGGGGAGGCCTAATATCTTAACCCAAAACCAAAATATTGAGTATATGCAAATTTGCCCTTTTACAGTATGAACCAAATTGTTCATCTCCACACAAAGAAAGGAAAAAGGAACTCCCAAGGTCATGTTTCCTGAATGCTTAATTGTACAATGACAATTCAATAACATTTTTGGAATACAGATATATGAAGATCAATCTGATTTGTTTAGTCACTGGTAATGTTATCATGATCACACATAAATATGAAAAGAAAAAGAAAAAAAGATAGAGACCAATTCAACTATTTAAACTACTATCATCTCCATCTTAAAAAACTTAATAAGAATATCTAAATAAATGGTTTTTCCCTGAATCCTCCCTTAGACATTAATGTATAAGATTATAATGTCTGATAATCTTCTGAACACAAAATAAGAAAATGAAAAAGACAAACGTTTACTTGTCCACTTTTGAAAGCCAGCAATTTGGGAAACAATTTGAAGATACTGGGACAGGGAATATACTGTATAGAAAAGGAGCATATAATATTGCTGTTAATATTTTGGGAAAATTAGAAATACACATTATAGACTAAATTAAGACTAATTCTCAAGTATTATACTTAGATATAGTTGAACTGCAAGTATTAACAAGTATCAGGGTAAATATTTTTTGAATCACTTTAATAAAACATTCAGAAACATGAATATGTGCACCACAAGCACAGCCTTTAAATATTAAAATTTAGCATTTCATCTAGTGAGGTTTCAGAAATGTTTACATCCTGGGAGGGTGTTTAGGACTCCTTTTGCTTCAGAAATCACTCAAAACTCTACAGCAAAAACAGAGCATCTCCAGAAAATGTATGATGTCACAATTTTTTCCTTAATTATAAGAGCAATAAGATCCATTTTGGAATATTTATATATAGATATAATAAATTACGCATTTTCCTTAACTAAAGACATCCACTATTAATAGTTTACTTTTATACTTTAAGGTCTTTGAATGCAGTTAAAATAATACAATACATTTATATATATATATATATATATATATATTTTAACATCTTTATTGGAGTATAATTGCTTTACAATGGTGTGTTAGCTTCTGCTGTATAACAAAGTGAATCAGCTATACATATACATATATCCCCATATCCCCTCCCTCTTATGTCTCCCTCCCAACCTCCCTATCTCACCCCTCTAGGTGGTCACAAAGCACCAAGCTGTTCTCCCTGTGCTATGCGGCTGCTTCCCATTAGCTATCTGTTTTACATTTGGTAGTATATGTAAGTCAATGCCACTCTCTCACTTCTTCCCAGCTTACCCTTCTCCCTCCCCGTATCCTCAAGGCCATTCTCTACGTCTGTGTCTTTATTCCTGTCCTGCCCTTATGTTCTTCAGAACCTTTTTTTTTTTAGATTCCATATATATGTGTTAGCATATGGTATTTGTCTTTCTCTTTCTGACTTACTTCACTCTGTATGAAAGCCTCTAGGTCCATTTACCTCACTACAAATAATTTAATTTCATTTCTTTTTATGGCTGAGTAATATTCCATTGTATATATGTGCCACATCTTTATCCATTCATCTGTCGATGGACACTTAGGTTGCTTCCATTTTTTCATTTAAATGTAAGTAACAGGCATTTCCTTATAAATTAAGGTTTTAGTACAAAGAGATCCCAAATTTATGTTTTCTTTAAAGGACTCAAGAATAAGTCCATTATGATATAGACTCAAGCAGCATCTTTTATCTCAACAGAAGCTGAGAGGAAGTCATTACCATTAAAAAATTCAACACCTGAGCTTTTTTTAATATATAGAACTGAAAGATTTGAGGAACTGTAAGAACAAAACGGGGTAAATCTAAAAGCTTGTCATAATAATATGCAACCCTGTAGTAAAAGGGCTATTTTGGTTTGCAGTTCAGCTCTCAGAAACTGGTTTAGAAAGTATCCAACTCAAAAAAATAAAAGCAATCTTATCCTGTACTTCTTATAAGTGAAAAGTGCATTTCAGTGGGTGCATCTGCCATGTACTGTGACAGGAATTTTTGCAAAGACGAATTAATTTAATCCTCAAGTAACCCATATAAATGAAAATATCACTCCTAATGTTAACACTCAGCCTCCCAATAGCTAGTAATAATAATAATAGCAACCATTTTACTACCTGTCACTCAAATACTCATTTCAGGCACTTACTATGTGTTTGAAGTGCATTATCTCATTTAAAATGTAATCTCAAACAATATCACAAAGGTAGATATTTACTCCTATTTTATAGAACACAGAGGCTCAGAAAGATTAAGTAGTTTGTCTAGGTCATACAGCCATTGATGGAAAGAATTGTCAGTATTCAAACTCAGGCATGTCTGATATCATCATCTGTACTTTCTTCCTCAACACATCCTGGAGCATAACTGTTCTGAAATGTCGATGGAGTAGGCAGACTCTCTGCATGGGATGATATGTCTGCCTGAAAAATAAAAGTCAACATGCCTGCCTGAAATCCCACTCCCCTAGCATGCTCTTTCTCTCTCTTTTATTTTTCTTGGCTTTTGATTCTCAAAAGCCTCTGATTTTACTGTGAATTACCTTAGAACATGAAAACTCTTAACTAGTAACACTTAAGGTTGTGGAGGAACAGAATATTGCAATTGACAGCAAGCTGAAAGTTGGTCTCCATGAAATGGAACCAGCAAAAGGGCATTAAAAGTGCATGTGAGGTTCAACCACTACACACCTGTTGGGATAGACAAATCCAGAACACTAACAAGAGAGCAAATGCTGGTGAGAACATACAGCAACAGGAATTTTTACTTATCGATAGTGGGAATTCAACATGGTACAGCCATTTTGGAAGACAGTTGGTGGTTTCTTACAAAACTAAGCATACTCTTACCATGCCATCCAGAAATCCCACTCCAGTCTATTTACCCAAAGGATCTGAAAACTTATGTCCACACAAGAACCTGCACATGGATGTTTATAGCAGATTTTTTCTGTAATTGCCAAAACTTGGAAGCAACGAACAAGTCCCTCTATAGGTGAATGGATAAATAAACTGTGGTATATCCAGACTACTGAATAGTATTCAGCTCTAAAAAGAAATGAGCTGTCATGAAAAGACATGGAGAAAACATAAATGTATGAAGCCAATCTGCAAAGGCTTCATACTGTATGATTCCAACTATATGATATTCTGGAAAAGGCAGAACTATGGAGACAGTAAAAAGATCAGTGCTTGCTAAGGTTTAGGGTGGGAGAGGGATGAAAAAATGCATGTGAGTACCAGAAAGAAGGGGAACATCAGAAATGTACTTGTCCACTTTGCCTTGGCTTAGTCATGTTTATGTGTATATGTGCAGACAGATGAAGCAAAATGTAGACATTATTTAGCTAGACAAAATTCACCCAGCATATAAAATACTTATTTGTTTTGACTTGAGAATTTTCCAAGAGGCCACTTACATGAATCTCATTTATTGGCTAATCATTCAATCATATCTTTTCTACTTTGCCTGGATGAGCACAGTCTGAAGCAAAGGGACTGACGTGCCACTCTGCAAACAGAGCCAGTAATAAAAAAAACGCTGCATGAGCTTCTTTTATGGGTTGTTCACTCTGCAAAAGCACCAGCAGAGGTTGATTTTCTTTCATTTCTAAGTTAACACCTTTCTTTTCTTGCATTCACACTTTTGTCAGCCTTGCCTTACAGTTCCCTGTATCTGCCAACATTTGGTTGCATCAAGTAAATTTACTGTTTTCCCTGCTCTTCATTTTCCTCTCTACTTCCTTGATATTTTCAGACAAAAATGTTGGGGTTTTTTTCCTAAAAGGTGGTATTAATGGATTTCTTCTCTTTTGATCTAAAGATAGGTGCTATCCATTTTACCCTCAAATTTTCATAACTAGATATATCAGTGAGTTTAAAGGTTAGTCTCACATAAAAGTTTTTGTACGTTTCTCTTACTCTGAGTAGTATTGATGGTATATATGTAGAACATGAAAAAAATCTATCTATCTATTTATCTATCTATCATCAATCATATATCTGTGATGGTTAATTTTATGTGTCAGCTTCCCTGGGCTAAGGGATACCCAGACAGCTGGTAAAAAAACATTATTTCTGGGTGTGTCTGTGAGGTTGATTCTGGAGGAAACTAGCACCAGTGGCCCCCTGGTTCTTAGGCCTTCAGATTTGGAATGAATTATATCACCGGCTTTCCTCATTCTCCAGCTTCCAAAAGGCCTACTGTGGGACTTCTTGGCTTCAATAAGCTTATGAGCCAATTTCTACAACAAATCTCCTCTTTTATATCTATCTATCTATCTATCAACATACATCCTATTGGTTCTGTTTCTCTGGAGAACCCTGACAAATACACCATCTACCTATTTATCTATCTATCCACAAACATATTATTTTAGATATATATAAATAAATGTATACATAGTATATATGTATATATAATATATGTTATAGTAACTGTCTTGGAAATTAAAAATAAAAGTTCAATAAGATTTTTGTATGCAAAGCCCAAATGAGATACTAGGCAATTATTTTTTATTGAGGCACACATGATTTAATCTCTGGTATACCTATGTCTATTTTTAAAAGATGTATGAAGTTTTAAAGAAAGAAAAGAAACAAACAACATCAGAAATAAAAATAATTTAAAGCAAAGAAGATTTGGGTTATTATTGCTGTTTTGGGTTGTTGTTGTTTTAAACACAGTCTCCATTAAAATGGTCCAGGTGGGTATATTAGGGGTTCTTCAAAGCCAATAGGAATATATATATATATATATATATATATATATATATATACACACACACACACACACACAGAGAATATTATATATTGATATCAAATATATATTACATTTATATAAAACTGCATTATATATTGTATTTACATATATGATTTTACATTCATACATACATATATATATATATATATATATATATATATATATAAAATCGAGAGAGAGAGAAAGATTTATTATAAGGAGTTGACTCATGTAATTACAGAGGCAGAGAAGTCCCAAGATCTGCACGCAGCAAGATGGGGGGAGAGACTCAATGGTGCAGATTTAGTCATCACCTAAAGTTCTAAGAATCAGGAGAGCCAACGGTGTAAGTTCCCGTCTAAGTGCAGGAGAAGATCAATGTCCCAGCTCAACAGTCAGGCAAGAGGAGCTTCCTCTTACTCAAACTTTTTGTTCTATTTAGGTCTTTGCTTGCTTGGATGAGGTCCACCCACATGAGGGAGGGCATGTGCTTTACGCAGTCTATCTATCCAAATGTTGATCTCATCTAAAAACACCTTTACTGAGACACACAGAACAATGTTTGATCAAATATCTAGGCACCCCATGGTCCAGTCAAGTTGACACAAAAAATTAACTATTACAGTGAGTAAAATATTTCCAGAGTAGCTAAAGTTTACTAAGAAAGAGAATAATCTGAGCTGTTATCTTGAAAACTTGAGTAATGATGTCGCTATTAAATATATTTTAACTCATTCTTATTAAAGAAGCTAATCATCAACTTTTAATGATTTTTTCCCTCAAGCATTTATTGAGTACCTATTGCATTCTTGGTCTTTATGTGTGTATTTGGTAAGAGGAATGGATATTTTTTACTACAGTACTATTTTAACTTATAAAATACTGATACCTTCCTAAATGTTCAAAATGGGAGATTAGGTGAATCGACAATGGTACATAGACACAGTAAAGCACTCTGCAGTTAGAAAAATAATGAGGGCCTCTGTGAACTGATATAGTGTGTCTAAAAAATACTAAGTAAAAAAGCAAACTTAAAAAAATTTGTATATTTATGTATATACATACATACCCACATATCTGTATATATATGACCTGAATGAAATCCAGAATCAGAGAATGGTTCACCTCACAGGTAAAATACAACAATCATTTATTTCACTATTGAAGTAACAGAGACTCAGAGTCAGACAACTGTCTGACTCCAAGATCACAGATGAGGTCAGAAGCAATACCTTCTTCTTCCCAACACTGACAGGGTTGGAATGAACTGGGAGAAAGCTAGCATGCATGAATCCTATTGGAGTGAGTATTAACTACAGTGTCTTTATTGTGCTAAAGTTCTAGATGAAGTTACTCTCCCCTACATTACCTGCTGGTGGCTGTCTTAACAAAAGAGTGACTATACCCGTAAGTTATCACATCACACCACTCACTTTGGAGACTAAATCAGGTAGTTGATTCTGAAAGGGCAGGTGGGAATGATTACCATAGGCTGCTTCACCTTCAAACCATGAGAAACAGAATACTCATCACAAACAACATTCTTTAGCAGGTCATTTACTATTCTGCACATTGTGTCCACTTATAAGATTTTGCTTCTTATTTGAATTCAGAGATAAATAGAACTGTGAGAGTTGCTGAACACAGCTTTCAATTTAAAAGGAAGGTATATTGATTACTCCCTTGGATGTGCATAGAAAGTTATTCAGCGTATATCATAAATTAATTTTTAAAAAACCCTCAACAATACTCAACATAATGTGACTCACAAAACAAAGGTAGATCTTGTCTCATTTGTTCCTGTGTAGTAAAGGGAGGACAAACAAATGAAGCCCAGCAAAAGATTAGGAGATAATAATTCACTCACTGTGGGTGTGATTACAGCAATTTTTCAGAACTTCATTCATCTTAAAATGTTTATAATGTCTTTCTTACTGACTCTATATTTCCAAATTCAAAACTAATTTTCCATTAAATAAATAAGAACACAAAAACAATGACTTGATTTTAAGGTGCCCAGGTAGATAAAACTCATTCAATATATAAAGCATGAAGTTAGGTAGATAACACGTAAGTGTGTTTGTGAATGTGTATGTGTGCATGTGTGTGTGACTGCATGCATGTGTGTGTGTGTGTGTGTGTGAGAGAGAGAGAGAGAGAGAGAGAGAGAGAAGGAAAAGTTTCATATATTCTTTCCTCAGATTATATCAAGCAAAGGGAAGAATGGGGGCCCCAGGATAATTGTATGAGTCTGTCCTTTACTCCACAAACTTCCATAAAAGTATAGTTTCATTACTGGGATTCCAGCTTCTTCACTATCCAATCAAGTTTACAGACCTCAGTTCTCTAGTTTATAGGGCAGAGGCTTTTACACAATTCCTATCTCATAATTCATGGTAGGTTACATGGTTTCTGCCCTTCAGAACACAAAATTTCGGTATTTATTTATTTTTGAATGAATTTATAATCTTACCATCAACTCAAGATTTGAGCATTCTTTAAGCAAGCCTATTTAAATGATCTGATCTCCAAGTGAGTACATACATTATGGTGTAAATAGCAGCAGTCCTTGTTTTTTAGCCCAGTAATGCAGGACTATAAATGATCAAGAAAGCTGAAACTGTACAAAGTGATCTCAAAAATCAATAGAAAAATTTCAAAAGTCCTGTGACCTTTACAGATTTTCCCCCAAACATGAAAACTCTCTTACTATTGGTTATAAATGTATAAGAAATTTTAAAAATAGTAAAACTAATATTTATTTAGTACATTGTAATTTTAACATTAGAAACTGAGAATTTGTGTCATTTCTTTTTGAAAAGAAATGAACTATCAAAGGTAGTTTGAGTAACGTGTGCCTTCTCATTACATAATTACAGCACAGAACAAGCATCGTTACTCTGACTTGGTAAATTATCATATTCCTTTCTAAGTTGGGATCAATTTCTAACATTTATTCTTTGTGTATTTAATATTGCGAGATAGCTCTCAGAGTTCTTTTACTGTGAAGTTTTTTTGCCAGTGTTAATTCCTCTAGGATATCTTCACCTTTCCGTCACAACTATGTTTCTCAGTTGTGTTGATAAGTCTGCATTCACAAACTTCCTCTAGAATAGTAGTGATATGAACATTGCCATACTCAGCATTTCTTCTCCAAATCCTTAATGTTCTATTTGAATTTCACTTTCAGCATTACTTTTCATTCTTTGCTGCACTTTCATCTTTTTGGGCCAATTCCCTCTTTACTCATTTTTGTAAAACTTTATGTGACTTTAAATCACTGGAAGACAAGGAGGCAACACAAAACCACATTTTGCTGTGTGTGAACTGAATAACAAACAAATGTGCAGTAAATAATTATTTCAGGATCTTGAAAGAAATGATGTGATTAGCCACTAATCATGATGGACGTCTGTTATTCACATAATGATTTGTGGACTGAAAAGCTAGCAATGAATTTTCAACTTTATGTAATTACTGAGAGTTAATACACCTTGGTAGCTGTAATTTAAAGTGTACTGTTGAGAAACTGGTATATTTCACTAAACTGTGGTAACTGAAATTCATCGATATCAAAATATGAAAAGCAAGGACTCCCTATATATATTTTTTGAATTTTATTTCTTTTTATACATCAGGTTCTTATTATATTTTTATATATAACTATGCGTGTATGTATGCATGTAAGATTTCTTTAAATATGACAAAACATTCAAAAATAATTTAAGGCAGATGGTCCTAAATATTAGTTTGATCATTGAGATTCCTTATCCATTCATTCTTCCTTGAAAATTTTCCTAACAGGTGTGGTGAGACAGCAATCTGGAACTTCAAAGCATATGACAGGAACCATCTTTCCAGGCCAGCTGCTCCTTGGCTACTATCAATATCAAATAAAGATGTTCTGTGTAAGCTAGGGCAAAGATATCTTTTCTCCTGTAAATAGGTGTCAGCAACCTTTAACTCTGCAAAATTCCATTTGACTTGCTAAATTTACTTCACACAAAAATGAAGTTGATGACCATCAATGCACATACCACAACTAGCATTAAAATAATTAAATGCTACTATATAGAGTTGAACTTTACGCTCTTAGGGCAGCAAAATACAAGATGATTGCTTGCTATTCAGCAGCACCTTCACAGATCTTTCTAATTAATCATCAGAGAAACTACAGAATACTGGAGAAAACTCAGAGGCAGGCTCTGAGAAAACTTTTACTCAGATGTAAGAGGACCTGCAGCTCATGGATGCACGAATTTCAACAGCACAGAAAAAGTGCTGCCACTTGTTCATCTTCCTTTCATTCTTATCCTCTTCCCTTTAATCTCACTAAAGTAATTCTGAACCACAGAGGGATTGTTAGCTGAACTATGTCAACCATACATGCTGATGAAAAGATCATCCGTGTCAGATAGTGGTAGCATTGGACACTCTAGGAAAGGTGAGACTGAGCTAGGACTTTGCGGGGAATTCAAAGGTTATACACAGGTCTTAGAACTACCCAGATTCTCCTGGGAAGTCAGCGTAAGACAGAATGGTAGAAGACCGTTGCTACTATAAGCTTAATTCTTACAAAGTCTGAGGCTAAAGATGATAGAGCTTCTAAGGTCAGTAGAGATGGTCTAGTGGAGAAGACAAATGTTGGTTTCAACAGATTAGGTGGTAGTGGTCCTTTACCAATAGTGGATTCTAAATAGAAGATAGGGTTAGGACTGGTAATATCCAGCAATGGGGTTCAGAGACAATCTTCAAAGAATGCAATTAAAAAATACCCGAGAATTGAAAAGAGCAACAAAGTCACCCCAGACCCAGACACAAAAATGGGTTGTGCTTGAGAACAACTGACACATAATTCCCCGCTTCCTAAAGTTGTCCATTAGTTTTAGATTTGAATACAGAGAGAAATCTACCAAGGAAAATAGGCTACACGTGGAATAGGTGTTATGACCAAGGCAATAGCTGTCTAGTTTATTGCAATGAAAGTTGTGAGGCTGCACCTACTTTAGTGGAGAATTGAACTGTGATAGTTTAGAAAGAAATTGCACTCTGATTGATTGGTAATATCCATCATAGACATAAGAAGCATGACTCTCAGCATGTGTATATTTCCCAATTCTGGACTAACCCTGTGGTAGGATTAAAGGGAAGGATTAATGCTCAAGGTCAGTGAGTTAGAGGCAAAAGTCAGACAAGCTTCTATAATTAATCTTATTCAGAATCTCACTCTGACAATTATTCCCTCTGCCTTTCTTTTCCAGTGGGGCATCACAAGTACCTTAGCTATAAGTGGAGGACTTCAGAAACACTGTGTGGGGTGAGTTAGAAGCTAGTCCTAGGGTATGATAAGATTACAGAAAAAGCAGCACTTGTGTGTGAGAAAAGCCTATTTCCTTTTTCTCTAGAGTTAGAATAACAACGTGTCAGTGCTCTGGGTATGTTTAATTATTTATATGGGGGTTATTAGTGTGTGGTTAGTGAGTCCTTATTGGAAGTTATACATGTCAGCAACCTGCAGTGAAGCTATGTAAGACAGTGTTCTTGCTCAATTGTTAAGATATAAAATGAATAATGAAGGGCATTTTAGTGGAAACTTACCTGAAAAAAAAGCTGTTCAAGGTAGGGAAAGAAAAGTGAGAAAGAAGGGTAATGAGTCATTCTATCCCTATGGGAAAGTAAAGCAATCTTTCACATAAATTAGTGGATGATGGATATATCCATAGCAGATGACACACAAAGCAGCCATATTTGAACTTACTGCACCCTGAACTTTTAAAGATGGCATCATGGAGGGCACTGATATTCTCCCTGCTAGGGTTTTATTGGACCATGGTATTGTTTTGCTTGTCTTCTATACCCATAAACCTTACCTCCATTGAGGTGTGTCTATCGACTTAGCCTTGTCTTGTCCATAGAATGGGAAAATATAGGCAGTTCTTGCAACAAATGTAAGGATAGCGCATTTTTTATTGGTTTTTCTTGGACCTTCTGTACAGACCCTATTGTTCCTAGGTTCTTACCTTCTTATTACCTCTTTGTAAATATGTTATTTCTAACCTTTATTGTGTAGTATCTCCCTTCCTGGGTCTCTCACTCGTGTCACATAATTCCTATTGTATTAGCTTCCAATTGCCACTGTAATAAATTACCACAAATAAAGAGCCTTAAAGGAATACCAGTGTATGATCTTTCTGTTCTTGAGATCAGAATTCTAAACTGACTTTGCAGGGCTTTATTCCTCCTTCACACTAAGGAAGAATCAGTTCACTTGCCTTTTCCAGCTTCAAGAGGCTCCCCATATTCATTGGCTTATGATCCTGCATCATTCTGACCCCTATTTCTACCATCAAATACGCTTCTCTCCCTCTGCTTCCATAGTCACATCATCTCCTCTAACTCTGACCCCTCTGATTCCTTATTATTAGGACTTTGTGATTACACTGAGCCCAGGATAATCCAAGATAATCTCCACATCTCAAAATGCTTAATTTAGTCCCTTCTTTAATGAGCCTTTTGCCAGTTAAAGAAACATATTGACAGATTCTGGGGATTAGGACATGGACATCTTTGGGAACAATTTTTCAGCCTTCCACACCTAGGAACCTATTAGATCCTGTCATTTGATATATCCTAGCCCATGTCTGAGAACTTGCTATTTCAAGTAGCTCTTATACCTGCATTTCTTTCACTTGATCGCTCATTTTTTCTGCACTTGAATTTGGTTTAACAGTTTGGATCCTCTCCACTTGCACTGTTTAAATTGGGGTCCTTAAACCCAATCCTTTGGCTGGAAACATTTCCTTCTTTCCTGTGTTGAACTTCGAGCTTTAGAGCCAACTAGTCTACTTACAACCAAGCATCCTTCTCATAGTGAAATGTAGAAATTCTTCATCAACCTATGGATTCTGAGCCCATGGTCCTTCCCCACTCTCCTCATTTGCAATCCTCTACATTCTTATGGAAAGAACATATTCCTGCCCTATAATTATAACTAAGTCTAACCCTAGGGCCCATGTATGCTGTATTCCTGGTCCCAGCATTTGCAGCCTGGCCCTGGCCCATGGCAGAGCCTGTCTGAGACACTTTGAGTTGGCATCTTGGACAAGCTGCATTTCTCAGATGCTTTTGTTGCAATGTAAACCAATCATGCAATGTAAACAAACCAGACTACCAAAAAGTGAGAGAAGGGGGGAAAAAAACCCAAACAAGCAAACAAACAAACAAAAAAACCCTCTGCTTTATTTGGAGTGACTGTTTTGTTTAGTCCTTCTCACATTTTTATCCTTACCTATTCTGTGTCTATGCCTATAGTACAACAGGTTCACAGGCACCAGAGCAATTCCCTGGCAAATACAGAAGTGCCTGTAAATGTTTTGTTTGCTATGTGTCCCTGTACATGTCATACAATTTGATATGAGCTTGTGATTATTAAGCTGACTGCTTGGCCATGGATGTGGCTTCAGTTTGCCACAATTTTGTAAAATCTCCCTACACATCTGATGTTCTGATTTACAACACAAAATATTTGTTCCAAATGTCCACAAGGGGATTTCTAAACAGTAATTCATGGACACACATATGGAAGAGGAATTTTTTGCTCAATTATTTGTAAAACTTGGTGAAGTGCTTCTTCCTTGAGAAAGAGCATCATCATCCCTTGGAATGACACATCATATTGAAGGAAAGGTTAGAAGAGAGTCTTGGGTATTTAGAAAAAAGATATTCAAAATACCTAGGAATAAACCTACCTAAGGAGACAAAAGACCTGTATGCAGAAAGCTATAAGACACTGATGAAACAAATTAAAGATGATACAAACAGATGGAGAGATATACCATGTTCTTGGATTGGAGGAATCAACATTGTGAAAATGACTCTACTACACAAAGCAATGTACAGATCCAATGCAATCCCTATCAAACTACCACTGATATTTTTCACAGAACTAGAACAAAAAATTTCACAATTTGTATGGAAACACAAAAGACCCTGAATAGCCAAAGCAATCATGAGAAAGAAAAACGGAACTGGAGGAATCAGACTCCCTGACTTCAGACTATACTACAAAGCTACAGTAATCAAGACAGTATGGTACTGGCAAAAAACCAGAAATATAGATCAGTGGAACAGGATAGAAAGCCCAGAGAAAAACCCACGCACATATGGTCACCTTATATTTTATAAAGGAGGCAAGAATATACAATGGAGAAAAGACAGCTTCTTCAGTAAATGACTAAATCTAGTCATGATGTCACTTTAAAAACTAAACACATTGAAGGGGCTAGATTTGTTATTGTATTCTGTTTGATTGATTGATTTCCATTTTGCATATATGAGACATGAAAGTGGAGATATCTGGTAGGCTACTGGAGATATAGATCTGGATTACAAAAGAGATAGGACTACTATTCATTAGCAAACATGTAGTAGTAGTCGAAGAGTGGATAGGGTTGTTTGGGAAGTTGTAGATGCAAAAGAGCAGAGGGCTAAAGACAAAAGTTAAAAAAAAAACCCAGAAACTAAACAATAACTAGAAAAGTTAAGAAAGTAAGGAAAATAGTGCCACAAAATCTGATGGAAGGGGAAAATAAAATAAGGTCTAGAAAAGAGAAACTGAATGGATTAAAGATTTAGTTAATAAGACCTCTATGTGTAAACTGACAGAAGTAGATGACTTAACCTGCCTGAGGAAGTGGACATGAATTGGGGTTGCTTATAAGGGTCACATGTTACTTGTAAACATGTATAATCTACCTGGACAGTGTTTTCAATCTTTAGAGATGATAACCAGAAGTGAATGTATTATATATTATAAGAAAAGTGTTTAAGATTATATATATGTATAACATACTATATATAACTATATATAACTATATAACTATATAACTATATAACTATATATATATATATATATATATATATATATATATATACACATGTACATATAATCTCCAGAAACTTCAGAATTTCTATATAGAGGAAGCTTATAGGTAGCATTCCAGTTGAAACACAAGGCTAAGAACATTTCTTGAGGTTGTATTTCCACGAGCACTTGGTATTTGCTTGGAGATTGTGTTTCATTAGGGGTGACTGTGTGGAGGGCTGGCTGATGAAAATTGCGGTGATGGACTTAAGCTACTTAACTGCCATGAGCCAGATCTTGATACCACGTTAGATCTGTGGAATCACATGTAGGTCACCCCTTGGGTTCTCTGTTGGTAACTTTGGGCGGGCTTTAATGAGGATGGCATGATGATCAGTTCTGGGTATTATACCTGTCCATTCCAAGTATAACAACCCATTTAGATAAAGTCTTCCTTAGAAGGTGAATATTAGATCTGATAGTCTTTTGAAATATCTTGCAATGTTGGTAATCAATACTTTTCATAATCAACACTCCAATGTAATTATGATTTTTTAAAAATGAAACAGTGGGCAAAGAAGTGGGAAAATGTTTTAAAATAGTGCAGGTTGGATCTCTGGGGATTTTAAAGAACCATGTGTTTGTTGAAAAAAAAGTGTTCCTCAGCTTAAAAAAAAGTTGAAACTGAAACCAAGCATATTCATTTAAAAAGTTTATTCTAGTCCTACTCCAGACTCTTTCAGAACAATGTTATTTATTCTATTCAATCCCCATATCTTAACATAGCTGACAATGTTGGAGGTATATCAAAGTTGACATTGTTGGTATAATTTCTGTGAAGGTTTTAATGTCTAATTGAAACATGAGAACCTCTAGAAACAGAAAAGCCATTCTTTCTTATCTTTCAAAAAAGTGTTTATATCTGCAAATGACCTCTCAAAAGAAATTTCCACAAATGTTATCTTTTTTATGGGTAAAAAGAGGAAAATTACTTCATCCAAGTGTAAGTAATATGAATAAGAAAATTCTCATTACAGAAATTTGCCAGGGCCCTTTTATTTAGCTCAATAGCATTCAATTGGCTATAGTGATGAAATTCAAAGTTAGCAGTAGTGGAATATTCTTCCATTTAACATCAAGCCAGTACTGAAGAAAACTGCTGCCATATTTTCTAAGTTATTAACCTTTACAATGAGATATATTTCTATGCATAGAGAAGAATTTTCTCCTCTATTTTAATGTGAACTTAAGTTAGAGATACTAATCAAATAAATAAATTGAAATCGAGCCATACACAGCTGTTTTCTTTTGTCCTTTCTAAATTTGCCTTTACGTTACATATTGGAAAAATGTAGGAAATGTTTGAAACTCTTATTGATTGCAATAATGCCATTTTGTTATGCTAAGAAAAGTGATTGTATAAGTTAAAGCATATGCCTTTTTCTTAAAAGTGTGCGATAGACTCCTATTGCCATTAAAACCCCTCAAAAATCATTATCTATGTCTGAATTACTTCATTCAAACTCCCTATTCCTCCACTGTGGTTCTAGCCAACTTCCTGACAGAAAGTAATCAAAAATGCCTTTATCCATTCATTTCCCTTCTGCCTTAGTCGATTTTCCATAGTACTGCATGCTCAGGTTACCCAACTTTCCTCTTTTCATATTCCCATGAGTTGATCTTCCATAAATAGTTCCACAATTTAACCTCACCCCAAAACCTTGTTCAGATTTATCAAGGTATACTTGAGTACTTCTTTCTTCTAACCCTTGTTTAGATACATCACTCTTGCAGCTAAACTCTATGAGCTCTCTCAGTTTATGCACTTATCCAGCCTAAAACCTCCCTTTGTAAATAACTTATTCCAGACTTTATTTTGATAAGTCCTTTATCCTATTCACATTTATCAGCCCCCTGCCCCACATAGTAAAACACATGAGTTTAGAGTAGGACAGCTAGAGTATAAAATCTAGTTCTGAGTGTGTGACTTGATTCTCTGAAATTCAGTTTTTGCATCAGCGTTATAGGAACAACAATATTTATTACAGAGTATTGTGTGAATATTAAATAACATAAATAATGTAAGACACTTTGCTAAATGCCTAACACTTTGAAATAATTGAATAGGTGTTAACCATTCTCATTCTCAATAATTTTATTATTCTGCTGTTTTTGAACATCTCTAGGAGATGTAAAATAAACTGAGATACAGTGAAATAGTCATGGGATTTGAAATTAAACAGATCTCTGTTAGTAATCTGACAGACTTAAAACTTATTAGCTGTGTGACTTTAAGTGTCTTACCTTCTTTAAGCTTTATAGTGATGATTCAATAACATGATTTGTATATAACAGCTGACATAAAATTTGTCCTGATTAAATGTCTATTGAACGTGTAAATGAGTGATGTACACTGTAGTGTTGACCTTTACAGTTTCAAAAATATTTTCACTGAACCATCCAGCAAAGGTTTATTTATCACATTTGGACAGTAAACTGTACTAGGCATGGGGAATAATTTCAAATAGGTCTGGTAAGGACCATTATCTATTTGTGTGGTACATAATACAGCACTGCCTGACCTCAGATTAGTTAATAATTCTTTGGAAACAGTAGCAGGTGTCTCTTTCTACTCAAGCCTAAACTATAATTCACATACATCTGGTATGTCTGGAAAACTGATGAGTCAGGCCTTCCCCTAATCAATTTCTATAACTTTTCCCCTATAATTCTTTCAAGCCACCTGAGACAATTATAGGGGTGGCCATAAGAGAAAAAATGTCTAGAGAAAGGTATTAGGAGAATGTATTCAGGGTCAGCAGCAAAAATGCATGCAAGGTAGACTCTGAAATAAGTTCCAGGGGAACAGTGCCATTGGAGGTAAGTGGGCTGGTTGGAAAGCATCCACGGTTCCAGGCTGAGTAGCAGAGAACAGCACTGGATGAAGTTTTCCAGCCTCAGCTTGGAGGTAGCAAATCTGGATTACATAAGAGATATGATTATGACAAACTCAATCATGTAATCTAGAATTTTTCCCCCATTGCAAGGTTGAATGTTAGTAAAAAGAAAACATTATTTAGGATTTACATATTAGTCACTCAACCACAACAGTCAAAACAATAATAGTTCATTTTAATATTTACCAGATTAAAAGTGCATTTCTAAAACCAAGTTCTCATTACTTACTGACTTCTCAACAGCTAGTATTTAAATGAATTTTATAAAGTCAATAGAATATGCATTATAACCATATAAACATTAATTGCATTAATAAATTTCCTATGTGACTTTAAGTATATGATCCCTCCAAACGTTTTCACTATTTTTCCAAAATCATGTAGTGATATAATTACCCATAAATAAAAAGTGATGCAACATATTTGAATGTACAAGGTGCTACCTTGAAATTAGCTTATAAAAGTTAATGGTCAATAAAACTTGTTTTCAGTTCATAGAATGTGTTTATTTAACTTTCTCTTGAAATATCTGACAATTAGAAGCATGCTATTATTGTACTGGAATAAAATCCAATTAAATCACAAAGCTACCTCCCTTCTTTCAGAAATTTTCAGAGAAATAAGAAATAGCTCTTGAATAGAGGTCATATCTAGATATTTACTGTAGAACTATGGTGAGAATATAATGGTGGAGAAGAATTGGAAAAACAAGTTGAAACACTGTAATGTTATTTCTAAAAACAAATATTATGATTGACACATGCCCATGAACTTTTCGAATGAAAGTAGATGGAAATCTCTTGCCACTTGATATTAAAATTCCAACAGCAAATGTCTATGGCTGTATCCCAAACTGAGTAATTATATTTGGTCCATAGCATAAGCATTTGATGATTTTATGTTTCTCAATATGTACTGCTTTTACAATTTCACCAAGGACTGCATTAAAAAAAAAAAAGAAACACTAATATTAAAATGGCAAAATCAGGGCAAGTTAGAAAAAAGGCAACCAAATAAAACTGAAACAAGGGTAGATATATCTAGAGAGATGTTGCCATACATAAATAAATAAGCCTCCACCTTGAATGACTGAATTCTATGTAAAAATGGTCTACACATATTTAAGAGAAAAATTCCTCTAGTATGAGCTTCAGGCTCATTGACCGTTATGCAATATATGCTAAAATGTAGTGAAAAGAAGAGGAAAAATATCTGCAGCTATGATGAGTGATGGGCAGGCCTATGGCCAGTAGTTATCTTCTCTCTTTTCATAAAATCTTCCAGTTGAACTTGGTGGAACAAAAAATCTGTGTCCAGGTTATCCTGGGACCTCTCTGGTTCCCTAAGTTTGGTATTGGCTAGTAGGTATGAAGCTTAATAACTCCCAAAGTCCTTTTAGATATCTTGCTCATTCAGCGTTAAAAGAAAGTGTGGCCAAATTGTTTTTAATTGCTCAATCAAGTGTGGCATGCTTGCTTGTTTTAATGTACAATGCTGAAAAAACAGCAGAATGAAGAGTTAAGATTAAGAAACACAGTTCAGAAAAGTAAACCTCAAAAGGAGAATACCAGCTAAACTGAAGAAGTAATCCATGATCTTCAAGTCTTGGATACACACTCAAAAGGAAGTGGCCAACAGTTGCTATTTGGCATAAGCTCCTAAAGCTGGTACAACATGGTCTATCAATCCTGTGATCCTAGATATACCGAGCTAGGTTGTGGGCAGGTGTATAAGCTGGGAATCACAATCTGCAAGTTGGACACAAATTGCTAAAGAGCAAATTCTTGCCTGATAGAGGAGCTCTGTACAGAGCAACAGCCTGTTAATACTCTCTTTTGGAATGCTCAGTGAGCAAGGAAAAGATAGACCACTGGGCCTCATTGTATTATTCTAAGTGCATTACACATTCTGGAATAACTAGGGTGAGAGAAGGATGTAATTGTGAGATGACTCCCCTTTGCCCTTATTCCTGTGGGTCCTTGCAGTAAACCTCCCTTAGAGAAGATAATCTGTGTAACCCTAGAAACATCAAAGTATTTGATCTCTTATGAGAGACAAGCACAGAAATATGAGCACCCAGATTTAGAAACTGTTGTAGTGTGACAGGCCATTGCCAAATCAGGCTGAATTTATAGCAAAGTTTCGAGGTGAGAGAGTAGAAATGACATATATACACTACCAAATGTAAAATAGATAGCTAGTGGGAAGCAGCCGCATAGCACAGGGAGATCAGCTCGGTGCTTTGTGACCACCTAGAGGGGTGGGATAGGGAGGGTGGGAGGGAGACACAAGAGGGAGGGGATATGGGGATATATGTATACATATAGCTGATTGACTTTGTTATACAGCAGAAACTAATACAACATTGTAAAGCAATTATACTCCAATAAAGATGTAAAAAAAATAAATAAAGCAAAGTTTTAAAAAATTAAAAGTTAAGTTTCAATAATAATGTATTTTAGTTTTGAAGAGAAGTTTGAATTTTGCAGAGCACTATATACAGCTTTTATCTCATTTGATCCTCAAAACAGACCCAAATAAAGGAATAGGTATTATGTTTATTTTACAGATGAAGAAATTTAACCCCACAGAAATTAAAAGATTTTTTCCTACTTTATTAGCAAGGATCGGCAGTTAGGACTGGAACACGGGTATTCTGAATCTAATTCCAATTGGGTGTACATGTGTCTGCACACATCTGGGCATACTGTGCAGTCTGCCTTGAAATGGGTCTCATCGAGTGTTAGCATCCAATTGAATGTCTACTCATAAATGATTCACCATGAAAATGGACGTTGCTGTGTAATTGATAGGGGTTAGAAGCCCTGGTAAAGTCATGCATAGCATGAAGAGATTTTTCATTTTAATTTTTAAATCAAATTGGCAAGGCTATTATGGGACAAATGAAATTCCATTTGACTTGCAGAGTTTCAATTTAAAAGAAGTGAATATTTTGTCATGCAAAGTGAACAGTAGTATGCATAGAAAAATTGATACAATCAAACCGCATCTATGCATGGGTTGATTTTAATCCCATGGCTCTACTTTTGATGTAAGAGTAAGGATAAGTAAGGATAAGCGTTACCCACTGATAACAGTGGGTAACACTGAAGGAATGCTTATTGTATCAGACACTGTCCTAAGTACTTTATGTATACAACTTTTCCAACCTCATAACAGCCTTTATGTATACAACTTTTCCAACCTCATAACAGAAGGAACAATTATTATCCCCCTTTTTAGACTGAAACTGAGACCCTGGGAATAAGTAACTTGTTAAAGGTTGCATAGTGGGTAAGTAGCAGAGTTGGGTTTTGCCTCTGCAGGCTAGCTCCAGAATGAATGCATTTAAAGAAGAAAGTATACTGCCTCTCATAAAAGTAGGATTACATAATGGAGAAGAACCACAAGGGACTCTGGAGTCACACAGAATCAGTTGGACTTCTGGCTCTGTCACTGCCCAGCTGTATTATTCTGAACAAAAGGTTTACCCCATCTCTGCCACATTTTATTTACCTGTAAAATGGAGATGCTAGTAAAGCCCTTCTTCTAGGATCATTAGCAGTTTCAAGTGAGTTAAGCCTACTTCATTGCACATTAGGTAATGAATAAATGATAATTGTAAAGGAAGAGCAGAAATCATACTTTTAAAATAACCTACTCCAAGCCCTTAATTTAAAAAAAAAAAAATGAAGAAGCTGAAGCCCAAAGGGGTTAATGGCGAATTTTATATCATGTTGTCAGTGGCCAAATCAAGAGTAGAAGCCACACCTTTCAAATCTATGTTTGTGGTCCTTTGAACCACAAAGGAGTAAATAAAGGATTTTATCTCACATACTTTTTTTTCAATTAAAAAAGTTCACTATTGAAATATTTTTACTTCTTCTCTGTTTAAAGATGAATCTACAGTTACAGGAATACCCTTTCAGTCTTGTCTATATGTCACAATTATTTGTAAATAAACTCTAAAAGCTGTGAACTTTTAGCTTGGAAAGAAAGAAATCACAATTTAGCAGTCTAAGATACCAACACAGGTTTTGATGAAGTTTTCTTTAATAGCATATTATTTGAGACTCATGATAGTAACAAAAAATTGGCAAATGGAGGAAATCTAGACAATTTTTTATCGTACTCAGACCGTATGTAATAAATATCAACGTTGATGACACAGGCAAGGGCTGTGAGGGCTCAGAGGAACAGGGGGTGGCAACGACTGCAGTGTGCTGGGGGATAAAGCATGACACCCTCTCCCAGCACCTCTCCCCTCACTAAGGACTTGCACTGTCCCCCTTGGAACCTCTCAGAGGAGATACTTTGTAGTTTACTTGGACAAATATAAAATAAGTAAAATTCTAACAGTGAACAGATGAAGGATGCCCCCTTTACTTTCCTGATTAAGTATCAGGAAAGATAAGGATAGTTAATGAGGCATGCAAAACAAGACAAAGGCTGATGAAAGTAATGCAAATCGCTTACAAATATAGGGAATAATTGTGATCATATGCTTCTATTTTCTACCTCTACTTTTCTTTCCCTCTTTTTCATCTATGTCTTGCTATACTTTGGTTAATCCTCTTAAACCCAACTTCAGTTGTTTCTAGAATATGGCATAATACAAATTTAAAATAAGAAAAAGACGCTTAATCAAAAGATAACCATATTGAAAAACACACTGATATATGTATTGCGGTTTCTCAAGCTTATTTTTTTTTAAATTTTTTTGATGTGGACCATTTTTAAAGTCTTTATTGAATTTGTTACAATATTGCTTCTGTTGTATCTTTTGGTTTTTTTGGGCACGAAGCATGTGGGATCTTAGCTTCCCAAGTAGGGATCAAGCTCTCACCCCCTGCATTGGAAGGCGAAGTCTTAACACTGGACTGCCAGGGAAGTCTCTCTCAAGCTTAATTTAACTCATAAAATTCTTTAAAAATCTTCAATCAGCATCCATTTATAATGCTCTTATTGAAGCAAGTATATATGCAGATAAGTGCACATATTATAAATGCACATCTCAATGAATTTTCATGACATAAACATCTCTCTAACAGCACCAACATCAAGAAAAAAGAAAATACCTGGGTGTACACTGATGCTTTTGCAAAAATGTTCCTATAAAAGGTTTCATCTTCAAGGAATTCATGGAAAAGACTCTGACAAGTACAGGTTTCTGGTAACTGACTATACTGCTGAACTGAATGAATAAGCATTTTCAGAACTCTAATGGAAAACTGATGAATTCATAAAAGTGCTAACAAAGATGAAGATGAAAAATAAATTAATTACATGGGACTGAGTGAACTGATGAGGATGATTATAATTTTTTAGGATTTTCTGCTTGAATAATAAAAAAAAATCCCACAAGGACTCAGAGGCAAAAAATATACAAATCAATTTTCACTGCAAAGTAAAGGAGCTGTTACAGTGGACGATTACTGGATTGAATGTCAATATCATGACATAGTATGAGTGTGTTTCATGTTTGGTAATTGCAATCATTGTTGCTTTTGTTGTGGTCATCCATTTATAATGCTTGGCGTCAGTTTATTTATCTCTTGTAAAAATAAAATACAGTGTGTGAAAAAAAGAAAAGAACTTTCTGGGGAGGTCCCTGGTGGTCTAGTGGTTAGGATTCTGCACTTTCATTACTGTGGCCTGGGTTCAATTCTTGGTCAGGGAACTGAGATCCTGCAAGCCTTGCAGTGTGGGCAAAAACAAAAAACAAAACAAAAAAACCCCAGCAAACGTTGGTTCTCTGGAAAGGAAAGCCATAGAGTGAGATTCTATAAATGTCTAAAAGGAAAAAAAAAAAAAAAAAAGAAAGAAAAGAAAATACCAGCACACTGAGAAGCCCTCCTGTCCTGTCTTCCATTTTCTGCCCCACTAAGGTTACCCGCTGTACTGACTTCTATCACCATAGTACAAGATGGTCTGTTTTTGTATGTTATAAAAATGGAATAATACCATATGCATTTTTCTGTGACTTCTGTTGTCCAAATTTATGTTTAGATGATGATATTTACATTATTCATTAGGTAAAAATAAATTCCTTGGATAAATGACTATTTAGATAATTTCCTCATTTTAAATTGGCTTGCCTTTTTGTTGTTGAGTTGTAAGCGTTCTTTATATATTCTAGATACAGGTTCCTTATCAGAACCTACAAATTCAGGCTTTGCTTAGGTGATTTGAGGGAGGGTTCAAACAAGTGAGTCTTTGGTCTGAATTGGATACTCTCAGGAACTGTGGATAATTCTGTGGTTAAGTAAAAAATAAATCTTATTTGGCAAGAGAGAAAGCTAGAGCAAGGCTAGAGCTGTTAATTGTTAAAGAAGTAGTAGTCATCATTCATACTAACTGGGATAGAGGGATGTTTGATATTTTAGGGTTTACAAAATGATATTGTCTTTCTTTTTACTTAGTCAACATCATGAATTGTTCTTGTTTGTTATCTCACTTCACCACAGTCACACAGTGACCTTTTCTGAAATTGAGATTCTGTGAAATCACTATGTCCAACAGGAGAACCCTATGGCCAAGCTGTGGGTGCCAGGCAGGTTCTAACACCAAGAGCTAGCTTAAGAGTGAAGCAAGCTCTGGATTTTTAGAGGCTAATTTTCTTTTTATCGTGAATGAACTATATAGTAAGTAACACATTTGTCATCAAGTCTTATGAGTCATTAAATAGATTCAAAGAACCATGGTGATTTAATTTACAAAGTTACACTTTGTACGTTATAACAAATCAACTCTCTTATGCTACTATGCTACTGTTTTTTTTTTTTCTTTTTTCCTTCTTACTGTTGTCCACTATTAAAGATATTTAAAGCACTGTATGAGCTAGCAGGGATGTTGGGGTGGGATATTTATAGTAGGATTGTGGCCAGATCTCATGTTTGAGCAAACAATCAATACAATTCAAAATGTGGTCTAATGATTACAATCCCTCATGCCAATTTATCACTGAAAGAGCAATAGCTTTATAATAATGTGACAAATATTATTTCCAAATTTCAAAGTCAGCAGTAAAGTGTGAGGTTCTCTATTTATATTCTAATATTTCACTAGGTTCTACACTATCAATTTACCAAGTTTCATGTTAACCTCGGAGATTTAAAGGACACTCTTTGGAGTAAATCAGCTGTTTGTCCTTCAGAACAGTGAATTCAATTTAAATGCAGACCCATGGGAAAATCTGCTTTTAAAACAGAGCTAGTGTTTTATAATTTGCACATTCCTTTACTCAAAAAACATCCCTTTTTAAAAGAAAATTTTGTTATTTCTATTCATATTATATTATTAAGATAACCTGGCATTGGCATTACTGATGAATTTGAAATATACATACTGAGGTCACATGTGCTTTTTTTGAATTTTATTTTATGTAAAATATATATGTATATATATATATGTGTGTATATATACATATATAAATACATGTATATAGATATATGTGTGTGTATATACACACATATATACTGTATGTGTGTGTGTATATATATATATATATATATATATATGCCAGTGTAGCCTTGGATATTCAGGTTCACTTGATGGAGTAATTCTACATGCAAGTTCAAATCAATGTGTTTCACAAAGCAGACCCATGTTCCTGAAATAATATCAGGACAGCATGGGCAATTTTTTCCCTGGTTAAAGTTGCATGAGATAACACATACTCTTTGCATACCAAATAAATCTAAAAGGCTACTGAATAGTATGGTTTACATTGTCAAAATAATACATGAAATTAATTTAAAAATTCATTGACAATTTTTAAATTATAAGTACATGCATTTGAGCCAATGTTATTGAGCAAATATCACACTACATGTATAACTTTGTTTTGTAATATTTCTTAATTCTGTTAGGACAAATACCTCTGCTTTACTCTTACTTATGTAAGGCTGGCTTAGCTTTCATAAATTATTCTTCCATATAGGTTGTAGATAAAGTTTGTTAAGTTTATCAAAATATCAAATTTGAAATGTCATTGGATGGCATCACAGTTATAGATTAATTTAAGAACAACTGACTCATTTGTAATATTAACCCATTTCTCCTAAAAACATGAGATGTCTCTTGAAAAATTAAAATCTTCTTTTACACCCTTATTTCTACAGTTTTTTTCCATATTGCACTCGAGATAAATTACTATATGAATTAAAGCTTTTGTTGCTGGTGTGACGGTGTCCTATTTTGTATTATATATTCTAGTTCTTGTCAAGAACTGTGAATGGTCTAAGATTTTTACCTGATTTGCAAGCTAATAAGTTAGCCTACTGCAGTTTCATGGATGCTGGCAGGAGACATGATTCTTGGTTCAGAGACAAATGGTAATTGAAAGTTTGTACGAACTCACTTCAAAAACTTTTGGCCCTAGCTTTTGTTTTTTGTTTTTTTTTTTTTTGTTTGCTTGTTTGTTTGTTTCTAATGGGGAAATCTTAGCTACTATTTTAATTTTGTTTAAACCTTATTGTTACTCAGGACATTTTGAGATTATATATTTTTCCAGAATTTATATATTTTTCTCTAGGTTTTCAAATTTGTTAGTGTACATGGAAACATATATGACAATGGGCATATCAAAAGTAGTGGCGAAAGGACAAATTATTTAGTAGAAGAAGTTAAACTACTTCAAGGAGAAAAATGAAAGTGGATGCCTACTTAACAGCATATTCAAAAGTGTCTAAATGGATTAAGATCTAAATGTGAAGGTTAAACTATTAGATAGTTCAAGAAGACAAAACTGAGTATCTTTATAATCTCTAGGTGGAAAAATACTTTAACAATAAAACTTCAAATTCAAAAATCATAAGACAAAAAAATTGATGAGTGTGATTACATCAAAATAAGGATTACTCTTCAGTGAAAGACACAAAAGACAAAATAAATAGATGGATGACAGAATGGGAGAAGGTGTGTAAAAGAAAGGTTTAATATATATCTTAAAAGACATGTATGTTAATATAAAGATAAGCAAAAAGAAGCTTCCCCAAACCCACAGCAAACATAATGTTTACCGTGAACTGTCAGAAGCATTCCCTTTTTTTCCCCTCCACTTAATGTTAGATAGGCAACAAGAATATACTTTTTTAAATGAGTGTTGAGCAATGATGCCCAAGTTTCTGTTTGGGATCATAGGCACACAACATCGAATCCAACAAACTAAAATCCCAGTCCTCAGGGGGCTTTTGTCACAGTGGATCTTTTGATGATTAACCTTATCTCCAGAACCTGTACATAATAAGGAGATGTTGGTCAAAAGGTACAAATTTTCAGTTATAAGATGAATAAGTTCTGGAGATCTAGAGTACAGCATGGTGATTATAGACAATAATACTGTATTGTATACTGGAATTTTGCTAATGGAGTAGATCTTAAGTGTTCTCACCACACACACACACACACACGCAGGTAATTATATGAGGTAATGAATGTGTTAATTAACTTGATTGTGGCAATCACATCATAATATGTGCATATATTAAGTCATCATATCATACATCTTTTTAAAAAAATCACATTGGACAACCTAAATATATACCTACAATATACAATATGTACAACCTAAATATATACAGACAGTGCCAACTTACAATGATTTGACTTAAGATTTTTTGACTTTATGATGGTGCAAAAGTGATACACATTCAGTAGAAACCATACTTTGGATTTTATTTTGACCTATTCCCAGGCTAGCGATATGCCCTACAATGCTCTCATAATGCTGGGCAGCTGCAGCAAGCAGCAGCTCCCAGTCAGCCATGTGATCAAAAGGTTAAACAATCGACAACCATTCTGTTTTTCACTTTTAGTACAGTATTCAATCAATTACATGAGATATTCAAAACTTTGTTATAAAATAAACTTGGTGTTGGATGCTTTTGCCCAACTGTAGGCTAATGTAAGTGTCTGAGCACATTTAAGATAGGCTAGGCTAAAATGTAATGTTTGATAGGTTAGGCGTATTAAATGCATTTCAACTTATAATTTTTCAACTTATGATGAGTTTCTCAGGATGTAACCCCACTGTAAGTTGAGGAAGATCTTTAGAATTTTTATTTGTCAAACAAAGCTAAATAAAGCGGTGGAAAAAAAATGGAAAAAAATACATTTTTAAAAAAAGTTTGTTTAAATTAAATACTTCTGGAAACTCTGAATTTTAGTATTTATATCTACAAGCTTCAGGGAGTTTTTTTAAAAATTAACTATTATTCTAATAAACTGACATACAATGAAATAATTAAACATACGTGATAGAACAATAGGTAAAGAATCCACTTGACTAACTTAGATTGATTATTGAGTACCTACAAACTTAAAAATAAAGCAATATTCAGTTACAGAATCTATTATAACTCAGGTTTTTTTTTTTTTTTGAACATTCACTCTGTATTTTCTGACCATAGCTTGATTTAGTATCACTGTATGATTCTGAGGAAGAGGCTGATTTTCTGAAAAGTTACAAATGAAGGAATCAATTTTTCTATAGATTTGCTAATTTAAATTTCATATGGTTCAGTGAGCCAGAAAACATTAATGGATCTTTTTGTTAATATAGCTTTGCTGTACATTGGTTCAACTGGTAACAAAACCTGTATTAAAGTATTTTTTATGAGTGATAAACTTCCAGATTATTCAGGTCTGAGACTGTATCTTTTCACCTAGTTAGAGGGGTAATACTTTGTTCTTCTAAATAAGCTTTATATAACATTCCCTGATGAGTAAGAACAGAGGACATGATATATATTTTTATCTTTTCATAACTGAATTAAACTTTTCTTGCTAAGTTTAAGTTTGAGGCTTGGAAGCATGGGGAATGAGACCAAAATTTAAAAAAGAGAAAAAAGAAATGAGTCATCAAGAACTGTGATTTCTAACTAACTAATATGGTTTATAACCGTTGGTATTTTTATAACAAGCGAAGGAAAATATATGCTGCTACTGATGAAAAAATTTTGTTTTGGGTATTGTTTGGTTTCTATGTAGTTTTGAACCTCAAAAAGCAAGACTGACTCTATTGGTTGAATTAACTGAATAACTGCTAGCATGTGACATTTATGTTACCTATATATGGAACAAAAAGAATGTACTAAACTTGAAAAAAATAATCTAATCAATTTCTGTTTTAATTATCCAGATACTTTAAGCAAGTTCCATTGGATATATTATTTAAAATCTATACCGAATTGTGTAGAGATCTTAAATCTAATTAGAAATAAATTCTAGTAACTTAGAATAAGTGAACAGCTTAAATTTAGAGTTTTAATGTACATGCTGGTTTTCTACAGCAATCTTGGTACAAAGCTCATCTGCCTATATTTTAATAAAAGGTTTCTGGTATATTTTGTCTTTAACCTTTCCCATATATATATATTTCTTTATAGTTTGCTGGTAGGCAATGATTTCTCTTACCATGGTTACAAAAGAATGGGAAAAGTTAGATAAATGAAGATTATATGAAGACTTATAAACAAAGAGCTACAATATATCACTTTGTCAATTAAAGATCAATTGTAAAATGAGATCCAGAGAAACAAAGTACAGAAAATTAATACCAGAAGTTCATTACATCAGTATTTGAAAACTTGTTGGAATGCCTTTTAGAATTTGCAGTTTAATATACAGCAGAGAAATCTGAATGATTAAGGACTCAGATATCACTTCCTTGACACAATTCGGGACTTTAACAAACAGGGTCACACTAAGGTGTGATAGGAAGGGACAGTACTTTTCTGGAAGTCCAAAGTATACTAGTTCACATTTTATGTGGATATGGAAAATTCTAATTTGGAGTGGGTATGCAAGTGAGACAATATATGAGACATGACAAACTGCAAAAAGACATTTGCTCTCCTTCTCCTCCATTTTTCCAGCATCTTCTTCCTCCCTTTCCTATGGGAGGTGTCATGTTGCTATATAATCAGGTTTCTTTACATAAAATTGATGGACCCAATGGAGGGTATCTGACCCAATCTTTCTCTTAGAATAATAATTCTTTTCTCAAAGATTTGTAGACTCAGAATTTTAAAAGATTCAAGGCAGTCTCTTAGGTATCTGAAGCTGGAAAGATATAAGATCTATAAGTCCACAGCTTTCAGAGGCCATGTGAAGAAAGTAGGTCTGTGTTGAGAGCAAAATGAATAATGCAAATATGCATGGTGGAAAAGGCGTTACTCCCTGCGAGCAGTTCTCTTGCCCAAGGGAGAATATAAACTTCTGCTCCCAGAGAATAGAAGCCACACCCATTCTTCTACTGGTATCCAAAATTGCCAATGAAAGTAAGTCTTAATGAATCATCCCCCCCCTTCCATTAGCCAGCAAGGGGACATCTGAATATACTTCTAGTTTAATAAAAATAAAAACTCTATCTCTTGTTTTTTCTCCATCAAGAAAAACATGTAAACAAATTCAGGATGATTTAATATATAAGAATAAATGTAGAGGGTCTCAGGTTGTCCTTCATCTTTCTTTAAAGGAATATTGCTATAATTGAAATTAGAGTCAGCAGGGAGCTAGTGCTGATTTGGGGTTAAAAGCATCATCCCATACTGGGTAATCAGTGGGTATTAGGTCAAGTTATGGTCCTGCAGTGTTTTACTGGCTGAAAAAGTGCTATAGGTGAAAGAAATACAGGACAACTTAGTTACAAATTGCACTTTATATAATACGTAGATAAAGAAAATCCTTACAAGGAAGCTTTAAAGTTGCCTGGCTTTTCCTAATTTAATACTTAAAGGCACTTAGAGTTTATATGGACAATTGAAGGAAAAGGAATAGGAGGAATCCAATGCTTGATAGTAGTTTCATAATAAATTCTATTAAATCTAGTTTATATTTCAGTTAAATTAGTATGACAGTATTATAAAGAATGAACAATTTGGATGACTTTTCATGGATGGAAATCCGGTGAAAAATTACTGATAGGAAGAAAATCAACATCTTTTCAGGCAGTTCCACCACCACATATGGGACTGTGCTTAGCATGTCTTTCTAAAATCCCATTTGAGAAAGAAAATGTCAGAAAAAAAGGTATTTTCTGACATTAAATTTCTTTCTTTCTTAATTTAGGTTTTCATAATTAATATAGATAAAAACTGTTCCAAATCTGACTATTTAACTTTAAAAATGTTCATCTAAATCTCTGTCTAGTTATCTAGTTAATGAAAAAGTTTATTTTCAATAGATATATATCAAAATAATTGACTCAAATTTGCATGTGAAGAAAATAATAATAAAAGATATGAATTCTTGGTAGGCTTAACATTTAAAGTAATAATAATTCCCAATGTACCAAAAAGAAAAAAATCTTGTTATGAAGTTGAATATTTTTTAATACAAATACCAGAACTGCCATTGATTGAGGAAAGTTTACTATGTGTCAGGTGCTTTCTCTATTTCATTCTATGTACATTGTTTAATCCCCACAAGCTTAGAAAGTAGTTATACCCATTTAACAGGAAAATATGAAGTTAAAAAAATACTTGCTTTACAAAGCCCATTTTCAATAAACACTTTCTGAGTACTTGTTTTACATACATTATATATATAGTGGGTGTTAGGGGTTAAATGACAACTAAGAAATGGTACTTTCCATTAAGGAGTATGGCCCCCAAGTTGCACAGCATGTATAGCTGGGAGGAATTGAACCAGGTTGTCTATGACTCGACATCCTTGATCTTTGTGTAATTTTACACCATCCTCCTCCCACTTTCTACACCTCCTATCAAAAAAATTAAAACACAAAGTGCCACATGGAATAATTGAAATCAAACCTAATTCTAAAGGGAGTTTTCCATTTTGCTACACCAGTAGTGGGATTCTTTGGTTTTGAGAGAACAAAAGGTCAGTAGTAAGGCCAATGAATTGAAAATCTTCTGTCTGATTAGACAAGTAGTGTGCAATGGGACCTCTGATAGATGGGAACAAATAGATGGCATTAGATCATTTGCTCTCTAAGCACACTTTTCAAAATATCTCTCATAAGTTCTTAACCTGGTGTTTGCAGTTCAAAAGACATCATGATCTTGTAGACTTTATCCAATTACAGACCTCATTTTTAGTCCCTTAATTATAAAAACCTCCCTTTTAATTTCCTGAACGATTCTCCTCCATCTCCAAATTCTCTGTAAGGCACTATGTCATTTAAAAGGCTATATTCTTTTTGAAGTGAATTTTCTTTGAGATGTCTTGTTAATTTTTTTCCATTAGCCTGAATCCCATTTATTAAAAGTGTCCAATCGTGGAAAAGCTTTTCTGAAAGATCCTGAAGAGGATAATTTTCATACAGATAAAATGGCTAAAGGAAAGAAAAATAGAAGCCTAGTTCAGTTGCCTTTTGACTAGATTGGCATGGTCTACTTAGTTGTAGTCTATTTAACTGCTTGCAAAGCTGATATAAACCCAAACACCACAAAATGAAACTAGAATTTGTACAATTCTGTGATTTAAACTGAGCTCTACATCTAGAAATGTCTTCAGTGTGGGTTATACCATGAATGTCAAAAGAAAGGAAACATTTTTAAATGCACTAACTTTCATTTCTTGAAAGCTCAGTGTGTGTCAATGTCCTGTTTTCTATATTAATTAATTTAACCTTTGAAAAACCCTAGATGATAGATTCTTTTATTATTCCTATTTCATAAGTGTGGAAAATGGGATGAAAGAGAAATTGACAAATTCTCATAGTTAGAAAGTGATACAATTAACATTTAAGCTATAGACATATTCATCATGTGATAATAATCCTTCAAAAAAAAAGTTAATGTGGTAAGTTCTATGACCTAGTATAAGACTATAAAACCTAGCGTGTATTGAGGCCATGTCTAGATGCCCATCTGCTCAGAATATTTTATCTGAAATAATTGCCAACCTTTGATATATTAGCCCACCAAGCTATCTGGTTTGCTAGTTTAAAAAAATGCACTAATTTTAATTAACCTACTATTTCAGCCACTTACTTCTTTATTTATTCAGGCTATAAATATGAGTTACTCTACAAGTTTGATATTTTAGAAAGCATTGTCTTGCATTATTAAATTAAATTTAATACTATTTAATCTGTCTCTTAACTTTTTATGACTCTTAATTGACTACTGTCTATTCTTATTTTTACTTCAGCAAAAATAAAATCTTTCCTTTTGAACATATAAAATCAACCCACTACCTGTTACCTCTGCATGCAAGTGCTTTTGATTTATGACCTTAGTTACCTAAATGGATCTGGATCACTTAATAAATTCTATTTTTAAAATTTAATCATGCTTTTAGACAATATTCTGAAATATAGACATTTCAAGCAAATTTTATTCTTCAAATTTAGAAAATGTTGTGACAACTCTCTTCAAAATGTTACCCCTATAAAGGGAGATAAAATTCTTATCCTTGGCTTTTCTCTTCTACAGACTGTAGCTTTTAAAATAATGTGAAAGTTTACACCAGTAATTGCCTTAGTCAAAAGGTGTATTATTGGCATGATATATTTTTCAGGGGAGCTATTCAACTAATTTGTAGTTTAAAAAATATTAAAGGAAATTATTAATGACAATTCCAATCCATTATATTTTCAAACAGCTGCATTGTGATTTGGGACAGTTCTGTGTGCTGATAGTAAAAAGTTTCCATTCCTTTCTCTCTATTCCCACATGCCATACACACCCACACCCACACACACAAATGACACACATGAGAACAAACACATAAGAATACTTAGATATATACATATATATATATATATATATATATATATATATATATATATATTCAGTGATAGCTCTTTCCCACTCTATGTATGCATGTGTGTATATGTGTGTATAAGCAATATGCACATATGTAAATTAAAATTAAATTTAATAGAACCATAAATATACATTAAATGATATTCAATAGGTTAAAAATCTTGCATTTTAACTATCATAAACCACACTCAATCATATATTTGGTTAAGTAGACATTGTTCTGTGGCTTTATCTCTTCCCTTTCTCCTGTTCTACAGAATCTTTGGTGCTAGTCTGACACTGGCACTTCCTCTGAAGCCATTGGTTGTAAATTCACATCTCAACTCTGCAAGCACATAAAATGAGAGAAAAAGTAGAGCCTGCAAAACTGCAATGATTGTAATTTTATAATTTTGGATTCCCTGAACCTGTCTCTGGGAACCATAATTAATGCAATACATCCAGTTAGCTTCTCTCAGGGGTAAAAGACAGATCTAATTGAAACCTTGTAAAGCAGTTTCACAAGTGAAATGGAAAGGATATTGGCTTTTATCTCCCAGCCCCACCTTTACACTGTCAAAGATTATTAATGTTTCATAAAAATATTGTAAACCTTCATGCTAATATCCTTATAACTGACAAATTTAGGTCAATAATGACAATTGAATCTTTAATTAGTAGTGTTTAATAGAATTCCTTTTCTGGGATGAGAAGCTGAAAAATCACAATCTGAAAATGATTATACAATTAGTAATATTCATTTTATAATTCTCAAGAACTTCTGGACTAGCAATATAAATTTAAGACAAAGGAACTATTTTATATTCTAATAAGTAACAAGTTGATTCATAAAAAGATGGTACTGACAGCTTAGATAAAATAAGCTAACCCATTCTTTACCTGTAATTATTGTGTTTCACATCATTCTGTGAACAATGCAGGTAGGAGTCTCAGTTTTAATTATGAAAGATAATACCTTTTTTTTCAACTTTCCCCCAGTCTCCTCCTCCTCTCCTTTTTCCTCCTCCTCCTTCTGCTGCTGCTGCTACAAAACAGGATAACCTGAATTCTGAGCTCAGCTTATACTGTCTTTTTGAAGAATCTTTCCTTGTAATTGATTGATTTGTCTGCAGTGACTTAAATCTCCCATACCCAGTAAGTGCCATCATCAAAGGAACTGCATGCAGTTACTCTAGGATTAATTTACTTAACAAGTATTTACTGAGCACCTGCTATATGCCAAACACTACGTACTAGATAACCAGGCTTCAGTGTATGAGACAGACCTAGCCTTTCTCTTTATGGAACTTATTTCATAATCATTCAGTTTATTGACTAATATCCATACAACTTCTTCTTTGACCTATGGGTTATTTCAGAGTGTATACCCAAATTTCTAAATATAAGTGAATTTTCTAGTCATTTTTTTGTTATTGATTTCTAGCTTAATTTCATTGTAGTCAGAAGATCTACCCTCTTTGATTTTAATGTCTTGAGGATTGATGAGATTTACCCAGAACACGGTCAACTTTGGTAAATATTCCATGTGTACTTGAAAAGAATGTTTATTATGCAATTGTATTGAGGGGTGCTTTATATATTTCTATTAGGTCAAGTTTATTAATGTTTTTGCATATTTTCTATATCTTTTATTGTGTTTTTTCTACTTGTTTGATCAGTTACTGAGAGAGGGAAACTAACTCCCCTATTTCAATTATTGTGAATTTTTTGTGATTCTTATTAAAAATGTATTTAATTTGCTATTAGGTCTATACAAATTTAGAATTATAATCTCCTAGTGAATTTAATATTTATTATTATAAAACATCCTTCTTAATTAATACTAATGTCTTTTAAATAAGGTCTACTTAACCTGATATAAAAATATTAATATAACTAAACTAGTTTTCTTTTGGTTAGTGGTGCATATTAAATCTTTTTGTGTTGTGTAACTTTTCTGTATCCTATTTTAACTATGTCTCTTATATGTATTATATAGTTGGATTTTATTTAAACTTAAACCTCTTCTTATCTTTAATTGACTAGCCTATTTGCATTTGGTGCAATTATCATTGTATTAGGTTTAAATCTACTATTTTATAATTTGCTGTCTTGCCTGAGCAAAGTTTCTTTTTATCTCTTTTCTTGCCTTCTTTTATATTGATTAAATTTCATTACTCCATTTTTCCTTTCTTTGCTTGATAGTTATTCATTTGTTTTTACTGTTATTCTATGGTTATCCTAGAAATTACATTATAAATTTTGACTTATCGACTTCTGATAACTTTATCATACTTTAATTGTTGAGTATGATGTGATTTATTAAAGCATTTAACATCCTAACATAATAGTTTATTACTTATATTAGGCATTTTGCTATGTTTCAGTTACATTTTAGCAAATTGATTGGGGGTTTCAGGCTGATGTGTTAATACAGCTATCATTTTAACATAAAATTTTTGGGTGTTGGAAATGAATAGAGCATAAGATAGCTATATTTAAGAATAAATTTACGATACATAAATCGTCATGAAAGTCAGGATTAAATCTACTGTTTTTTGTCTCTCAGCAGAGCACTATGAGCTCTGTTTAATAACTGTAAAATATCAAAACATGACTTTAATTTTCATTTTTTATATGAAAGTTCAGTAATCTGCCAATAGTTCCAAGATAAATAAGGAGACACAATCCCAATGAGATTTAACATTCCATTAAATGATTATAAGTATAATTTTGAAGATTATTATAGAAAATACTCTTATGTGGTCATAAGGAATGATTTTTAGAAGTGTTCTTAGTTTAAAAAAAAAAAAGCTTTGGTAACATTTTAGTTATTAACTCATAGTTTTCAAGGAGGCTAATAGGAAACTCCCAGAAATATCACCATGTAATCTGGTGTACAACTGATGGTATATTTTTAATTTTCCTGAAAAGATTATCTTGGTAAAATATGATTTGTGGGAAGAGGCAACAGTACAGTGCAGCAGATGTTGCTGTTGTCCAGCCTGTGTCCTCTCTACCTCTGGATGTTGGTGCATTTCTGTAGAATTCCAATGGCTAGCACCTGAATTGCTTTACCTGAAGGTAAGTCTCTGACTGTTGAAGCTTAAATTGCTTTGTGCACTGCAGATTTGGTGTCAGAGAGAAGTAATGGCTCACCAAAATAGATGTCTACCAAATTGATTTGACTTGGTATATAAATACCCCGGCTTCCTCATCCATCAGGGGCAATGACTTTGAGATTTCCCAGGTAGTTTAAGCTCCCCTTGCCCAAAAAGATAATTTTTTTGATAATGTATCCTTTATTGTCTTATCCCCCTCCCTGTCTCAATGACTACTTCATTACTTGTATTTCATGAAATAACTCACAAATAAACTACTGACACTTGATTTTCTAGGAGTCACCTTCTGGGGGAACCCAAATTAAGAGAATTGTCACTAGAAGTGGTTTTAGAAAGCAGATCCTCAGGATAAAATTCTGAAATTGGATCACTCACTGGCCAGAGGCCTCTAGGACCCCATTACTAGTAGTGAGTAGGGTAATGATAACACCCCAAATGCTACAGCATTACAATAACCAAGACTCTTACCTGTGGTGAATTAGGATAAAAGTGGAATGAAATGCACTGGCTTGTGCAATATCTCTAGAGGTATGGGGCCATAATTGTTATAAGAACCTTGAAGCTTATTAGTCATTAAGTAATTAAAAAGCAAACAAACAAAACCTGACAAGTTAACTCATGACATTATCAACACAAGATATGACTAGGCAAGCCACTAGGCTATAGCAGCATTAAAGAGATTCTCATCTCTTGCAAGTTATAAAGGAGGCTAAATTCACATCTTGGCAGGTCTTCTATACTCAAGTCAGAGCCCTGATAAGGAAAGAGTGGGACTTTAAGACCTTAGGTAAGATATCTAGGTAAAATGTTTGAGAACTTTGAGACCTGAGATTTCCCAGAATGTTCTGGGCTAGCAGAAGTGGCACACTCTTCTTATCAGACAAACACTGTATTCCTTTTTCTGGACACCATGAAAAGACTTCACCTGAGGTAGATGTCTTGCACAATCATGTTTGTTTGTTTGGTTGTTTTCTCCTCCAGAGTTGCTCCTAATTTCCTTCATTGCTTTTACACCAGTAATTATGATTATGACTCAGCATGGCCCAACTGGGGAAGTACTATCCCTATCATATCAGTTATCTATGGCTGCATAACAAATTACTACAATCTTAGCAGCTTTAAACAACAGACACATATCATAGCTTCTTTGAGTCAGTCTAGACATAGATTAGCTGTATCATCCTTAGTTTCTCACACAGCTGCTATCAAAGTGTCAGCTAGGGCTTCAGTCTCAACTGAGGCTTAACTGGTGCAGAAATTTCTTCCAAGCTCATGTAGTTTTGGGAAGCATTCAGATCCTGTAGGCTGTTGAACCATAGTTTCCTAAGGATAGCGTCTGACTTATAAAATAACAACACACACACACAAAATTACAGAAACTTTAGAAGCAGATAACCAAGATGCTGATGTCAGCTACCCAAGGCAAAATCATAGCCATGCACCAATTTCCAGGGAG
Organism: Mesoplodon mirus; assembly: GCF_964341445.2. Classification (NCBI taxonomy): domain Eukaryota; kingdom Metazoa; phylum Chordata; class Mammalia; order Artiodactyla; family Ziphiidae; genus Mesoplodon; species Mesoplodon mirus. The sequence goes on along the minus strand of NC_138990.1, from coordinate 52,353,143 downwards.
ACTGTTCCAGAAGAAACTGCCTCCTCTGGAGGAATACTCCATAAAACAAAGCGAGTATAAACAATATGATGATCTTTCCTCAAAATGTCTAGAGAAATTTACCAGGACCTAATTCTAACATTGAAAACTGTTAGAGTCTGGACTAACAATATCCTGGGGAAACCAAAATGCCATCATAGACCCTCAGTCAGAATGCAAGCACATGGAGGCCAGGTGATATATGGAATACTGGCCTTCAGTCATCTTACTGTAGATTCAGTGATTCCACAGAGCCCTCACCTCTGGCCCTAGGGGCATTTGTCAGTCCATGAATGCATAATCAGGATGAATATACATTTTGAATTGGCAGAGCTCTTGTTCTTAAAACCTGACCTGTGGAGGAGTGCAATAATGGTAGGAAAGTTCAAGTAAAAGCACCTGAAACTTCCTCCTTCCAGGCAAGTTAGTAAATTAAAAGCAATATTGCATCCCAGATAGAAAAGCAAACTGGCAGAGACCTAAAGGATATAGGGGTGGTGTTATTTATTTTAACCCTGTTTTAACCCTATTTAATTGACCAGTCTGTACTCCTACCCACTCAAAAAATGAAGAAAAATCGAGCATGGCAAATAACAGCAAGTAGCATCCACTTAACCAGGTGTTATTTCCAATTGCAGCTGCTTTTCCAGATGTGTAACTTTAACAGATCCATACAGCCTTGAGCATCTGATATACAGTTATTGATCTAGCAAATGTGCTTTTCTCCCCAGTACTAACCAGGAAAGAGGATTCAAAGCAATGTACACTTACTTGGAATTGATGGTACTATACGTTCACACTCTTTCCCTAAAACATTAACCCTAATGATTTTATTTTATTTTATTTTATTTTATTATTTTTTTTTTTTGCGGTATGCGGGCCTCTCACTGTTGTGGCCTCTCCCGTCGCGGAGCACAGGCTCCGGACGCGCAGGCCCAGCGGCCACGGCTCACGGGCCCAGCCGCTCCGCGGCATATGGGATCCTCCCAGACCGGGGCACGAACCCGTATCCCCTGCATCGGCAGGCGGACTCTCAACCACTGTGCCACCAGAGAGGCCCTTATTTTATTTTTATTTATTTATTTATTTATATTTTTGCAGTACATGGGCCTCTCACTGTTGTGGCCTCTCCCGCTGCAGAGCACAGGCTCTGGACGCGCAGGCTCAGCGGCCATGGCTCACGGGCCCAGCCGCTCCGCGGCATGTGGGATCTTCCCAGACCGGGGCACAAACCCGTGTCCCCTGCATCGGCAGGCGGACTCTCAACCACTGCGCCACCTGGGAAGCCCCTAACCCTAATGATTTTAGCCAAATATAGTGAGAAAAAAAAAAGTATCATTTGACTGTTATATAAAATTCATAGCTGGTTCTTTATAATAATGTCATCTTATTAATTGGGCCTAATAAGTAGGAAGTGCCAAGTACTTTGCATGCCACATGCTCGAGAGAGTGGGAGAAAAACCCATATTGTATAACCTAGACTTATGGACCTTAAAAATGAGGGAAATTTTTAGAAATCTAGTAACTGATGCATATCAGGACATTCCCACCAAATTAAAGGACAGGTTATTGTACCTTGAACCTCTTATGATTATTAAATAGTCACTTTACTGGGTAGCCCCATGTAGATTCTGAGGACAGCACATAAAGATTTAGTAACACTGGTCACATTCATTTGTTGACTCAGAAATCTGTCATTTTTGATTGGGCCCAGAGGATTCTGCATTACTTTCAGGCTGCCATGCAAGCATCCCTGCAACTCTGTCTATATGGCCAGGTGGATTCCATGATGCTGGAGGTATCCGTCTTAGAAAAGGGTACCATATGGAATCTCTAGCATAGAAGATGTTTGAAGCAGAGAACTATTAGCCAACAGAAAAGCAGCTTCTGGCATTTACTGGACCCTAATAGAGACTGAGATGTTAGTGTCTATTAAGGGCCAGGACTACAACTGGTGCTACTCATCATGAGCTGGAAATTATCAACCTATCAAGTAATAAAGTTGTACAGACACAACAGAATTCCAACATCTAATGAAAAGGTTACATTTAAGATTAGGCTTGAAGCAGATCAAAGACAACAAATAATTTACAAAAGAGCTGGACCAGACTCCAAGTTACCTAATTCTTTTATTCCAACAAATCTACCTCAGCTCACATTTATAACATGGTAGGGAATTCCCTATTCCCAGGTGTGGATATAACATGGTCCAAATTCATGGAAAGGTAAGTTGCTGTAAGCCAATACATTTATGTTAGTCAAAAACAGACTACCACAGGAATGACCTCCAAAGACAATATGAAAGGAAATCTTTCTAACGGGCAGAAGAGATGCCCTAGGTCATCAGTTTGATGTAAAAGAAGATGCCTGAAATAAGCAGATTAATAAATTCCCAGGCAGAGGCAAATGACCTTGTTTGTTGGTCAAGAACCTAGAAAGAGCAAGACAGAGATTTGAGGAAAAGCATGTAAATTGTTCAATAAGAAAGTAAACAAAATACAGGGATCTTTGTGTCTCATGGCACTGCCCACTAAGAATATTTATCACTGAGAAAGTAAACAGACAACTAGCCAGATAGAAAGACATACAATGGTGGTTAGCTACCCTCAGACTCAGTCACCACAGTGTTTGCATAATAATCCCATGAATGGAGTTCCCAGAATGAGAGAGAGGGAGGCTATGTATCTGACTTTCACCCTGGGCTCCTTCCCCACTAAGACAAACCTAGCTACTGCTGCTACAGAATGTTTGACCTATCAGCAGCTTAGACTGATGCTGACCCCTGGATATCATATTAGTTATCAATTTATTATCTCGAAGCTCCTAATTCACCCTTCTTTAACCTGCTCTGTCAAACTGGAACTTAATTCTATTGTTTCTCCTTTGCCAGCTAATACAACGTTTAGCTTTGTCAATAGGAGGTGCTGGAGTCACTGCAATACCATAAAAAGAGAGGGACTTCTCTCCTTGGTACTGGTGTACTTTTATTTTCTTATGATGCAGCTGCCAAGAAGTCAGTGTGCCAGAAGCCTGGTGGTAAACACTCTGCAGTAGTTTCTTGGCAACCTCACAGGCCTTTCCTACCCAACCGTTCAAGACCATACCCTCTGGCAAATTTCTTCTTCACTGTACCTCATATGTATACGGTAGCCACACTTTCTCTAATGAAGTTTGAGTCTTAGCCTGGGGGATACTATCGCTCCTAAGTTCCTAGTTCCCTCTTTGTTCACTCTCCCAGCCCTACATATAGTAGCAAGTCCTCTTTTACTCTTTTTAGTAGTTAATAATGTTTTACATTAAATTTTCCTTATTTAAATTACTAGTATGGTTTCTGTGTCCTGACTAGTTCCTGATTAATACACATGCAATCCCTCAGAGAAACTAAAGGAATATTTTTTGGCTAGTTGACTATGTTATTTCCCTTTCATGATGGAAGAACACTGATTCATCCTTACTGGGACTCTTACATTTTCCAGGTTAAGTTTTGTGTTTCCTCTTTTCCTTGCCTTGGACCATAACACTAACGAAAAATTTCACAGAACAAGTTAAACAAGGAAGACTTAACTGAAGACTATTGCAATAGGTGAAAGCGTATGAACTCAACTCCACTGAAACAAAAAGCAGGAGAGTTTTTAAGTGCTGGGATGAGCTAGTGGAAAAACACGAGAGGGTCTTATAGGGGAGGCTGCTCAATGTTTAGCTTATGGAAGTTAGGCTCCTACTGTCCCACAGAGAATGGAAGAGAGAGGCACTATCTTCCTTGATGTTTACATTTCAAAAGGATGGCTCCCAGGACCTTGAGAAAGACAGTCTTGGGTTGTAAAACAGGCAAGAGGCTGGAGAAAATTTATATCTCAAAGAAGCAAAGTACTTAAAATGACAAGTTTTCTAAAGTAAATGTTCTAAGAAAAGGGAGGTTGGGGGTTATAGTTAGAAAGAAACTTGTCCAAAGTTTATTCAATCTGAGATCAATGTTAAGGCTCTCCTGGTAGAGCTCAGAGTGCCTGATTTGTTGTCAGTAGATCCCATATAATATGACCCTGGATCAAAAAACAAAAAATGAGGTGAACAATGAACATATAAGTATGGGATCCTCCAGTCCTAAATACACCTCATTGCTAGAAGACACCAGCCTAATATTATGTTAATATGACCTCTTAAATACATAGCTGATATACTAGCTTGGGGATGATGCTATTCATGGTTGAGTACTATCCTTCGAGGCATGAAATATAGTTGAACCAATTTATATGATGTTATAACCCTAATAGAATAAATAAATCTAAGAAACAGGTGGTAAAACAGTGGTCCTTCTCACTACACTTCCAGGTGCTCACATAGGGAATTTGTACTTCCTGTGCTTGTAACTTTAAGCTCTGCTGGACCAGAGGTCCTGGTTCCCAGAGAGCACTCTTATAACAAGTAACACAGTAAATGTTCCAAAAAACCTAAATGCAGGATTGCTGCCTGATCATTTTGGACTTCCAAACATAATGGAAAAAACAAACAAGAAAGCAAAACAAACGAGCAAAATGTTACTATGCTAGCAGGAATAACAGAATCTGATTATCATGAAGAGATAAGATTGCTGCCACATGATGGAGGTAGGGAGAGTTATATCCAGAATTCAAGATATTCACCTGGGAGTCTCCTGGGGCTTTGCTTTCATGCTGAGAGATATTCATTAACGGTTAATTACAGCAAGTATGGCCTTACAAAGGCATGTTATTCAGAGGCACAGAACCCTGAGGGATGAAGGTCTATGTTCAACTGTTGAGCAAGAAACAGACCAGTGAAAAGCCTGGCTGAGAGCAAAGAGGATGTAGAATAAGTGTTGAGGAGGGGGAGGGCAGGAGTTTGTCCCACTTCTTCTATTATATTTTTAAAATAAAACTGTGGCTGGCCATCACATGAAAAAGCAGTGATAATATTGAAATATTGAATGAATTTAACATGGGACAGGGAGGATCTGGCCAGGGCAAAGAGTAGGCTGTTGCAGATGCTCTGGGTGGCCCACCCAAATCCCTTCAAGCCTTATCATTTAAGTGCCTACTAATTGATTTCCAACTGCCACCATTAGTATCTCATTGCCCAAGGGCTTATCTGGGACCTTTTCTGCCCTTGCACACAGCAGGCAGGATATGACAGAAAAATAATACTTTCAGGATTAGGGTTTAACCATTGGCTCTGAGAGTTAATTTTAAAATACCCCAGCTCCCATGATCCTAAAAGAAACATCTCTGAACCCTATAATCTACAATGTTTCCCAGACTTCTAGTTGCCTATGATAGCAACTTGCTTGGTTGAATCCTTGTCTCAAAGTCTGCCCGTGGGAAAATCTAAATTAAAACAGACAGACTTTGAGATTAAACTGACTGGGTTTCTAAATTTTGTTTGGAAACATCTCTTTGTAATACCTTTTCCCCTCTTCTCTTCCTTCTTCTTGTTTTCTCCCTCCTTCATTTTACAAACCAAACTTATGTTAGAACATAATTCATTTTTGCAACGTCATAGTGATAAATTCTTCATAACACTAGCTAGAGAATTTTTAATTTGTCACTTAGCCTCTAATAACTTCAGTTTCCTCATCTGTAAAATAGTATAGTAATATTTATTTTACAAAACATTTATCAGTAATAAAGTATCTGGTTCAGTTCTATATCTGGCATATACTGGACTCTCTCTTTAAATAATCTGCATTTCTTTGACGTTACATATTTCTTTAATGAATAACAGCCTTAAAAAAAGGTATTTTATACTTATACCTGAATAATAGATAGAATTAACATTAATTGTATAGTTTTATATGATAATTTACACAGCACATGCAAAAAAGTAGTTGGCATTAGGATATATTCAATTAAATATATTAAATGTTCCTCCTGGCAGTGCTATTTATAATAACACCAAACTTAAACCACCCAAAGTTTCATGACTAATAGAATGGATATATAAATTGCAGAATAGTTATCTGATGGAGTACTATGCAGCAATAAAAATTAACAATGTACAACTATTAGCAACAATATGCATTATTCCCACAAATATAACCTTGAGTGAAAGAAGCCAGTCACACACAAAAAAATTACATGCTCTACTTTTTGTTCTATTAACATAAAATACAAAAAGAGGCAAAATAATCTATGCTACAGTCAGGACAGTAATTAGTTTGGGAGACAGGTAGAGATAGATAGGAAGAGGATATAAAGAGGGTTCTTGGTGTGCTGACAATATTCTGTTTTTTTTTTGATCTGGGTATTGGTTACACAGAGGTGTTCAGTTTGTGAAAATTCAATAAGTTTCACAGTTATAATATGTGTACTTGCATGTGTGTATGTGTGTGTTAATAAGAAGTAAAACTAGATGAGGTTAAAATCAGAATACTGTTCTAGAAGTTATCTGGCACAACAAGGTTTTATAAACAGTAGAGTTCATTATTTAAATACATCAAAATATTTCCTTTGACATTCATCATGATTTCAGCTGAAACACTTTATTACTGCCAGTTAATTGATTCCTACTGTATCATCATTTCTTGTGTAGTTCTGTGGTATTTGAAAATCCAACATATAATATGCATCAGAATACTTTTTAAACTCAGTTAAAATTCATGACAGGATTGACAGATTCAGATTCAAAACATTAAATGTATCCTTCAAACTAATTTTCTTGATATTACTTTGAAATGCTTTAAAATTGGCTTTCAACTTTTTAATTTCATTACATAAATCATAAGAGACAGACAATATTTCTTGGATATTTACATTCTCATTATTATCCTCTTATCTCCTTCTTTGTTCTTTTGACTTTCTCTTAAAATTCAGGACAAAAATTTCTTATCTTCATACCTTAACATCAGATGATAAACTTTATTTTATTTAATATTCTGACTTGTTAGAGATTTGAATGACTGAAATGATGGGGAGAGGTGCAATAGTAGACAATGAAAAATGACTCTTTCCATGTTAATATCAAGGTCATGTAGATATAATGAAATTTGGTTTACCAAAGTTTACCTTATCTTTACCAAAAATGTAAAATACATTTATGTTTATAAAATCTATTTTAATTAACTGATCTCTCACTCAACATTTATAGAGAAACTACTTTATTACAAGCAATAATTGGACCCTGAACTCAAACAGTTTCTTGTCTCATGGGACTGATATAGAGCAAAAATTATACTATGTTTCAGTTGTCTTACTACAGGTGCTAACTAGAGGCTTGAAGAGTTTCTAGCCTAGCACTAGTGAAGCTTTCTGGGTTAGTAAGTGACAGTTATTTTATCATACAGTACTTTATTTTGATAGTTTAGCCAAATTAGCAGTTAAAAGTTATTTTCTACTCTGCCATTCATTCACTCATCTACTCATTCATTCATTTCTTTAGCTCCAGGTTTTCTTCTCCATCCAAGGTCAGCTCCTAAAGCATTCCATTTGCATAAGGCCACAGGTAAATTTATGCCACTTTCTTTACCTAATAAATCTGCCAACACAAGATCCAAAATTTATTTCCTCCATCAGTTTAACAAAGATGACCTCTCTGTGGTCTTAAATGACATGCCAGGCACTGGACAAAGATCAAAGCAAAACAAACAAGAAAACACTTTCCAAAGAAAGTGATAAGAGCTAAAAATGAGCTCTTGAAGGGACGAATAAATGCTGGGTGGCAGAGTAGAGGGGATGGTAGAGTTAGGGAAAGAGATCTGGGAAATTTTCACTGAAGTGATAAACTTGTTGGAACAGGACTTCCTCTCCAGGTAGTAATGTCCTCTCTGGGAATAGTCAGTGTAATATAAAGATGCGTAGTGTGAGCTTTATATGCCACTTGGCCCTTTATGCCCAAAGAGATGGACTATGCTTTGCATCAGAGGCTGCCTGAAATCCTTTATATCCCATTAAATCAATTTGTCACCCTGGGAACCCAGTCACCATGTTATTAGGAAGCACCGACCACATGGAGAGACCAGAGATTGATAGATATTCTGGTCAATAGTTTCAATTAAGATCTCAGCTAACAGCCAGTATCACCACCAGATACATGAGCAATCAAGTCTTCAAGATGATTTCAGAACCCAGACTTCTAGTTGTCCCAGGAGCTAGTCACCTAATAGAACAAGGATGAGCTCTCTCCACTGAGCCCTGGAGCCCTGCCCAAACTGCAGATGGATGAATATAAAAAATATTTTTGTTGTGTTAAGCCACTAATTTAGGGGTTGATTTTTTAATCTGGACATGATGACTAGAAAGATCAACACAACTGTGTTAGGCAAAGTAACTCTGAAATGAAACTATGAAATATCTCTTGAAAGAGCTCCCAGATTAGTAAAGCAGCATAAGATGAGCACATAAGTCTCTACAGTATACAGGATATGTTTTTAAAGTGTGTTATCATAACGTCATAATGGTCATGAAGGTTGTTAGGTTGGGACAGGACGTGTACCAATTTTGGAGTCACGAACTAGTTCATGGAAGAGGTAGCTTTTCAGATGTGCTCTATATCACTTATTTCCAGGAAAATTATGTGTTTTTATTCTTATACAAAATTCGTACTTTGAAGATGATTTAATTTATTTAGGATGACCGTATAGGTCTGACAAAAGTAGTTTTTAAAAAATGTTCCCATTTTCAGTCAATACTCTGTCTAAAGATAAGTGTGGGATGAGAGTCCCTCCATATGGGTTCTATAGTAAAATCTGAAGAGCATGCAAAGGGATAAGTAAGATATATTTGCTTCATATCTTTCACCAGGGCCTAGGAGATACTTGGGGTACCTGAAAGATGTAAGGTATACTTGAGGATTTAACCCACATGTACAAAATATCCTCTATCAGAGCGATTTGTGATCTGAGTAGTTAAGGAAAGGTAGATCTCAAAACTGCTGAGAATTATAAATAGAAAGATTTTATTCTTCTCTTTTCAACGCTCCAGTTAAGTGCTTCTCACCTGCTAGTGAATATCCCAGAATTACCTTCTCGCGATCCAGTCATTATCTTGAATAGCCTCACATTACTAAGATGTTTTAATTCACTTCTAGAATTTTCCAAGCAGTGAAGTGGCCTTAAGGCTAAGTCAGAACACAAACTTTAAGAGCTTCAGAATTTAGGTACTTCTCAAAATAAACCCAATCCCAAACCCGAGATCTATAGACTGTATAATGTCTTTTAGGCCAAACTTATCCTAAAGAACTTTTTGCAAGGTTGAAATTCATCAGATAATTGTTCATTTTTCAACAGTGAATAAAAACAGAATTGAACTAGCTAGTGAATAATCTTAAATACTCTAATATTCAGGTATAACTAAGCTATATGACTGCTAGGTTTCTCGTTCAATGACTTCGTCCTCTGCTTCGCATTCTAAAGGCAAAACACTAAGAAATCCATTAACTAAATTTGTTCTATCATGATGATTTATTGACACTTTAGCACTTTGGCTCAATCACACTAAAACATATTAGTTTCTCCTTCATTATGAAAGCTAAAACCGATGAATTAGTCCAGAGTCTCATTCAGTATAGACTTGCCTAAAGCCCCACATTAATTAACAGCTGTACTAAAATACTGTAAACAATTCTGCCCTCTTGAGTGGTGAGTTACTGCAAGGAAGAATGTTATAGTTCATCAAAAACTAAGAGCATACATGTGAATATTTGCCATATTCGTGATTAAAATAATAAAAAAATTATTATAATGCTCAATGGTTCTCAAGTGAAGCATTGTGTTTCTCCCAAGGGTACATTTGGCAAAATCTGGAGACATTTATGTTGTTCCAGCTGGATGGCATTCGGTAGGTAGTCAGGAACCCTGACTATCCTACAATATAAGGATATAAGGATAGTCCCACAGTAAATAATTATCTGGTCCAAAATGTCAAGGTCAGAAGACTCTGCTAACAACCTACTGAATGGCAAAAGATATTTGCAAATTATATATCCGATAAGGGATTATGATCAAAAATATACAAAGAACTCATACAACTCAATATCAAAAAATAAGCAATTTGATTAAAAACTGGGCAGAGGAAGTAAATAGATAATTTTCCAAAAAACACATACAGATGGCCACAGACACATGGAAAGTTGTTCAACACTAATTATCAGGGAAATGCAAATCAAAATTATAATGAGATACCACCTCATACCTGTCAGAATGTCTATAGTTAAAAGGACAACAAATAACAAGTGTTGGTGAAGTAATGGAGAAAAAAGAATCCTGTGCACTGTTGGCTGGAATGTAAATTGGTACAGCCACAATGGAAAACAGTATGAAAGTTCCTCAAAAAATTAAAAATAGAACTACCATAAGATCCAGCAAATTCCATTCCTGGGTATTTATCTGAAGAAAACAAAAACACTAATTTGAAGAGATATTCACATCTTTGTTCATCATAGCATTATTTACAATAGCCAAGATATGAAAGCAACCTAAGTGCCCACTGATAGATGAATGGATAAAGAAAATGTGGTATATATATATATATATATATATATATATATATATATATATATGTATGCATGCAATGGAATATTACTCAGTCATAAAAAAGAATGAAATCTTGCCATTTGCAACAACATGGATGAATCTAGGTAGTATTATACTAAGGGAAATGAGTCAGACAGAGGAAGACAAATACTGTATGATTTCACTTATGTGTGGAATCTAAAAAAACAAAACAAACAAATGAAACAAAACAGAAACTGATTCAAAAATACAGAGGACAAACTGGTGGTCACCAGAGGAAAGGGATACAAAAACAAATGAAATAGGGGAAGGGGATTAAGAGGTATAAATTTCTATTAATACAATAAATAGGTCATGGGGGTATAATGTATGGCATAGAGAATATAGTCAACAATATGATAATAACAACTATGTATGGTGACAGATAGTTATTAAACTTATCATGGAGGTCATTTCATAATGTATATAAATGTCAAACTACTATGTTGTACACCTGAAACCAATATTGTACTATACTTCAATTATAAAAAGAAAAATAAAAACTCTGCTATATACTATATACCTGTTGTTGAAAATACCTTTTTTTTTCATTTAGTTTGTAAACATCCAAGTAAGAGTTAATATATTTACTCTTCATACTTCTCATTTTTAGATATAATATTTTAATTTTTATTTAAAAATGCTTAAATTAATTATTGTGAATAAAGATGTTTCTTAAAACAAAAATAAAATTATTGACCCACTGAAGTTCAAGAAAAGAATTTAAAAAATCAGTAATTTAGGTGAATAGAGATGAGTGCTATTTATGTCTGAAGCTTTCTTAAATGAGTATCCAGGCATAAAACTAACTGATGGGATACTGAAAAGATTAATTTGATATGCTTTGTAAAGTGGTTTGAGCTTAACTCCTCTTGAGTGTATAGGGGAACCTACCCAAATAAGGAGGAATGAAGGTGATGATCTTCGCTGCATAATCTAGTTACCACTATTCCTTAGAGGTAGAGATTCTTGCTTAGGTGAAATCATGTACCTGGCTTCCCCTTCTACCATTTCAGCCAGTAAATTAAGAATCTTCCTGAAGGATCAATCTAAAAACTTGATAAAAATGAAAAAAACAAAAAAAGAGAGAGAGAGAAGAAAGAAAGGAAGGAAGGAGTGAGGGAGGGAAGGAAAGGGAGTGAAATAAGAAGCTTAAAATGTTAATATTTAAAATAGTCTCTGTCTGGAGATATCTCTTTCTAAGTGATGGTATTTCAGAACTCTGCATTATGGCAGTGATTTTCTTCTTATTCTGCACTTGCTTCTCTCTCTATGACTTAAATGAACTAACTTTGAAGACAGATGTGTCTTTTGTATAAAAGCCTAGAAAATGGATTGGAAGAGAAAATTATAAATAAATTCCTACTTTTAAAAAGACAGTTACCTCTTCACAATAATACAAAATGGCTCTTTTTTAGTTCTAAACATTTTGAATTCTGAGAAAGCCCGTTTTATAATTTCAGGTGCATCATATGGCTTTATGTTTTAAATGCAGTTTAAACAGAATTGATAAATCCCACATAATTATTCCATTAACCTCTGTAAACATTTTCACTTTCTCCTGCAACTTGGTAGCTGAATGAAAACAGACCCGGGGACCTCATCTACTTGTTATACCTGTCTCATTTACAAGCCAATTAATTTACATTTTCAGCATTTCAATTACAGGACTCCATTAATGCCACAAATAATCTGCAGTGAATAGCTTTCTAAGTTCAAACTATTCTGAAACTCTAGAATTCTAAGTTTTCTGTCATTTGATAGAAACCAAAAAAAGTACATGTTAATAAGACATGTGACATAAACCTAAATATATACTATTATGTATTTTTAGTCCAAATGAAACAATTTATTTCATCAGAAATTGTACAATTAGTATTCTAACTTAGGGTCCGCAAAAAACCAATATTCAAATGTGCCAGTCTAGAACAATGCCATTACTCATAACAGCTGCTCAACATAGTGTGCTATTCTGACGGGGCAGATTGCTGTCTGTTCTCAAAGCCATATTCCTCTTCTTCCTAGGCACATGGCTGGACAGGTGAGTGTGGCCATGTAATGGAGGTCTAGCTAATGGAATGTGAGCAAAAGAGAAAGGTATATTTCCCAGCCTGGCCAATGAAAACTTCCCCAGGAATGATCTGCCTGGTTTGTTTCCCTTCTAGTTGCCTGGAATGGAGATGATTCCAGGGTGACACAGATACTTGAATTTCTGCCTGAGGAAGAACTAGCTGGCTAAGAGCACCTACTTTGGTCTATTACATGATAGAGGAATGAAACTTCAGAATGCAAGTCCTGAAACATGAGGGTTTATCTGCTTTTATTTGTAAACACATCCAATGTTACATTAGCACCTTTATAAGTTTTCTCTGATATATGGAATCACAGAAATAAGCTGCTTGGGACATGTGTGCATGTGTGTGCACACACATATATTGAAGCATATATATATACATATATATGTTTTGCTAACTTTCTTCAACAAATATTCTTTTTAATGGCATTCATTATTGTCCACTGTAAGATGATTAAGAAATTTAAATTCAAGGTAAGAATTAAAAGACCTTTTCATCTTGTTGCTCTCCTTTCACTCTGAATTCTTGAATACTCTTATTCACATAAATCTTGGACCGACATAGGAAGCAAAGCTTCCTGTTTAATCATTACACTGTTTTGGGCTCTCTACTCTGCTTTTCCTTTATTCCTTTATTCCTAATCAACTTGTAGCAATTCCACTTAGCTACACTTTTTATTCCAACTTTATCTTTTCTGCCCTTGAGTTTTCTGCCACTAGTATTCAGGTATCATAAAATTTTTACCTCAAAAGTACTAAGCATTTGACCTATCCTAAATTTTACATAAACCTGGACTAGTTCATTTTGAATGCTCTCTTTTGATTAGATCAATAGGCAATTTTTTTTTCAGTGATTACTCAGCTGATATTCACTTTTATAAAAAGCACTTTTTTTTATGTCAAGCACTTGAACTGAACAAAATGATTGTGTCTTTCTTTTATTGTCTCAGAACTCTTAACTCAAGTAGTGTATATAAAAATATAGGTAAGAATTTCAAGATTATATGCATCTGGTGACATTTCTTTTCATCATGTGAACATTTCTGCATGTTCTTTTCTACTATGAAAGCTTTTACAAGGTAGACCATAATGTTGGCCTTTTACTTCACTGAGAGGCTTACCGTGTTCACAAAAGGCTGACAGCTCTACTCCAACTGGTGAGATTTTAGAGGCGAGAGTGACAGTGTGGCTAGGCCAGGCTTCACAATGGGTTGTCTTTGCTGTGTTAACACGAAAAGTCAGAAAGCAAAAGGAATATTGAAGAGAGTCCCAGATGAAAAGGAAATAAAGACCTAAGGACCTGTCACATAACACCTATTTTGCTGAGTAAAAGTAACTAAGATATAATAAAGAACAATGGCTTTGAAGTCAGAAAGACCTACATTCACATATTTTAACTTCTCTCAGTTTCAGTGTCTTCATCTGAGGAAAAAAAAAAAGGAGACAAAAGTATCTATATAATAGGATCATTATGAAGACTAAGTGAAAAATACATGTAAACAGTCCAACACTGCATCTGTCACTCAGAAGTACTAATATTTATTGAACACTCTTATGTGCCAAGCAGTGTTCTAGGCACACAGACAAAAATCCTTGTCCCATGGGACATACTCTCTAGTGAGAGAAACTGAGGATAAAAACGATAAATATGTGAGATGTGTAGTACATTAGAGACTGAAAAGAATAGGAGATTGTGAAAAGGAAAGAGAAAATTATAGAAGAGGGATAGAAAGGGTTACATTTGGAATAATAGGATGGACCGAAGAACAGGACAATCTCATGAAAAGGTGACACTGCACTAAAGGGAGGTATCTAGCTGTGCGGATGCTTGAAGACAAGCATTCTAAAGAGACGAAAGAGAAAATACAAAAACATTAAGGCAACATCATGCCTGACCTATTCCTAGAACAGCAAGGAAACCTTGACTTAAGCAGAGGGAGTGATGGTGGAAGTGGGAAATGGAGGTCAGAAATATCATGTACAGCCTTGTAGGTCTCTGTCAGGACTTTACTTTTACTCTGATGGAGATGACATGCCTGAAGGATATTGAGCAGAAAAGTGACATGATCTGACGTACTGTTTAATAGGATCACTCAGGCTGCTGTTTTGAGAATAGATAGAGACAAGTAGAAAAGTAGGTAGACAAGTTTAAAAGCTTTTTATTAATTCTGGTCAAAGATGAGGGTCAGTTGGCCTAGAATGGTAGTAATTGAGGATAAGTAGTAGCTAAATTTTGTATCTAACTTGAAGGCTGCATAGCCAGGACTCTCTGAGGGATTGGATATGGAGTGTGAGAGTCAAAAAGGGGTCAAAGATGACTCCAAGGTTTTTACATGAGCAACTGGAAGAATGCTCTTTTTTCTTCTCCTTTTTTTCCTTTGTCTGTCTCATATTTGGGAGCTCAATTGGTTGACAATAAATGATCCTTTATCTTCTAAAAACTGTACTTCCAACAAGTTTATAAATGAAGAGTCTGCTAATCAGTGACATAACCAGAGGACTCTATGTCAGAATTGGAGGGAAGATCTCAATCATGTCTTAAAACCAATAGTTTAGTAATATTTATACACATATTTTTAAGTCTTATAGAAATCAAATGATACAATATTGATAAAAGGGACTCTTCCTTTGTCTGCTCAAAAATCCATTTTATAATACTCTGCCTGTATTAGTTAAGGCTGTATTTTGTGTAGATTAAATTGTTAACATCATTTGTTGGCCTATTTCTTCTGAGATTAGGTTAAAATAGGTTGTGGTATTTTAGTGCAACAAAGGTTTATTTCTTGCTTATGAAAAGTCTAGTGAGAGTCATTCCATTTCCCTACCAGCCTGTGGTTCAGAGCTTCAAGTTCCAAACATCTAAAAACTACCTTTCAGGGACACCAAGGAAAAGAAGTGAGAGCTATAAAAGGTATATAGGCTTTTTAAAAATTTGGTCCTAAAATGGCACACTCACTTTCATTCACATTTCTTTGACGGCAACAATGAAGCCATCTTACTAAAAGAAGTCTAAGAAGAGAAATATATGGAACATTTAAAAGACACCATTTTCTCTGCTTCTGGAAACTTACCTAGAATGTGTATCTTCTCGGTCTTCTCCCTGCCCAAAATCAAAGTACTTGATCTTACAGAGTTAGTATATAAATTTTTAACATTGCGGCTATGTAGATTGTGATGATATAAAAATGGAGCTATTGAAATTTGCTAGGAAAGCAAAACTTAAATGTTCTCACCACCCCCCTCCCCCCAAAAAAGGTAAATAAGTGAAGTGATGGATGTGTTAATTAATTCAATGAGGGAGAATCCTTTCACAATGCACATGTACATCAAATCATCATGTTGTATTTTTATTGGGTTGGCCAAAAAGTGTCTTTGGTTTTTAAGTAAAAGTAAAAGACACAGTTTTCATTTTCACCAAAAACTTTATTGAACAACGTATTCACCCTTTTGTTCCACTACATTCTGCCATTTATCAGGCAACTTCATAATTCCATCTTCCCAAAACTTTTTATCTTTTTGAGTAAAGAACTCTTCCAGGTGCCTTTAACAGTCTTCCAGTGAACTGAAATATTTTCCATTAAGAGAATTTTGTAAAGACCGAAATAAATGGAAATCCAAAGGTGCAATGTCTGGTGAATATGGCGGATGAATCAGAACTTCCCAGCCAAGCTGTAACACCTTTTGCTTGATCATCATAAAACATGTAGTCTTGCATTATCCTGATGGAAGATTATGAGTTTTCTGTTGACTAATTCTGGATGCTTTTCATCGAGTGCTGCTTTCATTTGGTCTTATTGGGAGCAGTAGTTGTTGGAATTAATTGTTTTGTTTTCCAGAAGGAACTCATGATAGAGGACTCCCTTCCCATCCACCATATACATAACATCACCTTCTTTGGATGAAGACTGGCCTTTGGTGTGGTTGGTGGTGGTTCATTTCACTTGCCCCACGATTTCTTCCATTCCACATTGTTGTACAGTATCCACTTTTCATCGTCCACCACAACTTGTTTTAAAAACGGAACGTTTTCATTATATTTAAGTAGAGAACCGCATGCAGAAGTACTGTCAAGGAGGTTTTTTTCACTTAACTTATGTGGAACTCAAACATCAACGCGATTAACATAACCAAGCTGGTGCAAATGGTTTTCAAAGCTTGATTGCATATTTTGAGTATGTCAGCTATCTCCTGCGTGTTATGATGTTGGTTATTCTCAATTAATGTCTTGGTTTGATGGCTATCAACTTCAACTGGTCTACCCGACCACGGAGAATTGTCCAGTGAGAAATCTCCAGCATGAAACTTTGCAAACCACTCTGGACACGTTCCATCAGTCACAGCACCTTCTCCATACACTGCACAAATCTTTTTTTGCGTTTTGGTTGCATTTTTACCTTTCTTGAAATAATAAAGCATAATATGACAAAAATGTTGCTTTTTTTCATCCATCTTCAATATTAAGATGGCTACACAAAAATTCGCCAATTTTCATAAGCTTTTTAAATGCATGCTGATCGCTGATATGACAGCTGTCACATACAATCTAACAAAACTGTTTTGAATGAAGTTAAAGACAACTACGTGCTACTAGAGCCATCTTACAGGAAAAACTGAAGGAACATTTTGGCCAACCCAAAAAATATGTTCCAATTTTATTTACCTTGCTCCTCCAAGGGCTCCCCTTCCTGTAGAAACTGGAAAGGAAGGATTTTAAACTTTTGACTTGACTGATTTTCTTCATTTTTAAAAAAATTCTTCATTTCATTTACTTCTATTCTAGTCTTTATTATTTCCTCCCTTATGCCTGCTTTAGGTTTAGTATGTTCTTCTTCTTTTTTTAATTTTCATAAAATTTAAAGTTTTATTACTGATTTGAGATCTTTCTTCTTTTTAAAAATAGGAGTTTACAGCTATAAACCTCTCTCTGAACACTGCTTTAGTTGCATTTGATAAGTTTTGGTATGTGTTGTCACTGTTTTCATTTATCTCAAAGTATTTTCCAACTTCCCTTTTGATTTTTTTTTTTCTTTCCCCACTGGATATTTAGAAGAGTGCTTTTAACTTCCATAATTAAAAAAAAAAAAGATTTCATTTTCATTGATTTAAATTTTATTCCATTATGGTAGGAAAATGTACTACATATGATTTCTATTATTTTAAAATTTATTAAGGTTTGTTTTTTAACCTAATTATCTGGTCAATAATGCATAATGGACCATATACAATTAAGAAGAATGTGTATTTTTGGATGAAGTGTTCTATAGATATCTACTAAGTCTATTTTGTTTATTTATGTCCTCTATTTCCTTATTAATCTTTTTTAAACATCTTTATTGGAGTATAATTGCTTTACAATGGTGTGTTAGTTTCTACTTTATAACAAAGCGAATCAGTTATACATATACATATATCCCCATATCTCTTCCCTCTTGCATCTCCCTCCCCCCCACCCTCCCTAACCCACATGGAGGTTCCTTAAAAAACTAAAAATAAAACTACCATACGACCTTATTAATCTTATGCTTTATTGCTCTATACATTCTTAAAAGTGGAGTATTGAAGTCTCCAAGTATATGACAGAATTATCTATTTCTCTCTTCAATTCTGTCCCTTTCTGCTTCATATATTTTGGAGTTCTTTTGTTAGGTGCATATAATTTTATAATTGTTATGTTTCCAAGATGCATTAATCCTTTTTCCTTTTTTACTCTAGTGACAATCTGTCTTAAATTCAATTTTTCTGTGATATTAGTGTAGCCAGTCCAAATCTCTTTTGGGTACTTTATGAATGGTATATCTTTTTTCATGCTTTTACTTCAAATCTATTTGCATCTTTGAGACTAAACTTTTTCTCACATTGCTTTTTATCTATTCTTCCAATCTCTGTCTCTTGATTGAAGTGTTTAATTCATTCACTTTATGTACGCCAAGTTGCTATGTGTTTTTTAATATATTTTATGTCTTTTTTTTTTGCCGTACGCGGGCATCTCACTGTTGCAGCCTCTCCCACTGTGGAGCATAGGCTCCGGACGCGCAGGCTCAGCGGCCATGGCTCACAGGCCCAGCCGCTCGGCGGCACGTGGGATCCTCCCGGACCGGGGCACGAACGCGCGTCCCCTGCATCGGCAGGCGGACTCTCAACCACTGCGCCACCAGGGAAGCCCTATGTCTTTTTTGTCTCCATTCCCTACTAATAGGAATGTCTCTATTTCTCTATTACTTCCTTCTCTTGTTTTAAATAGATATTTTCTAGTACACCATTCTTATTCTCTTGTTTTCTTTACTTTTAATTTTTGGATTATTTCCTAGTGGTTATCTTGGGAATTACATTTTGCATCTTAACTTACAACAATCTTGTCTGTATTAAATCCAACTTAATTTTAATAGCATACAAACTTTTTCTTCTGTTAGCTCTATAACTTTCTCCCTTCCATGTGTTATTTCAGTACAAATTGTATCTTTATACATTATAAGCCCATCTCTAAACAAAATTTAAATACGTAATTATTTACAGTAAAGTGGATTTCAGGAAATATTTTGACCTCTAAGGCCACCACAAAGAATGTAATGAACTCTCAGAAACTAATAAGGTTCTACTCTAATCTGTCCCAAAGAAGACAACAGTTTGACTTCATATACATTAAGTTTCACTATTTATCCTAAAAGTGGAGTTCAGTGTCAAGCTCACATACATTATTATCAAGTGTCCAGAAAATTCCACAGGATGTTAGGGGTAAGGAAATGTTAAATTGAAGTCATATAATACAATTTCCAAACCTTGACCTATTTGTGCAAAGGTAATAAGGCACTTTAAGGTAAGATAACCACAGATGTTCAGAGGCTTCTCTATACTGTTCTTAATCCTTCAGGTTATGTGTTTGATGGTACAAAAGACCTCACTCAGGTTCAGTGATTTGTTAGAGGTACTCACAGAGCTCAGGAAATCTATTATGCACAGTTACAGTTTATTACAGCAAAAATGGAAAAGACTCATAGGACAGTTTCAGGAGACACTAGGCACAAGCTTCCAATTTTTCTCTCACAGGGGAGTCATGTGTATAACACTTATTTCTCCAAGCAACAGTATGTGACAATATGCACAGAGCATTGCCAGCCAGGACAGTTCACCTGAGCCTTGGTGTGGACCATCACAAAAGCATGGCTTACCTTAGTCTCCACCCCACCCCTAAAATCCCAAGCTGATTCTCAGTGGCTCAGGGCCCCCACCATAAATCAAAACATTAGCATGGACTGTCTGGTGTGGCCCAAGGCCCCCAGGTGAACAGTGACACTCTCATCAGAGAGGATATTCTAAGGGCTTAGAGGTTACCTCCAGAAGCAGAGCAAAGGCTCTTTCTTTGGAATGTGCAGAGTGTGAACAATCCAGACTTCCTGAGTTAATCTTTTACTGCATAGGATCCCTGTATGGGAAGCCATGGGACAGATCTGAGTCTCATGTAAAAGACCCACACTTCTAGGAGATCCTGAGGTCTCAAACATAAGCCAGAAGAAAGATTTATTATCACTCTAGGACAAAAATGTGGCACTAGGTTTTCATAGTCAAGAAAAAGCATTATTTCCCTAGGTGATTCTTTCCCTGCAATTAAACAGCCTTGTGGTGAACTCCATAAGCCATGTATACAATAAATGTTTCCACATATTACTCACTGGGTATCTGGAAATAAAAACAACATAATATCTACCCTCAAGGAAATCATAGTCAGGTATAGAGAAAGCCAAGAAAAAGTGTTTAAATATGGCAAAATATGCTGTGAAAAGCATAAGCATAGGACATAATGAGAACAAAGAGGGGATCCCTAACTCAGCTAGAGCAGGCAGAAATCACTGCTCATAAGAAGTGACATTAAATATGAATGTTAAAGGATGAATAGGAGAAAGAGAGAAGAAAAACACATTATTGTAAGAAATCAGCCCCTCTACATTCATGAAGTTATGAGATAAAATGAAGTGCTTGGGGAAAGCTTTGAGAAAGTTAATTTGGATGAGCTAAGGAGTTTGGGACGACATAAAGCATGATGACCATGGAAACATGTGGAAGAGTCAAGACCATATAATATCCAAGGTTGGTCCACTCTCTGACATACTAAACATTTTAGCTGTTTCATTTCCTCACAAACAAAAGTGCAAATTCAAATAAGTAGCAATAATGAAGCTTTGAGTGAATAATAATTAAATATTCTAAAGTTACTTAAGTATAGTCTTTTACCTTGTTTCTTAATATGATATATGACTCTTCTTTATTCTAGAGTATTGCATTTTCTATTTGTATACATTTAAACAAACAAATATAAGAAAGCCCCAGTAAGTATTAGTATCTACCAATAAAAAGTATCTACCAAAGTATCTACCAATAAAAACTTCAAAAGTATGATGGGATTCCTAAGATGGCTTTGTAGATATTCAGCAACTATGATATTTGATATAGTATGTCTTTGGTTTAATATCCCTTTTCTCTTTTAAGACACTCAGAAGTACACTATAATAATGGATGCTTCTAAGTTTGCATAACTTGAGGAATGCTGACAACCAGCTTGGTACGATTAAAAAGGGACAGAGCAAGGGAAGCATTTTCCCTGGGTGATGAAACTGGAGTATAGGGGACAAGCCCCCTAGAATTACTTCTCCATCATATGTTCTCAGGTTCTGCTCTTTGAAGCCTGCTTCCTATTTCTATTCCTCCTTCATGTATTTGAACCCATTATAGTTAAAATCCTAATATAAACACAGAGTAAGTAAAGAGACATCTCTGAATCTGACCACACAAAAGACTGAAGCGTTTTTTTTTTTTTTTTCTTTTTGCGGTATGCGGGCCTCTCACTGTTGTGGCCTCTCCCGTTGCGGAGCACAGGCTCCGGATGCGCAGGCCCAGCGGCCATGGCTCACGGGCCCAGCCGCTCCGCGGCATATGGGATCCTCCCAGACCGGGGCACGAACCCGTATCCCCTGCATCGGCAGGCGGACTCTCAACCACTGCGCCACCAGGGAGGCCCTGAAGCGTTTTTTAATGTGTTTCTTTACACACACAAAAAGAAGTTAAATAATATCTATTGCAAGATTATGTTCTTCCCAAAACGAAGCTGAAATGATTGTCAGAATGTATTTTGGAAATTTTTCTCTATGCCTCACCTTTAGGTAACAATTAGAACAAGTCAATTTGTTCCATATACTCCAATCCAATTCCTGCAATAGTTCTGGAAATATTTACACATGATGAAGAACACACTTTAACTAATATGGGTAATTCTCCTTATTAGTCTTTAAATGAATATGTGCTGTCAGCTGGATTCGGTGACTGTTCGCCGTTTGTGAAAGCCAGAGATGAATAATAGCCTGCTTGAAAGAATAGATTTATTCTCTGGTCTCCCTGGCAGAATAAAAATGTTAAAGGCTGAATGTTGAATTCATTGCTAAGAATTAATTCCCCTTGATAATGCATGTGTTGTGGGCATGTTGTGAGTGCAAATGGTCAGCGTTCATATTAGTCTGACGTATCAGCCTTGTAAGTGATGTTGAAGCTTGGCTCAAAACATCCACAATGTACACAGCTGACTGAGTAGGAGATGGAGGTCGTTAATGGAGATGGGAGCAATTCTTTAACAGTAGCCACCCAGCTGTAATTTATAGGGAAGGTAAATGGTTTTGAATGACTCTGTTTGATCCCATATCTGTCAAAAATTATTTCCTATCCGTCCTATAAATTCTACCTAACACTTGGAATAAGCAACAACAGATGATCTTTATAGGAAAGCAATAAATAGCATAGGATGTAATATAAAAAGTAATAGAATAAAGAAAAGGTTTAATGAAAACTTATCAAAGCTGTTTTTCAGTGACATGTGTGAAAGTATTTTGGAGTAATGTGACACTCTGAAACAAATCGTTAAGTTATTATGAATAAAATTGATAGAAGGAGCATCACTGCATTCCTCCCACATAACCAAATGTCTGTATTGTTTCTTCTATAATATAGTGAGATGTAGTTATACTAGAGAACAGGAATAGAACAGAACAGGTATAGCTATCTATAGTGTCTTTCAGGTATTAAAATCTTTAGTGAAGAAATTACCATCTAGAACAGGATTTGGACAACTGTGGCGCACAGATCACTGTCCCCGGCCTTTTTGTTTTATAAATTGCTTCATTAGAACACAGCCACACTTGTCCATGTTAGGTTTTATCTGCGGCTGCTTTCACACTACAAAGGCAGAGTTGAGTAGTTGCAGCAGAGACTGCAAAACCTAAAATATTTACTACCTGGCCTTTTTCAGAAAATGTTTGTTGTGTTTGGTCCAGAACTTGTAGGTAGCATTGTAATGCACCCACCCATCATCCCTGCACCCACTGACAGTACAAGGACCTAGGAATTTGAAGCCCTAAACTGCAATGAAGCATCTTTAAACTAGAGATCTCTGTGGGGGGTCTCTCTAAGCTGAGATCATGCCATCCCCAGCATTATTGATTGCCTATGACAGTTCTGCCATCAGACAGGATGCCCAAATTAGAAAAGACCCTCAGTCCTTGTGCTGTGGACTTATATGTTGTGGAGAAGACATCTATTCAACACACAATTACCCAAATAAGTATTTATTCATTTTTTTTTTTTTTTTCTTTTTGCGGTATGCGGGCCTCTCACTGTTGTGGCCTCCCCCGCTGCAGAGCACAGGCTCCGGACGCGCAGGCCCAGCGGCCATGGCTCACGGGCCCAGCCGCTCCGCGGCACATGGGATCCTCCCAGACCGGGGCACGAACCCGTATCCCCCGCATCGGCAGGCGGACTCTCAACCACTGCGCCACCAGGGAGGCCCCATTTATTCATTTTTAAAATAGCATTTTGAAATGGTCCAATGCACATAAGAGTTATAACTTTGCTGGGCTGGGGATAGTGACAGGGATGAGAATGATACCTGAAAGGTGAGTAGAAGATCAGATGGGAGTGTGTTGAACAGAAGGTCAGCGTGTATGAGACCCTGAGACAGATGAGTTTCATGACTTCAAAGAAGAAAGGCCACGTGATGTACAGTCAAAGAAGAGAAATGTATTAAGAAGCATGGCTAGATAGGTCTAAGAAATTATCTAAAAAAATACCCATTTATTGGGGCCCCCCCAAAATTCACCTCTAAGTTTTTACTGAAAAGCCTCACGATAATTATGGTATAGACTAGGAGAGGGCTCAGCGATCTTTGAAACTATGTGCCAAGAGAGAAAGAAATCAAGAAGTAATGACCACTCGCCTCTGAGGACACACATGATGACATCAAGAGAATTCTTATGGTGCAAAGGGAATGGGCTTTAAGTGACCGCTGGTCGTTCTGATTCACTCTGTGCTCCTGTTGGTGATTCCTGGCAGAGGTCTCATTCCTCATGTAAAGTGACCAGAAGCCTTTTGGAGTCTGTGGAGCAGGGAGTGGCCCTAAAATTCCCCCATGGCCTTCTCAATAAAAACTGGAGACTAACTGCATAAAGAAGAATCTCCCTGCCTAGTCTACTTCCTAACTTCTAAGGAATATTCAAAAATAAAAATATTCACAATTTTGCCTTGAATCAAACTTTTTTTTAACATCCAATGATTTTCCTCTTTCTACCTGCCACAGATCAGCTGCCAGAGATAGTAACTTGCAATAAATAGTCCAATGGTTTAGTTCCTAAATACATTCCTGGCAACTTGTGAGGAGAAAGGGAATAAATAACTAAAGTGGTAATTCAAGCAACTTGTTTTTAATTGGTCTTAAATTTCTGGATAAGCAAAGTTATCTGCTGTACCTGGAGGAAAAGCTTCTAAAAAGTGGTAAGATTCTAATCTAATTAGCGAAATTATATTCCTTTGTCATTCTCCCTGAACCAGAGCCTTCCTTGGCTAGAACAGAGAGTTGGCCCTGGTTATCTCCTTCAAGTGGGCATGGTGGGTCTGCATGAAATTGAAGCTTCATAAAGAGATAGTATCTCCCTCCCTAAGGCATAAATGGATGATTTAAAAATAGAGAAAAACAAGCAAAATTAACACTAATGTAATAAAAGGGAAATAATAATTCATTCTGTTTGGCTGCATAAGGAATCAGATCAGGGTCTATTTTTTGCTCTGTGGAAACATATTTTCTATCCATCCTGTTTATTTATCCATCAACCTGCCTGAGCTTTCTCAGCAAACCCTCAATCAACATCTGATTTCTCACATGCATCTTCTCCTTCCCCAAACTCTGTCTCTCTCTCTCCTTTCCCTCTTCCTACTTCTCAAGCCATCTCCACCTTCTACCCTCTTTTTTTTTTTTTTTTTTTTTGTGGTACACGGGCCTCTCACTGCTGTGGCCTCTCCCGTTGCGGAGCACAGGCTCCAGACGCGCAGGCCCAGCGGCCATGGCTCACGGGCCCAGCCGCTCCACGGCATGTGGGATCTTCCCGGACCGGGGCACGAACCCGTGTCCCCTGCATCGGCAGGCGGACTCTCAACCACTGCGCCACCAGGGAAGCCCTACCCTCTTTTTAAAATTATAGATCCTATCATTTTTCTCCACTTATCCCATTTTTGTTGTATATCAAAGTGCAAAAACACAAACATATGCAATGACTCAGATCATTCAATAACCTATCACTTGGTCTTTGAAAAAGCCACCTGTTCTTTAGCATAGAAATGTGTCATTTTTTTATAATCTCAATTTTGAGATTGCATTTAAATCATAGGTGTACCTAAATTTTCTAAATATAATCTATACGTATTAGTTTCCTAGGGCTGCTGTAACAAATTACCACAAACTGAGTGACTTGAAATAACAGAAATGCATCACAGGTCTGGAAGCTAGAAGTCCAAAATCAAGATGCCAGCAGTGTCAATATTTCCTCTGAAGGCTCTAGGGGATGATTCTCCCTTGCCTCTTTCTAGCTTCTCATGGCTGCTGGCAATCCTTGGTATTCCTTGGTTTGTATCAATAGATGCATCACTCCAATATCTACCTCTATCATCACATGGCCTTCTTTCTGTATGTCTTTATATCATCTTCCCCCTGGGCATGTGTATCTCTGTTTCTTCACATGACATACTCCTTTGTGTGTGTGTATCCAAATTTCCTCATCTTATAAAGATACCAGTTATTGGATTAGGGCCCACCTTAGCCTAGGATGAACTCATCTTAACTTGATTACATCTGTAAAGACCCAGTTCCCAAATACGGTCACATTCACAGATGCTAGAATTTCAACATATTTTGAGAGGGGACACAACCAAACCATAACAATATAGATCATTACTTCTTTGAAATAGTTCTAATGTCTATTCTTATTTATTCTAGTTTTTAATCACTCAATACATTTATTAAATACCAGTAGATTTTGAACATCCTCTTATCTTTCCCAAATATTCTTCTTGGAAATGTCAAACCTTATTCCCTCATTCTAGTATCTTGGGATGTAATGACTAAGTCAGTCTGTATCCCCATTGTAACTTTCATAAATGTATCAAATTTTGATCGTACCCTTTTTTTCACATGTATTTGAAAGAAATTATTCTAAATTGAATAAATTATATCCTCACATTAGACTCTCATGATTTTGGCTCTTATTACACCTACTTCCAATCTTATGTTATTCAAGTATCCTTCATGATTCCTCCCACTTTTTACCTCCTTTGTTCTCCTTTTCCTCTTTTTGTGCTTTGTCCCCATTTTCCCAA
Organism: Mesoplodon mirus; assembly: GCF_964341445.2. Classification (NCBI taxonomy): domain Eukaryota; kingdom Metazoa; phylum Chordata; class Mammalia; order Artiodactyla; family Ziphiidae; genus Mesoplodon; species Mesoplodon mirus. Next base: position 52,326,873 of record NC_138990.1, on the reverse strand, counting down.
GTAACATTGTAATTTAGATGTAAGCATAGCAATTTGTGAAAAGATTACATATCTAAATTTTTTGGCTTGCTCTGTCTGATAAAACAGTTGAGAAAGGAGAGCTGAATTGTGTTAGATTCTCTTTGTTTATAAGTTGTAAGAGAAAGTAGTCAGCAACAGAATAATTCTTGGAATGCTGCTCTAGGTGCACGAAAGGTAGTGCTTGGAATGTTAAATTCATGCATTTTAGGAGCTCTTGAGAGCTGCCAGCAGCTGTCTGGAAAAAAAGATATTCTATGGTAGTTTCCAGGAAATGTTCCTGAATGCATGAAGGAGCAAAGAATTGTAGATATAGAAGGAACTGAAGGGCATGTTTTATGTCTGTGCTCCTGTCTGATGTGATAATGATTCATAGCTTCTGAAACTGGTTTCCCTGCTTGAGCAAAAAGGGAGGGGTAATATAGTAGTCAGCAAGGTCTGCTTCAGACTCTTTGTACATGTAAGTATATACACACTCACACGTAGACACACACACACACACACACCATTTAAATCTGCTGTTCTGGACCTAGGGAGCAGCAGAAGTGTCAGTATAAATATAAAATGATGAAAAATATATAAAGTATTTTTATGGAAGAAAAAGATACAAAAGTGAGTATTTTGGGTCTCTATATGTGATATATTTTCTCTTATTTTTAATCCTCTGCTCTCTAGGCCCACTTGGAAAGGCACCCAATTTTACAAGTGGTAGTTGCAAATCCCACACTTTCTTTGTTTAGAGTTGAGGCGATAGCCTGCTTCATCTCTTCTTTATTAATTGTTAGAGCTTTAACCAATGAGTCATTGGCCTAGAGGAACATCTTAAGTATCAGCCTCTAAAACCTATACAACTGCCTCAGACACAGACCACGTGGAAGTCATGGGTTCGAGATGGCAGACTGCACACCACCACATCACAGAATGCCAGCCACATCTCTGGTCTGCTTCTTGGACTCAGTCTGGAGATCAAGGTCAGTTTGGCAATTCTTCAGCAAAGGCAGCAAGAGGAAGATGGACTGAAAATCTGCTCAGATCACCATATCACGCGATTAATTTTTTTTTCAGAATCATATCATATGTTCTTGTTTAAATAAGTGAATTTAATTAAGCATTTAAAATATCTATTTGTTAAAGTAACTGAAATTGGTCTTGTTACCTTAATTTCAGGGAAGCCCATAGAGAGGATCTGCAAATCCCCATAGTTGGAGGAAATGCCTAAAAGAAAAGACTTTTCCAATTGTACATTTTCTGTTAACTAAATCGATACTCATCAGGGGAAAAAGAGTGCTAAATCAAAGATATAAAACTTGTATAAGCAGGAGAACATGACTTAATGAGATAATGAATAAGAGACTTTGATGGGCTCTAAAAAGCATTAAGTCTCTTCTTAAAGATGATGAGTCTAAACAATGAAGCCCTATTTCATGCTTCAGAGAATATAGTATGATCTCTGTATTCACAGGGAAAGGCAGGAATACTGTCACCACCATAGAAGGAAATTTATAATACTATTTGAGGAATCTCTTCTAAAGGCTTTGGAAGTAGACATATCTAGGTGTGATACAGCTGCTGAAATTTCTTCTAGAAAATGATAAATTATAAATCAGTAAAAGGGCCTGATATGTCAAATTGGTAAGTGTTCTATCTTCTTAGAAGAATAAGTCAACCTCTTCTTACTTGTCAAAAAACATTCAAAACACTAATTTTTCTCCTGCTTCTTGTGAAAAGAATTAACATGTTAGTGTTAAGAATTCAAACTAATTTATTTAGTGCCTACTCTATAGTAAACACATTGTGGGGATTTAAAGGCCACAAACCAAAGTTACTGCACTTGTCCCAAGAACATTACAATATAATAAGGAGACTTGCATTTAGATAAAGCAAGCCAGTTAAATACATTGTTTGCAGTAATGGAGTCCAGGACAGGAGGTAATGACAGCATAGTGGATGGAGCTCCCAGAGTTGGGCAAGGAAGAGTCTGGAGGGCTTCCCAGAGGAGTAGAGTAGAAGCACAGTGAGGGGTGGGGTGTTGAGAAGCAGTGAATAGAAATTCACAAGTAGTAGTATTATGCAAGTACATTTCTAAACACATGGGCAGAGAAAGGACATGGATGATGATTTTCTAGAACAAGTGGAAAATTGATTTTGAGGTCTAACATCAAATTTTGTTTAAAAATGAAATGAAATAGACAAAATTCAAGCAAAACTGTTCAAAGAGAGAAACATAGACCCCCACATCTCTATACACACACACATTGTATATGGACTATACCTATATGCATGCATATGTACTATAGTGCATGTGTGTGTGTGTATGTGACTGTATGTCTATATATATATAATAAAATGGTAATTATTTTTAAACAATGAATGATTTAATGCCAATAAATTATAAAATGTATATATGGTAGATATTTTCTAAAAATTAATAAATAAACATATAACCAAATTATCTCAAGAAGCAATAGGAAATCTGGATCAACAGGCACTAAATAAATGGAATAGGTAGTCAAATTCTCTCCCCTTTCTCCACTCTCCAGCAACACCAAGTCTAGATGCTACTACAGGCAAGTTTTAGCAAATCTTCCCGAACAGTTTATCTCCGACCTTTACAACCATTTCCAGAGGATATAATGGAGGGAAAGTTATCCAATTCATTTTATGAGACTTATGTAACGAAAACCCTAAAACTGGACAAGAGCAGTACAAAAAAATTCTAGGGTAATCTCACTCACAGAGTCAAAACCTGAGATACATTAAATTGTATTAGTAAATTGATTCTAACAATGTTTGAAAATTTACTTATCAGGATTGCAAAACAGTGTATTCTCACAGCTCATTAAGAGAGTAAAGAATGCATATGATCACCTCAAAAGAGACAGAAAAATCTTAAAATAAATTTTGCTTGCAATCATCATTAAAATAAAAAAGGCAGCAAACAGTAACAGGAAGCAAACTTAACTTTATTTGTGAAAACTCTATAGCCAACAACATACTTAATGATGAACATTTAGAAGCTTTTTCAACAACATGAGGAGTAAAGCAAGTATATCTGCTCTTACCATTATCATTGTGACTTTAAATGTTACTTTTCTAATTTTTCCTCCTCTTTCCTTTTGAAACTCCTACTAGATGCAGGCTAAAATTTTTTATTATGTGCCCAGATTTTTTAGCCCCTTTTTTCATGCTTTCCTTGTATTATATGCCCAGATATTTTAGCCTCTTTTTTTCATGTTTTCCTTCTCTTTAATTTTTTGTTTATACTGCAGAAGTGCTCAGGTCTATCTTCAGACACAATTATTTTTTCAGTCTATTGTTCAACCCATCTACTGAGATTACTTTTCCTGTAACTATATTATTTGTATACTATATATTGGGTCTTTTTCTCAATTATTCCTATTTCTTTTTATTCATACTACTCTTGTCCTTTGATCTATATTCATCTTTTTAATCATTTGAATATTTTACCTTTCACTCAGATTATTCTAGTGTCTCAAGGTCATGCATGGGCTTCAGATTTTCTCATGTGTTTTATGTACTGAGCCCCACTGTGGTGGTTTCTTTCCTTGGTTGATGTGTAAGTTTTGACTCTATCTCACTGCAATGATTTTTCTGGGGATTTCATACGTCTAGGTTTGTGGAAGCATCTCAATAGAGCCAACCCATGATAATTTTGCCTAATATCACAGATATCACTGGTACGGGACAAGTTTTGTTGTTTTTATTTGTTTGTTTTGTTTGCTTGTTTTTGTTTGTTTGTGGTTTTGGTTTTGGGTCTTAAAAATACCTGAAACACACGGTTGGTATGAATTCAGATTCTAGTCTCAAGGTTAGTATGAGCCACAGGAGTAGTTCTCTGACACACTGACTTCTGAGTGGGGGGCAATCTTCCATGCTGCTTCCCAGAACTGATTGGTGCTGTTTTTAGCCTAACTTTCTTTCAAGTGGCAGCCTTTGTGACTCTTGATACATTTGTGAATTGATTTCCATCTTCATCTCAACCATAAGACAATTTTCTTTTGTTAGTTTCAAGATGGATGATGCATTCTAAAACACTTTTAATTCTGTTTTTTCTACCATGTCCATGAGTTGAAGTTGGCTTTTGAATCAGCTCAGACTGCCATACTGAACAGATAATATATGCTAGACAATCTGGGCACTTTCAAAATGGTCAGCCAAAACTCAGCTATGGTTCTTTGGCTAGAGAATCTGAAAGGAGCATAGCCAGAACTGTAATCACCATGAACCTAATTAATCTCAAGTCTCAGATGCCCCTGAATGGGCTACTTTGACAATACTATAAAATTTTTTTAAGTAAGGTTTTTTATGTTACTTTTCTTAAAGAAGACCCCCCTCCCCAGCTGTACAAGTTTCAAGTCCCATAAAACCTGAAACTTCCCCTGGGTATGACTTGAAGATTGAAGCTTCAAAAAAGAAAATTCTAAATATGTGACCAATGCTAGCAAATATAAAACTATAGAAAGTGTTCACTACAGTAGAGAGAATCTCAGATTTTCAAAACCTTTGTAAGATGGAAAGAGAAATACAAATTTTTGCTTTTTGATTTTTTTTTTTAATTTAAAAACATTGAAGAGAGGGCAGACAGCAGAAGCAAGCAGAACTGCAATCCTGCAGCCTGTGGAACAAAAACCACATTCACAGAAAGATAGACAAGATGAAAAGGCAGAGGGCTATGTACCAGATGAAGGAACAAGATAAAACCTCAGAAAAACAACTAAATGAAATGGAGATAGGCAATCTTCCAGAAAAAGAATTCAGAATAACGATAGTGAAGATGATCCAGGACCTCAGAAAAAGAATGGAGGCAAAGATCGAGAAGATGCAAGAAATGTTTAACAAAGACCTAGAAGAATTTAAGAACAAACAAACAGAGATAAACAATACAATAACTGAAATGAAAAATACACTAGAAGGAATCAATAGCAGAATAACTGAGGCAGAAGAACGGATAAGTAATCTGGAAGACAGAATGGTGGAATTCATTGCTGCGGAACAAAATAAAGAAAAAAGAATGAAAAGAAATGAAGACAGCCTAAGAGACCTCTGGGACAACATTAAATGCAACGACATTCGCATTATAGGGGTCCAAGAAGCAGAAGAGAGAGAGAGAAGGACCCGAGAAAACATTTGAAGAGATTATAGTCGAAAACTTCCCTAACATGGGAAAGGAAATAGCCACCCAAGTCCAGGAAGTGCAGAGAGTCCCATACAGGATAAACCCAAGGAGAAACATGCCAAGACTCATAGTAATCAAATTAGCAAAAATTAAAGACAGGGCTTCCCTGGTGGCACAGTGGTTGAGAATCTGCCTGATAATGCAGGGGACACGGGTTCGAGCCCTGGTCTGGGAGGATCCCATATGCCACGGAGCAACTAGGCCCGTGAGCCACAACTACTGAGCCTGCGCGTCTGGAGCCTGTGCTCCACGACGAGAGGCCGCGATAGTGAGAGGCCCGCACACCGCGATGAAGAGTGGCCCCCGCTTGCCACAACTAGAGAAAGCACTCGCACAGAGACGAAGACCCAGCACAGCAAAAATTAATTAATTAATTAATTAACTCCTACCCCCAACATCTAAAAAAAGAAAAAAAAATTAAAGACAAAGAAAAATTATTGAAAGCAGCAAGGGAAAAATGACAAATAGCATACAAGGGAACTCCCATAAGGTTAACAACTGATTTCTCTGCAGACACTCTACAAGCCAGAAGGGAGTGGCTTGATATACCTAAAGTGATGAAAGGGAAGAATCTACAACCAAGATTACTCTATCCAGCAAGGATCTCATTCAGTTTCGATGGAGAAATCAAAAGCTTTACAGACAAGCAAAAGCTAAGAGAATTCAACACCATCAAACCAGCTCTACAACAAATGCTAAAGGAACTTTTCTAAGGGTGAAACACAAGAGAAGAAAAGGACCTACAAAAACAGACCCCCTAAAATTAAGAAATTGGTAACAGGAACATACATATCAATAATTACCTTAAATGTGAATGGATTAAATGCTCCAACCAAAAGACACAGGCTTGCTGAATGGATACAAAAACAAGACCCAGAGTAAGCCGCGGAGATCACCTTCCTCCCCACGGATACACCAGAAATACAGCTACACGTGGAACAACTCCTACAGAATACCTACTGAATGCTGGCAGAAGACCCCAGACCTCCCAAAAGGCAAGAAGCTCCCCACGTACCTGGGTAGGGCAAAGCGGAGAGATTCCCGCACAGAGGATCGGTGCCGAGCGGCACTCACCAGCCCGAGAGGCTTGTCTGCTCGCCCGCTGGGGCAGGCGGCGCTGGAAGCTGAGGCTCAGGCTTCGGTCGGAGCGCAGGGAGAGGACTGGGGCTGGCGGCGAGAACTCAGCCTGAAGGGGGCTAATGTGCCACAGCTAGCCGGCAGGGAGTCCGGGAAAACTCTGGAGCTGCCGAAGAGGCAAGAGACTTTTTCTTCCCTCTTGGTTTCCTGGTGCGCGAGGAGAGGGGATTAAGAGCGCTGCTTAAAGGGGCTCCACAGACGGGCGCGAGTCACGACTGAAAGCGCGGAGCCCAGTGACGGGCGTGGGACGCTGGGGCTGCTGCTGCCGCCGCCGGGAGGCCTGTGTGCGAGCGCAGGTCACTGTCCACACCGCCCTTCCGGGAGCCTGTGCAGCCCGCCACTGCCGGGGTCCCGGGATCCAGGGGCGGCTTCCCTGGGAGAACGCACGGCGCGCCTCGGGCTGGTGCAACGTCACGCCGACCTCTGCCGCTGCAGGCTCTCCCCGCACTCCGTGCCCCTCCCTCCCGCCAGGCCTGAGTGAGCCAGAGTCCCCGAAGAGGCTGCTCCTTTAGCCCTGTCGTGTCTGAGCGAAGAACAGACGCCCTCTGGCGACCTACACGCAGAGGCAAGGCCAAATCCAAAGCTGAGACGCAGGAGCTGTGAGAACAAAGAAGAGAAAGGGAAACCTCTCCCAGCAGCCTCAGAAGCAGCGGATTAAAGCTCCACAATCAATTTGATGTACCCTGCATCTGTGGAATACATGAATAGACAACAAATCATCCCAAATTGAGGAGCCAGGAGTCAGTGCTGTGCCTCTGAGGTGGGAGAGCCAACATCAGGACATTGGTCCACAAGAGACCTCCCAGCTCCACATAATATCAAACGGCGAAAATCTTCCAGAGATCTCCATCTCAACACCAGCACCCAGCTTCACTCAATGACCAGCAAGCTACAGTGCTGGACACCCTATGCCAAACAACTAGCAAGACAGGAACACAACCCCACCCATTAGCAGAGAGGTGGCCTAAAATCATAAAAAGTCCGCAGACACCCCAAAACACACCACCAGATGTGGACCTGCCCACCAGAAAGACAAGATCCAGCCTCATCCACCAGAACACAGGCACTAGTCCCCTCCACCAGGAAGCCTACACAACCCACTAAACCAACCTTAGCCACTGGGGACAGACACCAGAAACAACGGGAACTACGAACCTGCAGCCTGCAAAAAGGAGACCCCAAACACAGTAACATAAGCAAAATGAGAAGACAGAAAAACACACAGCAGGAGAAGGAGCAAGATAAAAACCCACCGGACCTAACAAATGAAGAGGTAATAGGCAGTCTACCTGAAAAAGAATTCAGAATAATGATGGTAAAGATGATCCAAGATTCTATTTCCCAGATCCAAAATCTTGGAAATAGAATAGACAAAATGCAAGAAACAGTTAACAAGGACCTAGAAGAACTAAAGATGAATCAAGCATCGATTAAAAACACAATATATGAAATAAAAAATACTCTAGATGGGATCAATAGCAGAATAACTGAGGCAGAAGAACGGATAAGTGAGGTGGAAGATAAAATAGTGGAAATAACTGCTGCAGAGCAAAATAAAGAAAAAAGAATGAAAAGAACAGAGGACAGTCTCAGAGACCTCTGGGACAACATTAAACGCACCAACATTCGAATTATAGGGGTTCCAGAAGAAGAAGAGAAAAAGAAAGGGACTGAGAAAATACTTGAAGAGATTATAGTTGAAAACTTCCCTAATATGGGAAAGGAAATAGTTAATCAAGTCCAGGAGGCACAGAGAGTCCCATACAGAATAAATCCAAGGAGAAATACGCCAAGACACATATTAATCAAACTGTCAAAAATTAAACACAAAGAAATCATATTAAAAGCAGCAAGGCAAAAACAACAAATAACACACAAGGGAATCCCCATCAGGATAACAGCTGATCTCTCAGCAGAAACTCTACAAGCCAGAAGGGAGTGGCAGGACATAATTAAAGTGATGAAGGAGAAAAACCTGCAACCAAGATTACTCTACCCAGCAAGGATCTCATTCAGATTTGATGGAGAAATTAAAACCTTTACAGACAAGCAAAAGCTGAGAGAGTTCAGCACCACCAAACCAGCTTTACAACAAATGCTAAAGGAACTTCTCTAGGCAAGAAACACAACAGAAGGAAAATACCTACAATAACGAACCCAAAACAATTAAGAAAATGGGAATAGGAACATACATATCGATAATTACCTTAAATGTAAATGGACTAAATGCTCCCACCAAAAGACACAGATTGGCTGAATGGATACAAAAACAAGACCCATATATATGCTGTCTACAAGAGACCCACTTCAGACCTAGAGACACATACAGACTGAAAGTAAGGGGATGGAAAAAGATATTCCATGCAAATGGAAACCAAAAGAAAGCTGGAGTAGCAATTCTCATATCAGACAAAATAGACTTTAAAATAAAGACTACTAGAAGAGACAAAGAAGGACACTACATAATGATCAAGGGATCATTCCAAGAAGAAGATATAACAATTGTAAATATTTATGCACCAAACATAGGAGCACCTCAATACATAAGGCAAATAAGCCATAAAAGGAGAAATCGACAGTAACACAATCATAGTAGGGGACTTTAACACCCCACTTTCACCAATGGACAGATCATCCAAAATGAAAATAAATAAGGAAACACAAGCTTTAAATGATACATTAAACAAGATGGACTTAATTGATATTTATAGGACATTCCATCCAAAAACAACAGAATACACATTTTTCTCAAGTGCTCATGGAACATTCTCCAGGATAGATCATATCTTGGGTCACAACTCAAGCCTTGGTAAATTTAAGAAAATTGAAATTGTATCAAGTATCTATCAATGCTATGAGACTAGATATCAATTACAGGAAAAGAGCTGTAAAAAATACAAACACATGGAGGCTAAACAATACACTACTTAATAACGAAGTGATCACTGAAGAAATCAAAGAGCAAATTAAAAAATACCTAGAAACAAATGACAATGGAGACACGACGACCGCAAACCTATGGGATGCAGCAAAAGCAGTTCTAAGAGGGAAGTTTATAGCAATACAATCCCACCTTAAGAAACAGGAAACATCTCGAATAAACAACCTAACCTTGCACCTAAAGCAATTAGAGAAAGAAGAACAAAAACATCCCAAAGTTAGCAGAAGGAAAGAAATCATAAAAATCAGATCAGAAATAAATGAAAAAGAAATGAAGGAAACGATAGCAAAGATCAATAAAACTAAAAGCTGGTTCTTTGAGAAGATAAACAAAATTGATAAACCATTAGCCAGACTCATCAAGAAAAAAAGGGAGAAGACTCAAATCAATAGAATTAGAAATGAAAAAGGAGAAGTAACAACTGACACTGCAGAAATACAAAAGATCATGAGAGATTACTACAAGCAACTCTATGCCAATAAAATGGACAACCTGGAAGAAATGGACCAATTCCTAGAAATGCACAACGTGCCAAGACTGAATCAGGAAGAAATAGAAAATATGAACAGACCAATCACAAGCACTGAAATTGAAACTGTGATAAAAAATCTTCCAACAAACAAAAGCCCAGGACCAGATGGCTTCACAGGTGAATTCTATCAAGCATTTAGAGAAGAGCTAACACCTATCCTTCTCAAACTCTTCCAAAATATAGCAGAGGGGGGAACACTCCCAAACTCATTCTACGAGGCCACCATCACCTTGATACCAAAACCAGACAAGGATGTCACAAAGAAAGAAAACTACAGGCCAATATCACTGATGAACAGAGGCAAAAATCCTCAACAAAATACTAGCAAACAGAATCCAACAGCACATTAAAAGGATCATACACCATGATCAAGTGGGGTTTATTCCAGGAATGCAAGGATTCTTCAATATATGCAAATCAATCAACGTGATACACCATATTAACAAACTGAAGGAGAAAAACCATATGATCATCTCAATAGATGCAGAGAAAGCTTTCGACAAAATTCAACACCCATTTATGATAAAAACCCTGCAGAAAGTAGGCATAGAGGGAACTTTCCTCAACATAATAAAGGCCATATATGACAAACCCACAGCCAGCATCGTCCTCAATGGTGAAAAACTGAAACCATTTCCACTAAGATCAGGAACAAGACAAGGTTGCCCACTCTCACCACTCTTATTCAACATAGTTTTGGAAGTTTTAGCCACAGCAATCAGAGAAGAAAAGGAAATAAAAGGAATCCAAATCGGAAAAGAAGAAGTAAAGCTGTCACTGTTTGCAGATGACATGATACTATACATAGAGAATCCTAAAGATGCTACCAGAAAACTACTAGAGCTAATCAATGAATTTGGTAAAGTTGCAGGATACAAAATTAATGCACAGAAATCTCTGGCATTCCTATATACTAATGATGAAAAATCTGAAAGTGAAATCAAGGAAACATTCCCATTTACCATTGCAACAAAAAGAATAAAATATCTAGGAATAAACCTACCTAAGGAGACAAAAGACCTGTATGCAGAAAATTATAAGACACTGATGAAAGAAATTAAAGATGATACAAATAGATGGAGAGATGTACCATGTTCTTGGATTGGAAGAATCAACATTGTGAAAATGACTCTACTACCCAAAGCAATCTACAGATTCAATGCAATCCCTATCAAACTACCACTGGCATTTTTCACAGAACTAGAGCAAAAAATTTCACAATTTGTATGGAAACACAAAAGACCCCGAATAGCCAAAGCAATCTTGAGAACGAAAAATGGAGCTGGAGGAATCAGGCTCCCTGACTTCAGACTATACTACAAAGCTACAGTAATCAAGACAGTATGGTACTGGCCAAAAACAGAAAGATAGATCAATGGAACAGGATAGAAAGCCCAGAGATATACCCACGGACATATGGTCACCTTATCTTTGATAAAGGAGGCAGGAATGTACAGTGGAGAAAGGACAGTCTCTTCAATAAGTGGTGCTGGGAAAACTGGATAGGGACATGTAAAAGTATGAGATTAGATCACTCCCTAACACCATATACAAAAATAAGCTCAAAATGGATTAAAGACCTAAATGTAAGGCCAGACACTATCAAACTCTTAGAGGAAAACATAGGCAGAACACTGTATGACATAAATCACAGCAAGATCCTTTTTGACCCACCTCCTAGGGAAATGGAAATAAAGACAAAAATAAACACATGGGACCTAATGAAACTTAAAAGCTTTTGCACAGCAAAGGAAACCAAACAAGACCAAAAGACAACCCTCAGAATGGGAGAAAATATTTGCAAATGAAGCAACTGACAAAGGATTAATCTCCAAAATTTATAAGCAGCTCAGGCAGCTCAATAACAAAAAAACAAACAACCCAATCCAAAAATGGGCAGAAGACCTAAATAGACATTTCTCCACAGAAGATATACAGACTGCCAACAAACACATGAAAGGATGTTCAACATCTTTACTCATTAGAGAAATGCAAATCAAAACTACAATGAGATATCATCTCACACCAGTCAGAATGGCCATCATCAAAAAATCTAGAAACAAGAAATGCTGGAGAGGGTGTGGAAAAAAGGGAACACTCTTGCACTGCTGGTGGGAATGTGAATTGGTACAGCCACTATGGAGAACGGTATGGAGGTTCCTTAAAAAACTACAAATAGAACTACCATATGACCCAGCAATCCCACTACTGGGCATATACCCTGAGAAAACCATAATTCAAAAAGAGACATGTACCAAAATGTTCATAGCAGCCCTATTTGCAGTAGCCCGGAGATGGAAACAACCTAAGTGTCCATCATCGGATGAATGGATAAAGAAGATGTGGCACATATATACAATGGAATATTACTCAGCCATAAAAAGAAACGAAATTGAGCTATTTGTAATGAGGTGGATGGACCTAGAGTTTGTCATACAGAGTGAAGTAAGTCAGAAAGAGAAAGACAAATACTGTATGCTGACACATATATATGGAATTTAAGAAAAAAAATGTCATGAAGAACATAGGGGTAAGACAGGAATAAAGACACAGACCTACTAAAGAATGGACTTGAGGATATGGGGAGGGGGAAGGGTAAGCTGTGACAAAGTGAAAGAGCGGCATGGACATATATACACTACCAAATGTAAGGTAGATAGCTAGTGGGAAGCAGCCGCATAGCACAGGGAGATCAGCTCGGTGCTTTGTGACCGCCTGGAGGGGTGGGATAGGGAGGGTGGGAGGGAGACACAAAAGGGAGGGGATATGGGAACATATCTATATGTATAACTGATTTAATAAAAAAAATTAAAAATATAATTACCATGTGATATAATAATAACACTTCTGGGTGTATATCTGATAGAATTGAAATCAGGGTCTCAAAGAAATATTTGTATACCTATGTTCCTAGCATCATTACTCATAATAGCTAAAAGGTGAAAGAAAGCCAAATATCTACTGACTGATGAATGGATATACAAAACGTGCTATACACATACAATGGAATATTACTCAGCCCTGGAAAGGAAGGAAATTCTGACACATGTTACAACATAGATGAACCTTGAGGACATTACGCTAAATGAAATAAGGCAGTCCCAAAAGGTAAATACTGTATGATTCTTCTACATGAGGTATCCGGAGTAGTCAGATTTATAGAAATAGAAAGTAGAATGGTGGTTGCCAGGGACTGGGGGGAGAGGGAAGTGAGTTGTTGTTTAATGGGTATAGAGTTTTAATTCTGTAAGATGAAAAGATCTGGTGATTGGGTGCACAACAATGTGAATGTACTCAACACTACTGAACTGTACACTTTAAAATGTTTAAGATGGGGGAGAGATAAATTAGGAGTATGGGATTAAAAGACACACAACACTATATATAAAAACAGATAAACAACAAGGATTTACTATATAGTGCAGGGAACCATATTCAATACTTGTAATAACTTACAATGAAAAAGAATCTGAAAAAAAATATATATATATATAACTGATTCACTTTGTTGTACACTTGAAACTAACACAATGTAATAAGTCAATTATACTTCAAGTTAAAAAATATTTTTAAATGTTTAAGATGGTAAATTTTATGTTAAGTGTATTTTTTCACAACTAAAATTTTTTAAACATTAAAAAACAACAACAATAAAAGTCAGTTGCTTCCTAAAAAAAAAAAAAAAAAAACAAGACCCATATATATGCTGTCTACAAGAGACCCACTTCAGACCTAGGGACACATACTGAAAGTGAGACTGAAAGTCAGGGGAAGGAAAAAGATATTCCATGCAAATGGAAATCAAAAGAAAGCTGGAGTAGCAATACTCATAACAGATAAAATCGATTTTAAAATAAAGAAAGTTACAAGAGACAAGGAAGGACACTATGTAATGCTAAAGGGATCAATCCAAGAAGAAGATATAACAATTATATATATATATGCACCCAACATAGAAGCATCTCAATACATAAGGCAACTGCTAACAGCTCTAAAAGAGGAAATCGACAGTAACACAGCCACCAGAAAACTACTAGAGCTAATCAATGAATTTGGTAAAGTTGCAGGATACAAAATTAATGCACAGAAATCTCTTGCATGCTTATACACTAATGATGAAAAATCTGAAAGAGAAATTAAGGAAACACTCCCATCTGCCATTGCAACAAAAAGAATAAAATACCTAGGAATAAACCTACCTAGGGAGACAAAAGACCTGTATGCAGAAAACTACAAGACACTGATGAAAGAAATTAAAGATGATACCAACAGATGGAGAGATAAACCATGTTCTTGGACTGGAAGAATCAATATTGTGAAAATGACTCTACTACCCAAAGCAAGCTACAGATTCAATGAAATCCCTATCAAATTACCAATGGCATTTTTTTTACAGAACTAGAACAAAAAATCTCAAAATTTGTATGGAGATACAAAAGACCCCAAATAGCCAAAGCAGTCTTGAGGGAAAAAAACAGAGCTGGAGGAATCAGACTCACTGACTTCAGACTATACTACAAATCTACAGTAATCAAGACAATATGGTACTGGCACAAAAACAGAAATATAGATCAATGGAACAGGATAGAAAGCACAGAGATAAACCCACACACCTAGGGTCAACTAATTTATGACAAAGGAGGCAAGGATATACTATGGAGAAAAGACAGTCTTTTCAATAAGTGGTGCTGGGAAAACTGGACAGGGACATGTAGAAGAATGAAATTAGAACACTCCCTAACACCTTACTCAAAAATAAACTCAAAATGTATTAGAGACCTAAATGTAAGACTGGACACTATAAAACTCTTAGAGGAAAACAATAGGAAGAACACTCTTTGACATAAATCACAGCAAGATATTTTTTGATTCACCTCCTAGAGTAATGGAAATAAAAACAAAAATAAACAAATGGGACCTAATGAAACTTAAAAGCCTTTGCACAGCAAAGGAAACCATAAACAAGATGAAAAGACAACCCTCAGAATGGGAGAAAATATTTGCAAATGAATCATCGGACAAAGGATTAATCTCCAAAATACATAAACAGCTCATGCAGTTCAATATTAAAAAAACAAACAACCCAATCCAAAAATGGGCAGAAGACCTAAATAGACATTTCTCCACAGAAGACATACAGATGGGCAAGAAGCACATGAAAAGCTGTTCAACATCACTAATTATTAGAGAAATGCAAATCAAAACTACAATGAGGTATCACCTCACACCAGTTAGAATGGGTATCATCAGAAAATCTACAAACAACAAATGTTAAAGAGGGTGTGGAGAAAAGGGAACCCCCTTGCACTGCTGGTGGGTATGTAAATTGATACAGCCACTATGGAGAACAGTATGGAGGTTCCTTAAAGAACTAAAAGTAGAATTACCATTTGACCCAGCAATCCCACTACTGGGCATATACCCAGAGAAAACCATAATTCAAAAAGACACATGCATCCCAATATTCATTGCAGCACTATTTACAATAGCCAGGTCATGGAAGCAATCTAAATGCCCATCGACAAATGAATGGATAAAGAAGAAGTGGAGTGAAGAAGTATATACAATGGAATATTACTCAGCCATAAAAAGGAACGGAATTGGGTCATTTGTAGAGACGTGGATGCATTTGCAGACTGTCATACAGAGTGAAGTAAGTCAGAAAGGGAAAAACAAATATCGTATATTAACGCATATATGTGGAACCTAGAAAATGGTAGAGATGGACCGGTTTGCAGAGCAGAAATTGAGACACAGATGTAGAGAACAAACGTATGGACACTAAGCGGGGGAAGCAGTGGTGGGGTGGGGGTGGTGGTGTGATGAATTGGGAGGTTGGGATTGACATGTATACACTGATGTGTATAAAATGGATGACTAATAAAATAAATAAACATAAAAAAACAACACTGAAGGCAGAGTTATCAAATTTTTAAGTGCAACAAGATGGGGCAAAAGTTAGTAACTAGGCAACAATGTCAACATTCTTTTATTTAGGTCAAAACTAAGGAGAGAAAATGAAAGTTTTGTCTTAGATTTCCAAGTATATGCTTTTGTGGGACACCTGCTCTATCTGGCATTGATCAAAATATAGGTTCAGCATAAGCCAAGAAAATAATGATGCTGCTGACACAAACTCTAATGTACGCTTAGTATGTGAGAAAATGCTCCCATCACAGGGAATGAGGTCTTTTTGCAGCAAAGAGCAGAATATATATGATGAAGTGAGTTTAGACCTTGGGGGTTCACATTAACAGGGACAGTAAAGAACTAGAGAATAATCATAGGATAAAAGGATAGAGAATCATATATTTTGGGGAGCAGATGTGGATGCCACACACAGCATTTAAGTAATTTTTTGAGTTGATCATTTAATCTAAAAAGGTGAAGACCAACAAGAGATATGCTAGAGTAATTTTTTTTGTTTTTTTTTTTTTTGCGGTACGCGGGCCTCTCACTGTTGTGGCCTCTCCCGTTGCAGAGCACAGGCTCCGGACGCGCAGGCTCAGTGGCCATGGCTCACGGGCCCAGCCGCTCCACGGCATGTGGGATCTTCCTGGACTGGGGCACGAACCCATGTCCCCTGCATCAGCAGGCAGACTCTCAACCACCGTGCCACCGGGAAGCCCCATATGCTAGAGTTTTTAAACATTAAAAAAATATATGTGGATTAGGGACAAAAGTCATTAGGGTTAGTAGAAAACTTCTGTGTTCTCCATTTTTATAATTTGCCATTATTCACAGCCTATGACAAAGAGAAAGTGCTCTGTGAAACTGTCAAGCATTTCCAGCAATATGCTTTTCTAAAATGTTTTTCTAGACCTCACTGCTATGACTTTTATCATGGGTATTGAAATTACGTGTTTATGACTGAAGAGTTGAGAGCAGAGACCATATTTAATTCAAATTCACATCAAATCGAATTTCAGTTTAACTTAAGCCAGAACTTTCAAACAAATAGAGGTCTTTAAGAATAAAATGGAATCTGGTATTTTGAGATAAAGTGCTCATTTGTAAATGTTTCTGAAGTGAAAATTCATCTTTTCAGCATCTGTTGAGGGGGATTTTTCATCAGGTTGGATAGAGAGAGAAGTATGAGATTGACAAGATGACCATAAGTTTTTCTTTCAACTTCACTTTTCAATGCCTTCCTTACCATGTCTTTCCCTTCTGCCCTTCTTCTCCTGCCATATTTTTGGTGCTCTGTTTCCCTTCCCACTACCTACATGATGTTCTGTCTTGGGATTCTTTAGAGATGAGGCCCTCACTGGCAGCCAAAAGATTACTTCATCTGCTTCAATAAAATCCCATTATGTGGGCAGCCTTCTAGCTAGAGGCTCAAAGATTTATAACCAGTGAAGCAGACAGATGAACATAGCAATGGGCATGGATTTAGAACACCCATATTTAAAGTTTACCTCAACTTACTCACTATATGACTTTTGGCAACTCAACTTCTATGAATTTAATATTGAATTATAATAAACCTCAATTAGGATCATTACTGTGAGAAACTCTATAGAAGTCATACAAATATTAAGCAGTATTATTAGTATAATTTTCAGGATTGTTCTACCATCATTGCCCTCAGTATGTGTGGACTGGTGGGCTTTCTCTGTGGACAGCCATATGTTAAGATATAGCGGCTACATGTAATACCCAGCTTCTCTAGCTTCATCTGCATATAAGTCATTTCCCTCTCCCAGCAGAGTATAAGACAGAAGTTTAGTACCATTTGGTGCACAGTCTCCAGAGGTCCTTACCTTTGGTATAACATAAAATTGCACATCCTACTGCAGGTTACTCTAGCCACCCTACTTTGCATTCAGTGAGGAAAATTGGCGGCACATTGCTCTGAAGAAGCCTGGATGCATATACCATCCTTAATTGCCTTGTCAAAATAGACAAACTTACCCAAGTGCTGGGAACTTTGCTCTGGTGTCTTTGAAGGTCATCCAGACCCTTAACTCACTGTACTTCTGATCAGGTGCCAGGACTGGCCACATCATTTACAGGGTCTAGCACAAAATGAAAACACAGGATCCCTGGTTAAACAACTATTAAGAATCTCAAAATTGTGACAATGAAACATTAAACCAAACACAGGGCCCTTCTGAGCACTGGGCCCTATGCTACTACACAGGTCGCATACCCATGAAGCCAGCCCTGCCACATGCCAATGCAGTAAAGAAGGTAAAATAGTTGGAAACCACTGTAAAAAGTAACTGAGCATTTTTATCAGCTATGTAAAGTACTTTTCCAGTTATGTAAAGTATTACTTGAAGTAATGCAAAGAGAAATTTCTGAATAGCCAGTCTTTAAAAAACTTCAGACACAATTCAAAATACAGTTATAGCCAAGAGAAATTCTGCTTTAACTCTTTGAAGAAAAACTTGAATATCTGCATTTTCCCTTCCTGTTGTAGACACCTTCCTGTGTTCACACCAGAAAGGGAGAGTTGCTAATACATACACTCTTGTGTTTCACCAGAGGTGGTTCCACCTCAGTGGAAACGGTCATCTTGCAGCAGCATATTGGTAAATGTTTGTGAATGATTTTGAGGCAAAATATCCCTCTGTTAATACAAGTTATTATTTTTTGTATAACAGACTGATCGAGACCCTGTTAGTCATTTCTCTTTTTTTTTCTTTTCCTTTTTTTTTTTTTTTTTTTAGAAAAGCAACAAGGACCCACTGCATAGCATGGGGAACCACATCCAACATCTTGCAACAACTCACAATGGAATATAATCTACAAAAAAAAGAAAAACTGACTTACTATGCTGCACACCCAACACTAATGCAATATTGCAAATCAACTACACCTCAACCAAAACAAAAAAAAATTGCCACCACTTACTGAAGACCATGCATTTCACATAGTGCAGTACTTCTGAAGCACATCCACAAGTTTTTGATACTCCTTCAAAAAGAGGAGGGGTCTAATTCTTCTCCCATTGATTATGGGTTGGTAGTAGCAACTCACTTCTAGTGGAAGTGATATTGTGTGACTTTCGGCCCAGAGTAGTCAAGGTGATACAGTTGCACCTGTTTCTTTGTCTCAGAACGTGTTCCTTCGGCGCCCTGATCCACTATGTAAGAAATCCAGTGACCCTGCAAGGGCCGAGGGCGAGGTGGGGAGACCCCCTGGGGGTAGGGGAGATGCCTGGGGAGCCCCAGCTGCTCCAGTCCCTGCTGTTTGTCTCCTAGCCCGGGCACCAGAAATGTGAATGAGAAAGCCTTCAAAATGACCCCAGCTCTAGCCACCGACTGACTGCAACCAAGTGAGAGACCCCAGGTGAGAATAGCCCAGCTCAGCCACTTTCATATGTCTGGCCCACAACATCACAAAAGCTAATAAACAGAGACTGCTATTTTATGCTGCTAAATTTTGAGCTGACTTGCCATGCACTGATACATAAAAAATACACGTTATCAACTAATAACACTGAGTGATAGGTATGGTAATCTCAGTTTTACAAATGAAGAAACTAAGGTTTACAGAACTTAGGAAATTCATGTAAGTTGCCACTCAGAAGATACACAACAAGGTCATAAACGTGTGTCCACGTGACTCCAAAGTCCATGCTGGATCCACTTGCACCAGGACTGCCTCATTTGATCCTCTTGTTTCTCTTATGCTGACCTGCTATCCCCGGAGCTGCCATCTTGCCAACAGTAGTTGGTTTCCTCGTCTGGCTTCACCATTCCTCCCCTGGGTGCCACAGCACATTTATAAGTGCCACGTCTTCCATGCTGTGTCTCAGGAGAGTGGCTCCCTAGGATGTGGGAGGCTGCGTTTGCTCCCCCATAGGTGCCACCAACAGAGGACACTCCAGGTAGCTGTTGTTCTCCAAGATTCTGAGGGAGAAACTGGAATGGTTGTTCCTTCTGTTTTCATTCCTATTGTGTGGAAATGAGTGAGAGAGCCCTGTAGCCCTCCCCTCAGGCTTCCCTGTATCTTCTAAAAACACACAACTGTTAGTAATTTCTTAATGGCAAAAATAAAGAAAGAAAGAAAGAAGAAAGAAATGAGGAGGAGACGAAGAAGAAATCAAAGAAGAAGAAGAAATCTGTTGGGGGGACTTCAGTATGTGGGTTACATTCCTTACTTTTTATCAGGTGAATCTGTGAAATTAATTTTTTATTTTTTCATGCTGACTCCATCTCAACTACAAGCTAGGAATTTTCAAGAAGAGTTTTACATCACAGTAATTTCAGTTTGATGAACAGAACTGACTTTGGTGTTTTATAACTTCTCAAGGGGCAGGAATTCTCAAACAAGGCCTTGATTTTCTCATATTTTATAATAATAATATTCACTGATCTAATCGTTCCTCTCCTTCCTTCTTCAATAACAATAAATATCTATGGCATAATTCAAACACAAACTTATAGAAGACAAGAAAGTTGCCTGTTCTGGTGAATTGCAGGTTTTTAGGCCATCTTCAAAACATTTTCTTGAGTAAACACTCAGATTTTAATGGTGAGGAAAAGAGTTTAAATTTTTTTCTCTAATGATTTCTATATTACAATTATTGTTCTATATTCATAGTATATATTAGAAATTGGAATCAATATCATATATTATATATTAATCCCTTCCAATGGTAGCTTTAGCCATACCTCATGCTAATTTAAGAGACATTATAGTATACTCACACACGACACACATCTCCCTTTAAAGGGAGATTGCTTGAGCACAGACTGAAGGATTATAATATTATTATTTTGTTAAAGAGTTGGGTATCATCTTAGTGTCACTGCCTCTGTCACTGGTTTATTTGGAAAATGATTTCAAATATCTTTGATGTTGTAAGTTTCAAAATGACACAATTTTCAGAACAAGTGCCTATAGAAGTGCCACATCTTATTTAAAAACTAGAAAAACATTGTCGTTAAGCCATGGTGCTGCTATTCTCTGAAAATAATATGTGACATGTGGCCTAACCTCATTCATTCAACGTTTATCGAGAAAATGCCATGTGCTGGAAAATGTGGTAAGAAGTTTTAATATTAAAATAAATACTAAATGAGAGCTTTTATGTAAAAATAAGCCTTCTTCCCTTCCTTTAAAGCAAACAAAATTTGCTGTACCCTAATATCATAATGTCTAGCATATTCAAATGGGCTGAAAGTCTAACAGAAATATTTTGAAACATCAAAATTAACTGATGCCTGTCAAAATATTTAATGTGCATAAGAAATACATTAGATAAATTTTAACAAAGTAAACAGAGCTTCGTAGTCATAATTCTTTAACTTTTAGGACACATGGTTATTCTCTTCTAGTTACAATACAGGTCTATTTATTTGTTTGTTTACAGGTCAGTTTTCCCCCATAAAATTCAGATGAGTTGCACCTTTTCAAACATTAGGAAATGATTAACAACGTCTATTGTAGATGACTGGAGATGTCTGTGAACTTTAGGTAACTTTCTACTTCCCTTCTAATACTTTATGTTCGAAAGTGACAGCTATTGTCTCTGAAACTTCTCACTTTCACTTCTCAAATAAAACATAAGACTTTTAAGCTAAACTAATTTCTGCTAACCAATTTCAAACTGTCTTTGTAGACTATGTTTCAAAATATTTTGGGAGTTGTATTTATTGTTTGTATGTTTAAAAAATTAATTAACATATGCACACATTCATTTATTCATTCTGGGCTTTGTTGATACCCAGCTCTTTCGACATTTGAAAATTCAGAATATGAGTTCACAGAAGAGACTAGTCTGGCTTCATTATCTATAACGAGAACATTTAGTATCTGTCTATCTGTGGTGATTAGGACTAACACCAAGATTCTAAATAATACCTCAGGCAGCCTGGGTTCAGAGAAAGAAATAGCTTTTGAAAAATCTAAAAATATGCGTATGATGGGACTTTCCCTAAGCAAGGCTAGTAAGTAAACAAAATGTTTTATCATCAGTGACTGCTCTCTTTCCCATCCAATTTTCCCTCTTTCAGCAACCTCCGAGGTTCTTGATATTCCTAGCACCTCCCCAACCTCTTTGCAGTTCCCTTTGTCTGGCTATCTACCTATCTCTCCTTGCCTGCTACACACTCAACAGTACCTGTACAACATCCCTTCCCTTAGAACCCAGCTATTCACTTATATAAATAACCAAATGAATTATTTTAAGCTTAGACCCTATCTCTTCTGCTACTGACTGAATTTGAGTTCCCCCCAAAATCCATATGTTGAAGCCCGAATCCCCGATATTATGGTATTTGAATGTGGGCCGATGGAAGGTAATAAGGGTTAGATTAGGTCATGAGGGTAGGGCCCTCATGATGGAATCAGTGCCTTTATAAAAACAGAAGATTTGAGATCTCCTTCTCACTCTGTGAACACACAGAGAGAAAGTAGCTGTTTACAAGACAGGAAGCATGCTCTCATCAGAACCCAACCATGCTGACACCTTGATCTCTGATTCCTAGCCTTCAGAACTATGACAAATAAGTACTGGTCATTTAAGCCACTAGTATTTTGTTATAGCAGCCTGTACAGACTAAGACACTTTCTATATGATATTTACACTGTAAATGAAGCTTCTAAAAAAGTGATATGGTATGGGGCACCATGGTAGGACCAATGGAGGCATTTGAGAAGAGCAGCTTTGAAAACTACCTCACCTAAAGGTAGAGAACAGCAAAAGACAATTTTCTTCTTGTTCTACAGTATCATTTTGAAAAAATCCTATTCTGAACACAAGAAAGAAAAACTTCTTCAAACATACTAAAACGTTACATATATATATATATATATATATATATATATATATATATATATATATATATATATATATATGACATATATAGTAGATATTCTGGCTTCCTCAGGCATCTCACTAACGTTTTTCCATTTAATGTTTTAGTCTACCTAGAATAGATTTTGTTAGGAGATATTTCTTTTTTTCTCTTGAATTTTCCTTCACCTTAGAAACAAATTTTCTCTTTTCACAATGTAATTTTTTAAAAATTCTCCCTATATTTCATAAAAATATTTTAAAATTTCATATTTTTACTATATTCTTTGCCTCCTTGATAAAAATGCATCTGGATGAAATTTCTATTATTAATTTAAGAAGGTAGGTTTGTATTTTCTGAAGTACCAGGCTAGCTGTGGCTGCCAAGGCAAGTCGTGTGCCAGGCATGAGGAGAAAGCTCTGGTGCCTGAAGTGTCCCTGCAGCAGAAGAAGCTAAAGTGAGCACCTGACTCATCCTGTCTGTACTTATCAGCAAATGTTAGCAAAGGATTTTTCTCATTTAATGTCTCATTCTGCTAATGACAGTTTCTTATTTGCAGTGCATCTTGCTGTGGGTGTTTTGGACAAATTTCCTTTTTTTCCTGGCTATACAAAAGAGACAATCATATTATGCTGAGGCCATTGCTACTGGGCTTCCTTATGCCCCTTACACAGTGAGTCAAAAATCCTTGCAGGGATGAGGGTTGCTGCCATCCAGCCCAGAGTCACCTGAGACACAGAGAAGCTGGCCTGCCAGTGGCCCATTAGGGAAGAATTCCTCATCTCAGCAGAGACTGGGATACAATTTCTTGCAATGAAATGCCACATTCTTTTGTTTTGACTTAAATATTTGTTGAGCAGCTTCCACATAAAAATTATGAACATAGAGATTCTTATAATGTTTCATCACTGCTTCAAAAGCTCACCATCTCATTTCTCCTTCACAGGTCTCTACATACCCATTCTTAAATATCAGTTCCATGGCATACTACAAGGACAACTGATATGTATTAAAGATTTCACCAAACTTCACTTGTGTTTTCTCCCACCAAATTCTACCAGAAAAATTCCAAGGTGACCGATCTGAGTTTTATCTAATGAACCTTTACGTGCTGACTTCCAAAAGGTGGGTCCAAATAATCTACATGCTATTGGAAATTGAGATGAACATAATGGGCAGAATAATCTCGATAACTGAGAAATCATTGTGGATCTTTTTAATATGTTTATATGGCTTGATTAGCAAAAGTGTCCTGCTAAAGCATAAACCTGCAGGATGCCTTAACAATTCACTAAAGACGAAAAATACACACGACAGCTTTTTGTATCTCTGTAGTCAATACAGACTAAGTACAAAGACCAGGTATATTTTAAACCAATGCTTGAGTGCTGAAAAACACTGCCCATGACAGTTATGGAAGTAAATTGGATGCCCCTGATTTCTTCTTAAATATCCTTGGTAAGAAAAAATGAGATGGTAAACAAATTAGCTATTCCTAAACACTTCCTCCTTGGTTATACATTTAATGGTGGGGTTCTTTTGCTTTTAAATCTGTATTGCATTGAAGTAATGTTCAGTTTGCTAGATATTCTCACGACACAGTTGGCTGCACACATAGGCCTAGCCTATGTGATTTATAAGAGACCAAGAAAACTCAGCCTAAAAATACTTCACTTGCTATTACCCAAAATTGCTCAATTAGTAATTTCTTTACCTTGCTATTAGTTCATTGCCCTTTCTCAGCTCATTTTATTGAAAAATAAAAGAGTCTTCAAATATCATGCAATTAAATGACAGTTTAAATTGAATTTACATGGTCTCCTAATTGACAACATTTTAAATTCTTTTCCATTCTTCTTTTGACCTCACAGGACCTGGGAAGACTAGGACCTTTGAGCCAGATCTAATTATTCCCTGATTTTACCCAACTGCACATATGACTCTACTGAAGGAGGGCCCTGTATATCTTTTAAGGAATGTTTTCTGAATGTTTACAAGATGGAAATATTTTATGAAAGTCTTTATCAATTTGCTCCATGTTTATGTATCTTTGTGAATCTACCTGACAATATCCATGAGATGAATGTACAATATTCATTTTTTAAATTTTTTTCCATATCTCTATTTTTTCTTAGCTTCCCCTTTTCCTTGTGTCTTTATCTATGTATTGTGAAACAATATAAATAAGAATCATGTTTTACTTATTGAAGAGAATCTTATCTTTCTCATTCTTATTGCAAATATCATGTTTTGAACCATTTTATGCCTGTTAAACGTAAGTTGCTTTTTACCTATGTGGCCCTTATTTGCTTGCTTTGCTGTACTATTACTGATAAGGAAAAGGCCTCCATTCCTACTTCTCACCCATAAGCATTGTGTCAAGACTCCACCCGCAGGATTCTTCTTATCTTGTATATATTAAAAGTTCAAAAATTACACAGCTTGCAAAGAGAGATTCTACCTCACTTGCTTTATTTACTCCTATTAAGAATTTGTTGATGATATTTAAGATATCCATATGATAGACTTATTAAAGTACACTTGACATATAAGGAATGGCTCAGCACGTATTTAATGTATAATTTAATAAGGTTTGATCTTTATATACACCTGTGAAATTATCACCACAATCAACATACTGACATATTCATTATTGCCCCAATTTTTCTTGTGCTTTTTCATTCCCTCCTTTTTGTCTATACTACTCTCTGCTCCCAGTCAACCACTGATATGCTTTTCTGTACTTAGAGATTTGTTTGTTTTGCCTAGAAAGTTATAAAATGGAATCATATAGTATGTACTCCTTTTGGGGGTGAAAGTCTGGCTTCTTCCTCTCAGTAAAGTTATTTTGAGATTCATCCACGCTTTTGTATGGATCTAAAATAGTTCATTCTTTTTTTATTGCCAAGTGATATTCCATTATACTAGAATACCACAATCTATGTATTCATTCACCTGTCGATGGAAATTTGGGTTTTTTTCTCCATATTATTTCAAAATTTAGCAATATTCATTGATTTGCTATGAGGTACAAGTCATTATTTCAGATGCAAAAACTGCTTTAAAATGTCTCTGTCAGGTAAAAGACTACCCTTGTCATATTGTCTAAACATAAGTTTTGCAAAACTGTGCAGAGAAAAAAAAATTGTCCATCAGAATTTCATACTTCAAATATAGAAGACATCTATCAATACAGTTTCAGTTAAACCTATATATTTCATGAAATTAACATATCGTATAAGACTGCTGTCTGTGTAACTGATTTCTTTAAAACATAATAGGGTACGGGTGGGTGTCTCAGGTGATGTTCTGGAAAAAAGAGGTGTGTAATCTAGCAAAGACAGATGTATCACAGTAGTTTCAACAGGGAGGATGGTCTCCCTTTTTAAGTCCTGTTGGGTATTATTACTCCAAACACAGTCACTGTAGGAACCCAGTGTTTATTTAAACAGCATGCTTTGTTTCATTTGGAGACAATTTTCTTAGCAGAGCAAAGCCCTATATGACGATGGCTAGGCAGGGAATAAAAGATCCCATACTGACCGTAGTCTGAGTCTGATGCATCCTGCTTCCGCCTTTTCTGTCCCTCCTTCTTCCCTACCTAGATGTGCCAGGTCAAGCAAGGCAAAGGTCAGGGCAAAGACTCTGGCAAGGAAATGGCAATTCTCTTGACTCTGAGCCTGGAGAAATTGCAGCAGATGCGCCTACTTATCAGAAATGTAACTGTCACCTCCACCTCCCATGGAATCAAACAGTGTTCTCCCTAAGGCAGCTGTGTGTGTTTTATTTGTTTTCTTCTTCACAAGAATTGCATAGGAGAAACTAACAAACTGTGTGTATTAAGAGCTGTAGGGTAATGTACAGATTATACTCTAGTGAGACGTATCACAGCGCCATGCTCGTCTCTAAAATCTGGCTTGATAGCAGAAAAGGGTTATTCTTCCCCAAACTAGAAGGGCCTCTAAACATACTCTTCCTTATTTTCCAGTAACAACTTTCCCTTAGGTAGTTCCAGAAATGGTGCTATGGATAAGCATAGACTAATTACTTTTGCTCTGAATAACATGCCTTTTTAACTAATAAGTATGCATACTGATTTAACACGTTATCAGCACACCTTTTTTTGTTGTTGTATTTAACTTCCAACTTTTTCTCTGATTATGTGCATTATTTTTATCTTCAGAGTCAGTGACTTACACAGCACAGTTACCTGCCTACAACTTAAGAAAAAATATAAGAGAATATTGAGAGACATATAACAGCATACCCATACAATGTTCCCCAAGAGATCAACAGTTCAAAGGCTGATTTCTGACAAGTTTTTCTACTTAAAAAGAAGCCCATCTTTTCCATTTTACTGAAGAAATTCTGATTGTGTGCTTAGCCATCTGTGTGTGCTGTGGAAGCACACACCTGTGTAATTAGGCATTAATCCCAGAACAGCCTGACCTGCCCTTGCCTCCATCGACACACATCAGGAAAATTTTTTTACTTTTTAGTGAGACCTGTTCTCTGTTTTGTTCCTTGCTCTCTATCCTGTCAAACTGAAGAAACACAGTGCTCCCTTGATTGGACCTGCGCTGTGGGGATGTTCTGATCTGCAGTCATGGGAATAGTTGAATATATGGAAATCCAGAAACAAAATGCCGCTACTTTCACAGAAAATATCCTGTGGAGAAACAGCACTGATTATTCCTGGGGACGTTTTAAGGAGGTGTCATTATGGCTCTTGGAACATCTTCCCTTTTCATTTTGTGTTTTACATGAATAGAAGGGAAAGATGCTTCCACACAGCAAACCCTATATGAGAAAGAGAAAGGGCTAAATTGAATAAATGTGGCTCAGTAAAGATCCACTAAATTGCCATATAGCAAAGGATACTTATTAATCACTTACAGTGTGCAAAATCCATAACAAAATATAATCAATATATGATTCTGTTAGGGGAACAACTGATGGAAACCGCCCACCCTGGCCAGGCCAATAGTAACAAGTTGCATGAGTTATCTTACAACAAGACGCCCTGGTAAGGAAGGCGGAACTAACAAGCTACCACCAACCAGAAAAATTTGGGAAAGGTCAAAAGGAGAGAGGAAATGCCAGTCCATTGTCCTACCAACTTCCCAGAATCCTTCTTGCTGGAATCCATCTTGGCTGAGTGATGCGCATGCCACCAGGAAGGACCCTGAGTCAGAATGATTGGCCAGGTACAACCCAGAAACTAACCCCATTATCATAAGCCCAGAGACTGTGAGCCACATAGCAAAGCACTGCTCCTGGCTTCCCTTACCCTGCTGCTCTCTGCCCAGGCGCCCCTTCCCCCCAAAAAACCTCTTGCTTTGTCACCACGTGTGTCTCCTCGGACAATTCATTTGTGAGTGTTAGACAAGAGCCCATGCTCAGGCCCTGGAAGGGGTACCCCTTCCTGCAACTATTACTGATAACCTAAATTTTAAAGTCAAGGCAGGCACATACTTAAATAACTATGATAAAAAGCCAATTATGAAAGACACTTTAATAGAATCAACACCATTCTATTGAATATTGAATGCTGGATCCCCAAATATCTACCAAAACAAAATTCGCCAAAATAACCTATTGAAAAGAGAAGGTTTAGTTTAGCACAGGTGAGAGCAAATACTTCCTCCACAGAGGTTTGGTCCTGTCTCCAAGTGGGGAAGGCAAGATTGAAATTTAGAACTGAAACTGAGAATTGAAAGTTTGGTTTAAAGGACAGCTTTCAATGAGAGTGAGAGACTGGGGAAGAGGGGATGAACGCTTGATTATGACTGGATAAAGATCATCATATAACAGTGTAGCATTGATACAAAAAGCAAGGTGAGGAATTT
Source organism: Mesoplodon mirus (assembly GCF_964341445.2). Taxonomy (NCBI): domain Eukaryota; kingdom Metazoa; phylum Chordata; class Mammalia; order Artiodactyla; family Ziphiidae; genus Mesoplodon; species Mesoplodon mirus. Next base: position 52,298,447 of record NC_138990.1, on the reverse strand, counting down.
TGAGTCAAGAGATGCATAGAATCTTAAGGCAAAAACTGCCTGTGGATAGTTTTCATTGAAGAATCATTGGTTCTTCTGGAATAGTGAAGTCATGCTAATGAAGATAATGGAATAGTAAAGTTATGTTAATGTAGACCAATGATCTGCAAACTATGCCTGGATTTGGGTGCCAAATCCAGTCCTGTGGGCAAAGCTGAGAAAGTTCTTTACACTTTTAAAGGATTATAAGAAAGGAAAAAGAAAAAGAATGTGCAGCACAGATCTTACGTTGCCTGCAAATCCTACAATATCTATCTGGCCCTTCGGAGAAAAAGTTTGCCAAACCCTAATGCAGACTGTAAGTTGGATGGGTGGGGAGGTAGTTTCAGTTTCAGCCTCTAAGCATTGTGTAGGGGTAGACAGTTTTGGTTCTCAATACTCAAGCTTATTGCAGAGAAGGAGAAAGTCATCCCTACAGATAATGGGTGGGGAGAAATTTGGGTTTGGCCTGGAAAATTTGACATGGAGATTGGGAGATGAAGTAGGGAAGGTTTATTCAAAAAGCAAAAGGGACAACTTGTGCAAAGGCATATACGAGGAATGAGACAGAGCAGGAACCTGTGGGGGCCTCCCGGGTACAAATCCTTTCCATCTCCACTGTTTCTTGTTTGTAGGAAATAGTCTTCGTTCAGCCTCCTAAGACCTTCCCCGAGTTCCAAAGTGTAGATCCAAACAATTGGTAATCAGGGAAGTAAGGGAATGCAGAAACAAAGGAGGAGCAATCAAGAAAAAATAGTGCAGCGATTAAACCTGAGTTGGTTCCTCCTCAAGGGATATACATAACAAGATTTTTGAACAGGAACTATGGTCCCACTCAGGTGGAAGATGGTAACTTCAAGCTGAGAACAATCCTGGAACACCACCCTGTTACCTCACCACCAAACAATCAGAAGAAAGTCATACAAGCTCCAGCCCTCACCCCAAATCTTGCCCATAAAAACTTTTACTGGAAGACTTTTGGGGAGTTTGGGGTTTTTGAGCACAAGCCACCCATTCTCCTTGCTTGGTCCTGAAATAAACCTTTCTCTGTTCCAAACTCCGATGTTTAGGTTTGTTTGGCCTCACTGTACGTTGGGCACACAAACTTGCATTCAGTAACAAGGATACAGTACTTTTCTCTTTATTCATAATCACCACCTCCACAAGCACTTACTCAGATCCTGATTTTTAACAGTGGTATAATAAGCAAGCCAATCAGCTTCATCTCTGCTCTCTGTGAACCAATTTTGTAAGACAACAGAGTGACAAGAACTGACCTGTTAAGGATCTAGATCTTCACGGAAAACCACTCATACATCTCTCACAGTTAGCAATGTTGATCTTTTTCTTTTTTTTATTGTTTAAACGCTGAATTCCAAACAAGACTTCCTTCAGGAAATCCTTCTAGTGCATTTTGTTCTCATGAATAAGTATAAAACTAACCAGAATTGATTAGCCTAATGACCCATTTGGAATTTACTAAAGGAGTTAAACCCACTTGATACAATGCAAATTGCTAACTAATGAAGTGATAGAAATAAATCCTTAGTAACATAAGTAACAATTATTTTTGGCTTGAGTAGTAGATAAAATGTGAGTTTTTCATATCATCCAAAAAATACATATTTTTTTATTCCACATCTTTCTCTTCTTTGATGCTGTTACAGAGTAAGCATGACTGAATACCAGAATATCATAATATGTCATACTGAATGTAATATTGTATAGAGAAACATGTAACAATATCTTCTGGGTCCATGTAAGATGTACATGGTCTAGAACATTATCATCCACAGTTCACTTCCAAGCTTTATCAACCTCATGCTGATCCTAGGTCTTTGGATTAATCTGTGAGAATATCCAAATAGCAATGTATGAATATATAAACAGATAAAGCTAATATCAGATAAAGCCAGAAGTTAGTGTTTAGCATCCAATCATAAAGGTAGATCTCCAGATTTTTAACTAAAGCTAAAATAGAAGAAAGGTGACTTTTTCCAATAGTGTTAAGAGAAAATCAAAGAAATAGAGAAAGAGATGATAGAGATAGAAAGAGAATTAGAGATAGAGGAGAGGAGAGGAGAGGAGAGGAGAGAGAGAGAGAGAGAGAGAGAGAGAGAGAGAGAGAGAGAGAGAGAGAGAGAGGGAGAGGGAGAGGGAGAGAGAGAGGAAGAAGAAGGAGGAGGAGAAGAAAAGAGAAAAAGGCTTTAGTCACACAGAATAAAGAGATTTAATGAACACCCTGGAGTTAGAATGTTCAGCATTATTAGACTAAAAATCCAAGCTCAAATTTTTTATTTAAATAATTCTCTTGAACCTTTGGGAAAATAGAAAGTGCACAGAGGACACCATCCAGTTTGTTTCTGTAAAGAATATGATTTTCCTCAGGAAAATATTGGAGAAGAAACAGACATTTGCACGATGACCAAGTCCATCTGTTGTAGATGATTAAAAGTTTGATCTGTTTTATATTATTTGAAGTGTCTCACTGCACCAGAATTTTATCCTAGTGATTAAATAAAGGGAAACTAACAAAACAAATATCTTTATATTATTGAAGCCTATTGATTATAGACATCAGACAAATTAGAGCATTTATTGATCATTTGCCTAACTGAGCAAATTATGTGTTTGGGATTAGTTATTTTTCTGTGATAACTGCAACAACAAAAGAGAAGAGTAATGAAAAATAATCCTAATACGTGTGAGGCAGTATTCTATATTGATATATGGAATGATTTGTTAAAAGCTCATTTTTACATTCCTCCATTTTGAATTATAATCTATGTACAACAATTCAAGGAATAGATGATACAACAGATAATGCGAATATTATAGAGAGAGAAGCAAATGAGTCTCAGAAACGTCAAGTGTGATTTTCAGATTTCGACATTAGATCTCCTGGACTCTCATTTCAATGCTCTCAACCAAATCCTAGCTGTGGTAAATGGTATTCCCCCTGTCATGTACTTCCATCATGTCACACTTAAATGATGTGCTCAATAATTTCAAGGGCTTTAGGTTATCAGAATGTTTACTTCAGCCAAGGATGGCTGGAAGGCACATTATATGCAAATAGGAAAGCACATCGTTCTTATTCTAATGACACTCAACCTTTAGCACCCTCTGCTATGTCCTACTTATTGATCCTTTAATCCTTAAAGAAATATAAAGGAGCACAGTCCCTCCATTTTCCTTAGTCTTTATATCATACTTCTTTATCTTCACTTATCTGTTGGTCCTGGATGCCATACTAATTAATTGATCTACTCCTTTATCCGTCCCCTCAATCCCAAGTAAACCTCTGTATTTCTGCCACACAAATTGGATCAACCCCCAAACTAGTCTGATAATACATATTTTCAGCTAAGTGTCTCTGTAGATGAGTACTATCTTCTGACTGGGTGACAGTTCAGTGCTAGAAAGGACCTCACACTGCTAGACCATCACTCAATGTTCTTTGGTGACCCTTCTCTTATGCCCCTCAGTGACTGTCCAGATATTAACAGTTTTCCTCATGTTTTCACACAATCCAGCTCCTGCTCTCCTCGTTTTCAATAGCTAATTTCACCATCCAAAATACCAAACAGTGGCACTTGTGGCACTGTACTGCAGGTCTGCCTTGCTGATCTATCTCCACCAATTAATTGTAAATTATTTAGGATTTGGTCATTTCCTATTTAACTTCGTATCTCCAAAGACTAGTATACAGAAAGATCTAACATAAGTAAATAGGTGGATACTGATTCATACCTCTGTTTCTTTGTTCATACTCTTCTTTCCACCATCCTTTCCATTGTTGCTGAATTACTTCTGAACTCAAAATATACCACTCATGTATCTCCTCTTGAAAGACGTGGTTGAGTACTTCTAGTTTGGGCTACCTAACTAGACACTGTGCTCACAAAATACCTATGAATAACTTCATTATAGTTATTATTGTATTGCCCCTACTAATTAAATTATATACATAGTACAAAAACTCAAATAGCACAGGGATATAATATCTTCTCTCTCCATCTCCTTGAACAACAATGTCAGAGTCAAATGGCTTACACCAATTAGTCAAAATCATGAATCAGTTGTTTGTTTTAAATTTAGGTTATGATTTAAAGAACTTTTTTTTCTTCCTGGAGATTTGAATTGCCTTTCCTTTTGCTCACCTATAGAAGAAAAATATGCCTTTAGCTTGACTCTAAGGTCATCCAAGTTCTTAACCATAGCATTTGTTAAAATGAAGGCTCTGACTTCTTGTTTCAATTAGGACTAGTTTCTCTTAATTATGCAGCATAGCTCTTATTCTGTCATTCTAAATTAAGTGCATTTTTTTAAATCCTGTGCATTTTTCTTCTTGATTTTTATTTTATTTTTACTTCAGAGTGTACCTTGCAAATCTGAAAAAAAAATTTTTTTCCTCACACATTATTGAAATTGATAGTTTGGCAAGAACATACAATTTTCTCTCTGTCTTAGTTTTCTAATCCAGTTTTCTAATGCAAATCTGATTTGTGTTCATTTGTCTATAAACTGGCATTTTTTCCACAACCACTTTTAAGACCATCTCTTCACCTTTGATGTTCTGAAATTTCATAAGAATGTGTCTTAGCAATAGGACTTTGTCCATGTACTGTTCCAGGCAGTCCTTGGATCTTCTCAATCTGATATTTGGCCTTAAATGCTGTGAAATAATCTCAATTAGTTCTTCAACTATTGTCTCACCTCCATGCTTTCTGTTTATTCTTTCTAAAGTACTTACTAGCTGCATGAAGGAATTTGAGCCTCCATATCTCTGATGTCTCTCTCATAATTTCCTGCTTTTTTTACTTTTTTGCTCTATCTTTTTATTCATACTCTTGATTTTATCTTCTAACTTTTTAAAATGATTTTTCTTTCCAGGAGCACTTTCTTATCCTCTGATAATTTTTTTTTTAACGGAAGCTTGATGTTGTTTTACTGAATGCAGAATCTTCTGGAATCTAAGGATTTAACTATGGATTTTAAAAGACATGTTTCTGATCCTTGAATTCTATTTCTTTTGACATCATTTTTACTATTTGTTCACCATGATGCTTCTCTGTTTCTGTTTTTGGCTTCCTGAAAATGTCTGGTCATATTTTGTTCTCACAGTGTATCTATGAATTGAGGAATGAGTGTTAAACATTAGATATTGATCCTGTATTCCTATGGTGTTGTGTAGTTCTCTGTTCCCTATGTAGAAGAACTGACCAGTTCTATTTCATGGATAGGGACATGTCAATGGACACATGCAGTTTGCACTTTATGAGTGGGGAGAATGCAGGCATCCTGTAACTATCAAACCACCTGTCTTATGCCAAAATAAGTGTTTGTTTTGAGTTCTTGCCCCTCATGAGTAGACTGTTCAATTTCTTTAGCAAGCAGATCTCCAGTCTTCATCTAGGGGCTTGTCTTGCTCAATGTGCACTCTGGGAGGATGGGTTAATTTGCCTTTGATATTATGAATAAAAGCATAAATGGACAACTCTGGTTTGTAACCTACACCTGTTCTCTAAGCCTGAAGACTCCGTAGGGCTCTGCTGAAATATGTGTTTTCTCTTTCTGCTGCAGTGTCCTCCTATCTGTGTTTCTAAAATGCTACTAGACTCCTCCACTTTCATTTATACTCCAACTTTTCATACATGTTTCAAAGTCTCTAATCCATTGATGAAACGCTTGTATTATAAAAACAAATTCATTTCCTTTTATACCACCTCAGTGTTGTTACTGTGCAAGGGCTCACTGCCCAACGTGCAAAGAAGCCAACACTATGGCACTGGCTTTTTTTTTTTTTTTTAACACCTTTATTGGAGTATAATTGCTTTACAGTGGTGTGTTAGTTTCTGCTTTATAACAAAGTGAATGTTATACATATACATATGTTCCCATATCTCTTCCCTCTTGCATCTCCCTCCCTCCCACCCTCCCTATCCCACCCCTCTAGGTGGTCACAAACCACCGAGCTGATCTCCCTGTGCTATGTGGCTGCTTCCCACTAGCTATCTATTTTACGTTTGGTAGTGTATATATGTCCATGCCACTCTCTCACTTTGTCACAGCTTACCTTTCCCCCTCCCCATATCCTCAAGTCCATTCTCTAGTAGGTCTGTGTCTTTATTCCCGTCTTACCCCTAGGTTCTTCATGATCTTTCTTTTTTTTCTTAGATTCCATATATATGTGTTAGCATATATATGTGTTAGGTATTTGTTTTTCTCTTTCTGACTTACTCCGCTCTGTATGACAGACTCTAGGTCCATCCACCTCACTACAAATATCTCAATTTCGTTTCTTTTTATGGCTGAGTAATATTCCATTGCATATATGTGCCACATCTTCTTTATCCATTCATCCGATGATGGACACTTAGGTTGCTTCCATGTCCTGGCTATTGTAAATAGAGCTGCAATGAACATTTTGGTACATGACTCTTTTTGAATTATGGTTTTCTCAGGGTATATGTCCAGTGGTGCTTTTGAGAAAAGAAAGAGCTTTATTGAGAGGTCAGCTGGCCAGGAGTTAGGAGGCAAGACTCTTAAGTCAGTCTCCTTGATCCAGGGTTCAGGGTAAAATTTAAAGGGTTAGGGGAATTTCAAACTTGGAAGCTGATCTTGAATTAATCCGTATAAGCTACTCATGCTGCGATAAGCCAGATTTTCCTTCTTGAAGGACTTCCCATTTTGTAACAGGCTCTGCTGGCAACATTTCTTATTCTTTGAGTTCCGTAGACTGAAGACTTTTAGTTCCAGGGTCATCCTAGAGACATGGGTCCCATCTTACACATATGCAGTGCTGTCTATATAAAATAACTTGATGTTTGATTAATCAACAGCCTATTTAAGGAGGCAAGGCCAGTTTAAGCTGGTCAATGTTTAATGTGCTTTTTCACTGTCATTTCATGAAATTTGAGGTGAGAAGTGGGATGCATGTGCATACTTAGCCATCTTGAACTGTAGCACAACCAACACACTGCCTTAACAATATCCATTTGCCAAAGTTGCAATAGGTAAGTGTAGGTACTACCATTATGTATGAATAATAAATTTTCTAATTTCCTACCTGAAATCCACTCAACATTTTGTCAGCAATACACAAAAGCTGTGGCACTGATAACTCCTATCTAAGTAAATATTCATGTGTATACCTCACTGCACTTGAGTTGAATTCATAGATATATGTATCACATCTTAGTATTTGATTTAATAGTAACAGTTCCTCAATGTTTGTTCAAGTAGCTAGTCATTGCACATACTTCTCAGTCTGAAAAAGCTATTTGGTGATCAAAACGTATTTTATGGTGTCACGTAAGAGATGAAGCCCCTCCATAATGAACACACTCTATAATGAGTATAATAACATCTGTCCACCAAAGTTTTTGCTTGCTTTAAACATGGTCTCTTTTAGTATTATCTTAATTTATTCAACATTGGTTCTAACTGGAAGTATAGCACTTATTAATAAGGCAATGTTAATCATAAGCAAAAATAATTATAATTTCTTGAGAAGCAGCAATTCTACTCATTACAAAGGGGTTCAAAGCAGTTTAGAACCATTGCAAACTGGATGTCTGATCTTTGGTTTTAGAGATCTCTTCATTCATTGTTCTGTTTTTACACTGATCTTGTATAATTATGAGACAAGTTTCTAAGCCTGAGACGCAGAGAATTATCTGGTGTTCATAATAATAATAATAAATGTCCATACGATGTCTCCTCTTACTAGTACTGATTAGTGTCCATAAATTCAAATACCTACAGGGTGCTAGAGGGTAAAATAAGTGAGTGTTTGGGGGTTACTATTAAAAAATAAACTAATTTTTAAAAGTAAGGATTTTATTCTCTCTTTAGTACAACTTTAGGGAAAAGCAACAGTCTAAGTTTGCTCAAACTCAGTGTCAGACTGGGGAGCAGTGGTGAATCAGGGAATAGAAGCCTGGTATGTTTGGTTGTTTCCAAATGCACTGTGAAATATTGCAGATATACTGGAAGGAATAAAGATACTAAAGCAAAATGTATGTGCCCATTATTTAATTTTGGAAGTAAAACATTGCAAATGCTTTTAGAGACACTTGAGTACCCAAACTTCCCTTTTATACCCATATCCTTCCCTCACCTTCCTACACCCAGACATGTTCATTATATTCATTTTGGTTCTTCCTAGTTCCTTGCATTTCTGTAAGTACTTATTGAATAATTATGTACCTTTATATAATAAATATAATTGTTTTTCATATTTTAAAATTTATATACGTGGTATCATATTATATGTATCCATTTGCCAACTGTTTGGTCTAATGACATCAATTGTTTAACATTTATAGTCTAATAGGTCGTTAGTTTTCTCAAATGTTCCATGTGTACATTTAAAAATGTGATTCTTGGGGTAAGATGGCGGAAGAGTAAGACGCGGAGATCACCTTCCTCCCCACGGATACACCAGAAATACAGCTACACGTGGAACAACTCCTACAGAACACCTACTGAACGCTGGCAGAAGACCCCAGACCTCCCAAAAGGCAAGAAACTCCCCACATACCTGGGTAGGGCAAAGCGGAGAGATCCCCACACAGAGGATCGGTGCCGAGCGGCACTCACCAGCCCGAGAGGCTTGTCTGCTCGCCCGCCGGGGCACGCAGCGCTGGAAGCTGAGGCTCGGGCTTCGGTCAGAGCGCAGGGAGAGGACTGGGGCTGGCGGCGAGAACTCAGCCTGAAGGGGGCTAATGCGCCACAGCTAGCCGGCAGGGAGTCCGGGAAAACTCTGGAGCTGCCGAAGAGGCAAGAGACTTTTTCTTCCCTCTTGGTTTCCTGGTGCGCGAGGAGAGGGGATTAAGAGCGCTGCTTAAAGGGGCTCCACAGACGGGCGCGAGTCGCGACTGAAAGCGCGGAGCCCAGTGACGGGCGTGGGACGCTGGGGCTGCTGCTGCCGCCGCCAAGAAGCCTGTGTGCGAGCGCAGGTCACTGTCCACACCGCCCTTCCGGGAGCCTGTGCAGCCCGCCACTGCCGGGGTCCCGGGATCCAGGGGCGGCTTCCCTGGGAGAACGCACGGCGCGCCTCGGGCTGGTGCAACGTCACGCCGACCTCTGCCGCGGCAGGCTCGCCCCGCACTCCGTGCCCCCCCCCTCCCGCCCGGCCTGAGTGAGCAAGAGTCCCCGAAGCGGCTGCTCCTTTAACCCTGTCCTGTCTGAGCGAAGAACAGACGCCCTCCGGCGACCTACACGCAGAGGTGGGGCCAAATCCAAAGCTGAGACCCAGGAGCTGTGAGAACAAAGAAGAGAAAGGGAAACCTCTCCCAGCAGCCTCAGAAGCAGCGGATTAAAGCTCCACAATCAATTTGATGTACCCTGCATCTGTGGAATACATGAATAGACAACACATCATCCCAAATTGAGGAGCCTGGAGTCAGTGCTGTGCCTCTGAGGTGGGGGAGCCAACTTCAGGACACTGGTCCACAAGAGACCTCCCAGCTCCACATAATATCAAACGGCAAAAATCTTCCAGAGATCTCCATCTCAACACCAGCACCCAGCTTCACTCAACGACCAGCAAGCTACAGTGCTGGACACCCTATGCCAAACAACTAGCAAGACAGGAACACAACGCCACCCATTAGCAGAGAGGTGGCCTAAACTCATAAAAAGTCCGCAGACACCCCAAAACACACCACCAGACGTGGACCTGCCCACCAGAAAGACAAGATCCAGCCTCATCCACCAGAACACAGGCACTAGTCCCCTCCACCAGGAAGCCTACACAACCCACTAAACCAACCTTAGCCACTGGGGACAGACACCAAAAACAACGGGAACTACGAACTGGCAGCCTGCAAAAAGGAGACCCCAAACACAGTAACATAAGCAAAATGAGAAGACAGAAAAACACACAGCAGGAGAAGGAGCAAGATAAAAACCCACCAGATCTAACAAATGAAGAGGTAATAGGCAGTCTACCTGAAAAAGAATTCAGAATAATGATGGTAAAGATGATCCAAGATTCTATTTCCCAGATCCAAAATCTTGGAAATAGAATAGACAAAATGCAAGAAACAGTTAACAAGGACCTAGAAGAACTAAAGATGAATCAAGCATCGATTAAAAACACAATACATGAAATAAAAAATACTCTAGACGGGCTCAATAGCAGAATAACTGAGGCAGAAGAACGGATAAGTGAGGTGGAAGATAAAATAGTGGCAATAACTGCTGCAGAGCAAAATAAAGAAAAAAGAATGAAAAGAACAGAGGACAGTCTCAGAGACCTCTGGGACAACATTAAACGCACCAACATTCGAATTATAGGGGTTCCAGAAGAAGAAGAGAAAAAGAAAGGGACTGAGAAAATATTTGAAGAGATTATAGTTGAAAACTTCCCCAATATGGGAAAGGAGATAGTTAATCAAGTCCAGGAGGCACAGAGAGTCCCATACAGAATAAATCCAAGGAGAAATACGCCAAGACACATATTAATCAAACTGTCAAAAATTAAACACAAAGAAATCATATTAAAAGCAGCAAGGCAAAAACAACAAATAACACACAAGGGAATCCCCAGCAGGATAACAGCTGACCTCTCAGCAGAAACTCTACAAGCCAGAAGGGAGTGGCAGGACATAATTAAAGTGATGAAGGAGAAAAACCTGCAACCAAGATTACTCTACCCAGCAAGGATCTCATTCAGATTTGATGGAGAAATTAAAACCTTTACAGACAAGCAAAAGCTGAGAGAGTTCAGCACCACCAAACCAGCTTTACAACAAATGCTAAAGGAACTTCTCTAGGCAAGAAACACAACAGAAGGAAAAGACCTACAATAACGAACCCAAAACAATTAAGAAAATGGGAATAGGAACATACATATCGATAATTACCTTAAATGTAAATGGACTAAATGCTCCCACCAAAAGATACAGATTGGCTGAATGGATACAAAAACAAGACCCATATATATGCTGTCTACAAGAGACCCACTTCAGACCTAGAGACACATACAGACTGAAAGTAAGGGGATGGAAAAAGATATTCCATGCAAATGGAAATCAAAAGAAAGCTGGAGTAGCAATTCTCATATCAGACAAAATAGACTTTAAAATAAAGATTACTAGAAGAGACAAAGAAGGACACTACCTAATGATCAAGGGATCGATCCAAGAAGAAGATATAACAATTGTAAATATTTATGCACCAAACATAGGAGCACCTCAATACATAAGGCAAATACTAACAGCCATAAAAGGAGAAATCGACAGTAACACAATCATAGTAGGGGACTTTAACACCCCACTTTCACCAATGGACAGATCATCCAAAATGAAAATAAATAAGGAAACACAAGCTTTAAATGATACATTAAACAAGATGGACTTAATTGATATTTATAGGACATTCCATCCAAAAACAACAGAATACACATTTTTCTCAAGTGCTCATGGAACATTCTCCAGGATAGATCATATCTTGGGTCACAAATCAAGCCTTGGTAAATTTAAGAAAATTGAAATTGTATCAAGTATCTTTTCTGACCACAATGCTATGAGACTAGATATCAATTACAGGAAAAGAGCTGTAAAAAATACAAACACATGGAGGCTAAACAATACACTACTTAATAACGAAGTGATCACTGAAGAAATCAAAGAGGAAATTAAAAAATACCTAGAAACAAATGACAATGGAGACACGACGACCCAAAACCTACTGGATGCAGCAAAAGCAGTTCTAAGAGGGAAGTTTATAGCAATACAATCCCACCTTAAGAAACAGGAAACATCTCGAATAAACAACCTAACCTTGCACCTAAAGCAATTAGAGAAAGAAGAACAAAAACATCCCAAAGTTAGCAGAAGGAAAGAAATCATAAAAATCAGATCAGAAATAAATGAAAAAGAAATGAAGGAAACGATAGCAAAGATCAATAAAACTAAAAGCTGGTTCTTTGAGAAGATAAACAAAATTGATAAACCATTAGCCAGACTCATCAAGAAAAAAAGGGAGAAGACTCAAATCAATAGAATTAGAAATGAAAAAGGAGAAGTAACAACTGACACTGCAGAAATACAAAAGATCATGAGAGATTACTATAGGCAACTCTATGCCAATAAAATGGACAACCTGGAAGAAATGGACCAATTCTTAGAAATGCACAACCTGCCGAGACTGAACCAGGAAGAAATAGAAAATATGAACAGACCAATCACAAGCACTGAAATTGAAACTGTGATAAAAAATCTTCCAACAAACAAAAGCCCAGGACCAGATGGCTTCACAGGCGAATTCTATCAAGCATTTAGAGAAGAGCTAACACCTATCCTTCTGAAACTCTTCCAAAATATAGCAGAGGGAGGAACACTCCCAAACTCATTCTACGAGGCCACCATCACCTTGATACCAAAACCAGACAAGGATGTCACAAAGAAAGAAAACTACAGGCCAATATCACTGATGAACATAGATGCAAAAATCCTCAACAAAATACTAGCAAACAGAATCCAACAGCACATTAAAAGGATCATACACCATGATCAAGTGGGGTTTATTCCAGGAATGCAAGGATTCTTCAATATACGCAAATCAATCAACGTGATACACCATATTAACAAATTGAAGGAGAAAAACCATATGATCATCTCAATAGATGCAGAGAAAGCTTTCGACAAAATTCAACACCCATTTATGATAAAAACCCTGCAGAAAGTAGGCATAGAGGGAACTTTCCTCAACATAATAAAGGCCATATATGACAAACCCACAGCCAGCATCGTCCTCAATGGTGAAAAACTGAAACCATTTCCACTAAGATCAGGAACAAGACAAGGTTGCCCACTCTCACCACTCTTATTCAACCTAGTTTTGGAAGTTTTAGCCACAGCAATCAGAGAAGAAAAGGAAATAAAAGGAATCCAAATTGGAAAAGAAGAAGTAAAGCTGTCACTGTTTGCAGATGACATGATACTATACATAGAGAATCCTAAAGATGCTACCAGAAAACTACTAGAGCTAATCAATGAATTTGGTAAAGTTGCAGGATACAAAATTAATGCACAGAAATCTCTGGCATTCCTATATACTAATGATGAAAAATCTGAAAGTGAAATCAAGGAAACACTCCCATTTACCATTGCAACAAAAAGAATAAAATATCTAGGAATAAACCTACCTAAGGAGACAAAAGACCTGTATGCAGAAAATTATAAGACACTGATGAAAGAAATTAAAGATGATACAAATAGATGGAGAGATGTACCATGTTCTTGGATTGGAAGAATCAACATTGTGAAAATGACTCTACTACCCAAAGCAATCTACAGATTCAATGCAATCCCTATCAAACTACCACTGGCATTTTTCACAGAACTAGAACAAAAAATTTCACAATTTGTATGGAAACACAAAAGACCCCGAATAGCCAAAGCAATATTGAGAACGAAAAATGGAGCTGGAGGAATCAGGCTCCCTGACTTCAGACTATACTACAAAGCTACAGTAATCAAGACAGTATGGTACTGGCACAAAAACAGAAAGATAGATCAATGGAACAGGATAGAAAGCCCAGAGTTAAACGCACGGACATATGGTCACCTTATCTTTGATAAAGGAGGCAGGAATGTACAGTGGAGAAAGGACAGTCTCTTCAATAAGTGGTGCTGGGAAAACTGGATAGGGACATGTAAAAGTATGAGATTAGATCACTCCCTAACACCATGCACAAAAATAAGCTCAAAATGGATTAAAGACCTAAATGTAAGGCCAGACACTATCAAACTCTTAGAGGAAAACATAGGCAGAACACTCTATGACATAAATCACAGCAAGATCCTTTTTGACCCACCTCCTAGAGAAATGGAAATAAAGACAAAAATAAACACATGGGACCTAATGAAACTTAAAAGCTTTTGCACAGCAAAGGAAACCATAAACAAGACTAAAAGACAACCCTCAGAATGGGAGAAAATATTTGCCAATGAAGCAACTGACAAAGGATTAATCTCCAAAATTTATAAGAAGCTCATGCAGCTCAATAACAAAAAAACAAACAACCCAATCCAAAAATGGGCAGAAGACCTAAATAGACATTTCTCCACAGAAGATATACAGACTGCCAACAAACACATGAAAGGATGCTCAACATCTTTACTCATTAGAGAAATGCAAGTCAAAACCACGATGAGATATCATCTCACACCAGTCAGAATGGCCATCATCAAAAAATCTAGAAACAATAAATGCTGGAGAGGGTGTGGAAAAAAGGGAACACTCTTGCACTGCTGGTGGGAATGTGAATTGGTACAGCCTCTATGGAGAACGGTATGGAGGTTCCTTAAAAAACTACAAATAGAACTACCATATGACCCAGCAATCCCACTACTAGGCATATACCCTGAGAAAACCATAATTCAAAAAGAGACATGTACCAAAATGTTCATAGCAGCCCTATTTACAATAGCCCGGAGATGGAAACAACCTAAGTGTCCATCATCGGATGAATGGATAAAGAAGATGTGGCACATATATACAATGGAATATTACTCAGCCATAAAAAGAAATGAAATTGAGCTATTTGTAATGAGGTGGATAGACCTAGAGTCTGTCATACAGAGTGAAGTAAGTCAGAAAGAGAAAGACAAATACCGTATGCTAACACATATATATGGAATTTAAGAAAGAAAAATGTCATGAAGAACATAGGGATAAGACAGGAATAAAGACACAGACCTACTAGAGAATGGACTTGAGGATATGGGGAGGGGGAAGGGTAAGCTGTGACAAAGTGAAAGAGCGGCATGGACATATATACACTACCAAATGTAAGGTAGATAGCTAGTGGGAAGCAGCCGCATAGCACAGGGAGATCAGCTCGGTGCTTTGTGACCGCCTGGAGGGGTGGGATAGGGAGGGTGGGAGGGAGACGCAAAAGGGAGGGGATATGGAAACATATGTATATGTATAACTGATTAAATTTGTTATAAAGCAAAAAATAAAAAAAAAATCCTTTAAAAAAAAATAAAAAATAAAAATGTGATTCTTTTAACTACTAGATATAGTTTTTATATGTATCTATTAAACTAGGCATGTTCATTAGGTTGTTCAAATATTCCTTTTATTTTCTCATTTTCATCTACTTGATTTATCACTTACAAAAACAGATATGCTAAAATGTTTCCCTCTGATAGGGGATTTGTAAATTTCTTCTTGGGATTTTTGTCAAATTTGCTCTAAATATGCTAAAGCAACTTAGGTACATAAAAATTAACATAATATAATATCTGGTGAACTAAAACAATAATTTTTATGTAGTTACTGTAAAATCTTTATTAATATGGGTCCAGCGCCTTTCTTTTGGTTAATATTTGCTTAGAATAATTTTTCTATAATTTAATTTTCAATATTTTATATTCTTATATTTTAGATATGTGTCTTATCAGTGGCTTAAATCTATATTTGTATATTAATTCTGACATCAGCCATTTATCTCACATTCTGATTATTTAGATTCATTTTAACATCATATTTTGTTATTCCTTTTATTCTACTGGCCAATTCTATTTTGCTTGTCTTTCCTGTCTTCTTTTGAAGTAATCAGTTGCTTTTCATTTTATTTACATATATAATTTTTTCTGTGTCTTTAGAATTTATACGTTGTCTTCTTTCTTCCCTTTCTTAGCCCCCTCATTCTTCCCCCCTCTCTCCCTCTTTCCTTCCTTCTTGTATCCCTTCCTTCCTTCTTTTCTTTCCAAGCTTGCATAAAGGGGCACCTGCTATATAATTCCAAATTATCGCCATATGGAAATCTGTTGCCAGATTCACTTACCTTGTACATATTTTCTTAACTTCCTTATTTTGAAATAATTATAGACTCCAGGGAAATTGTAAAAATGTGCAGAGAGGTCTTGGGCTCTGTTTACTCAGCCTCCCCTAATTGTAACCTGGTGCAGTACTATGGTTCACTATAAAAACCAGGAACTCAACATTGGTATAATGCACAGGGCTTATTCAAACTTCACCAGTTTTAAAGCACTTATTTCAGGGTATGTATAGTTTTATATGATTTTTATCATAGGTGTAGCTTTGTGTAACCAGCATCACATTCAAGATGAAAAACGGTTCTGTTACCATGGGGCTCCCTTGCGCTACCCCTTTATTTGCCACATATTTTTAAATAAGCCATTTATATGTGTACCTGGACTTTACACAAAATTTCCTATTTTCCCAATGTTCAAAAATAATTCAAAATGTTTAAGACACTATCTCATCCAACACTGTGCAAGCCTAGAAAAACATGTCTGTTGCCTGAAATCAGCCTAGACCTGTCTGTTTGCCATCTGGTATACATTACAACTCAGCTAAAGAAAACTGTGTATCTGATGATATATGCCTTCATCTAGTATTTTGTATTTGTTTATCTGTAGATGTAGACATTTGCATTCTATAGTCACTCCTTATTATTTAGACATTTGAAAAAAAAGGTTGAGATTGTTTATTTCTAAGATTGTTCATCATTGTTCATCATTTAGAATATTTGGAGTCAAGCACAGTAAGTCAAGGGTCATTCTTTTCCTTCTGGCAATCAGCACATGCCATCCATAGATCTCTTTTCTCAGGCTCCTAACTCTTGTCAATGTATATGAATTTCAACCATGATTTTTCCACTAAGGATGTCTGATTTATCATTCCCATTATAGTCAGCACAACCTCGGGGCTAAAAGTCTACCCCGGGCCTGGGTAGCAGGTTCAAAATCCTGTGTGTGTTTATTAACATATAACCCTACTTTAAATATGCTTCTTGGGAAACCAATGTTGTGCTTATTTATCTGGCTCTCAATCTCTGAAGAACCATCATATCCTTTGTGAAGAGATCTCACTTCACATTTCTAAGGTATTAACAACAAAAATGACAGAAAATGTGTTCTGGGCCCTTCCCACATGCGTGGAACTTGGCCACCCACTTAACAAGGATTGTTCATTTTATGCTCACAGAAACCCTCTGGGATAGGTAATATTATTATCCCTGTTTTACCGATGAGAAAATTAAGGCTTTGGGAGGTTAGTGTGCCAGGTAAAGGTCATGCAGAATGAAAAAGCTGAATTTTAAGTGAGTTGTGAATATAAACAGTCTCACACCTTTGAGAACTGGTTTTTAGATCTCACATATTCATAATGGTAAAAATTATGGAATATATGATAACATAGTGAGATTCAGACCACACTGAGTCTGGGAGGTAAAGCCACACACTGTTTTCTGATCAAATTCATACAATTTTTTTTTCCATTACAAAATGGAAAAAATCTACAGACCAAATGGTCTGTGAAGGGTCACTATTTGGAAAGATGAGCTACATTCAAAATATGCCTACTTCATTGAAGTTAACGTGTAGAGACTGGTCAGTGTGCCCTACCGTAGTTAAATGCAAAGACAGAGAAAGGCTTAGGATTGCTACAACACCATATCATTGCACTGGACAAAAGTTGATAGAGAAAGACCATAGTCCTTTAAAAGGATACATCAGAGCAATGTAATTGTTTTATTTTTAACAGTGAATTAAAGAAAGCAAATTTCAGGCTTCCCTGGTGGCGCAGTGGTTGTGAGTCCGCCTGCCGATGCAGGGGACACAGGTTAGTGCCCCGGCCCCAAAGGATCCCACATGCCGCGGAGCGCCTGGGCCCGTGAGCCATGGCCGCTGAGCCTGTTTGTCGGAAGCCTGTGCTCCGCAACGGGAGAGGCCACAGCAGTGAGAGGCCGGCGTACCGAAAAAAAAAAAAAAAAAACCAAGAAAGCAAATTTCATATTATATCTAACTAAGGTGTGAAGAAGGGACAGTTAGTGAACAACCTGAGAGTTAGCTAATAGATTATTTCATGAGATCAGAGATGATGGCAGGTTTATTATGAGGTGTCTGTTTAGAGTCCATTTTTAAAGATGTGGGTTTTGGCGAGGGGTTTTCTTGCTAGAAGCATTTATTGTTATTCCTAGTCACGTAGGAAGAATGGAGTGTCTGACAATGATGGACAGTGCAACAGCAGTCTTGCTGCTTAAAAATTAATTTGAAGTCCTCTTCTAGAGAACTGCTATCTTCTGTTACTACACAGAAACTTGACTGTGCTAATAATGTATGCTCAACTCCATAAGAGACACAGTGCAAGGCAGAAGCCTAGGATTTCCAAAGGGAAAGAAAAAACATTGCAGAAAATAATCAAAGAGGAATTTTAAAGGGCAATGGCTAAATTCTAATTTTTAGGATATTTAATGAATATTCTGTGGTCATACTTCAAATTGCAATAGTCAGCTTTATACCACATACAATAGGGAATATAGGAGCACATATTCTGTATTAGAAAAAGTTCCACGAGTGCTTGATTTAATACTAAAATTAAGACTAATACTAATAATAACAGGTCAAATATTTATTGTAATTGATCTAATAATAATAACATTAAAAATGAAAATAATAAAAGGTTATAGTTGCTAAGCTCTTAGTATATGCTAGGTATTAGGCCAGATAGTTTATAGGTACAAAATCATTTAATCTTTGTAATGACCCTGTAAATAGTATTATCATCTCAATTTTACAAATGAGGAAGCAAATTCTTTTAAAGGTTGAATAAATTGCCAAAGGCGATCTTACTTCAGAGGTTATACCTTTAATCACTATACAATATGCTCCCTATCTCTTCCTATATATGTCATGAACTCATTGATAGCGAAGGATAGTAAACACATAATAATAGCAGGCACTCACTTATGTGTGTATCTTAAGGAATATATATATATTACATATATGTAATATATACACACATCTGCATGTATATTTTACTATAAATGTATACAATGAATATATTTTACATATATAATTTATACATACATATTTATATGTGTATATATACATATATAATATATATATAATATAATATATATTATATATTATGTAATATATTCACTTGATTCTTACAATCACCCTATGAGGCAGGAGTATTATTATTATTATTATTAATTTCATGTTGCAGATGAAAACTACTGAAGCACTGAAAGATTGAATCACTTGGCCAAGTTGGCCAAAGGTCTTCTCCCAGGTCCGGGGTCAGTGGGGTCCAGTGCTGTACTCTTACCCACAATGCTCTACTACCTATGCTAGTGATAAGGATGCAAAAACAGAATGAGAATGAATCTAATGTGGCAATGTTTTGTGAGAGATCTTTAAAGCAAGGCCATTTGTTGTCTCAAGTTTTGACACCTGTTCTCACTACCTTCTCCACATTTTTATGAAGAAATTGATGCAGACCAGGGAAAGATGGGGATTTTTTTCCTCCTGCTTTCTTCTTTCCCTCTCCTCAAAACTGTACTCCTAGTTCTAAGAATTATGTTACTAATTTATGTAAGCATTGTATCTTGTTTTCCTATTTTTGTTCCCCTTTTGTTCACAGAACTGCAGAAACTTGGGATTGTTATCAGGGACATCATGACCAGAGGCAGACAACCTCAAGGGCCAGGACTCACATTATAGAAAACACATATCAAGATAAAAGACATCACAACACTATGAGCTGGTGCAGTCCCAGTCAGGTAGCTCATGACCCATGTTTAAATAGCTCGCCTGTAAAACGGTCCTGCCATCTTAAGGAGGTAGGACAGTAGCCTTTGGATATTAGTCTGCTACTCTCCTCATTTGCTGGCAAATTAACAAACTCCTTTTCCTTCTTTCTCAAACCCTTGTCCTCGTTTTCCTCAATTGGTGCCGAGGGCCGGGACAGAGTATTTAGGTAAGAAAATCAGCTATAAGATAATACAGTCTGAATGTTTGTGTCCTCACAAAGTTGAAATCCTAATGCCCAATGTGATGGTGGTACCTTTGGGAGGTGCTTAGATCATGAGGGTGGAGGCCAACCCTCATGGATTTGTGCCCTTATAAGACAGATGCCCAGATAACTCCTTAGCCCCTTCCACCATGTGAGGACACAGTGAGAAAGCTTGGTCTATGAACCAGGAAACAGGTTCTCACCAGAACACAACTATGATGGTGTCATGATCTTGGACTTACAGCATCCAGAAGTGTGAAAAATAAGTTTCTGTTGTTTATAAGCCACCCAGTCTGTAGTATTTTGTTATAGCAGACAGAAAAAAACTAAGACATAATGTTGACAGAAAAAAAGCTCACGTGACTGATACGTAATCAAGGCTCATCCAAGATCAATGAGACAGGGCACAATAAAAACAAGCAATAGTGCCCTCTGGATGAAGAGAACTGCCATACAACCTTAGATCACTGATCTGATTTTCTAGGCTATGTATGCATTTTGAAGTATACAAATGATTTTTAAAAATGAGAGTGTACATATATCTATAGAGTAGATACATATATCTATAGAGTGTACATATATCTATAGAGTATATATACATACCGTGTGTGTGTAATGAGTATATGTATATCCATTCTTATTACACAATTTGGTTTTTGGAAAAAATTTAAATTATTTTCTTCTTAAAAAGAAAAGGTCTGGGATTTTAAAAAAATATATTACATTCCTAGGATTTGGGGTAATAAATTATACTCCTACTTATAATTTGTTTGTAGAAAAATGATGATAGCTTGAGAAACTTGGAAAATATGCTATTGTTTGAGATAATTGGAAGATTATCCATTTAAGAATAGCATCAATTCTGGATTAATATCAGCATCCAGCTTCTATTTGCTGGCTTGAGAAACTTGGAAAATACGCTATTGTTTGAGATAATTGGAAGATTATCCATTTAAGAATAGTATCAATTCTGGATTAATATCAGCATCCGGCTTCTACTTGCTGTGCTAGGCAAGTGTAATTTAAGCAACATCCAGGACCAAAATAGAATAGCTTATGTGGAGGTAGGTACTGTATTTTACCAACACAACACCATGAACTTTGTCATTGGGATCCAAAGAGATTAGAAAATGGATGGGGGAAGGCCAAGTATTGTACTTCTGTGTCTGGTAGTAGTTACTGATATTAGTTTAATGATTAAGACAGTAAATTTCCTTGCTATCCTGACTTCACCACTTATCCGCTTTGTGGACTTGTATATACTTAATTTATCTGTGTCTCAGCTTTTTCTGAGAGATGGAAATAATAGTTCCTACATCATAAATTTGTTACAAAGTTTAAACTAGTTAGTATCTATATACTCTTAAAACATCCATGACACATAATAGGTAATATATGTGTTTCCAAAAAAAAAAAAAATCCAGCCTTTCATTGGTATTTAAAAGTATAAAGAACATTAGCAACATTTCTCAGGAGATTAGGGGTTTAATCAGGGGCATTTTCTCTTCTAGAACTGATGAAAGGGTAATGCATGGATCCCTAGAACTTCATATGCAAAGCTATAGGCAGGCTTGGTCTGTTTTCTACAAAGAAAGATGAGAATTTGGGCAGATGTGTTATACTGTACCACAAACAGCCTGTTGTTATAAACTTATATCCAATAAATTACCAGAGCATAACTGCTCTAGGAAAATGACAAGCTATGTACATTTTGTTTTCAGGATGCATGGACTACCGAAATCTGCATCCATCTCTTTCCTTCTTGATAACCCCATCTTCCTGGGGCTATGATGCTGACAGTGACCCAGGGCTGCCCAACACTACACTCAAACCTTAACTTGAATCTACTTTCCTGAGTGTATGACAAATATATCTCTTCATCTTAAACCTCATCAAAGTGTATTTTTCCTTAGAGTCCTGTTTTAGCTGGCTGTGGAAAAACATGATCTGTTTGTAAGGTAACAACTTAGTACAACAACTTAGTACAAAAGTATTTATATTTTCCCCAAATACTCCTAGAACCATCATTATTTTTGCTCAAAGGATGTGTGTAATGCTTATTCTAGGAACAAAGGAATTAACTTCAATGCAGGGTAAAATAAAAGTGAAGGTGAATAAGTGGTTTCCATCAGATCACACTACCCCCTTTGATTTGATGGCTGCTATATAAAGACAGCAACCTGTGTGATCCTGTTTCCTGGTAAGTACTAGAGCATAATAATTAAAATGATAGTTAATATTTATTGTGTTCCTGGCACTGTACTAACTGCTTATGTGCACAACTTTATTTCACTCTCACAACTTAGCCCCCTGAAGTAGGAGGTAGTGGTTATTATTATGTTTATAGATAAGGAAACTGAGGTTTACAGCAACTAAGGATTTTGTCAAAGGCAAACAGCTAACAAATTGGGGAGCCAAGAATCTAATCCAAATTGTTTGATTCAAAAGCTCTTATGTGTAAAGCAGGCATTGTTTCTGTTATTTCCTTGGTTGAGAGAGAAAGTGTTTTCAAAAGATACCTAATTCTATTACTCAAAACATGTCCTTTACATATAAAATACTAACACAATGGATGAAATGGATTATACAACTATGGAGGACAATTGTCTCAGATCTTTCTGGGCCAAGATGCAATTTCCAGCAAGCTGTATGTTTGATTATTTTAATGCCAAAAAGTCATGTGTACATATAGTCATATTTATTTTTTATGTGCTTAACTTCCCAAGGTGAAGAAATAATACTATGTCTGAAGGAACCCCCTGAGCTACCCTGTTCTGTCCCTTGTGCTCTGCCCCTGGGTCTCCAATCTCCCCCAACCAGGCTTGCAGACTCTTCCCTGTATTTACATGTATCCCCTCCTACCTCCCTTTATGCAACACCCACCTATACTCCTAGGCTTACCTCCACATAGACTTTCTCTGCTTCTGCAACAAGAACAAACCTGATGCCATATTGGGTCTATTCTTTAGCTCTAACCCTTGTGCTTTGTTGCTTGTGCTTAGTCATGCGGCTCTGCACGTTTGTAAAACAATGTTGCCTAGAGCCTGAAATATACATGATAGCTCATTCTCAAGGCTCTGACCTTTAAAAGTATAACACTTTTCCATTCCGATAGAGATTAAAAGTTGCAGAACAGAAAATAACAATTGTCTTGTTGGAGGTTTATAGTAACATTGTGATCAGACCTGCCATGTACAGCTGCAAGAACAAAGGATTTCTGCCCCAAGAAGTGTTCAACAACCAGCCACACCACCTCCCCTTTTAGTATAAAAGAAGCCTGAATTCTAACTCAGGTAAGACTGTTCTTTGGAGCAGTCGTCCACCATCTTCTCAGTTGGCTGGCTTTCTGAATAAGGTCACTATTTGCCCCAACACCTCATCTCCAGATTTATTGGCCTGTTGTGCAGCAAGAGGTAGGAGCTTGGACTCAGTAACACTTCTTTCAACTAGAAACAAACAGAATACTTCTCTCCCTTTTCTGAATCCCCACTGTTCTTCTCTGATATCAGGTATTTTAGGCAGTGAGTGTTCCATAACAGTATATCACAAACTGGGTGGCTTAAACAACAGAAATTTATTTTCAAGCAGTTATGGATGCTGGAAGTCCCAGATCAAGGTGCCGGCAGGATTGGTTTCTCCTGAGGCCTCTGTCAGAAGGCCACCTTCTCAGTATGTTCTCATATGGCCTTTCCTCTGTGTGTGTGTACTCCTGGTATCTCTTCTTCTTCTAAGAACCCCAGTCCTATTGGATTAGGTCCCCACCCTTATGACCTCATTTAACGTAATTACCTCCTGAAAGGGCCTGTCTCCAAATACAGTCACAGTGGGGGTTAGGACTTCAAATGTATGACTTTTGTAGAGATACAATTTAGTCAATAACATCAGATTTTACTTGATATTCAGAATTATAGCTATTGTGACATCAGTTTAACTCACTATTAGCCTGTGAGTATCTTGGAGAAAGCAAGTCTATCCAATCCATGTCTGTAACTCCTGCAACATTTGGTATAGTGTTCTCTCATTCACTGAACATAGTGTATTTACACCATTAGCAATTCATAAACATGTCATCCAACCCCAGCAATAAAGTTTTGAAGTTAAATAATGTTACCTCCAATACAGAGATTATGAAACTGAAGTCCGGATAGATCAGGCATCTCGGTAAAGTTCTCATGCTTAGTAAAGGACAGCACTAAAACAAACCTAGGTCTATTTTAAAGCAAAGCTCAGGCTTTGTTTCAGATTTTTTTTTCCTCCAAATCTGCCTCTCATGACATTTGTTGAAACAAATAAATGTCACTAGGGTAGGCCATTGGTGGTGTCATTTTCTTTTTCCCATTCCCTATGAGTAGGAGAAGTGACAGGATTTTCTTTGATCACTTCTGTTTGAACAGGCAGAAGAATGGATAGAAATTTTAGAAATGTAAGACTAGCAGAAGCAAAAGGAACATCTTCCTTTCTAGACTTTTACAGGAAGCAATACTGAAATGGTTAATAAAGGAGAAAGAGATGAGGAAGGTGGAAGGAAGGTGCCTGACACAATAGTAATGATAGTATATTTCAACTGAATAAAGCAGAAAAACATAAAACACTAGTTGGATTTAACAGGCAGCCAGCTTTAAGCCTGACATCACAGGGGGTGTGTTTTATAGGCAATAAGAGGTCCACCTGCTCCACAATTGTCCCTCATTATCCATCCACAGTGCCTGAAATTACCATGCTGTTGTAACTCCAGTGGTTTAATACTTTAGAAGTTACCAGTCCCAGTTGCACCTAATCCCTATTAAAATCTAAAACTCTAACCTGTAGGATGGTAAGTTAACCCATTAACATATCACATTTAATTCAAGCTATAAAATACACATCTGCTTTTTAAAATATGGCAGTGAATGGTGCATCATGACAAAGCAAGTATGTATCATTATTTCACAGACCTAAATGTCCAGGCAAAACATGAAGTTTTGCAAGGCCAAGGAAAGGCATATATCATGGGGTACTTGGAAGCGGGTGAGAAAGGGGAGGGAAGGAGAGGAACCTGGAGGAATGACAGAGAGGATGGCAATTAAAATGAGAGTGGGATGTTACTGAAAACCAGCTGCCAATTCCCTGTAAGAACAGGTCCCTAAAACACATGATTAGACAATGGTTGAGAGTTTTGTAGATCTAGGCTTTCTTAGAGGCAAAGCAGAGGGTGGTGATTGACTGGGGCAAAGTTTGAGACTGGTAAGTTTGAATCAAGCAGGATAAGTGAGTGGCATTTAGTTACTTTCCATCTCTTTGCCATTTATACTCAGGAATATCATTTGTACAGCTTTTTGCAAAGCAAGAGCTGAACTGTGATGATAATTGATGCTTTCAATTTTTTTTGTGTTAATTTTCTATTTGGCTGACATGTCCAGAAACCCTTCCTTGTCTTGCCCTAAACTGTCTAGATAATTGATTCAATTCTCTGCTCTGCTTTGACTAGGGGAGCCTTGCCCATTTAAGGCATTTTTCTTTCAAGTCTTTTAAGCCACACTCAGTTAGCTTAAAGAGGTGCTGCTACTAAAGCAAAGAGGTCAAGGCAGATAGTTAGACCTCACAATTTACACTGCCCAAGTTCCTGACTCAGTTCCTTGAGGTTTGTAAGAGGGAAAGAAAAAATGGCAGATATTTTACTCTTCTTAGCTACTTTAAAGTGTAAATAATTAAATGCACATCAAAGTCAGCTGCAACTGGCTCCCTCGTTCTACCTATACCTCCCTTTCCAAATAATGGCCTCCTGCATAACTGAATCTGTAGAAAAGAGTACAGTTGAATCGGCCATTTTGGCTGGAGCATCTTTGGGTACTAATGAGAGATCAGCTTAGTAATGTGACAGCAGTCCAATCTTGATAGAGGTACGATGGCAAAGTATTTAGAGGTATAGCTTTCTTCACTTCTGTTAGAACATCACAATCATTGATAGCTATACTATTTTTGTTGTTGTTTTTCTCTGGATTTAGAATATTTGTAATAAATGGTGCTATGATATAAATGTTTATGTCTTCCTAAAATTCATATGTTGAAATCTTAACCTCTAAAATGATGGGATTAGGAGATGGGACTTTAGGGAGGTGCTTAGGTCATGAAGGCAGAGACCTCATGAATGGGATTAGTATCCTTACAAAAGAGGCTTCAGAGAGATCTACTCTCTGTTCTGCTGTGGGAGGACATGGAGAAGAGAGCTATCAATGAACCAGGAAACCCTCAACAAACACTGAATTGGCCAGCACTTTGATCCGAGACCTCCCAGCCTCCAGACCTGTGAGAAACAAGCTTTTGTTGTTATAAGCCATCTAGTCTATGGTATTTTGTTAGAGCAGCCTGAACAAACTAAGACACATGGGATCTAGAAGCATTCTGTAATTTAGCAAAGACTTTAGTTGATAAGCCATTCTGAGAAGCTTCAATTATAGATCAAAAAAAATTAGCATTCCAAAATTTGGAGGAACACTTATAGCAGTTTAAATTAATGAAAGCATATCTATAGAATAAAATAGGAAGCAGAATAGAAGAAAAATATTTAACATGATTCAAAGGTGCTCATACATTTTTAGTAATATAGACACATTATAAAGTACAGTAGAGAGTACAGTATAATTCCTTGGTTTAAAAAATACATGCACACACACACACACACAGACATACACAAAAAGGCTAAAAAAAATGTAAATTATATAACCAAAATGTTATCAATGATTTTCTCTAGAGGGTAGGATCACAGAATTATTTTACTTTTTTTTTCAAATTTATATGCATTTAAATATATTTTATAGTAAACACTTTGCAACATGTGAACTTATTTTTTTAAATAAAATATAGTAAAATCATTTCAGACTGTTTGCAGTGGTCATGTAGCTTAAGTCTGTGAACACAGGTCACTCTTCACTCCAAGACACATCATCAAATTTCTCCGAATGTAAAAGAAAACTCACGGACATTCAATCAGAGACTTTTAGCAATTTAAAACTGTCTTAGTTTTCTCATTTATAAAAGAGGGGCTAACATTTAACTTTCCATGTTTCCTAAAGGTTAAAGATGCCTTATCTTCATCTAACTATTGTAGTTAAATAATGTTAAAAGGTATTATTCATTCAAAAACATTTATTGGGCATCTGCTCGCAAACACTGTCAGGAGAAAGGTTGACAGACAATGCCAAAGTAATACTCAGTTTGGTTTTTTGAGAATAATTTCCATAACTGCTCGAATTTGAAAATGAAAACACATTATTTATACAGATACACCTCAGTTTGTGTATATTCTTGCCTAAAAAGGAAATAACCAGTTTGTACCACAAATATAAGAAATAATAATTGCAATCTAATTACATGTTTGTAAGCCTTAATATAATAACTACTAAGGTTTAGAAAAAAGTATATTTGAAATCAATTTGGACTTTGATTTGAAAGATTTACTTTTTTTCAATATCAATGTGGTTTTCTTTTGTATTAAAGTAGTGCATATGTGTTACATAAAATTCAAATAATAGTGAAAAGTGAAAAAGTAGTTATAATCCTTTAATAAGTAATCACATACTACTTTTCCAAACATTTATATATGTATATATAATTATTTGTAATATATGTGAATATATAAATAAGTATAATGGGGTTATACTAAACTCTTTTTGTAGCTGCTTTTTGACATTCATATGTCATAAACATCTTTTCATATTAATACATATAAATTTATATAATAATTTTAATGACCGCTAGTATCCAATTACATGAACATAACAGATAAAATTTATATTCTCCACTTAAGGTGGCTCTATTCATCACTATATAAAGTTGGGGGGTCATGGTAATTTGGACTAAAACACAAAGGAATTATTTTTATTTCAGTGTTTGCCTAAATTCTGCAGATAGCAATTCAGGTTCTTTGACAGCACATATTTTTCTTATATATAAATTATGGGAAGATATTGAAAATGTGTGCATCTTAATTTGGTAACTTATAAGAGCTGGAGTGTTTTAGAGATAGTGAAGTACAAAAGAAGTAAAGTGGCGTCAGGGGAGAGCCTTGAAGCTCTGAAAAAAAACAGATGCTGTCTCACTCTGAGCACTCAGATCAAGAACTATTAGATGAAAAGGCACCTTAAAAGGGTGTATAGTCAACCCAATATTATGGGCCAGGGAATAGGGGGCTATGCTGGGTAAGTGGCTTTTGTGGTTACACAGACAGTGAGAGGAATACGGAGGGTCACAACCAGGAAGTTGTACTTCTGACTGGAAGTACAACAATCTTTCAAATATACTACAGCACACATTATCTTTTACCTTCCTTTAGCCGATGCACTTCATTTTATGTTACCCTTGATATGTCCAACACAAATTCAAAACAAGATTACTAAAATATTATGACTATTTGCTCTTGAGCTGAGAATGTTTATTTGGACAAAGGCATTTATGAGAAGTAATACATCAATCTCTATGCAAGGCATTTACGGACAGTTTTAGCACATCTTTTTTTTTTTTTTTTTTTTTTTTAATGCTACTCCAGCGTTTCCAGCTCATCAGATTCAAAGCTTTCTCTCTATCAGGAGTCAGTGTATGCCGCTACCTGAATCTGTCTGCTTTGATTGAGGATTTGTGTAACCATGGAGTTAGACACTGTGGTTTTCTGCATCCTGAAATAATCCTCATCAGAAAGCAAAACTGCCTGAGTAACTAGGATGGATCTGGGGGAAGGCAGATATTGGTCTGTGGTACTTGGTGACAAGCTATGTTGGCACTAGTGATGCCAAATATCACTTCAGGTAATGAAAACATCTAGTAACATGGTTAAAATGCTTACCACAGCTTATAACAGGCATGACAAGCTGCAAGAAGGCTTTTAATGATATTGTTGTCACAGATGAAATGAGTCCATAGCTCACCACTGCCTCCCACAAGGGGTGGCTGCTATGATTTCAAGAACTGGAAAAAAAAAGCCTTTAGTTGGCAGAGCACCTGGGCTTGCTTTTAGAAGAGATGCTGAACAGCATAGTGACAGGAAAGCACGGATAGCCAAATGTGGCTTCTCTATGATTGAATCGTATATTTACAGGAACTTTGAGATTATCTAGTTATGCCTCTCAGATCACCTAGCTGTACAGTCTCAGAGGAGACTGAGATCCAGAGTACTAAAGAGAATTAAAGGACTAGTCCAGCCCTAAACTCAAACGTAAAAACTATGTCTCCTCAAAAATCAATACTTTCTCCACAACACTCTGAGATGCTAAAATTAACTAATTAATTAAAAGAAAGTCCCACAGGTGTGAGACTAATCAAAATGTTTACCATCATTCTATATCCAGGAGTTTGAAAGGCTCCTACATTAGAGGCTATTTCCTCCAAGTTACTGGGTCTATAAGTTGAAGAAATGACTCCTAGCTTATTAATGGTACCAAAGAAATATCTTTGTAGCCTTGCTGTTTATTCACCTGTAGTAATGGTTATATGAAGGGTGTACTTTTAGCATTATCATTTTGTTTGTGAAATAGAATGTTTAACATATTTTAACAAAATATGTTAAATTTCCTAATCAATGAATTGTATTAAATATAGAATTGTATAAATAATCTAGAAAAGTCAAATAATTCAATGAAATTAGATAAATTCAGTTCACTGTTTTACTCAATAAAACCATGATTTTCTCTGCAGTCTTGGTTAGAAAATAGGTAGGATTTATCCTAAATCTGTCCATGGTACTGAAAGTTCTTCTACCAATATAATGGAGCATCACAGCAGTATTATGGTAGAATTCTCTTCAAATAATTTTTTCCAGCTTTATTGAGATATTATTGACATATAAGATATGTAAGTTTAAGGTGCACATTGTGGTTATTTGATACACATGTATATTATGAAATGATTACCTCAATAAGATTAGTTACCATCTCTATCCCCTCACATAATTATCTTTTTTGTGTGTGATGATAACATTTAAAATCTACTCTCTTAACAACTTTCAATTTTATAATGCAGTGTTGTGAATTATATTGACACTGCTGTACATTAGGCACACTGACCTTGTCTATCTTATAATGGAAGTTTGGACCCTTTGACCAACATCTTCCCAATTCCCCCATCCCCTGGCAACCACCATTGTACTCTCTACTTCTATGAATTTGGCTTTTTAAGATTCCATGAATAAGTGAGAACATACAGTATTTGTCTTTCTCTGCCGGACTTACTTCATTTAGCATGATGCTCTCAAGGTCCATCCGTGTTGCAAATGGCAGAATTTCCCTCTTTCTCATGGCTGAACTATATTCCATTGCTCTCTACCCATTCTTCCGTGACTTGGCTTTTCCATGACTTGGCTATTGTGAATAATGCCGCAAGGAGCATGGGAGTGCAGGTATCTATTTGTGATCATGATCTCATTTCCTTCAGATACATACCCAGAAGTGGAACTGCTAGATCATATGGTAGTACTATTTTTAATTTCTTGAGACACCTCCATACTGTTTTCATAGTTGAAACAATAGTGTACCCACAACAATTACTAAGTTCACATATTAATCATCTAACTGCTACTGATCATACAATCTGAATTTGATGGAAACTGGTTTTAAAAATATAGTTTTCTCTAGTGTATACATTTTAAAAAAATCTGAAAGAGTGTAATTCAAACTGCAGACCTAAAATTAAATTATTTTGTTTATGTGTTTTTTGTCTTTCCACAAACACAAAACACCCTAATGTAAAATAAATCACAGAATTTTCGTGTTGAAAATTACTTTGGAAAATTGCAAGGCTATTTTTTTAATTTTTATTTATTTATTTATTTTATTTATTTTTTTTTTCCAAAGGGATTTTTAAAAAATATATCTTTATTGGAGTATGACTGCTTCACAATACTGCACTAGCCTCTGTCGCACAACAAAGTGAATCAGCCATGTGCCTACATACGTCCCCATATCCCCTCCCTCTTGAGCCTCCCTCCCACCCTCTCTATCCCCATCCCTCTAGGTTGTCTTAAAGCACTAAGCTGATCTCCCTGTGCTATGTGGCTGCTTCCCACTAGCTAACTATTTTACATTTGGTAGTGTATATATGTTGATGCTATTCTCACTTCTCCCCAGCTTCCCCCTCTCCCCTGTGTCCTCAACTCCATTCTCTATGTCTACTTCTTTATTCCTGCCCTGTCACTAGGTTCATCAGTACCATTTTTTTTTTTTAGATTCCATATATATGTGTTAGCATATGGTATTTTTCTCCTTCTGACTTAGTCCGCTCTTTATGACAGACTCTAGGTCCATCCACCTCACTACAAAGAACTCAATTTCATTTCTTTTTATGGCTGAGTAATATTCCACTGTATATATGTGCCATATCTTCTTTATCCATTCACCTGTCGATGAACACTTAGGTTGCTTCCATGTCCTGGCTATTGTAAATAGAGCTGCAGTGAACATTGTGGTACATGACTCTTTCTGAATTATGGTTTTCTCAGGGTATATGCCCAGTAGTGGGATTGCTGGGTTGTATCGTAGTTCTATTTTTAGTTTTTAAAGGAACCTCCATACTGTTTTCCATAGCGATTATATTAATTTACATTCCCACCAACAGTGCAGGAGGGTTCTATTTTTAGTTTTTAAAGGAAAATCCATACTGTTTAAACTGAGTTCAATAAATATAAATGATATCAAATGCAAAATGCCAATTATACCCTAACTTTTGTATAATAATCTCCCATGGCCACCAAACCCTACCTTATACCTGACTTTAGTCTGAGGTGGAAGTTCCTACCCTTCCCCTTCTCTCAATGTTAACATACCTCTAGTGGTATAAGTATTTAATCCCTGGACTGGACACTTTCCTGCCCTTCATTAGGGATAAAAGTTTTTTTTCTAGTACCATTTTTGCAGCCACAATAGGCCTTGCCTGTGCCCTGAGAGTAACAGGGTTTACTTTCACTCTCACAGAGCTTTGAGGTTTTTACTCCACTGGAGTGAAGGGTCTGGCCAGAGGACAGGGTTTCATACTTTTCCGGCAGTAGTAGTTGACCACTTCCTGCATGTCTGTGTCACTAAGGTGCTCTCTCTAGTCTCCTGCTTTGCCCCTAATCATGCTTATTAGCCCGTGCTATTGGACAATGGAAAGGAGTCTGCAAGGATGTGTAAACTCTTCCTATACCTAGAATCCTCCACTATTCCAGTCCAGCATACCAGCTCAACACTAGATTTTTGGCAATTTGTTAAAATATTGCTGATTTCTTCTTATATTCTTGAATGACAGTCACTCTCTCCTCCTGTGCTTCCCACAGGTGAGTCAATCCATCCATCCTTCTCTTTTGAGATGCCTGTCCCTCACTTAAACCCAGGCTACTTAATTGCCCCATGATTTCAGCTCTTGATTGACTCAAGAAAGGTTATGATTTTTCAGTTTATCTGACTTTTATTCACTGTTAGAATACTAAACCTGGGCCTCCCTGGTGGCGCAGTGGTTGAGAGTCCGCCTGCCGATGCAGGGGATACGGGTTCGTGCCCCGGTCTGGGAGGATCCCATATGCCGCGGAGCGGCTGGGCCCGTGAGCCATGGCCGCTGAGCCTGCGCATCCGGAGCCTGTGCTCCGCAACGGGAGAGGCCACAACAGTGAGAGGCCCGCGTACGGAAAAAAAAAAAAAAAAAAGAAGAATACTAAACCTAGGAGATGCTACTTTCTATAACCTAGACAGAAGAAGACATCACTTGTCTTCTCTCTTCACTTTGTGAACTCCATTCATAATGGTTTTCTTGAAGTTCCTCTAAAAGTTCACGTCTCTTTCTACTTCAGAACTTTATGCTTAGTTTTTTCTTTACCCAGGACATTCTCCTTTCTGCTGTGTCACTACCTGATCTCTCAGCCCCATCTCCTTACCCTTTTTTCCTACTTATTTTATGGTGATCTTTAAATCTTGGCTCAAATATTTCCTTTCTGACATACCATTTTAGCTATACTTGGTACCTCTACTGTATGCTCTCATCGTGCCCGATATATTTCCTCTATATAACATTTTATAATTGTAACCGATTTTCAAATTCAAATTTTCCTATTGTCTCAGACTTTTGTCAGAGGCCCCAAAGGTTGAAAACAATAGGTTCTAAATGTTCATACATTCTAAATTAAAGTTCTAGAACATTTATATATAAGATGACTCTGTTATTTATCATCTAAATTGGCACAATTTGTGAATAAAATAGAATGCTATTAAAAATTCAGCTTTCACCACAGATGTAACCTGGTATTATCCCAAGTAAATAGGAATACAAGTTGATTTTATAGACCAAATATTCCCCCTCCTCCCCGACCCCTGCACCCAAGCCCTATACTGAAACCCTAACTCCCAATGTACTTGTATTTGGAGACAGGACTGCTGAGGAAGTGAAAGATTAAATGAAGTCATGTGGTGGGGCCCTAATCTTATAGGTCTGGTGCCCATATAACAGAAGGAGACACCAGAGGTCTTTCTCTTTCTCTACCATGTGAGGACAAATTCAGAAGGTAGCTGTCTGCAAGCAAGGAAGAGAGTCCTTACCAGGAACCAAACTGGCTAACACCTTAATCTTCAACTTCACAGTCCCCAGAACTGTGAGAAATGTATTTCTGTTGTTTAGGCCACAGAGCCTATGGGGTTTTGTTATAGCACCCCTAGCAGACTTATACACCTACCTATATGGAACGCTCAAGAAATGCATTACTAAGCTATTTCTGCCAGCATTAGACCATCATTCACCTATAGGATACAACAGAAAAAGTCAATTTGGAGATTGCAGTAGACTCTTGAACAACATTGGTTTGAACTGTGTGGGTCCACTTATACTCAATTTTTTTTTCAATAAATACGTACTACATGATCCAGGGTTGGTTGAATCCACCGTTACAAAACCACAGATAGGGTGGGCCTATAGTTACACATAGATTTTCCACTTTGAAGAGGGTCACTGCCCCTAACCCTCACATTATTCAAGGATCAACAGTATTTGGAATTTATTATTTGATTATTTGGGAAAAAAACTCTTCATGTGCTGTGGTTTACAACACCATAAGGATATAAGCAGGTTCTTGAGACTCTGTGCATTTACATGAGGAGAGAGAGACAGAGACAGAGATAGAGAGGCTGAGAGTAAAAGAGAGAGAGAAAGAATGCAAATAAAAGCAATGGAATTAAGCTGCACTATCACCAAAGACAGAGCACAAAAGGATGTTTTCCTGAGTAAAGAAGTGACCTCAGCAGAAAGTACCTTAAAGTACCACTGGATGCAAAAGCTTGGTGAGAGGGAGAATTGGGGAAAGAGTGGAGATTTATGCCAGCCGGATGGGAAGCCACCAATTAGAAGAAATTATGGTTGGACGACCTTAGCAGAAAAATCTCTAAGGAACACACAAAAGCATCCACCAGAGAGAATCTGCCACAATTCAGAAGTTTTATTTATGGATTAAAATTTACTCATTAAATATGACTTTTCCTGTACTTTATCACTCCTCCACTTCCCCCCTTTTACCTACTCCCTAACTCTAATGGTTCCCAAACTGCAGTTACATAGTTGGAAAGGAGGAAAAGCAAGGAAGGGAGAAGTAATCTATAATCTCTCTCTTCCTCTCTGTAGGTCTCTGAGGATAAATAAGGCCTGAGATGGAGAAGAGAAGATTTAAACGGTATGATCTTTTGTTTGTTTGTTTTGATAGTCTACTAGACTGGAGTTTTTATTACCTAAACAAAAGAAGCTATATAATTATTAATGGACAGTGACTAAAAGTCCTTTGAATCCTACCAGAGTTTACAACCAGTATTAGGAAAGAATATTAAGGAAGTGGTTTTCAAGGAAGTTTTGAGAAAAGATAAAGATTTCAGTGCTTATACAATACAAATACAGCTGATTACGTGGTCTTTTAGATATTTATAAATTGATTTTTTGTCATTATTTGGTTAACTGATTTCTCCTTGATTCCAAGCGAGAGCAGTGACAGTATCTGGTTTGCCCATAGCAGTGTCCCTGGTATGTTTGCAAAATATTTTGAATGACTGTATGAGAGGGCTCCAATTATCCATCTTTGTAACTCATTACTAAATTGCCTTTGGTAAACTAAGCATTGCTGTCTTCCAATTGTTGAGGTTAAAATGTAATTATATGCTGTTTCCAAAATCTGTGGGGAGTTTTCATATACACATTTTTTTACATTGTGGCAAATTATATGTAACATAAAACACAGTTCAGCGGCATTAAGTACTGATACATTCACACTGCTAATGCAACCACCACATTTCATTTATCAATTCATCTGTCAATGTACACTTGGGTTGCTTCCACCTTATGACTATTGTGAATAAAGCTGTTATGAACATAGGTGTACAAATATTTGTTTGAGTCTCTGTTTTTACTTCCTTGGGTAATACTAGAAGTAGAATTGCTGGATCATATGGTAATACATTTAATTTTTTTGAGAAACTGCCCTAATGGTTTCCATAGCAGCTTTACCATTTTACATTGCCATCAACAATGAACAAAGGTTCTAATTTCTCCACATCTTCATCAATACTTGTTTTTTTTGTTTTTTGATAATACCCATCCTAACTGGTGTGAAGTGATGTCTCATTGTGGTTTCAATTTGCATTTCCATAATGATTAGTGATGTTGAGCATCTTTTCATGTGGATATTGACACTTTGTATATCTTTTTCAGAGAAATGTCCATTCAAGTCCTTTGCCTATTTAAAATTTTTTTTGGTGTTTTGATGCTGATCTATAAGAGATCTTTACATATTCTAGATATTACTCCCTTATGAGACTATCATTTGCTAATATTTTCTCCCACTCTGTGGGTTGCCTTTTCACTTTCTTCATGGTGTACTTTGATGCACACAAGTTTTTAATTTTGATGAAATCCAATTTATCTATTTTTGCCTTTTGTTGCCTGTATTTTTTGTGTCGTATACAAGATATTATTGCCAAGTCCAAATGCCTTCTAGGGTTTTAGTTTTAGCCCTACAGATAGATTTTTGATCCATATTGAGTTAATTTTGGTATATGTTATAAGGTAAGTGACCAATTTCATTTGCTTGCATGTGGATATCCAGTTTTACCAACACCATTTGTTGAAAACACTCTCCTTTCCGCATTGAATGATCTTGGCACTGTGTCATTTGACTGTATATGTGGAGCCTTATTCCTGGGTTCTCTATTTTATTTTACCAAAACGTGTTTTTTTTTTTTTTAAGTTAGAGTGTATCTTCACTTAAGAAGCAAAATAATTACCAATGCTAAGGTAAAGGTGTTTATTTCACTTTTCCCTGGAACAGGAGAAATTAGGAGAGCGCCACTGGGATCCAGGTCCTGAGGAATGAGGGAGAAAAACTGTTGAAAATTGGAAAAAAAAAAAGCCACAGAAAGGAAGGGGACACTGCTGGCGTGGGTGGCCCTCATCTGTAACTTGATTTCGGTAGGCAAAATTTGTTTGTATTCTTAACTCCTCCCCACTACAAATTCTCCCTCTTCCTTTCAGTTTATTATTGAGATATCACTGCTGAGGTTGGTACCAGGGACAGCTCCTGACTGGCAACAATGTATTGGGTTGTTAGGGAAAAACCCAAATGAACTTTTTGGCCACCCAATAGATCAATTAGGTCTTTCAGCTCTTCTTCTTCTCCTTTTATTTATTTATTTATTTATTTATTTATTTTATTTTTTTATTTTTTTTGCATTACGTGGGCCTCTCACTGTTGTGGCCTCTCCCGTTGCGGAGCACAGGCTCCGAATGCGCAGGCTCAGCGGCCATGGATCATGGGCCCAGCCGCTCCGCGGCACGTGGGATCCTCCCGGACCGGGGCACGAACCCATGTCCCCTGCATCGGCAGGCAGACTGTCAACCACTGCGCCACCAGGGAAGCCCCTTCTTCTCCTTTTAGATGCAATCTCCCATCCTCTTCTTTCATTCCAAACTTGTATACATACATCCCTATGTGTGTAAACTAAAGAACAAACAACCTGATGTCCATTATTTGAAGAAAAAGCAAAAGTTTGTAAGACAGTATATTGGTTTTTTGCAGGAGCCATTCAATGATATGTGTGCCATTCAATAAGATATGAATGTGAATAGCTTTGAAATCTTTTGACATCTAGGTAGCTGCAGTTTTCACAGGATTATGCTTCCTCTTAAGTCTACTTGTACTAGTCAGAGTGTCACTTATGCCTTTGATGACAACAATGACAGCTGGTAGAGAATGACAATAGAGAAGTGGTTGGCGGCTGAGGCACCTTAGGTTGGACTAGTGTCCTACATGATGACAGTGATAAAGTTCTGGCTGTCAGCAGGGTATCACCACCCCCAAAGGGGTACAGACAGAAGCATCTGAGGCAGATGAAGGAGGGAGCAGCAGAAAAGCATCCAAGAAAGATCAGAAAGATAAGTTCAGAAAATATAGCCTGAATAATTTTTATGATTCCTTTATATTAACAGAGCTTAATTTTTTTCTTTTTTTTTTGGTGATCTGAATGACCATTAAAAGCTCTACAGCTGGGTCAATTTTAAGTAACTTGAGAAATCAGAGATAAGTAGCTTTTGGGGGGAAAAAAAGAGTCTAGCTCAGTCCTGATTGAAATATGTAATGATATAATTGAAGATCCAGTCACATCTTGCTAATAAGGAACAATTAGAGCTCAAACAGTTGAAACCTGGAGATATTTTATTTAAATGCACAAATAAACCTCTTCTCATATCATTTTTTTCCCAGCGAGAACATGGATACACTCACTTAACCTTAAGAGGTAATACAGTGACAACTGTAAACAGCGTGTGGTAGATTTTTTTAATGATAGTGAGCTATATACATGTATTGATATTTCCACCTCCTCTCTCTACAGTGCTCATTATCATGATACTAAAAGAATGTAAATGTTGTAAAGCCTTACTAAAAAGGAATGAGATATTTCATTAATTTCTTCATAGAGGGAACAAATCAAAAGCAGGACAGAGGAGCCTGCAGCCTAGAACATGCAGAAGGCCTGTAGAAAAAATAAGCCCAGCACAGCTCCTGTACTATTCCATCTCTGAGAGGGCATAGCGGA
Organism: Mesoplodon mirus; assembly: GCF_964341445.2. Taxonomy (NCBI): domain Eukaryota; kingdom Metazoa; phylum Chordata; class Mammalia; order Artiodactyla; family Ziphiidae; genus Mesoplodon; species Mesoplodon mirus. Next base: position 52,260,579 of record NC_138990.1, on the reverse strand, counting down.
CAGAATGAGCAAGAGAGGGCAGCATGGAGCTGAAAGCAAGTGATTCATTGAAGTCTACTTAGTTTTTTATCCAAAAAGAAAGAAAATAATGCAATCAGCAAAGCCAGAGCAAACAAAATCTGTCAAAGAAATTGTGGTCCAAGTATGAGGTGCATTGATTAAGACATGATTTAGAGAAATTGTTGGGAAGTGAGAAAGAATTGTACACAGAGCTCTTTTCCTTTCATAATAAAAGGAAAAGAATTCCTTTTCCTTTCCTCATAATAAAAATAAGAATTCCACAGACACTAAAGAATTTCAAGAATTAAAGCCATGAGGCAATAGGAAAAATAAAGGAGAATGTGTTTAGGGCTTTGGGGTAAAAAAGGTCATCCCCAAAACTATCCATAAAGTGAAAGCCAAAATGGATCAGTTAAACTTGATTAGAATTAAGATAAAATTTTGAAAGGAGAAAGAATGTGGAAAAAAGCTAGACAATAAATGGTAGCTGAAAATATGTGCAACATTTGTGAAGCAAAGGGCTAATATTTGAAATTTTTTTAGAGATAAAATAAGGCAAATGAGATAAAATTAGAGCAAAGTATATAACCAGGCACCTTGCAGAAGACAGATTTTGAAGTTGTTCAGTTTTCCCTAGTGCAAACAATGCTGCAGTGAACACCCTCTTACACATCTCAATGTTCACACGTCCAGGTGCTTCTCTTTAAGATACAGTGCAGTGGATTACTGGAGGAGAGTGTGCACGAGTTTTGTTTTTTGTTGTTTGTTTTTCATTTTTTTTAGCATTTAGGGCAATGCTACCAAATTCCCCTCCAAAATATCTGTGCTAATTTATACTCCTTCCAACACTGCATCTGAGGGTCCATTTCCTTGTATCCTTACAGGTTTTGCCTCTTTCTAATATAATGGTTGAATATAGGGTCTTGCTAATAGATTTTGTTTTTCCTTGATTACTAATTTCTGCACTGAGTGGATGATTATTTACTCTTCTAAGAATTACTTTTCTTCTTAGGGTATTTGCTACCTGGATTTATCTTGTCCTTCTTTTACAGTATTCTGTAACTTGTTCTTAGCCTTTAAAAATTTTTTTGCTTGAAGCAGAATGGCTACCTATCACTCATAATCCATCAAGAGAGGGTGGCATATGCATGTTATCTAGAAAAACAGAGCTAACCAAAAGAATAACTCCAAAATGAAATGATGAAGAGTGGCTGCCTTTAGGATAGTGAAGGTTAGGACAGAAAACTGTTCACTTTTATGATAAAACCCACTGGGTTTCTTGATTTTTTAAAAAAATATTCATATATTCATTACTTTGGATTTATAAAATTGTCAATTAATGGAAAGAACAATCAGTATATGAAAAAACCCTGGATATAACTTTTATTTCCTATAAGAAATTAACCCCACCTAAGCCTCAATTTCCTCATATGTAAAATAAGAATAATAATGCCTACTTCATAGCTGTTATGAGAATGTCTAACCATTATTGGCCTATTTTCTCTTCCTTCTCCTTTCAGTAACTTGATCCTTCATTCTCAAATAATCTGTTAGATTGCCATTCAACTTTGTTAAATTGACATTGAATCATCACATTTATTCATTACCTACTGGGTATAAATTAATATTTTTAAATGCTGTGTAATTTCCCATCAAGGACATTATAATGGGGACTTCCCCGATGACACAGGGGTTAAGAATCCACCTGCCTGCTTTGTGACCGGCTGGAGAGGTGGGATAGGGAAGGTGGGAGGGAGGGAGATGCAAGAGGGAAGGGATATGGGAACAAATGTATATGTATAACTGATTCACTTTGTTATAAAGCAGAAACTAACACACCATTGTAAAGCAATTATACTCCAATAAAGCTGTAAAAAAAAAAAAAAAAAAAAAAAAAAAGAATCCACCTGCCAATGCAGGGGACATGGGTTTGATCCCTGGTCCAGGAAATCCCACAAGCCACAGAGCAACTAAGCCCATGTGACGCAACTACTGAGCCCGCGTGCTACAACTACTGAAGCCCGCATGCCTAGAGCCCAGCTCCACAGCAAAAGAAGCCACCACAATGAGAAGCCCGCACACCGCAACGAAGAGTAGCCCCCGCTCAACGCAACTAGAGAAAGCCCACACAGCAATGAGGACCTAACACAGCCAAAAGAAAGAAAAAAAAAAGGACATTACAATGATGTTGGAGATAAATGATACAATTGCATTATAGATTCAAACCAGCACTTTGAACCAACAGTAAGAAAAATAACATAAGGAAAATAACCATACCTATAGTAATCACTACAGGCTATAGGAACTCATATTCAACATTAGAAGGGATGCTGAGATGAATAAGACATGATGCATGCCTTCAAAGCGCATATATTTTAGTAAAGAAGATATGAGGCAGATGTTAAAAAGTACTGTTAAAGATGAGCAAAAGGAAATGCTATGAAAAAGGGAAAAAGAGGGAAATTACCTATCTGTAGGGATCTTGAAATGGTAATAGCCATTTGGGAGGGCCAATATGGATAGGAAGGGTTTTGTTAGCTAGAGATATAGGAGAAGCAAATGCTCCAGAAAACAGTGGCCAGAAAGGCTTATAGAATGTATGGGAAATGGTGAGAATTCCTGGGTTGCACGGTAGGAAGAGGCAGTTGGTGATGACACTGAAAAAGACTGCTGCTGAATTGGAGCACCTGTATGCTTTGCATGTGGATACCTGTCTTTTAGGCCTGTGGGTGCCTCTGCTCCCTTCTGTGGGTAACAGCAGAGTTATTTTCTTCAGGGTGCTTCACTCCTCTTACCTTGTGGTCCAGTTAAGATTATCAATAATGTTACCATTCATCCTTCTCCCCAAGAGGTAGACATATAACCCCATGTAGGCCAATCCATCTGTCACTTGGGAATCTGAGTCTTGACCAAGGAGGCACATGGACCAAAGGACTGTTGGAGCTAAATCAACTTCAGTACCTACATGCAAAGGTTCTGAATCCCACCATCAGAATCTGCCCACTTTCTGGTCCTTCCCAAGGCCCTGCTTCTCCTTTACTTTAGTAAGCCCCTTAGTATCCTTACAATAAACTTCTTGTTTGTGTGTGTGTGGGGGGTAATAAAGGTTTTGTTTTTCCTTTTGTTTTGCACAACTTAATCAGAATCACCTTCTGTTGACCATGAGCAAGAAGTTCCAACTGACAAACATGTCTAATGATCTGCACATAATTTGCAAACGAGGAGCAGTTAAAATTTATTGAAGAGTAATATGATAAAGATGCAATTTAGGAAAAATTGAAGTAACAAGGAATTAGAATCAGAGTACAGGCAAGAAGAAGTGCAGTGCTTTGTGGAATTAAGAGGATTATGAAGGAGTAGAAGGCTATGAGACTTTATGGAAATAAAAATAATATAGTTTGGAGGAATGAACACTAGACATTATTATAAAAAACCCTTGGGGCTTCCCTGGTGGTGCAATGGTTGAGGGTCCGCCTGCCGATGCAGGGGACACGGGTTTGTGCCCTGGTCCGGGAAGATCCCACATGCCGCGGAGCGGCTGGGCCCGTGAGCCATGGCCGCTGAGCCTGCGTGTCCGGAGCCTGTGCTCCACAGCGGGAGAGGCCACAACAGTGAGAGGCCCGCGTAATGCAAAACAAACAAACAAACAAACAAACAAACAAAAAACCCTGAATTTGAATGCCAGTTCCTGCCCAACTTCTGCTTGTTTAGGCAAGTTTCTTACACACACTGAACCTTTATTTCCAAATTTTTCATAATGTGGACAGTAATATGCCTTCACTGTCATGTTCTGAGGATTTAAATCATAGTATATACAAAGTGCTAAATGTCATTTCTATCATATAATAGGTGCCAAATTAATTAGTTCAAAAATTCAGTAGGACTTAGTAAATGATTGTATCTGACATATGAAGTAAGAGGCAAAGTCAACATTGACCTCAAGCTTTTGAATCTGAGATATAGTAGATGATGGCAACATTCAGACCAGGAAGAGAAGTTGGTTTGGAAGTGGGTGAGTATGAAATAGTGCTTAAAATAAAAAACTGAATTTTTAGCATGTAGATTTTTGAGATAACCAGGGAATCATTTTTTTCAAGACTTAAGAGAATGCTGAGGCTTAAAGAAAAGAACTTTAGAGATCCTTATAACTGGAAAATTGAAAGACATGGTAACCAGTGAGTGACTACAAAAAACAAGAAAAAGGAAATATTGATGGTGAATTCTAGTATGTGCTTATATAAAGGGAGAGTGAAAAAGGAGAGTAAGTAAAGGAGACAAAAGGGAACATAACATCATAACAGCACAGAAGCCAAAGAAAAGACTTGTAGAAACAGGGTTTTCATACTTCACTGACTCAAATGTCTCATATGCTACAGAAAGGACAAGAAGTGTGGAGATTAAAAGGAATCCATTAAATTGTCCCATTAGTGAGTCTTCTTAGAGATTTGTTTCAGCCAAGTCATAAAGGTAGAACTAGATGTCAGGGACTATGAGAATAATGCCTCTTTTATGTTTCAGGACAGCTCTTCTTTATGTTTCAGAAGTTGTTTTGGGAGTGGCATAGGGTATAGTAAAAAAGGAAAGCAAAGGAAAGCTGCCCACAAATAGAATAATCAGTACTGGAATAATTAGAACTGATCTGAGAGTATAACAGCAATTATACAGTTTAATGTAGGCATCCAAATTAATGTATGAACAAATCCTACAAAAAGAAAAGGCATTTAGAAGCCACATACTCCAAATGCCAACACAGTGATTCCATTATATCTCTGCCAATGTTCACAATATTGCAAACGCTTGTAATTTTTTTAATGGTTAAAACATTTTTATGTTAACAATAAATTCAAAATAAACCACATAATCATAATCTTTAATATTGGAATTTCCTGATCTTGGTAAACATTGGAAATTGAAGACATATATTTACAGAATTTCCAAGACAGTTAATTCCTTTCTTATGTCAGTTTTCTCTAGAAATAAACTCCTTTCTCCTTCCAAAGACCACATCAGGTTTCTTTTCATCATGATAGCTCATTCTTTTATATACATATATATATATATATATATATATATATGGAATATATATATATATGGAATATATATACATCTATGCATATATATGGAACATATATATGCACATATGCATGTATATATGCTTATGTGTGTATATATATATATTTAGCTCTCTGTATGCAACATTATATATTTAACAATGGGGTCATTTCTTAAAACTCATATTAAATAATGCACTTTATATTTCGCTCATTATAAACTCTCAAAAACCTGCAGGGTAAAGGAAGAGATGTTAGCAATCATCTGTTCTGAACCCTGAGGAATCAGTGACTGCATCAGCTCTTGCACAGGACTTCTTGGTGTCCTTGCTGGGAGAGCTTGAACTAAACCCTGACACTGGGAAAGGTCCCAGGTTTTCCTCTGCGTCCTTCCATGGATAACTATGGACTGACTCCACGATTTGCATTTTACTACCTATATGCATCTGTTATTTTCCTTGATAGATATTCAGAAGACAGCAAGACCAAAAAAAAAAAAAAGGTAATTAATAACAATACATAGAAAACTCTCAATCCCCATTTAGAAACCCGGTCACATCCAGTTACTTGCATGAGCAATTACTAATTTTTTCTGAGAGGAAAAAAAAAAGTTCTAGATTTTTAGATACATTGCTATGAAATTTCCTAGAGAAGATGAGCAATTATTTTAAATAAGACTCCAAGTTAAGTGTTTTCTTTTTCTTCTTTCTCATGGCTAGATCCCAATACCCTTGCGAACTGAAATCTAAGGTATTTACAAGGAATTTGGCAGTAAAGTCTAGGACTGAGTTCTAGTGTACACTAACAAAACAAAGGACATAATTCTTAGCTGATTCAAAAATAAATAAAAGTTTTTGATTCTATCATTGGGTATTAAGGGCCAAAACAAAATGTTTGCATTAGCAATATTTAAAAAATATCAAATTAACAGAAATACCTGATCTGATTAATTTTATTTTCTTGTTAACTTCTTTCATTCACTTATCTATTCATTGATTTAGCTAACTTTTATTTTGCACTTAATATATTCTAGACAACTGGAAAAGTACAGAGAAGGAAAACATGCTGCCCAAAGGAGTTTATTATTAGGAAAAAATTCACAAGGAGGAGCCTAATGAAACCAGGTCTGGAAGAAAAATAAAATGACATTTCCTTCCGCAAAATAGGAATACAACTTTGTTCCTTGTCATTGCCTCTGTCTCCTAAATTCTGGTGAAAAAAAAAAAGAACAATAACAAAAATAATAATAATTAAATCTTTGTGAATACTCAGTGTATGCCAATATATGATTTGGTCACTCTGGTCTCATGAACTAAATTTGTACAGTAAAATTTTATTTATGAAAAACATTTTATACAAAAAGCTTTGGCAGAGAGTCTCTACTGTGAGGTCCACCAGCTTGTGGTGACACCATGCTTTTTGATGCATCAGGCGTTTTGATTCCACAAAGAAACCATAATTATGTGTGTGTTTAACCTAAGACCCAGACAAGTACCTCTTAACACTGAAAAGCTTTTAAAACACAAAAATGTGAAATTAAGAGCTCAAGTTTTCCATGCACTCCCCCATCCCGGCTTACCTATGTCTCCATTTCTGTGTTTGTTTTATCTTTAGGATAATAAAAAAACAAAGAGTTTAAACTGTATATGTAATGAAAAGAAATTAAAAGTAAGGAGAAAGAGGGTGCAGGATGGGAATGTCTACGACAGGTGTTGGCATTGTGCAAACAACGGAATGATTTTCTGGGAGAAACAGCTCTGTCAGTTTCCTTTCTTATGGTAACTTTTTTTTTTTTTTTTTTTTTTTTTTTTTTGCTGTACGCGGGCCTCTCACTGCTGTGGCCTCTCCCGTTGCGGAGCACAGGCTCCGGACACACAGGCTCCGCGGCCATGGCTCGCGGGCCCAGCCGCTCCGCGGCATGTGGGATCTTCCGGGATCGGGGCACGAACCCGTATCCCCTGCATCGGCAGGCGGACTCTCAACCACTGCGCCACCAGGGAAGCCCCAATGGTAACATTTTTAAGTGACATGCACATAGAGATGTCTCCCTGGACAGCTTCCCTGGTCTGTGAGTGGGCCCTGTTCACCACTTCCTATTCTCTGTGCAGCCTGATGATGATAGGCCTTGGGTTTAGATTTTCAAAATCTGAGCTCTGGGCTCATGTCAGCTCACTAGTGAGTCCCTTTTGTTTCAACATTTAGAAAAACACCTGTATTCACTTCTCATCCAGGAAGCACAAAAGCTGTGCTGGTAGGGAGACATGGTTCAAGAAGTTGCAGGTAAACCACAGTCTTCCATCCTTCTGACACACGGGTGGGAATTCACACTATGGATTTTTTTTTTTTTTTTTTTTTTTTTTTTTGCGGTACGCGGGCCTCTCACTGTTGTGGCCTCTCCCGTTGCGGAGCACAGGCTCCGGACGCGCAGGCTCAGCAGCCATGGCTCACGGGCCCAGCCGCTCCACAGCATGTGGGATCTTCCCAGACTGGGGCACGAACCTGTGTCCCCTGCATCAGCAGGCGGACTCTCAACCACTGCGCCACCAGGGAAGCCCTGGACTTAATTTTTATTTTAAAGTCTTGAGGCTCGTACATTGTAGGTTTATAGGATTAAAGTTAAACAGTTCACATGGAAACTCAGATAATTTGGTTGCCATGTGATATATCAGTGGCAACAGGATAAAGCAGAGAAGGGTTGAGAGAGGCTGGTTGGAGCCTTCAGTCCAGGGTTCCTATGCTACTCCAGAAGGTGAGAAATTGCTACGGTGATAAAAGTAGGAGAGACCAGAAATTGGTGAGATTATGGAGGGGTTTCTGACACATTTCCATGTAAGGGTGCAAGTTCATCAAGGGAGATGGCACAGTGGTTAAGGGGATCACTGGGTTTGATCAGAGAGACCTGGGTTCAAACCTTGGCTCTTGCAGTTTCAATTTTTTTTTTCTTATTAGTCATCCATTTTATACACATCAGTGTACACATGTCAATCCCAACCTCCCAATTCATCACACCACCACCACCACCACCCCGCCATTTTCCCCCCTTGGTGTCCATACGTTTTTTCTCTACTACTGTGTCTCAATTTCTGCTCTGCAAACTGGTTCATCTGTACCATTTTCTAGGTTCCACAAATATGCGTTAATATATGATACTTGTTTTCTCTTTCTGACTTACTTCACTCTGTATGACAGTCTCCAGATGCATCCAAGTCTCTACAAATGACCCAATTTTGTTCCTTTTTTTGGCTGAGTAATATTCCATTGTATATATGTGCCACATCTTCTTTATCCATTCGTCTGTTGATGGGCATTTAGGTTGCTTCCATGACCTGGCTATCGTAAACAGTGCTGCAGTGAACATTGAGGTGCATGTGTTTTTTTTTTTCTTTTTTTTGCATGTGTCTTTTTGAATTATGGTTTTCTCTGGGTATATGCCCAGTAGTGGGGCTGCTGGGTCATATGGTAATTCTATTTTTAGTTTTTTAAGGAACCTCCATACTGTTCTCCATAGTGGCTGTATCAATTTACATTCCCACCAACAGTGCAAGAGGATTCCCTTTTCTCCAGACCCTCTCCAGCATTTGTTGTTTGTAGATTTTCTGATGATGCCCATTCTAACTGGTGTGAGGTAATACCTCATTGTAGTTTTGATTTGCATTTCTTTAATAATTACTGATGTTGAGCAGCTTTTCATGTGCTTCTTGGCCATCTGTATATCTTCTTTGGAGAAATGTCTATTTAGGTCTTCTGCCCATTTTTGGATTGGGTTGTTTGTTTTTTTAATATTGAGCTGCATGAGCTGTTTATATATTTTGGAGATTAATCCTTGGTCAGATTTTTAATATCCCTCATTGGTGAAATAAATGGGGACAAGCCTTTTGATTCATTTTATTATGATTGTCAGAACTTGCTTATTACATGAACTTGCTTATTTAATTAACTCTGAATATCTGCACTCTCTTTGCCTATTCTTGGCATCAAACACACAAATTCCTATTAACCTCACTCTGGGGACTATTTATGCTAGTTAGTGCCTGTGCTCATAAGACATGAGAAATGAATGAGACCTATGTAGAAGTACCTCTCAACATTCATCACTCTCACGAAGCTTGCCATTACGACCCAAGTCCTGTCCCCACTACCTTTTCTGGACTTCCACCTAACATTTATTGCATACTCTCACATTTGTAACTTATCATCAGAGTGTACTTAGTATAATGCTTGGCACCTACTGAGCATGTAATACATGTCAGCTATGATCATTGTATTTGCTTCATTCTGGGTATATGGCTATCTCACAAGAGAGAATAAATTCTTTGATGGTACGAACAGAATCATTTTAGTAATCTCAGGGACTAGCATAGGCAGCAGGGGTATATACCTAAGTTCTTCAGAGTCTCCCTCTAACTGAAACTACTCCCAAGATTCTTAAGCTGTCTTTCTAAAAGTATGTGAGTCTAAAGGACAAATACCCCCTGCTCCAGAATTAGGCTCCCTTAATGAATGATGTCAAAATGTTCTACTGCTCCACCTTCTGAATTATTGGATGCTGTAAGTTCACCTGGCTCTCTTGGACAGTGGATAGATGTCAGCTCTCATATTTTATATATGCCTAAACCCTTTGGTCTGCCAAGATTTCCTGGATTTCTGACCTTAGATACCTCACTATCTCACATATAATCCTGAATTTGTCTAGAAATCATATCCTCCCACTGTTACAGAGCATGTTAACATCTTTCTGGATGCATTTTGACCTCACTAGACTTATCTACACTATGGTTCACAATCAACATTTAGTGAATTGAGTTGAATTATCCATGTCCTACCAACAACTGACCATCTCATTTTTCCTACCATCTTCAGATTTTCCTTTCCAGCAGCAATATAAAATGGTGCCTAAGAGTTCAGGCCCTGGGTATTATGCTTGGGATCATATTTTGTTTTTGCCTTCTTATGGCTCTTGGGTAAGTAATCACTCTGTACTGAGTTTTCTCATGTATCAAATGTAGATAATATTCCTCATTTCATTCAGTTGTTATGAGATAATTTATCTAAAGCCCTTAACAAAGTGTCAACACATGACAATTGTTCAATAAATATTAAGTAGCACTGATTATTATTATTATTGTTGTTATTAGCATCATCATCAATCCCTGAAGAACTTGGATTATGACTCATAAAAGTGGGTGGGATACTATTCACATGATTAATCAAATAATACAAGTGATAATCCTACCATAATTTCAATGCCCAGGAACCCAATTCAAGCCAGAGAGATTGCTTGATCCACTGAGATAAAATTCTGCTGCAAAGATGTTGGAATTTCCTTTTGCTAAATGGATTCTATTTTTGAGCCTGGTCCAGCAGAACCTTTGTGATACATGTATCCCCCTACATCATGTTCTATCCCTCTATCAAGTGTGCATGATTTTCTGAGAAATGACTGCTGTGAAGAATCTGGAAAGGGACCAGAAGCAGTAATGGTTGAACAATCTCAAGAAGGAAGATAGAATTGGACATATTCTAGGAAATTAAAAAGGGAAGATGGTTTCATAACTATCTTCAACATTACAAATGGTAATCATCTCTCCTCAAGATGGAAAGAGGAGGAAATAGGATTAAAATATAATCAGAGAAATTCAGGTTGTTTATAATGTAGTTTGAAAGGAACCGTGACTCAAATCCCACAGCAGAGAAGGAAGACAATAAAGAAGTATAAAGATATCCTGGAAATGTTTATAAATTCTGTACATTATCCACTCCTTTCTTACCTCTCAAAAGCCTGTGATAAATGTGTCATTATGTATGCAAATAAGAGAAACTGTGCCATAAGAAAATAATTCTTATCCTGTTCATAGTTTTTTTTTTTTTTTTTTTTTTTTTGGGCTGTACGCGGGCCTCTCACTGTTGTGGCCTCTCCCATTGCGGAGCACAGGCTCCGGACGCGCAGGCTCAGCGGCCATGGCTCACGGGCCCAGCCGCTCTGCGGCACGTGGGATCTTCCTGGACCGGGGCACGAACCCGTGTCCCCTGCATCGGCAGGCGGACTCTCAACCACTGAGCCACCAGGGAAGCCCATGTTCATAGTTTTAAGTACTATTAATAATTGAATCATTTGAAGTATTCACATAGGTCTACTTAAAATAAAAAAAATATGAAAACAATGCAAGTAGAAAAAGTCATACACTTAGTAATTAAACTCTTACTTTTTTTATATTGCCCTTGATTGAAATCAAAGCATTACTCAAAAATAAATAAATGAGTTAAATTTCTGAAATACAAAATTTTATTTTCTGTTTGTTTTTTATCGTTTTGTGTGAAAGACAAGACTATTGAACAAATGCATTGCTTGTGTCCAAATACATGTCTGAAACAAGGCCCATTCTTTTTTTTTTTATTATTATTATTATTTTTTATTTTTTGCTTTATAACAAATTTAATCAGTTATACATATACATATGTTCCCATATCCCCTCCCTTTTGCGTCTCCTTCCCACCCTCCCTATCCCACCCCTCCAGGCGGTCACAAAGCACCGAGCTAATCTCCCTGTGCTATGCGGCTGCTTCCCACTAGCTATCTACCTTACATTTGGTAGTGTATATATGTCCATGCCGCTCTTTCACTTTGTCACAGCTTACCCTTCCCCCTCCCCATATCCTCAAGTCCATTCTCTAGTAGGTCTGTGTCTTTATTCCTGTCTTACTCCTATGTTCTTCATGACATTTTTTTTTCTTAAATTCCATATATATGTGTCAGCATACAGTATTTGTCTTTCTCTTTCTGACTTACTTCACTCTGTATGACAGACTCTAGGTCCATCCACCTCATTACAAATAGCTCAATTTCATTTCTTTTTATGGCTGAGTAATATTCCATTGTATATATGTGCCACATCTTCTTTACCCATTCATCTGATGATGGACACTTAGGTTGTTTCCATTTCCGGGCTATTGTAAATAGGGCTGCTATGAACATTTTGGTACATGACTCTTTTTGAATTATGGTTTTCTCAGGGTATATGCCCAGTAGTGGGATTGCTGGGTCATATGGTAGTTCTATTTGTAGTTTTTTAAGGAACCTCCATACCGTTCTCCATAGTGGCTGTACCAATTCACATTCCCACCAGCAGTGCAAGAGTGTTCCTTTTTCTCCACACCCTCTCCAGCATTTATTGTTTCTAGATTTTTTGATGATGGCCATTCTGACTGGTGTGAGATGATATCTCATTGTAGTTTTGATTTGCATTTCTCTAATGAGCAAAGATGTTGAGCATCCTTTCATGTGTTTGTTGGCCGTCTGTTGGCCGTATATCTTCTGTGGAGAAATGTCTATTTAGGTCTTCTGCCCATTTTTGGATTGGGTTGTTTGTTTTTTTGTTATTGTTTATTTGTTATTGAGCTGCATGAGCTGCTTATAAATTTTGGAGATTAATCCTTTGTCAGTTGCTTCATTTACAAATATTTTCTCCCATTCTGAGGGTTGTCTTTTCATTCTTGTTTTATATCCCATTGAGAGAACTGTGGCCTCATTTTCTCTTTCACATTATTTAATATTTGGTTGCAGCCGCTCTTTGGCAGTAGGTAGGATATTTGATAATTCTTCTGTGTTGCATAAATATCTTTACTTCAAAGAGATTGCCTGTCTATATCCCACTGGAATTATTTCAAGCCAGATGTCTAATTCTGTCCAACATCTTTAATGTTTTCAAAATCATCTTGGGTGTTGTTAATGGGGTATCATTAGGTACAGTTTGAAACTTTGTAATGGGAAGTACATGAATTCAGTCTGTTTGTGCAAAATGAGTTCTTGCTTCTGAAGTCTTTGGGGGTTTTCTTGTATATACCATTCTCTCAATATCTTAATTTCTTCTCCAGGTGACTTAATTATGTAGTCATGGTAAATATTATCTTTCTATTTGACAAATATTTATTAAAATACTAACAGGATGCAAACATTGCACAAGCATTGTGATAAGATGTCATGCCTTCATCATAGAAGCTATGATACAATTAGGAGGAAAAGAAGCACTGTAGAAATAAACGCTAGCACAAAAGAGGTCAGATACAATGGGCCATGAGATCCCAGACTTGGGGGCTCTAAATATTGTTGGGTGAGGGAAGAAACATTTTGATTAAGGCCTCTGTGTCCTAGAAGCACAAGGAAAATAACTCCAAGAAGGAGGGCATGATTAAGCAAAAGTATAAAAGGATGATACGTTTTTTCCAAAAGCGGAAAGTAACACTGCATCAACTAAAGGGAGGTTGGGAGGGAAAAAAAAAAAAGTGTAATATGTTGAGGCATCTGGCTTTATCCTACAGAGCAAGAAAACTATTAAAATTTTAAAACAGGGTGTAGCATGGGCAGATTTATATTTGACAAAGATAAATCTGAAGGTCACAGGTTGGACAGATTATATGGGAGATAAACTTAAGTAGCCATATCAGTTAAGAAGTACTTGAGTCACTACCCTGAGAGATTGAACTAGCACTAGAAAAGGAGAGAAGAGAAATAATTCAAGAAGAGACTATTCAGAAGCTATTTCAGTTCAACATCTAACACACAACCATAAAAAAGGCTCAATAAATGCCAATTGAATGAAAGAACAAAAAAATTAATGCATTAAAAATAGATTTCAAATTAAAATTGTCAGAGCTTTGAAGATAATGGAGTCATATTTTATGTTCTTACATATTTTCTTCACCTTTTCCCTCTGTATTGAAAGCAGGGTTATTTCAAATGTATTCATATTTGTAGATTTATGACAGATTGGTAGATTTGTTGGTTTTTTTTTTTTTTTTTGGTTTTGAAATATCTGTGTTGTAATAAGATGTCCTTCAGGATATCTGGGATTACACTGCTTAGTCCCATAACCAGTGGCCATGGGCTTTATGTCTTCCCTTTTGCTGATGAGCCCATTCCAATTCAGTGAGGTCCCAAGAATATTTTTGCATTTCAGGTTTGGGTCATAATGGGAACAGAAATCTGGCTCTATTCCACAGCTCCTCCCATGCTACCAAACAAGAGGGCGTCAAGAAACTGGGTAAACCAAAAATCCTAGGAATTCTTACAGTATGTAATAAAGAGTGAGAATTTACTCACATCAACACCAATCACCTTTACCCTCCTCTCTTTTTACTGATTTTCATAGGCTCTTCTTACCTTCAAAGATATAACTTATTTATTTTTCAATTTTAGGAAATTTAACTTTGATAAAATACTTCTAACTAACCTACAGCCCATTTTCTACCTGTCCTAATAATACCTTTATAGAATTTATTTTCTAGTTCAAGAGAGATCCAGGATCTCATATTGTATTTAGTTGATGCATCATTTTAGCCTCCTTTAATCTGGAGCAGTTATTTTTAGCCTTTATTTTACATGACATTGATATATCTGAAGAATATAGGGCAGCTATTTTATAGAGTGTCTCTCAATTACAGTTTGATGTTTTCCTTAAATTTGAATCAGGCTACGGATTTTTGGCTTGAATATGACATTAGGCATATTATATCCTTAAGGTATCACATTCCAAGACATATGATATAAATTTGTATTTTACTCGTGATGTTTAAATGACCACATTAAGGGATTATTCAGTTTCTGCACTTACAGTTTATATGCATTAATATAATTTGACTTTTAGAATTAATATATAATTTAGAGACTATGTAAATATCCTGCCCTCATCAAACTTGATCCTCCCATAAGATGCTAAATTTGATGAATTTCTGCCTGAATCAATTTTTACTATGATCATTGTAAAATAGTGATTTTTTCACATTAATTACTTCTTTCATATTGATTAGTTGACATTTCATCATAAGAAAGAACTTTCCCTCACCTTATCTATCTTCTGTGTATCTATTTATCTATCATCTTTTATTTAAAATATCTCTCTAAGTATGTCTTTATCAGTGTGGACTCATGGATTCTAATTATATATTGCATAGATATTTACAGCTGTTAAATATTCATTGTAAACCATGACTTTTAGCAATTAAAAAAATGTCTTTATTTCATTGAGTGTTTTTTCTCTCTCTCTCTTTTTTTTGTTTTTGGCTTACTTTTCCTTAGTCTGGTATCTGCTTTCTTACTGCTTTCAGTTACACAGTATATCTTTGTCCATCTCTTTATTTTTAGCCTTTTTGAATCAATTGGTTTCAGGTGTGTCATATATACATAGAGTTAGGTTTACCTTCATGAGACAGTCTGAAAATCCTTTTCTTTGCTAGGTGAGTTAAGCTCATTGATAATTATGGATATGATTTGCCTCAATTCTGCTGTATCATTTTATGCCATAATTATGGTGTGTATTATATTTACCGTGTTTCCCCTCACTGTTATTTGTTTTCCTTGTTTCGTTATTTAAGAAGATTTATACTTTTCTAAAACTGTCATTACCTTTGTATTATACCTTTACTAGTGCCCTGAATTCCTCCTTTTAAAATTAATCTATTTTCTATCTGCATTGCCAGTTTTAAATGGCATTCCCCTCTTCAATAAATGGTGCTAGGAAAACTGGACAGCTACATGTAAAATAATAAAATTAGAACACTTCCTCACACCATACACAAAAATAAACTCAAAATGGATTAAAGACCTAAATGTAAGGCCAGACACTATAAAACTATTAGAGGAAAACATAGGCAGAACACGCTATGACATTCATCACAGCAAGATCCTTTTTGACCCACCTCCTAGAGAAATGGAAGTAAAAACAAAAATAAACAAATGGGACCTAATGAAACTTCAAAGCTTTTGCACAGCAAAGGAAACCATAAACACAACCAAAAGACAACCCTCAGAATGGGAGAAAATATTTGCAAATGAAGCAACTGACAAAGAATTAATCTCCAAAATTTACAAGCAGCTTATGCAGCTCAATATCAAAAACCAAACAACCCAATCCAAAAATGGGCAGAAGGGGGGCCTCCCTGGTGGCGCAGTGGTTGGGAGTCCGCCTGCCGATGCAGGGGATACGGGTTCGTGCCCCGGTCTGGGAGGATCCCATATGCCGCGGAGCGGCTGGGCCCGTGAGCCATGGCCGCTGGGCCTGCGCGTCCGGAGCCTGTGCTCTGCAACGGGGGAGGCCACAACAGTGAGAGGCCCGCATACCGCAAAAAAAAAAAAAAAAAAAAAAAATGGGCAGAAGGCCTAAATAGACATTTCTCCAAAGAAGATATACAGATTGCCAACAAACACATGAAAGAATGCTCAACATCACTAATCATTAGAGAAATGTAAATCAAAACTACAATGAGGTATCCCTTCACACCAGTCAGAATGGCCATCATCAAAAAATCTACAAACAACAAATGCTAAAGAGGGTGTGGAGAAAAGGGAACCCTCTTGCACAGTTGGTGGGAATGTAAATTGATACAGCCACTATGGAGAACAGTATGGAGGTTCCTTAAAAAACGAAAACTAGAACTATCATACAACCCAGCAATCCCACTACTGGGCATATACCCTGAGAAAACCATAATTCAAAATAGTCATGTAACACAATGTTCACTGCAGCTCTATTTACAATAGCCAGGACACGGAAGCAACCTAATTGTTCATCAATAGATGAATGGATAAAGAAGATGTGGCACATATATACAATGGAATATTTCTCAGCCATAAAGAGAAACGAAATTGAATTATTTTTAGTGAGGTGGATGAACCTAGAGTCTGTCATATAGAGTGAAATAAGTCAGAAAGAGAAAATCAAATACTGTATGCTAACATATATATATATGGAATCTAAAAAAAAAAATGGTTCTGAAGAACCAAGGGGCAGGACAGGAATAAAGATGCAGATGTGGAGAATGGACTTGAAGACACGGGGAGGGGGAAGGGTAAGCTGGGACGAAGTGAGAGAGTGGCATGGACATATATACACTACCAAATGTAAAATAGATAGCTAGTGGGAAGCAGCCACATAGCACAGGGAGATCAGCTCAGTGCTTTGTGACCACCTAGAGGGGTGGGATAGGGAGGGTGAGAGGGAGATGCAAGAGAGAGGAGATATGGGGATATATGTATACGTATAGCTGATTCACTTTGTTATATATCAGAAACTAACACACGATTGTAAAGCAATTATACTCCAATAAAGATGTTAAATAAATAAACAAATAAATGGCATTCCTTGATATTTACCCAATACTTATATAGCAATTAGTGTTCATATTCTAGTTTTCTCTTTTCCTTTCATTTCTTAGTTGCATTTTCCTACTTTGTGGGAAATATGTTTAAAAACAGATCTTCCACAACTTCCAATGGGGTTACATCCTGATAAACCTATCGTAAATTGAAAATATCATAAGTTGAAAATGCATTTAATACACCTAACCTACTGAACATAGTAGCTTAGTGTGGCCTTCCGTAAATGTGCTCAGAACTCTTCCATTAAACGACAGATGGGCAAAATCATCTAACACAAAGCCTATTTTATAATAAAGTATTAAGTATCTCATGTAATTGATTGACTACTGTACTGAAAGTGAAAAACAGAATGGTTGTCTGGGTACAGAATGGCTGTAAGTGGATCAGTTGTTCACCCTCGTGATTGCGTGGCTGACTGGTAGCTGCAGCTTGCTGCCACTGCCCAGCATCGGGTGAAGGGAAAAGATCAAAATTCAAAATTGAAAGTATGGTTTCTACTGAATGCTCTTTGCTTTCCCTCCATCATGAAGTCAAAAGGTCATAACTCAAACTATCCTAGGTCTGGGACCATCTGTATTATTCTTCCACCATGTCCTCACTCCTTTTTTAGTCTTAGACCTAAAATTAAATATACTAAATACTTACCATTGTTGAGTTTTTCCAGGATGGAGCTCTTCCTCTAATAGATTTCTTTAGAGGGTTTTGCACTTTTAATATTTGAAGAACAGATTGGCTAGACATAAAATCTTTGTCCCACACTACATTTTCTTGAGTTTCTTGAAAATCCTTTTCCACTATCACCTTGCCATGGCTGATGTGCTCTTGAGATATCTGGTGGCCATATTGCTTTCTTATTTTTATAAATAATTTTGTCATTTTTCCTGTAGGCTCTAAGAATTTTTTGTCTTTAAAGTCTAATAATTTTACCTTGATATGTTTTTGAGTAGTCAACCTGGCCCAAGTTTTTCCAGATACACAATGAGTTTTTTTCAATATGCTGACATAGAGATTTAATTTTTGCTGGAAAATTGTTTTTTGAATTATAGTTATAAATATTAGTTTAGTTTCATTGTTTTGTGATTCTTCTTAAGAGATTCTAGTTCCAAACATATAGATATTTTTTTCATGTCCTCCATTTTAAATACTTTTTTTCCTAGCTGTTATTAATTTTCCTCTTTTTTTAATGTTTATATTGGTGGTTATTTTCCTTTTCTTTCAATGTCCTTTATTAAATTTTCATTCAGTTTTATTCTCCCTTGAGCAGCATGAATTTTATCCTTAATTTTTATATTTTTATGTTTTTAAAAAAATTTCTTTCCTGAGTTTTCTGTCAACTCTTATTGAAATTCACACTTTTTTGTTTTTGCTTATTTTTGCTCTTAATTCTTGAATTTAGAGTCATTTAAAAAATATATACCTGACTGATTTATTTAATTCATTTGAGATTGTTTTGTGATAGATTTGTTCTCCATTTGACTGGATATTTAGAAACATTTTTAACAGATTAAAAGCTTTCTGTTTTGTTTTTTTTGAGTAGTTTGGTATGGAATTGCTCTTTTTTCTATTTTGAGGTATTTGTGGACAGGGTTCCTATCTCATGAGTGCTCTCTTCTGCTAGTATAGTGACATGTAGTTTCATTAAGGGTTGGCATTGAGGATGGGTTGTCTTATTTTGTGGTTCTATGCTGCTTCTGCAGGGCCTTTCATTTTTCCCTCTTTTTTTTTTTCAAACACTACCATGCCTCTAAGGGGCACCTCTTCTCTCCCATTAGCAATGCTCTGAGGCTGCCTCCAATGCTACTGCCCTCTAGGCCCCTTGCTCTAGACTCTACCAAGTCTCTGATCTGTGTCCAGGATTTTGGCACTTAGTGTTGGACTTTCTCTTCCTGGGACTGACTTTCTTTCCTGAGCTTTGTCTACATTTTCATCTTCCCTTTTCTATTCACTACCTTTGCTCCATTTAGATTCCTCTTTCTCTGCATTAATCTCTGTATTCTTAAGCTTGCAGCCCTGAAGGGAGTTCCAACAGTAACTGTAAGAATTTTGTTTCCCTACTCACTTTTAACTTGAAATTTACAATATTCTCTGACTCCTATGAATACTGATGATATTTTTTGTATGACTGTCTCTTTAAGCTTCTCCACATGCACTATTTACTTACATTTTTATACATTTGAATCAGTAATGCATACTGAATTTTTATTCTGCTTTTTCACTTCGCTTTATATCATATCAATTATCCCATGTTTTCATAAACTTTACAATGCCTTTCTAAGTTTGAAAATTTTTAAAATATAGTTTTCTATTACAAAAGTAATACTGATTTAGAAATCTTACAAAGTATGAAAAATAACAATGAAACTGGAAAAGAGTAATTCCATCTCTCAGAGGCAAACACCAGTGACATTTAAATTTTTCCTTTCCAGGATGTTTTTCTACAAAGATTGACAGTGATGATACTGTACCTATAACTTGGCATACTGCTTTTTTCATTTATTTGTGTTTCGTAATTTTTTCTATGTAATTTTAATTATTCATAAACATAATTTTAAATGTCTTCCTAGTATTCCACCATATGGACATTCTCCTAATGTTGACTACAATTTTCATTACTGATAAAAACTCTACAAGGAACATTTTTTGTGCATAAATTTGCATCCATATTTCAGATTATTTCCTTAGAATATATTTCTAGAAGGGGAGTACAAACCTACCACATCATTATTACTGAATACTAAATTTTGATTAATTCTCAATTGCTTGGAAGCATGACTTTAAGTGCCCTCCTATAAAGGCAGGGGTGGTAAGTATACTTTTGCAGTATGTACATATCTGGAATTGCTTATTCTTGCCCTCATATATGATAAGTAATTTGACATAGTATCAAATATTGATCCACATTTTAAAAATTTCCATACTCTACATATGTTGCTCCATTAGCTTTCTGTCACTTAATAATGCAGAGACTCTTAGAGCAGCCTGATTTTATTCCCTTGTGTATTATGTATTTTTTCTACCTGGATTTTTATCTATTAATAACTCATGAATTTATATCTCTAGTCCAGAGTGCACCTTTGAACACCAAGGACATATATGCAATAGTTAAGTTACCCTTTCCACTGTGATATCCCATGGGCATCTCAATTTTAACATGGATCTCAAACTTAACCAGCCTCAAAAACAGCAGTCTTGGTCTCCTCCCACACCACACAGAAATACACACACATACATAATGCAAACCTGCTACACTCCAGCACACATACCTGATCATCCATCTAGCAGCTTGAGACAAAAATCTGGATCCTCAGTTTCTTACTTTTCCTCATATCCTACATGAAGTATCTCAATAACTATATGAATCGTGCCTTCAAAGCATAACACATGTTTACTTGTCTCCATCTGCACTGCTAACACACCCGTCAATTATATCTTACCTAGAATGCTTCAGTAACTTCTTGAAAGACCTCCTAGATATTTCCTTATTTTCCATTCTTCCACAGTAGCAAAGAAGATCTTTTGTTAAAAAGTTAAGTCTTATTTTTGTCAATCCTGATCTTAAAAATCGTCCAATGGCTTCCAATAGTAGTAAGAATAAAATCCCAAATCCTCATGCTGGCTTAGAGGGTCCTAAATAAACTGTTTTCCTCTCTGACCTGTGACCTTCCTCTTTCGCTTGCTCAGTATAGTCAAAATATACGTTTCTCCTTTTAGTTCCCGAAATATACCAGCTTATTCTGATTTTAGGATCTTTTCAACAGCCACTGTTTCTTTCCAGAATGTTCCTGACTATTCCTGTTCCAGAGTTTTTTGTTGTTGTTCTTGCTTGTTGTTCTTCTTTATTGTTATTGCCTTGGATTAAAGGCTGCTTTCTCAGAGGGGCTTTCCCTGACCACTCAACTTTAAGTGACCTCTAATCACATTCTCTCACACCGCTCACCTATATTTTGTTCATCGTAACACTTATTAATATTGATGCCGTTTTATTTATTTTTTTTACCTTTTTGTTTATTTTCTGTCCTTCTTATCATAAAAGCCAAAACATTTCCATATTCTTTACTTCTATATCCCCAGAATCCAGAATAGTATTCTATAAATAAATTTAAATACAGGAATGAATATTTTCTTTACGTTGCCATGTTATTATGTTGACAAAATTTATCTAACTATGTTCCCTGACCTCCACTTTTCTTAACTGTTTCATTAGCATTTCATCTCTTTGTCCTATTCCTCTTCTTTCTCAGGGACAATTTTGTCTTCCTTGTCACTGACTATCTGTTATGTCAGTTTTAATCTTTCTTACCTCCTATGCAGATTGTAATCTTGCAATTTCCATTTCCAGGCTCCCGTCATCCTAATGCTTCCTTCTCTCTCCCTTTTCCCTTGTCCCTTTATCTTGTTGATTTTAATTTCAGCTGGATCTCTCAGTATTTAGTTCTAGCCCTATTTCATCCAGATTTTCATTTTTTCAACTACTGAGAATGCCACATTACTTTGTTATTTTTCATCTAACTACCAAAGAAACATTGTTTTTGATCTTCATAATAATGTTAGCTTGTCCTACAATATTTTTGTGAGCCTCACGATGTATGTGTATATGATTGTTTACTCATTCTTAAACTAGGGAGAAATTTAGCTAGACTCAGTGTTTGCCCACACCAACAAAGTGGGTATATAGATTTTTCTTTGCTCTCTCTGAGTTTTTTGGTTGGATAGCAGGTAAGTGTGTATAACTCTGCCCAATCCTTCCTCACACACTTTCTCTAGTGTAGATGTGTTGAGCTAGGCACTGATGTTGAAGATGAAAAACTAAATTTCCTAATACTTACTGCTTCTAGAGCTCTTTCTCTTTCCACTTCCATCTTCAATACTTGATTGTGAGGATTATGCCTTCCAAGATGCAGTGTATCACTGACCATGTCCCTCTCCCTCTGTCTGCCCAGTTGCTTTATGAATATTAAAATATAATTATACAAAGACAGAAACTTATTGGTATTTGGGTGTATTGTACTCTGGCTGCCTCAAAGGGTAGTACACAGTACTAGAATGATGGCTGCTCATATTTCTTGTGCGTAAAGACCTTAATTTTGGAAAAAAAAACACGACAAAGGGCAGGGGAGTAATAAAAATTGTCAATAATTTCAGATGAGGCAATCTGATGTGGGCCACTAATAAGCCACTTTAATCCAGTTCTTCCTCAGCCCTCCAGTTAGGGGAAAATCCTCCCAACTTTTGGCGGTTGGTTGCCTCTTTGTCCTAATTATCAGTGTTGTGGGTTTGAATATTTTGTTTGTTTTCCCATGTATTTTAATAGGCAATTGAAAGAAACGATTTTTGGGCCTGCCAGCCTGAAAAAGTTTTAAACATGAACCCTTCTAGCTATTTCTTAGACAAAACAGCATTTCCAATTGTTTTCATTCAGACAGTGCTTTACTGTGGTGTAGGCTGTACATTTAATCAAGAAGAAACACCTTCTTCAGGAAAGAAACATCTCTGCCTTAACAGAGAGATGGGACCTGCCAATTGGTAAAATTAAAATAAATCCAGAATAGCCAAGTATCTAAAATCAAACAACTACAATAACAAATTTATTATGAACTTCCCAGAACATCTTATAGATTCACCTTTGAGGAGCTTGCATTGCTCATATTTATAACATGAGTAGTTCCTAGGATGTGTGTGTGTGTGTGTGTGTGTGTGTGTGTGTGTATGTATGTATTTGAAGAGTCCGGCACTGGGCAAAAGGCATATATGTGATTCCTCAGGCCTGACCACAGGCAATTACAAGGCTTTGCCTGGAAGGCTTCATGGGTAAAGCTGCCCTCCCCACATGAGACTTGGTGCACAGCCAGTGTATGACAGTTCTCTAGAGAGAGTTGCAGTCAAGGACCCAGGTTCCCCTGGACCAGCCATACTCATACATATATCTGCATTCCTAACTCAGGCACCTCCATTCAAAGGTTTCCTTATCAGGACCTCAGCTGAAGTACTTTCCAGTACCTCCATCAAGACCATCTTATTGGGCTGCCTTGGCTGAGGCATTTTTCCTCACCCTGACTCATTACATTTCCACTCCTAGCCTTTCCATCTCTCCTTACCCCTCCTCCCTGGGTCAATATAAATGCTGGAGGCTTTTGAGTGAATCTCAAGACCTTCTAACCACATTCACCATTTTCTTCTACATTTACTAGCCATTCCCATTCCTGGAATCCTCAAAATCAGATGAAGTGTAAGTAACATTTGTTTACTTCTTTTATTTTCCTTCATTGGGATTAGAATCAGCCATTTGTCACATCCATGATCTTCTGAAATACTAAAGAATCCCTGCATGGTAGAGCATAGGTGATACTCTAGAAAACGGTGTCATTCCTCAACCCAGAACCCCCATACAAAAAACGTCCTACTTCTCCTGTGTAAAAATGTTCACATTTGATTCCTGCATACTCTCCAAACTTATCTACTACTTACTTCGTTTGATACAAACATAGGGAACTGCCTTTCCCATCCCATATACACCATGCTCAGTAATGACTCTATACCTTTGCATATTTGTTCCCTCTCCCTGGAATACACTATCATGTATTGTAAAAAGAAAACCCCTGTTTCAAGTACCTTCTTAAGGGCTACCTTCTCTGAAAGTCATCTTTGACCTCTACCATTAGATTTAGGCTGCCTTTATCATATTTTCATCCTGGAGTTTTTACACCACTCTACTGTAGCAATTATAACATTGCAGTATAATTATTTAGTTGCTTCTTGACCCCCTGCGTGCAGTAGCTATTTGTATAAAAAGTGCCTGAAATCTCTCTTGGCATATAATGGATATTTAGTGAATACAGTTTAAAAGAACAAATGAATGATTCTCGAAGAAAACACAGATAGAAACTAATTAGGCTAGAGTAGTTCTTATTTTCTGTCATCCATTAATGTTATATCATCTGCCCTGAGCTTTGGCTAAGAGTCTATCTTTTCCAAGCTCTAGCTGTGAATATGAATTTTAAGTTATATTTGTATTTTTAGTAATTTATAAAGATCTAAGTTTTAAATTTTGGAGTAAAGAAAGCATATTCATTGAGTTATTTAGTATCCAGTAGAGACAGACAAATGGACAAAAGTATACAGAACAATACTTATGAGCACTTAGAAATTAATAAGAACATGTCTGTGAAATTATTTCTTAAGGTAGTTAGAACATGAGGTGACATAATTCATTTTTAACCACACAGTACATGTATGCAAGTTATATAATACATGCTAACAATGATAATGTGGGGTTATGAAAGTAGTTGGACATTTGTATCATGGAAAGATATTTAGGTAAATGGTTTTGCTTTCAAAATGGGTGTTTTAGAGCAAAATTCAATCATAAATTGGCAAGTCAATGATTGGTTGACTAGATTTAAAGGGCAGCTCTCTACTCCAAATGTAGCACTGCCTCAGGACTCAGCTTTGCCTGAATGAAGGCATCCAGGCTGTGGGGTGCAATTTGAAATGCCTGGATTTTACAAAGCTTTGGCTGAGAGCAGAAGTGATTCTTTCTGAATAAGCAATGTAGTTTGCTAGTACATACCAGAGAAACATGATATTATTACTCATATTTCCACAGCAATTTGTTTTTCAGTGCAAGAGTGATCCTTCCCTCATGCTTACCAAAAAGAGATAAGAGAAATAAAGATGGCTTCTGCCTTCTAGACAAAGAGTATTGATTGTTCAACAAACCAGTAAGGATGAGTAAGTGCTAAATGGAAATCATAATAACACTATGATGATCTCTCTGGACAAAAATCAATAGAAAGGGAATGGTTTTATAAGAGATATACAATGTTATTATTCTAATACCTCAAGCTATAAAGCTGAGGCATTTGAGTGTGACATGACATATTAGCTGAACTGACTGGGAAACCATGGTGGCCAAAATGATCTCAGTCATTTCTGACAGTACATATCTCACTACTGCCTCACCTCCTCCCCTACCCACATACACAAAGGAATGAGCTCCAGCTACATTTCCTTTCAGTTCCTCAATTTGTTGCAATTCCTGAACTTTGTTCTCACCTCAGCGCCTTTAACCTTGCTGTTTCTTATGCCTGGAACATCAGTTACTAGCTATTTGTCATCGTTCAGGTCTCTGCTCAAAAGCCATTTCCTGAGAAGACTTGTTAAACCACTGTATCTAAAAAAAAAAAAATCTATACTTTATCCCTTACCAGTATCTGTCTAGCCCACTCCCTTCTTTGCATTTACTCCATAGCCTCTCTGTGGTTGTTTTTGTCTTTGTTTATTGTCTGTCTCCTGCCTTGGTAGAATGTAAGCTCTATATTTTATCTTATTCAGTACTGTCTTCCCCAGACTCCAGAACTTTGTTTGGAATATAGTGGGTGCAAAATAAATACTTGTTTAATGAATAGACAAATATCTGTCAATAACTGATTTTCCTAGTATCTGTCTGTCGTCTTTTCTCCCATCAGATCGCAAATTTCTTGACAGCAGGGTTAGGAAAACATTCCCTTCCTCTGCCCCTTCTGCCTACAGAAAACTGTACAATCCAGCTCATCCCTTTAAATCTTTTCCATTTCTGATTACTTGAACAAATATTAACTCTCTGTGGATAAAGAGGCTTGCTATCTTAGAACTGTTTGTTGTTTATGTTTTTGTTTTCTTGGCCATTGGTTGGCCACATTTCTCTGTGGGTATAAGACAGATATAAGATATTATCACTAATTTTTTCTCTTTCCTCTCTGCTATTCCAGGAACAAAGTTACCATGTAAAATTAATCTTCCCCAAAACAGAAAACACTCTATATAAGGAAAATATTCTTTGCTTTTCAACTGTACATAGAAACCACAAAAAAGGAGGAGAAAAAGCAAGTCAGCCTTTTTAAGCTTTTAGAGCTTCATGATGTTCAATTGACTAACTGGTTCTTATACTTTAGTTACTGCCTCATTAACTATAAAGGAGAAATTACCTTGGGTTCAAAGAGAAAGATAAACCATAGCTTTTTATTCCATAAGGGAAAATCTAATTATAACTTAAAGAATCAATGGGAGTAATATTGATATAAAATATAGAAGAGAACTATTAAAATGCCTCACTAAAGTATTAGTATTAGATGGATTTCTTCTAGGTCAGTAACTTTTTTCCCTATTTTCCTGGAGCGTTAATTATTTATTCATTAGTTTCCTTTGCTAACTGTGAAATTATTACCTTTTAGCTTAATCTGTACATTTTCTATATTCTCTATTCCAGTCTCATATCCAGAAAGTTTTCTAAAACAAAAATTTTCCCTCTACTGCTTCTGTGTATTTATGGGTTTGAGATTAAAACTTAGATGCTATGTACATATACCCGAGATATCAACATCTAAATTATGGCTTGCAAGAAAACTTGTTAGCATTTTCAATAATTTGCCCAAGTGTAAATTCAGGGGAAATCAATTTACTTTCTCTTTTTTTAATCTCAGGCTTAAGTTGTAATTTTGCAGTACCTAATATCTCTCTGAAGCTCATGGTATATTCTTCTACTTCTTTTCTATGTATTTCATACTGATCCTTGGAGTTGATCTTGAAAGAAAATTAATAGGCTATTTATTCAGTATTGCAGTGTTTCAGGTAACAAATGTATGACAGCTACTTAACCAATCCCTGAGTAGCCAACCAGTGAGTGTGGCATTAACGATTTTGGAGAAAGTTAACTAAGCACATCTATCACTTTGTCATGTGTGGTAAAAGAATGCATCAATCAGAGCATAAGAGGGATCTGTCTTTGTTTCTGTCTGTGGGTACTACTGAAATCTGTTACAAAAATCAATAGAACAGGTACTGGTAAGCTGCATTTATGTTGATTAAATAAAACAAATGGAAAAATAGAAGGTATGAGACTGGTAATATAGCTCCTAGAATGAAGCAGAGGTCAGTTTCCTGAAATAGAAATCATCTTTCTGAATTTGGCATTCCTGAGCAGATTTTCCAGTATCAGTGTCTTATAAACATGATCTAAATGATTGAACTATTAACTCTGTAAAGGAATTATACTCCAATAAAGACGTTAAAAAAATTTTTTTAATGATATTTAACCTCACACAAGGAGAAGCAAACTGATAATCCAGTCATGGGTGTTTTATCCTGTTATTTAATTCCACTCTATATAGAAGTCATTTGGGAGATTCTCAATGCACTTTCATCCTAACACAAAAGCCTAATGTCTGTCCCTGCAACAGTATCCTTCCTATGCCTTTATCTTTTTACTACTAGAATCTCTCCATCTCAGTACATTCTGCCATCTGTAATTTCATTAGCAAAAGCAGATGAGGAGAAGAGGATCTAACAAGAGATGAGGAAAAAATAAGCATTTGCTGAGTGTTTGATATAAATGAAAGAACTGAGGGAGCAGATAAGAGGAATAAAGAGGTTCCAGATGTCAGTCTTAAGACAGGCAAGGAAATCATATGAGCAAGGAAAGAATACAAGTTTGAAATATATCTAAAAGTTATTAAAAACCAATGATAAAGGAAGCAATAAGTTACATTCCTTCACAGAAGGATAAAACAATGATTCAGTTATGAGAGAATAAGAATTGAGGCCTACTTTCAAACAATTTGCAAGTACACAAAAAATTCAAAAATGTGGGCCTTCCCTGGTGGTACAGTGGTTAAGAGTCCGCCTGCCGATGCAGGGGACATGGGTTCGTACCCTGGTCCGGGAGGATCCCACATGCCGCGGAGCGGCTGGGCCCGTGAGCCATGGTCGCTGAGCCTGTGCGTCCGGAGCCTGTGCTCCGCAACGGGAGAGGCCACAACAGTGAGAGGCCTGCGTACCGCAAACAACAACAACAACAACAACAAAATTCAAAAAATGTGATAGACATATTCTCATGCATATCTAATAAAGTGCAAGCTGATGCAACATATTTGGGAAGCAATTTAGTAATATTGGTAAAGTGCCTTAAAGTTAACATTCTTTGACTCTATAATTGCCATTCGAGAAATCTATTTGAAGTAAATATTCTGAAATTAAGGAACTATACATGAAACACAATTACAGTGTTATTTATAATAATCAAAATATTGACCCAACCTATATATTTCAACAATAGAGAAAAGTTTTAAGAAATAATGCATATCCATTCAAATACATTTTGGGGAATGATACATAGAAAATGATTCATTATAAAATGTTAGGTTAATAAAATAAAAGCCACATACCATTCCCTGTATATTATTATTACTTTCTTTTTTTTTTTTCTTTTTTTTTTTGCGGTACACGGGCTTCTCACTGCTGTGGCCTCTCCCGTTGCGGAGCACAGGCTCCAGATGCGCAGGCTCAGCGGCCATGGCGCATGGACCCAGCCACTCCGCGGCATGTGGGATCTTCCCAGACCAGGGCACGAACCCGTGTCCCCTGCATCGGCAGGCGGACTCTCAACCACTGCGCCACCAGGGAAGCCCTATTATTACTATTTTTATACATAAACATTAATTATTTATATTGTTGAGATAAAAGCATCTCAGTTTTTATTTGTTAAGCAAATCCTGAAAATAATTACATTGTTGACTGAAATGAAAATTACTGGAGAAAGCATAGTGTGGGCCTTGGAATTTTAATAATCTGAATTCAACTTTTTCAACTACATGGCAGAAATATTTAATGCTTCTGAAGTTTCCATGTGCCTAACCTCCCTTTGGCTTAGGTTGGAACTATAGGAGTAGTTTCAGGTCCTGATCAAAGAACTATAAAATATGTTGTTATCATGTCAAGAAGTTAAGCACCTACGTGCCTCTACCATCTTTCTCTTCCTTTGCAATAATCTCGTTCAAGGCTATGTGCTCCAGGTAGTGTAATTATAAAATGGAGGACAGTCCAACTCAGACTGTGACATGAATGAGAAATAGATTTACTGTTTTAAGCCAGGGAGGTTTAAGGCACTGTCTGTTCCTAGAGCATAACCTAACCTATCCTGATTAATATACATTATTTAATAGCTCCTATGAACTTGAAATAGTTATTTAATCTTTCTAAGCCTCGTGAATCTAGGCTGAAGGGCAATGAAACATAACTTTTAGTTATGCAAGATGAATAAGTCCCAGAGATCTACTATACAGTATAATACCTATAGTTTAATACTATACTGTGTCAGTTGGCCTTCCAAATCCATGGGTTCCGCACCCACAGATTCAACCAGCCTCAGACTTTGATCCATGGTTGGTTGAATCTGCAGATATGGAACTATGGACACAGAAGGCCAACTGTACTATGCCATTTTATAAAAAGGACGTGATCGAGCATCTGCCAGTTTTATGGGCGTTTGCTCCTGGAACAAATCTCCTGAGGACACCAAGGGACAACTATACTTTAAAATTTGCCAGGAGGTTAAAAGCAATCAACAGATTCAATGCAATCCCTGTCAAACTACCACTGGCATTTTTCACAGAACTAGAACAAAAAATTTCACAATTTGTATGGAAACACAAAAGACTCTGAATAGCCAAAGCAATCTTGAGAACGAAAAACGGAGCTGGAGGAATCAGGCTCTCTGACTTCAGACTATACTACAAAGCTACAGTAATCAAGACAGTATGGTACTGGCACAAAAACAGAAAGATAGATCAATGGAACAGGATAGAAAGCCCAGAGATAAACCCACGCACATATGGTCACCTTATCTTTGATAAAGGAGGCAAGAATATAAAGTGGAGAAAAGACAGCCTCTTCAATAAGTGATGCTGGGAAAACTGGACAGGGACATGTAAAAGTATGAGATTAGATCAATCCCTAACACCATACACAAAACTAAGCTCAAAATGGATTAAAGACCTAAATGTAAGGCCAGAAACTATCAAACTCTTAGAGGAAAACATAGGCAGAACACTCTATGACATAAATCACAGCAAGATCCTTTTGGACCCACCTCCTAGAGAAATGGAAATAAAAACAAAAATAAACAAATGGGACCTAATGAAACTTCAAAGCTTTTGCACAGCAAAGGAAACCATAAACATGACCAAAAGACAACCCTCAGAATGGGAGAAAATATTTGCAAGTGAAGCACCTGACAAAGGATTAATCTCCAAAATTTACAAGCAGCTCATGCAGCTCAATAACAAAAAAACAAACAACTCAATCTAAAAATGGGCAGAAGACCTAAATAGACACTTCTCCAAAGAAGATATACAGATTGCCAACAAACACATGAAAGAATGCTCAACATCATTATTCATTAGAGAAATGCAAATCAAAACTACAATGAGATATCATCTCACACCAGTCAGAATGGCCATCATCAAAAAAATCTAGAAACAATAAATGCTGGAGAGGGTGTGGAGAAAAGGGAACCCTCTTGCACTGCTGGTGGGAATGTGAATGGGTACAGCCACTATGGAGAACAGTATGGAGGTTCCTTAAAAAACTGAAAATACAACTAACATATGACCCAGCAATCCCACTACTGGGCATATACCCTGAGAAAACCATAATTCAAAAAGAGTCATGTACCAAAATGTTCATTGCAGCTCTATTTACAATAGCCCAGAGATGGAAACAACCTAAGTGTCCATCATCGGATGAGTGGATAAAGAAGATGTGGCACATATATACAATGGAATATTACTCAGCCATAAAAAGAAACGAAACTGAGCTATTTGTAATGAGGTGGATAGACCTAGAGTCTGTCATACAGAGTGAAGTAAGTCAGAAAGAGAAAGACAAATATCGTACGCTAACACATATATATGGAATTTAAGAAAAAAAATGTCATGAAGAACCTAGGGGTAAAACAGGAATAAAGACACAGACCTACTTGAGAATGGACTTGAGGATATGGGGAGGGGGAAGGGTAAGCTGTGACAAAGCGAGAGAGAGGCATGGACATATATACACTACCAAACGTAAGGTAGGTAGCTAGTGGGAAGCAGCCACATAGCACAGGGAGATCAGATCGGTGCTCTGTGACTGCCTGGAGGGGTGGCATAGGGAGGTTGGGAGGGAGGGCGACACAAGAGGGAAGGGATATGGGAACAGATGTATATGTATAACTGATTCACTTTGTTATAAAGCAGAAACTAACACACCATTGTGAAGCAATTATACTCCAATAAAGTTGTAAAAAAAAACTGGATATAAAATTACACACAGCAGATCAATTTGAATTGTACATAGCACTGCAATTTGGTGTCCAGCATATGATATCAGAGTACTTGGGTCAAAATCCAGACTCAACTTATTCCCTCACCTTTATTTGCCTCAGTTTCCTCACTTGTAAAAGCCAGAGAATTAGCAGTTAGGACAGCACTTAATATATAACATGAACTCAATGGTAGCTATTATTATCACTATTATCATTATTATTATTGTCAATTTAGGCAGCATCTTTAATATAATTAAAAATAAATTAGTCAACATTTCCTTGCGCATGACATGCCTGGAGACATGGAAGGCTCTGTGCTAAATGCCAAAAGGAGCTTACCAGAAACACCCATATGAAAAGGCCAGTGGTTCTAGAGAGTGAAAAGAATGGTCACTGAAAGAATCGTATAATACCTACCTTGTTAATTCAAAGAAATAAATGATTTCATGTCTATATAACAACCCGCACTGACCAGATAAGTGTTTTCACTGTATATTGACATTTATCTCAACCTCGCTGAAGGTGATACTATGTAAACTCATACTTGATGGTTATAATTAAAATTAAAAAGTAAGAATTTGTATTTCTTCCTTGATAAATTGACCCAGTTTGACCTATATCCACAGCAGCACAGTCTCAGACAACAAATCCCTGTGTAATTCTATTCAAGTTGTATCCGTAGTCTGTAGCCCTACCTTTGCCATTGCAAAGGAGAGATACACAATTTAATCTGGTTTCCAGAGCTTGCTGTGCTTATCACATCCAGACTAAGTGCCCAGAAAACAGCACTTATACTAATCCAAGTTTCCTAATTAACCACAATATCTAACTTCCATCCAAAATACACTTACAGAAAACAAACAAACAAAATTAGTTTGTTATTAAAAAAAATAAAAATAAAATAAAACAAAATTTGCTAGGAGGTTAAATCTTATGGTAGGTGTTCTTATCATCATCATCGCCATCATTATAAATAAAGAGGGCAAGAGGAAACTTTTGGAGATTAGGAATACATTTACAGCATAGATTGTGGTAATGGTTTCACCAGTGTATACTCATCAAGTTGTACACATTATGTACTCAATATGTATAGCTTTTTGTATGTCAATCATACCTCAGTAAAGTGCTTTAGAAAATAATTTAGTAAAAAAACATAGAAAATGATTGTACAATAGTTTTGGTTCATTTTGAATTTTGTTAAGGTAAAATAATCAAATCTCATATTTTACCTACACATACTCCTCATATACATGACCCTTTAGAATGGAGACTAATCACTACAAGTTCAATTATTTGTTAAAGAATTGGTCAAAATACAGAAAATGTATAAAATAGGTAAAGTCTCAGATTTGGGAGTGGACTAAGATAAGGAAAAGAGGAAAAAATAAAAAGATAAAGATAGAAGTGAAAGCTGTATGATCTGTAAGAGCAGAGTTCAGTGACCTCCTAATAACATAAAAAATAAAACCTCACGTTGTTTCAAGATTCACTTAAGAAAATCATCATATACTATAAGTGAGATAGAGACATGGCTTCATGTTTGTCAGAATTATTAAATGAATCAGCTCACAACATATTATATATAAAAAGTAACACAGGGGCCTCCCTGGTGGCGCAGTGGTTGAGAGTCCGCCTGCCGATGCAGGGGATACGGGTTCGTGCCCCGGTCTGGGAGGATCCCATATGCCGCGGAGCGGCTGGGCCCGTGAGCCATGGCCGCTGGGCCTGCGCATCTGGAGCCTGTGCTCCGCAACGGGAGAGGCCACAACAGTGAGAGGCCCGCATACCGCAAAAAGAAAAAAAAAAAAAAAAAAAAAAAAAAGTAACACAGAATGGTTTTTGTTCATTTTCCAAGGAAGAAAGGGAAATTGTGTGTGGTGGCAGTGGGAATTAGCAAAATTAGTTTAAAAGTAGCAAGGAGGAGATGGAGAATTATATGGTTTAGAGAGAAGAAAAACAACAACTACAGCCATAGCCACAGAACTCATTACTGCACTCTTGCAAGTTGTTTTAATAGTATGTTTTTCTCTAGGGTTATAAGCTCCATTAACAGAAACTATGATATAACTCTGAAACTATCTGTATTAGCTCTAGCAAATTGTTTCCTTCCCCCAAACCGCATTACATAAAGCAGCAAACCCCCCTGGTTAGTTAAGTAAGTACTAAAATTTTGGATATATAATAAATGTATCTGTAAGATTTCTAATATTCCAATACTAATCTCAAAGGGAAACTATACTCATCCAATCACTCTGGTACTGCATGACAAGGCACTGTATAGAAAAGTCAGTAAAAGTATCTGAGCACAGAGAGGCAAGCTGCAGTCAATATCAGACTTGCAAGGGAGATGTCAGATAAAATATCATTTAGATTTACCAAAATTTACTTCCTAATATTTGGTGTTTAGACTGCATGGAATTCAGAGCATACATCCAATCTTATTTTTACCCCTTTTTCCTTTATCCTCTCCTTAACTTTCTATATGCAGTATAATAAGCTATTTATATATATTCATTTCAAGAAAAGTTTGCCAGTCTGAGTTTTCACTGGCCATTTCATAACATTTAACCAAATTTTTATTTGTTAAAAAAATAATTATCACTAAATTCATATATTAATATCTAGTCAGCTTAAACAAAGCCATTTTATAGGGAAAGAAAGAATAACCAGAAATTATTTATTGATTTTGCTGTTGACTATTTCTAGCTACAGTTCTTGCCTCAAAATTGTAATGTTTCCCAATATCTATCCATAAAAGATAGACTAGTAAAGCCCTACTATATGCAGAAGGCAATGCTACCTGAACCAGAGAGCACAGCCTTTCAGTCATGATGAGATGGTGAAAGGCCATGGCCTTTGGAATCAGATGGGACTTTACACTGAGGCTCTGCTGAGTTCACATAAGCAAGACCCTTTACCACTCAGAAAATAGGCATGGTGTTGCCTCTGATTGACATGAAGCACAGCTCTGGAGACATGGTTAATACAAATAACTTAGAATAATTCTTTTTATCAACAGATGTGCATTCTTTTCTCTCACTCATTTCCCTCTCAATATAGGAAGTCACTTCTGTAGAGGTTAGCTTTTCCTGCCCCCCAAATTTCAATGTTACCTCATATCTTCAATGTGTAAGTCCTAGATTGAATTCAAGTAAAGACATAGGTCTTTTTCTTCCTTTAGATAGTCCCACATTCATTCAAAAATAATTTTTGAAAGCATAATATTGTGGATATACAAACATGCAAAAATATTTACAGTACCTCCTCCTATGGAGTTTATAATCTTATGAGGCCACAAGCCAAAAACATACAGAACAGTTAAGAAAGTAAGATAAAATGAATACATTTTGAAGGAACAATTAAGGAGGAATCAGAATGAGCTGAAGTCAGGTGCTAAGAGAAGCTTCCTATGGAAGGTGAATCTTGAGCATCAAAGAGAAAATGTGTCTCCCTCACTAGAGCAGTTCTTTGCATAGCTATTTTGCATTTCCTGTTTCTATAAATTGTGCAGTAGAAATGGTGAATTTTACCCATCCCTGTAACTACTAGGTACAAAGGAAAATTTTTGTGTCATACTACATGAGCTAACCCAATACCTCTAATTGCTCCTCACTAAACAATAAACATCAAAGCAGAAATTAAATGTGGATGTTATAAAGCATACTTTTTCTAAAATATAAGAAAGAAGAAATATCAGAAATATTTAATGAGAATAATTAGAAAGGAAATGTTAGATATGGCTTAACAACAACAACAAAGCTGAGGAAAAAATAAGAAAGGGACAATAACCAGAAAAGCATACCAAATGTGTTCTTAAAAATTGAGCCATAAATAATGAGATGACATATAACAGATGTCAAAGGAAAAAGTGCAAAAACAATAGAGCATGACTATTTTAAACAAATTTTGAAGTCTCTGGAGAATTTAACAAGTAAGAAAACATTTCTTGAAATTCTGATTTGTGAATCTATATTCTGAAAACCTAGAGGTGTTCCATGGAAAAAAGTTACAGTGGTCCTGTGGGTTTGAGGATGTGTGCTTTCTTTACTGTAGCTCTTCTCAAAACCTTTAGTTAGTTAATATGCACTGCTGTAAATATTCAAAGGTAGGGGGGAGTATAAAAAAAATTCCAAGGTTATTTGGCCACAGAGTTCTCCCTTACACCCAAAGAAAAAGTTTAGAAATATCTTGAGAAACAGCAGTATTCTTCGGAACATAGTTTGGGAAATACACCACTTCACACATGAGTAGTCAAAGCCTATCAATATAGCAAATTTATATTGACTGTCTAAACTAGTGGAAAAGGGTTCTTCATTTGCTAATCATCAATTACATAACTGAATTTTTCTATGTCCAGATAAATGTGGACAGATAAGTGCTTTAAATATGCTTTCTTTGCAAAAAGAATGTAGTTGAATTTCTCCTTAGCCCCTGTCCAATTTTCCAGGTTCCGGGTAACCTGGTGTATTCAGTAACACTGCAACAGGCACACTTTGGATAAAGACCCCAATGATGTGATTGTAGTCACTATATTAAACTGACATATTGGCAGGGCTTAGGGGATGAACAGCAAAGGCAGAATTACAGAATTTGAGAGATAGAAATCACTTTGGAGATCTTCTAGTCAAACTCTTTTACAAGTGAATGGATGGAGTACAAGTGGTAAAAAGATTTTTCCAGGGTCTCATAGTCAGTTGGTAGAAATCATTTCTCCCAGCACAGTCTAGTCCATGCCTTGAGCAACAGAAAATTAAAACAACTCTTTTTGGGAAAAAAGAAGGAAAAAATACTATATCTGCTTGAACTTATTTTTAAACTGGTCCTTAATAGCCTTAAAGAGGAAAAATGACTGATTGTAATTAATTGTATTTTTTCTCACTTGTTTCCCTCAAAACCATCCCAACATCTAGCAAATTCCTTTATACCCAATGGGTTCTTATTAAATGTCTCAATAAAATGGCTGTGAACATCTGAATTCAGAGACTACGAAAAAAATGAAGTGGTTGTTTCCTTTATAAAGTGATTCTTCCCATCACAAAGGCTCACACTCAAGCCCTTTTGTCTTTACCTGGTGTGCAGCAGAAAGCAGAAGCCCTGTGCTGAGAAATAATCCTTGGAGCCATGACCGACCGGGCTAGCATTTCTTCTTGCAAATGCATTGTTAGGGAGAGGGAAATTTTCCTCTCTGCCCCTCTTGAGATTTTGTGACTTGACACAAGAGAGATTAAGAGGAGAAAAAGATACAAATATAATTTGTGCACATGGTGGTCTCATAAAAAAGGACCTAAGAAGTGGCCAATGCAGGGGGCTTTTATACTTTTTAGACAAACAATAAATTTGAGAGGAATTGACAGGACAATGACAGAGTGCTTAATTAGTAAGGAATTTAAGTAAAGTTTGAGTTTGAGTAGTAAATTAGTAAAGGAGTAACAAGGTTTACTCAGAGGCTCCTCAGCCCTGAACTCCCTGCCTCTGGTGAGAACGACGTCTTTTTACCTCCTGGTACAGGAGGGCATCTTTCACATGGGAGATTTATTTCCTGTTTTCAGGGAGACAGAGGGGAGGGTCAAACTGCCCTCCTTGCATTGGCCATTTCTTAAGTAAGCTTAATTCAAAATAATCAAAGTGAGAAAATGTTTACTGATCCTAAGCAATCTCTGGATTTCCGAGAGCTCTCTTAAAAAATAAGTTAGATGGGGATCAGATTTTCAGCATATACAATCAGTACATGAGCTTGACAGATAAGTTTTTGTTTTTGTTTTTTTTCTTAAGCTGCTAAATTTAGTGTTATAAAACTATCTTCAACGTTTGAAAGCTGAAGATTGGATATATGTCATGTCAACATTGTTCAACACTTACAACTTCTTGAGTTAAAAGTGAAAATGCCTTTTTCCACTTGGATACATTTTTTAAAATGGATTTTCTGTTCAAATCTTCTGGAAATAGTCATCCGTATATTGAAATATCTGCCATAACCTTACATCAAGAAGACAAAAAGCCCAAGTAAATTACAAGACAATGAAAATGGAAATTTGGTTATTAAAATTTAGCATGTTTTGAGCATAATGTGATTACATCAACTCTTTCAATGCCATAGTTAATAGAAAATTGGCCTCAACAAAACTGGAAACTCCTTGCAATTTAGCAAACATTTATTGAACAGCTTTTCTGTGTATATACTGTATGTATTATTCTGCATGTATTATTCTGCTGAAACTATGGTGTAATATAGCATGGGATATTTCCTGTCCCCAAGAAGCATTTTTATATAGCACATATACATGTAACATGAAGTGATATAAAAGTGATACACACAAGAATGAATAAGATGAAATACAGATCATGAAAGAATCACATGGATAATATAAATTGTTATGGGGTAAAGATTCTTAAAAGAGGTTTAATTAGAGATGTGCCTGGAAAAGTGGATAGAATTTCAATTGATGGAGTGAATGGAGTAGCAAGAACTAGAGTCAAGAATATTCCAGTAAGAAAAGGAGAACAATAAAAATTGTATTTACATGCAAAAATCAATTAATAATGCACTATAGTAATAAAGGACAAAATTACATTATCATTTGAAGAGATGTAGAAAAAGCATTTGAAAAAACCTAAAACCTTTATGATAAAAGAACTCAACAAAATAGGAATGAAGGGAACTTCCTCAATCTCATAAAAGGCATCTACAAAAACCTACAGCCAACATTGTACTTAATGGTGAAAGATTGAATACTTTCCCCCTAAGATCAGACATAAGAAAATGAGGTCTACTCTTGCCACTTCTATTCAATATTGCACTTGAGGTTCCAGCTAGGGCAATTAGGTTCCAGCTAGGGCAATTAGATACGAGGTATCTAGATTGGAAAGGAAAAGGTAAAACTATCTCTATTTGTAAAAGACATGATCTTGTATATAGGAAATCCCAAGAAATCTTCCAAAAAAACATTAGAACTAATAAACAAATTAAGCATGGTTGCAAGAGACAAGATCAATACACAAAAATCAGTTATATTTCTATACACCAGCAATGAAAATAATTCCATTCACAATAGCATCAAAAAGAATACGGTACTTAGGAATAGATTTTGTAAAAGAAGGGCAAGAGTTGTACATTGAAAATTATAAAAACATCATTGAAAGAAATTTAAAAAGATAAAAATAAACAGAAACATACCTTATGATCATGAGTATTATAGTCATGTTATTAAATTGAGTTGTTAAGTTATTAAAACTCCCCATATCAATCAATCCACAGACTCAACACAACTCCTATCAAAACCCCAGCTGTTTTTTTTGGTTTTTGTTTTTGCAGAAATTGTCAAACTAATCCTAAAATTCATAAGAAAATGCAAAGGACTCAGAATAGCCAAAATAAAACAATCTCAAAAAAGAACTGAGTGAGTGCACTCAACTTCGCCTGATTTCAAAACTTATTGCAAGGCACAGTAATCAACACAGTATATTACTGACATAAGGATAGGATAGAATCCATGGAATAGAACTGAGAGTCCAGAAATAAACTCTAAATTTATGATCAACTGATTTTCAACAAAGGGACCAAGATATTTCAATGGGGGAAAGAACAGTCTTCTCAAAAAATGGTTCTGGGACAACTGAGTATCCACATGCAATAAAATAATAATAATAATTTGGACCCCTTCTTTGAATGATGTAAAAAATTAAATCAAAATGTATCAAATTTAAGTGTAAGAACTAAAACTATAAAATTCTTACCAAAAAAGCACAGGAGTAAATGAGTTAGGCAATGATTTCTTTGCACAAGCAATCAAAAAGGAGATACTTTATACTGTACTTCATCAGAAATAAAAACATTTGTGGTTCACACAGACTGGGAGAAAATATTTTCAGATCATATATATGACAAATGATTTGTATCTAGAACTCTTAATACTCAACAATAAAAGGATAAATAACCCAATTAAAAAATGACCAAAGGATTTGAATGGACATGTCTCGAAAGAAGATATATGAATGTCTAATAAGCAGATTAAAAGATGCTCAACATTATTAGTCACTAGGGAATGTGATTGAAGCCCTCAATGTGATACCACTTCATATTTGCAAGAATGTCTATAGTGAAAAAGAAAAGCAATAACAAGTACTAGTAAACAAGAATTGAAACTGCAATCCTTATACATCACGAGTGGAAATGAAAAGATGTTACAACCACTTTAGAGAATAGTCTGGCTGTTCCTCAAAATGTTAAATACAGAATTACTATATGACCTAGCAGTTCCACTCCTAGGTAGATACCCAAGAGAACTGAAAATACATATACATACAAAAACGTGTAAATGAATGTTCACAGGAGTGTTATTCATAATAGCCAAAAGTGGAAACACTCCAAATGCTGATAAATTGATGAATGGATAAACAGAATATAGTAAATCTATACAAGGGAATATAACTGGGCCATAGAAAAGAATCAAATGCTGATACATGGCACAACATGGATAAACCTTAATCATTATAATAGTAATGAAATTAGTAAAAGAAACTAGTCCCAAAGATCACATACTGTATGATATGACCTATATGAAATGTCCAGAATAGGCAAATCCATAGAAACAGAATGTAAATTAGTGTTGGCCTACGACTGGGGAGTAAGGAAGGAAGAGATGGAGAGTGATTACTAAAAGGTGCAAAGCTTCTTTTATGAGTGTGAGAAAATGTTCTAAAATTAGAATATAGTGATGGTTGCACAATTCTGTAAATATATATTAAAATCTTTTAAATTATACACTTTAAATGGGTGAACTTTATGGTATGTAACTTATATCTCAAGTAGGGTTAAAGAAAAGTAGAGTTAAATTTATATCTCATTTTCACCAGTTACTAGTGTGTGACTTTGAGCCACAATCTCTCTGATCTACAAGTTCCTCATGTGACAAATTGGGATAGAAATACCTACATTACAGAACTATTAAGAACATTTAAATGAAAACATAAAATCATTGTAAAAACTTTAAAAAAGTAAAGGCAGCAAAGCAGGGCACTTTCCTCTCTGTAATTCACTATAATTCACTGCAAGATAGATGACATTAAAGACCCAATCCTACAACAGTTTATTGGTACCCTGTTATGTGCCAGAAACTCTGCCAATGCTGCAAAAGCAGACGGTAAGCAAAAAAGACATAGTTCCTTCCTTCATAGGGTTTACAATTTAATGGAATATACAGAGATTTTCCAAATAATGGTAAAACTACCATATGACCCAGCAATCCCACTACTAGGCATATACCCTGAGAAAACCATAATTCAAAAAGAGACATGTACCAAAATGTTCATTGCAGCTCTATTCACAATAGCCCGGAGATGGAAACAACCTAAGTGTCCATCATCGGATGAATGGATAAAGAAGATGTGGCACATATATACAATGGAATATTACTCAGCCATAAAAAGAAACGAAACTGAGCTATTTGTAATGAGGTGGATAGACCTAGAGTCTGTCATACAGAGTGAAGTAAGTCAGAAAGAGAAAGACAAATACCGTATGCTAACACATATATATGGAATTTTACAAAAAAATGTCATGAAGAACCTAGGGGTAAAACAGGAATAAAGACACAGACCTACTTGAGAATGGACTTGAGGATATGGGGAGGGGGAAGGGTAAGCTGGGACAAAGCGAAAGAAAGGCATGGACATATATACACTACCAAACGTAAGGTAGATAGATAGTGAGAAGCAGCCGCATAGCACAGGGAGATCAGCTCGGTGCTTTGTGACCGCCTGGAGGGGTGGGATAGGGAGGTTGGGAGGGAGGGAGATGCAAGAGGGAAGGGATATGGGAACAGATGTATATGTATGACTGATTCACTTTGTTATAAAGCAGAAACTAATTAAAAAAATAAAATAAAATAAAATAAAATCTCATATTATTAATGCTTCAAAGGAAAAGAACAAGAACATATGGAAGGGGCTTCCCTGGTGGCACAGTGGTTAAGAATCTACTTGCCAATGCAGGGGACATGGGTCTGATCCCTGGTCTGGGAAGATCTCACATGCCGCAGAGCAACTAGCCCATGTGCCACAACTACTTAGACTGTACTCTACAGCCTGCAAGCCACAACTACTGAGCCCACGTGCCACAACTACTGAAGCCCACGCACCACAACTACTGAAGCCCACGCACCTAGAGCCTGTGTTCTGCAATGAGAAGCCACCACAATGAGAAGCCCAGGCACCGCAATGAAGAGTAGCCCCTGCTCGCTGCAACTAGAGAAAGCCCGTGCACAGCAACGAAGACCCAATGCAGCCAAAAATTAAAAATAAATAAAATAAATTTATATAAAAAAAGAACATATGGAGGTAGTTGCTGACTGAAATAAAAATGCACAATGTGAGAGCTATGAGTTTCAGCTTTATTTGGGACTTATTGAGGACTATAGCCAGGGATACAGCCTCTCAGATAGCTCTGAGGAACTGCTCCAAAGAGGAAGTAGGGAAAAGCCAATATGTGATTTTGGTTAGGAGATACAGGCAGTCAAGGATACATCTCAGTAAAAGGTTACTGCTAGGCATGAGGATCAGGTATCTCAATTAATAATTTTAGTGCTTCTTTATGTATAGGAAGATGCAAGAATCTGGGTTTATTAAAATTTTTCCTGAAATATAACTCTCAAACTATCTAAGGGCCTGTTATGCCTGGTTTCCCAGAGCACAGAGAGTCTCAATCCTCATCTTCACCCTGAATTCCTTTCAGGGTGCACTGTAGGTCAGCAACTGTAGTAGTTAATGACTCAGTCCAGATGGGCTGATATAACTTCATTTGTGTCCTTAGCTTGCAGTAAGTGCTGCAAATTAATTGCATGGGTCTTAAAGTCTGAGTCTTAGCAGGCTGAGTCTAGTTTCATGAAATCATCTAGTTTAATATAATATTTCTAAAAGGTAAATGTTATCCTTCGTATTTCATACTAAGGAAGCCAAGGAGCAAAAGAGTTAAACTCTGTCTAGGTTACTCAACTACTGGCAAAACAAGTTTTAACTGCAGTTCTATAGGATTCCAGAGGCTGTCTTCTTTTCATTGTGTCAAACTGTTAGTCACACAGAAAACTGTGGAACTTAGACACCTGCATACTTGCATGTGTATGTATGTTTGTGTGACTTCCCTAAAGAATAAACCTAAGAGATAAGAAAACTAGTTAATTGTTTATTTCTTGATGTATGAAGAGCCAGAGGTACAAAGAGGTTGAAGCAATATTGATTGATATTTTATTATAACACTCCCAACAGAAGAAAGAGTTGGATTTAAAAAATTTATCACATATATTGAAAGACTTAATTCTAAATTTGTGTAAGTAAAATCTCTGTACAGTAATGTACCATTACAGATGTAAGGAAGAAAAGTAAACTGAATAAAAAGACTTGGCTGGGGATGTGCAGTCCAAGAATACAAAACATCACTGCAAAACCCAATGAATAAATTTCACTTGTAAGAAAATGAGTGTACAAAGAGTCTTTGCTCTAAGTTTGTAATTATGCCAAGCCATACATTTTCTTAAACCCTCTTCAGATTTGTTTAAATTTTAAAATGTGCTCTTCTAAGAATTGCTTCAGGGAGAAATAGCTAATAAAGGCATTAAAAAGAGATTCCTCATGACACTGCAATTTACATTGCATGTGTAACAAAGTCAGCTATAAAATTTTAAGATGCCACCTGAAAATCTCAAAACTGTATGCCTCATACCAGCTACTGAGAGACCAAATATTAGTTTTCCAGGCA
Source organism: Mesoplodon mirus (assembly GCF_964341445.2). NCBI lineage: Eukaryota > Metazoa > Chordata > Mammalia > Artiodactyla > Ziphiidae > Mesoplodon > Mesoplodon mirus. The sequence continues at coordinate 52,217,512 of NC_138990.1, read as the reverse complement.
AAGACAGACAAAATCGTCCTTAGATGATATCATACCAATAAATGACTATGCTCTGACTCCCCAAAGGTAGATTTCAAGCAATAACAGTAGGAGTATATTGGCTTATCTCCCTTATTTTGAAATTTCAGTTGGGAACAATAATTTATAATGTAGTGAGAACTGCAAACACTTACAGATTTTTAAAGTAATGTCAACACCTTAAATTACATTCAGGAACAAGATAGTGGCCAATGCAATCTGTCTTGCTATGTACTGCGTGATGCAATTATTCATGTAAATTGAATAACAGAAAACAACACGAACAACTCTTCTAAAGAAGTGTAAGGTAAGTGCAGTGAGACGACTGAGTTTAATCAGCCTCAAACACCTAGAGAAATGTAACTTTTCAAACTTAGTAGTCAGTAAGGTATTAATTGAAAAATAGTGCAATTATTTAATTAACCAACATTTTACGCTATAATATGCCTACATATTTGTTTCTGTAGCAAATTTAAATATTTTTGGAAGACTGTAGGACATACATTATAAATGAACTAGCTATAGAAAGTTTCTATTCCTCCATTTACCTGGTAATCTGTTCCTTATATAAGATAAAGATATAGTCCTGATAAAGCAAATACTGATCTGAAGTCTTTTTATAAATTTTTTTCCCCAGTGGCTATTCAATTGGCAGATAGCATCCAATAAATTTCATAGAGAGGCTGTTATATATGGTTCCACTAGTTTAGAATTCAAAGCAATGTCACTCAATATTGACACCTTAAAGACCACAATTCTGACCTTGTACTACACAGTTTTGCAATAAACTCAACTATTTCCCTCCAATCCCAATATGTCCTCTTTCTTGAATATATAGTTCTGACTAGAATTATTCTTATCAGTGCAAGAGGAAATCAAGAATGCCGTTTCGGGGCCTCCCTGGTGGCGCAGTGGTTGAGAGTCCGCCTGCCGATGCAGGGGATACGGGTTCGTGCCCCGGTCTGGGAGGATCCCATATGCCTCAGAGCGGCTGGGCCCGTGAGCCACGGCCGCTGGGCCTGCGCATCCGGAGCCTGTGCTCCGCAACGGGAGAGGCCACAACAGTGAGAGGCCCGCATACCGCAAAAAAGAAAAAAAAAAAAAAGAATGCCGTTTCATTACAGAAATGCTCAGGAAACTAGCAATAGTGGGAAACTTCCTGTATCTAATAAAGTATTTAAAAAAAACACACTTTTAACCCACATACTTAATAGTAAAAGACTGATTATATTTATTTTAAAATTGGGAACAAAAGGAAATCCATTCTCACCACTCTGATTCAATATTGTGCTAGAAGAATTAGCCAGTGAAATAAGAGAAGAAAAAGAAATAAAAGACATACAGATTGGAAAATGTGAGATGAAAACTGTCCTTATTCAGAGATGTCTGCTTGCCTATGTAAAAAATTCCAAGGAATTTTGAAAAACTATCCTAGAACTAATAACTGAGTTTACATACATACACACACACACACACACACACACACACACACACACACATATTTATGCACCAAAATAGAGTGAAACAGGTATAATTCTAATAAAACATGTGCAGGATCTATTTGGTAAAAACTATAAAACACTAATAGAAGAAACTGGAGACCTAAATAAGGGAAAAGATATATCATGTTCCCTGAATTGGAAGACACAATATAATTAACATGTTAATTCTCCCCAAGTTGATCTATAGATTTAATGTAATTCCAAAAAAGAAATCCCTGGAGTTATTTTTATACATTTAGTCAATCTGATTCTAAAGTTTATATGAACAAGCAATGGAAGTAAAACAAAAATAATACTGAAAAAATAAAATTGGGAGACTCATACTACCTGTTCTTAACATCCATTATAAAGCTTCAGTAGTCAAGATAGTGGCACTGGAGAAAAGAGAGGAACATAGATCAATGGAACAGAATAGAGAGTTCAGAAACTGACCCACACAAATATGATTCATTGATATTTGATGAAGATTCCAAGGTAATTCAATACAGAAAGGGTGGTTTTTTCAATAAATGATGTTGGAATAACTAGATATTCATATACCAAAAAAGAAAACCCTCAACCTAAACTTCACACTTCATAGGAAAATTAACTCAAAATAGGTCATTGCACTACAAATAAAGGTAAAACTTTAGAAAAAAATCATAGGAGAAAAATCTGACCTAAGCTTTGGCAAAAAGTTCTCACATATAACAAAAACAAAAAACAAAAACATTATCTATAAAAGAAAATGTTGTAAAATTAGACTTCATCAAAATAAAGAGAAACAAATGTTTGCTGTGTGAAAGTTTCTGAGAATTAAAAGACAAGCTACAGAGTGGGAAAAATATTTGCAAATCACATAAAGGACTTCTTATAGAATGTATAAAAAATTCTCATAACTCTACAGTAACAACAAAAAAAAAACAATTAAAGGGCTTCCCTGGTGGCGCAGTGGTTGGGAGTCCACCTGCTGATGCAGGGGACACGGGTTTGTGTCCTGGTCCGGGAGGATCCCACGTGCCACGGAGCAGCTGGGCCCATGAGCCATGGCCGCTGAGCCTGCGTGTCCGGAGCCTGTGCTCCGCAGCGGGAGAGGCCGCAGCGGTGAGAGGCCCGTGTACCGCAAAAAAAAAAAAAAAAAAAAAAAAAATTAAAATAAACAAAAGATTTCAACAGATACTTTACCAAAAAAAGACACACAGATGGCAAACAAGCATATTAAAAGATGCTCAGTACAGTTAGCCATTAGAAGCATGCAATTAAAGCTACAATGAGACTACCCTTCATACCTATTTAGAATGGGAGAAAACCAAAATTTGACAATTTCAAGTGCTGACACCAATGCAAGACAACTGGAACTCACACACTTCCGATAGAAACACAAAATGGTGCATTTCTTATAAGGATATATATCTTAATATATAAATTTTATAATAAATTTATACCTATTATAATGATATATAATTATATGTATAAAATATATGTTATGATATAATCATATAATATAAAATTAATATATATTTTGTTTAAAGTTAAAGACACTTACTTATATGACCCAGCAATTTTACTCCTAAATATTTGCCCTAGAAAATGCAAACTTATGTTTACATAAAACCTCTGTACAAATGTGTTTATAGCAGCATCATTCATAACAGCCCCCAACCAGAAAATAACATAAATGACCTTTAACAGGTGATTGAATAAACAAAATGCAGCATATCCATACAATGGAATAATACCCAGAAATAAAAAGGAAAGGAATACTGACACGCAATAACATTGATGCATCTCAAAAGCATTAAGCTGAGTGAAAGAAGCCAGTCTCAAAAGATTACAAACTGTGATTCCATTTATTCAACTTTCTAGAAAGGCAAAACTATAGGAATGGAGAAAAAATCAGTGAAAATCACAGGTTAGGGATGGGGGAATATTTGACCACGGGGGAAGCTTGAATAAGTTTTTGGCAAGATGGAACTCTTCAGGATTCTGACTGTAGTGTTGGGGCTCAGGGCAGACAACCCCAAAATATGTCACAATGGCATATTGATTAATTTGAATTGAAGTTACTTGAGAAGCAGCCTATGTAAGACGGAAACTCTGACCCTTCTCTGTCCCCCTGAAAGCAGGAAATAAACCTACCATATGAAATGTGCATCTGGAGGTAGAAGGACATCCTTAACCACCAGGGATAGAGAATTCAGGGCCAAGAAGCCTTATAAACAAAACACTGTTACTTCTTTAATTTAGTACCCCAAGCCCGAACTCTGTCTAGAGTCTTGATTAATTAAGAACCCCAAATCTAAGTTTCTTTGTCAATTCCTCACAAATTTGTTTCTTTGTCTAAAGTATAAAAGCTGCCTGTTTTGGCCACTTTTTAGGTCCCACTTCTGTGAGACCTCCATGTGCACGAATTAAAATTTGTTTCTTTTCTCCGGTTAATATGTGTTGGGTCAATTTTTTTATTAGTCTAGCCACAAGAACTCAAGTAGCATAGAGGGGGAAATTTCTCCATCCCCAACAGTGGTAAAAATTTACCTGAGTCTATTCTTAATCTTATAGTTCTTTTTTTTTCCTTTTTTAATCTTTATTGGAATATAACTGCTTTACAATGCTGTGTTAGTTTCTGCTGTACAACAAAGTGAATCAGCCATATGCATACATATATCCCCATATCCCCTCCCTCTTGAGCCTCTGGCACATATATATAGTTCTTTATAGCAATAAAAATAATTATGAAGAATATTGATGAAAATAATAAAGAACTTGTTAAAAAAACACAGAGAAATATTATATCAACATACACTTGCTTTTTAAAAAGCCAAGAAAAGATTTGTTTCAGCCTTTTGTGTTCACCAAATGTTTTCTTTAAGACCACTCTAATGGTTTCAAGAAAAAGGAAAAAAGGAAAAATGCTCATTCAGTCCTTCATGGCAGATGCTCAGGATTCTGGTGGTCAAGGAAAGAAGAAATTTAGCCTCAAAGTTGTGTTGCCCTATAGTGAAAAAACCCTTGCTCTGGCCATCATGGCTTAATGCCCTCTAAGTCCTCTGATAACTTACTTAGACAACATTGCCATTGTTGAATGCAGAGCTGAGATTTTATGTGCTGGAGTCCTAGCATCCCTGGGTCCAAGGCATTATCAGCATCCCTTGGTTGAGGCACCCCCTCTAGTCACTGACACTCCTGACACTGTTACTACTGCAATCACTGCTCAGAACAAAGTGGTTCCTCAAGGTCAAGTATGGAGGCTCCTACCCTCAGAGACAAGTTAACTCAAGGCAGGTACACATTAATCAGCCATAGTTTCAATGACTGAACTCCTGGATTCACTTAGACAAGCTAATTCTAGGGAAGGCTAGGGAAGGATGGCAACTAACCTCAGACACATCAGAGAATTAAAACAAATGGTTTCTTTCCTCTGCCAGCCTTCATGCAGAGTTCAAGCTCTATGATAAATTCTGTCTCCACGTCTCCCTCCTTTTTTGGACATCTGGTCATGGCCAAAGTTATGTGAACATGTATATAAGTAGGTTAAAAAGCTTTGCCCAAACCCTCCCAACAACAACCAAAAAATATGTACAGGTAAATATGTCAGTTGAAGGCTGGCTGACTAAATGCCACATTATTAAAACTTGAATGCAAGTTTTGGATCTGTCAAACCACAGTTATATCAGTAGTATGGATCTAGTAATTGGAAAGAAATTTCAATATCATTATAATTAACTGTCATACAGAATATTCCAGAAGGAGGGTCTTCAGTGTTCTGCTTAAATAGTTACTTTATTGGAGGGTTCATTGTGAGTCAGCTTTAGTTGTTAGCAAGCATTTAACATAATTTATTTTTTAGGCCTAAACATCAGAATTTGTATTTATCTGTATATATTTGTGTTAGTTTTGCCATATTCTTCTAGCTTACTGACATATGAAGTCTTGATTCCATCATAGATAATATTAGTAAACCATTGAATTTTGTTACATTGCATTAGAATAACCTTTTAATTAAAATCAGTGAGAGAAATCACTGGGATAAGAGTCTAGACTTGGATATTCTCTCTCCAAAATCCATATTCCCATTTCTTTCTTCCTATGAAAAAGCTTCCATCAAAACCCACTCACAGGACTCTTTTTTTTAATCTTCATTTGTTTATCCATTGCCTTTTATTTCCAAAGAGGTAGCATTAATACATTATTAGCAGATAATTCTCTTTTCCTAAAACAGCAAATTCATGTTGAAATTCATGTAGAAACACACTGGCCATTCATGACTGATAAATACAATGGTTATTTTTCAAAGGCCAGAAAATTTTCAGGTATTAAGACACTTTTCATGACCATTGAAAATGTCATAATTCTCCTTTAAATGGAGAATAATAGATGAATTTATGTAAATGATATAATATTTAAAATGTTGCATTTCTAGTTATGCCCTTTTTTAAATTTAAGTGTTTTCCTTTATTCTAATGCTTTGAGATTTCTTCCAAATGAGGCCAATTAAAGTGGCTTTTAAATGACTCCCAGGAATATAATGGAGATATACTGGCTATAGGGTCAGAGAGCCTAGATTCAGCTCTATCATCTACTCACAGAATAACTTTGGGCTTAGTTTCTCCCATTTCTCTGCAAAATGGGAATAATAATAATACACTAATAGTACACTAAACACCATAGAGTTTCTGTGAGAATTAAGTTAGTTATATGTAAAGTGCTTGCTGAGAGCTTCCCAGAAGAGCAAAGCAATGTATAAGCTCTTGATATGACAAAACTGAGTTTATGGCTTATCCAGGAGAATAAAACCTCTACAGTGTCTGACAGCATGTTGTAGTGTAAGAGAACAAAGCTGGATTTATTGAAATTTTGAAGTCTGGTTGAAAGCAGATTTTTCACAAAATATGGGTCTTGATGAGGACTGGCTAAGAACCGTAACATTTTGGGACTGATAAAAACAACAAGGAGAGCATTTTGAGGAGAGAGAGTCAAGAATTCTTATGCAATACACTGTTGGTGCTTTCTGTTGAAGAGGTAATGGGTCTTGGGAACTCCTGTAACAAGCAATGCAGTTATTTCCAACTTTCACCATCCTGGGCAAGAGTCTTCTGGAATAAGACAGTTATGCTAATGAAGGCTCTGGAATAGTAAAATCATGTTAAGATCATTTTGGTCCTCAGTGTACAACTGGTGTGAAGGTATCTTAAAAGAGTCCTTGCACATATTAAACACTATATATGCATTTGTTGTTTTCATGTTTATTGATAACCATTATTATTAAAATCAACTATGTCAAAGTAAGTATAAACAATTCAAACTACTAATGTGGCCAATTTTTTTCTCTGCTCCTGGCTCTGATGGGTGTTTGTTTTAGGATTAAGAAACAGAAGCCTGCTTTCTTATATGCCCATCTGCTGTTCACAGTAATATCCCCCCAACCAGTTTGCCCATGGTGAGCTACTGTCACTCTGCATCAAGGATGGCACAAAGTGACAAGACACACATTCTACTGGGGGAGAGGGGCACATCCATGAAAAGTTACAACATAATAAATTAAATGCTCTAAAACAGGTGTGAATAAGGATTTAAGAAGCATGGAGGACAATGAGCCCAACTGTGCTTGAATGAACCTAAACAAAAATTATGGGTGACTCCCACTAAGTCTGATTTCTCAGGGAGCACTCTAGGTATTCTTACAAACCTTTGCACCAGGCTATATCTTAGACTACATTGTATCCCAGTTTTGAGTTTGACTGCTACAATGCACTTCTTAGAGAGATATCTTTTTCTTAAAACATAACTACATTACATACTGGGGAGTTAGCACCTTCAATCATCATGTTTAAAATTCAACTTAAAAGAAGTATGGTGGTAATATCCCAGACCTTTCTTATTTATACTTTATGTCCTGTTGCGCCAGAACAGTCCTAGTTGATGCCTGTTGTCCAGTGTGTTTTTAAATAGTGCCTTGTTTCTCTCTTAAAAATATATGGTCACCGTTTGTACTACTTTTTGCTACTATTCCAGTGAAAAACAGACTAGGAACTAGAAAACAAGTGTTACCTTGGATAAATGACACATCTGAAGTTACGATGATGATAAGCATGATAATAGAAATGAAAATGTGGCATGCATAAAAGGTGATCTATAAATGTTTGGTTAATCTGAATAATGTCCTATACAATTAGCATCACATGGGTTGGAAGTAAGAAGTGACTTAAGACAAATGCAAATATATTTTACAAATACTGTCTTCCTAATACAAATGATTACACTTCACTGAGTTACCAATATTTATGCTTCAGTCTCAGGTCCAGGTGTCCTCCTATCCAACAGGAAGCAAAGGATAGTAAGAACGAGAGATCTGGGTCAAAAATTAGTTCACTTTGTCATTGTGGATAAGTCTTAGCTTAGAGGTTCAATGCCCTCCTCTCTAAAATAATACGATGAGCTAAGCATTCTTAGCTGAAGAGTGGAAACCTTCTTGTTGAGTGAGAAAGATGTGGAGTCACAGCTTGTGGGTAGGTGGGGTGGGGAGATTTACACACAGCCTGAACTAACTCTGTTTCATCCATGCATCAGCCTGTGCCAACCTGCTCCAGTTCTGGGTGCTAGAGGGAGCCCAATGAGTGTGTGCTAGCTCTCTGAGATTTAGCAGCCCCGAATGTTGTCAACATTGGGCTGGTTAGTCTCTAAGCCTTAAATACTACAATATCATAAATGGAGAGGTTTGATAAATAAAAACTGATGTTTTTTCTTTTTTGTTTTCAAATGACAATTCAAGAGGGCACCAAAATATGTATTTGTTTCCTAAGGTTTAAAACAACAGAAATTTATTTTCTCACAGTTCTGAAGTTAGAAGTTCAAAATCAAGGTGTCAAGGTGTAATCAGGGTCAAGTTACCACTGAAGGCTCTAGATGAGAATACTTCCTTACCTCTTCCAGCTTCTGGTGGCCCCAGTTGTTAACTGGTTTGTAAAATTATTTCTGAGCTTCAGGCTCAGACATGGTAACTCATAGCTACATCATCATTTTGGCTAAATCTGAGTAATTTATATAAAGAGTGGTGTCTGGTACCTATGAAGATTCAACGTGTCTTTAACAAGTGAGAAAAAAATTTTATTTTTCCCATTATATTCTTGCATTCAAAGGAATAAAGTAAGTAATAATTAGGAATAAAACATCTAGAATTTAACTTTCAAGATGCAAGTTAAACAAAGAAATGCCAGGCAATGTTCAAGATGAAATTTTACTGTTGACATCAACTTACTCATGATGAACAGTATAAACAGTAAATGAGTAATTGCATGCTATGCTAAATATATTGTTATGAAAGCTCTCTCTATTACATTTTCTGAATAGTTTCATTCATAATGATGAACCAATTATATTTTAGCATCTAATGATCAGAACTAAATGAGCTACCTTCAAAGGCCACAGCTTTCTTATTTCAATATGTATCTTTGATCTTGTAATAATGTTTTCTTCTACAAGTAAGAGGGAATCTAAGTATGTTGCCAGGCACTAAAGGAATATTAAGCTTGTTCTCTTTGCAAATGAGCCTTGGTAAGTTTTTTGGATAATTTTCATGTAATATTATTTTCCATTCATTTTGTCCAGATATTTGTATGGCAAGGTTTCTCTTTCTCATAAGTACACAGTATCAATAGCACAATATGCTATTGATGTTACAGAAAAGCTAAGTCCTTTATCAATGAGAAGAATAAATATGGTTTGTTAAAAGTTTGTGGAATTTCAATTATTAAAAATAGACGGGGGCTTCCCTGGTGGCGCAGTGGTTGAGGGTCCGCCTGCCGGTGCAGGGGACGCGGGTTCATGCCCCGGTCCGGGAAGATCCCACATGCCGCGGAGCGGCTGGGCCCGTGAGCCATGGCCACTGAACCTGTGCGTCCAGAGCCTGTGCTCCGCAACGGGAGAGGCCACAACAGTGAGAGGTCCGCGTATGGCAAAAATAAATAAATAAATAAATAAAAATAAAAATAGACGCCAATCTCATTTAAAATTAAGAACTGAGTATGCAGATCAATGTTATTTATCTTTAGCTACATTTTTATCTTGAATACATGAAGGGCTAGTACAAACTATTTTTGCTACATTGGGGTGTTATCCCACCTGGTTTAGTGAGCAAAGATGTAAACAAATAATGTACAAAATGCCAGTTTCTAGAATAAAGGTAGCAGCAGAAGGCATGGATACTCTGGTGTAGTGGATGCCACGTAGTCCTGCATCCATATCTCGTCAGCTGCTCTTTAAAGATGTCAGTACTCATTACCCCAGCTGATGATGTACGAGTTATCCACAGCTCTTAGCAGAGTCCCTCTCTAGGACTGACCCTGGGCTTTACCTCATGTCACACCTCTTCCTGGGGCAATCTGCGTACAGTGACTTTCCAACATTGAGATATAAAGGCCAAGTCCCCTTGCTGAATTCAGGACAACTCTGAAGAGTCATGCTAGCTATGACCTCCCCATAAAGTTTTCTGAGGCCTTTTTTGTGACTGCATGACTGTTCAACTTCTCTCTCTGGATATCCCTGCTTCCTTCGCACTCTCCTACTCACACAGATCACACAGATATTGATTCTAAGAACATTTAACCAATAAACTTTCTGCAGGTAAATCTCTGTCTTACAGTCTGCTTTCTGGGGAAACTGACCTATTATACCTAGTCCAGAGAGGTCAAGGAAGACTTGCTATAATTTGAGACATCTCTCAATATTAATAGGAGTTTGTCTACTGGAAAGGAAGAAACAGAGTGCATTCCATGTTAAAGGAACAATGCAAGAAAAAGCAGAGATAAGAAAGAATATGCCTTATTCACCTAAGTCATGCAATTTTGTTAGAATACCAGAGAGGCGATTTACAGCACAGCTGGGGAAGGTAGGGCCCAAATTATAAGCGGTCTTGGTTGCCTATCTGAGGAATTCGGATTTTTCTCCATAGGTAATAGGCAATCATTTTGCAGATTGTATGTGCAAGATGACATATGAGTTGTTTCACAAGGAAAACCGGTAGTACCATAGAAGGTAGATTAGAAGGGAGTCAAGAGACAAAAGCGGGAGAGAAACAAAATGGAAGGCAGTTATAATTTTAGAAGCAAAGATTTTCAAGGGTTAAACTGAAGCAGAGATGGTGAATAGAGAAGAAACATGGGCAATGCAATGGAGGTGGAAACAACTTTATCAGGTAACTGGATGTCAGAACGAAAGATGGAGGAGAGATAGAGATTCTTTGCTTGGGTCCATGAAGGCAGCTGTGGTTGTAAGTGGTAGGCAGAACAGGTGGACAGGGTATGGTTGAGATTGTGACACTGGGGAAGAAAGAAGATTAAGAAGAGCCTGCTGAATGCCCTGCTGAAGCTGTCTTCTTTGGTGGCTGACACTCTGTACTGCACAAAAAGAAATGGTACTCCCCGCCAAACAGTGATTTGGAAGCTGTTAGCATATCACAAGTAGTATTAAGTTTTATAATGCCGAGAAAAAGGCTTGTCTTGCAACAGTAACTTCATACAGGAATCAATACGACATGTCCTGAGATAAGGTCAAAAGTTAGCCGGACCATTTACCAGAGAAAAACAACATGTAGTCCCCGAGTGAAGCAGCAATAGGCACCACTGAAAATGCTCTGTAGCAGGATGATGGAGAAGTTATGACTGGCTTATTTTCTCTGACAGCAGGGATCCTGGAAGCAGTCATCTACTACAATAGTTTTCTTTTGTGGTACACCAGAGCAGACTACATGCTGTAATTGTGTAGGCGCACGTCTTGACAATGGAGCCGACAAGGCTGTCAGACTTGACTAGACGGTGTGGGTGTTAACCCTGGCTGGCTTCCCGCTAGTAATAAGAAGTCACGCTGGCTGTCCGTGAAGCTCATTTTAAGTACTCCATATCAATGAAGATCATACGCACTGGTATAAAATACTGAATGTTTTAGTTGAATGTTCTGTATACCTAATACTTTTCTCATGTGATTGAATCACAGAGAAATAAAATAATTATTCAAAGGACAAATTTGCATTTTGAGAGCCGGTGAATCATCTATATCAGATCATATAGAGTACATGTTAAAAATGCAAAATTCAAGTTTCCAATTTACTTACTAAATTAGAATCTAAAGTAGGGTTTATCAGGTTGGCCCTATTTACTTTCAGGGCTGGAAAACTGCTTGTTGTAGGGATTGTCCTGTGTTTTATAGGATGTTTAGCAGCATCCATAGTGTCCACCCACCAGAGTCCAGGAGTGTGGTCTACACACACACACACACACACACACACACACACACACTGTTCGAACAATCAAAAATGTCTCAAGGGCATCCCTGGTGGCACAGTGGTTGAGAGTCCGCCTGCCGATGCAGGGGACACGGGTTCGTGCCCCGGTCTGGGAAGAACCCACATGCTGCGGAGCGGCTGGGCCCGTGAGCCATGGCTGCTGAGCCTGCGCGTCTGGAGCCTGTGCTCCGCAACGGGAGAGGCCACAACAGTGAGAGGCCCGCATACCGCCAAAAAAAAAATAAAATGTCTCAAGACACTTCCAAATGTTCCCTTTGTGGCAAAATTACCCCTGGTGGAGAACCACTGACCTATAGGTATGGGCCTGAAAATCTGCTTTTCTCCTTCATATTTGATGAAGTGTGGAATTGCATGACCTAGATCATTAGCAGAGTCACAATCCCAGCACCATGGAGGACTACTTTCTTTAGTCTTTTCCTATTTTCTCTCTAATAAATTAATGTGTCAGCAGAGAGGCAAAGGGAGGAAAGTATGTGTTGGGGAGGGGAGTGGGGAGAGTCTCTCCCTTCTTTCTTGTGTATGTTTATCTGTTTGTTTAAGCAAAATTTTACCCAATGGCAGCTGATGACTTGGCATACAAGTGATCCACTTATTGTTGGATAAAAAGAGGGCAAAACACTATCCTATTGTGCACTAAGAAAAGGAAGGAATTAATAAATTTTGCAAACAAATTATGTACACAAAACTGATAGGCACTGAGGATTCAGAAATGAATAAAGCACGTCTCTCAGTCTCCAGGGTTTACACGCTACTGCGGAAAAACAACTGTTAACACGCAATGTGGAACCTGCCTATTAAAGCAGCCTGACTAAAAGATATTGGATCCAGTAAATACATAATGTAACTGCCCCACCACCACCACTGGGCCACTGCTGCTCAACTCGCATATTAAATGGGTTTTTCAACTTGTCATTTTTGGCGCCTCAGTAAGCAAGTTTACCTTCTCTGGGCACAATCAAGTAGGAAAAGCTTTGATAATTGTCCCATTTAGAAGAAAGAAAGGGATGGATACAGCCTAGAGAAGGTTATGCCTGGGATTAAAGGACCAGACACTGGAATGATATTTGTTTATGTTTGTCCATCATCTGTTTTGAACTTTGGTCAACTGCCAAAGGAATTGAAACTGATTAATGAATTTTTATTTGTTTCTAGTTTTTTGAGTGCATAAAACAGTTACGAACAATTGATGAATTATCACCAACCAAATTCTTTTTTAAATTTTTATTTATTTATTTTTATACAGCAGGTTCCTATTAGTCATCCATTTTATACATATTAGTGCATACATGTCAATCCCAATCTCCCAGTCCATCCCACCACCACCACACCCGACCCTACTTTCCCACCTTGGTGTCCACTCATTTGTTCTCTACATCTGTGTCTCAATTTCTGTCTTGCAAACCGGTTCATCTGGAACTTTTTTCTAGATTCCACATATATGCATTAATATACGATATTTGTTTTTCTCTTTCTGACTTACTTCATTCTGTACGACAGTCTCTACGTCCATCCACGTCTCTGCAAATCACCCAGTTTCATTCCTTTTTATGGCTCAGTAATATTCCATTGTATATATATACCCATATCTTCAATATCCACTCGTCTGTCGATGGGCATTTAGGTTGCTTCCACGACCTGGCTATTGTAAACAGTGCTGCAATGAACACTGGGGTGCATGTGTCTTTTTGAATTATGGTTTTCTCTGGGTATATGCCCAGTAGTGGGATTGCTGGTTCATATGGTAATTCTATTTTTAGTTTTTTAAGTAACCTCCTTACTGTTCTCCATAGAGGCTATATCATTTTACATTCCCACCAACACTGTAGGAGGGTTCCCTTTTCTCCACACCCTCTCCAGCATTTGTTGTTTGTAGATTTTCTGGTGATGCCCATTCTAATTGGTGTGAAGTGATACCTCATTGTACATTTGACTTGCACTTCTCTAATAATTAGTGGTGTTGAACAGCTTTTCATGTGCTTCTTGGCCATCTGTATGTCTTCCTTGGAAAGATGTCTATTTAGGTCTTCTGCCAATATTTTGATTGGGTTGTTTGTTTTTTTAATATTGCACTGCATGAGCTGTTTATATATTTTGGAGATTAATCCTTTGTCCATTGATTCATTTACAAATATTTTCTCCCATTCTGAGGGTTGTCTTTTAGTCTTGTTTACAGTTTCCTTTGCTGTGCAAAAGCTTTTAAGTTTCATTAGGTTCCATTTATTTATTTTTGCTTTTACTTCCATTACTCTAGGAGGTGGGTCAAAAAAATGTTGCTGTGATTTATGTCAAAGAGTTCTTCCTATGTTTTCCTCTAAGAGTTTTATAGTGTCCAGTCTTACATTTTGGTCTTGAATCATTTTGAGTTTATTTTTGTGTATGGCATTAGGGAGTGTTCTAATTTCATTCATTTACATGTAGCTGTCCATTTTTCCCAACACGACTTATTGAAGAGGCTGTCTTTTCTCTTTTGTATATCCTTGGCTCCTTTGTCATAGATTAATTGACCATAGGTGCATGGATTTATCAGTGGACTTTCTATGCTGTTCCACTGATCTATATTTCTGTTTTTGTGCCAGTACCATATTGTCTTGATTACTATAGCTTTGAAGTCAGGGATCCTGATTCCTCCAGTTCCATTCTTCTTACTTAAGATTGCTTTGGCTATTCAGGGTCTTTTGTGTCTCCATACAAATTTTAAGATTTTTTGTCCTACTTCTGTAAAAACTGCCATCGGTAATTTGATAGGGATTGCATTGAATCTGTAGATTGCTTGGGGTAGTATAGTCGTTTTCACAATATTGATTCTTCTAATCCAAAAACATGGTACATCTCTCCATCTGTTTGTATCATCTTTGATTTCTTTCATCCATGTCTTATATTTTTCTGACTACAGATCTTTTACCTCTTTAGGTCGGTTTATTCCTAGGTATTTTATTCATTTTGTTGCAATGGTGAATGAGATTGTTTCCTTAATTTCTCTTTCTGATTGTTCACTTTAGTGTATAGGAATGCAAGAGATTGCTGTGCATTAATTTTGTATCCTGCAACATTACCAAATTCATTGATTACCTCTAGTAGTTTTCTGGTTGCATCCTTAGGATTATCTATGAATACTATCATGTCATCTGTAAACAGTGACAGTTTTACTTCTTCTTTTCCAATTTGCATTCCTTTTATTTCTTTTTCTTCTCTGATTGCCATGGCTAGGACTTCCAAAACTGTGTTGAATGATAGTCATGAGAGTGGGCACCCTTGTCTTCTTCCTGATCTTAGAGGAAATGCTTTCAGTTTTTCAGCATTGAGATTTATGGTGGGTCTGTCATATGTGGCATTTATCATGTTGAGGTAGGTTCCCTCTATGCCCACTTTCTGGAGAGTTTTTATCAAAATTGGTGTTGAATTTTGTCAAATGCTTTTTCTGCATCTATTGAGATGATCATATGGTTTTTATTCTTCAGTTGGTTTATATGGTATATCACATTGATTGATTTGTTTATATTGAAGAATCCTTGCATCCCTGGAATAAATTCCACTTGATCATGGTGTATGACCGTTTTAGCGTGTTCTTGGGTCTGTTTGCTAGTATTCTGTTGAGGATATTTGCATGTGTATTCATGAGTGATATTTGTAATTTTCTTTTTTTGTAGTACCTCTGTCTGCTTTTGTTATCAGGGTGATGGTGGCCTCGTAGAATGAGTTTGGGAGTGTTCCTTCCTCTGCAATTTTTTGGAAGAGTTTGAGAAGGATGGGTGTTAGCTCTTCTCTAAATGTTTGATAGAATTCACCTGTGAAGCCATCTGGTCCTGGACTTTTGTTTGATGGAAGATTTTTAATCACAGGTTCAATTTGTTTACTTGTGATTGGTCTGTTCATATTTTCTATTTTTTCCTGGCTCTGTCTTGGAAGTTTATATCTTTCTAAGAATTTGTCCATTTCTTCCAGGTTGTCCATTTTATTGGCATAGAGTTGCTTGTAGTAGTCTCTTAGGATGCTTTGTATTTCTGCGGTGTGCATTGTAACTTCTCCTTTTCATTTCTAATTTTATTGATTTGAGTCCTCTCCCTCTTTTTCTTGATGAGTCTGGCTAAAGGTTTATCAATTATCTTTATCTTCTTAAAGGACCAGCTTTTAGTTTTATTTTTCTTTGCTATTTTTTCTTTGTTTCTATTTATTTACGCTCTGATATTTACGATTTCTTTCCTTCTACTAACCTTGAGTTTTGTTTGTTTCTTTCCCTAATTCCTTTAGGTGTAAGGTTAAATTGTTTATTTGAGATTTTTCTTGTTTCTTGAGGTAGGATTGTATTGCTATAAAGTTCCCTCTTAGAACTGCTTTTGCTACATCCCATAGGTTTTGGATCATTGTGTTTTCATTGTCATTTGTCTCTAGGTATTTTTTGATTTCCTCTTTGATTTCTTCAGTGATCTCTTGCTTATTTATTAACGTATTGTTTAGCCTCCATGTGTTTGTGTTTTTTACATTTTTTTCCTGGTAATTTATTTCTATTCACATAGCTTTCTGGCTCGAAAAGATGCTTGATATGATTTCAGTTTTCTTAAATTTACTGAGGCCTTATTTGTGACCCAAGATGTGATCTATCCTGGGAATGTTCCATGCACACTTGAGAAGAAAGTGTAATCTGCTGTTTTTGGATGGAATGTCCTAAAAATATCAATTCAATCTATCTGGTCTATTGTGTCACTTAAAGCTTGTGTTTCCTTATTAATTTTCTATCTGGATGATCTGTCCATTGGTGTAATGAGGTGTTAAAGTCTCCCACTATTATTG
The DNA here is from genome assembly GCF_964341445.2 of Mesoplodon mirus. Classification (NCBI taxonomy): domain Eukaryota; kingdom Metazoa; phylum Chordata; class Mammalia; order Artiodactyla; family Ziphiidae; genus Mesoplodon; species Mesoplodon mirus. Next base: position 52,200,928 of record NC_138990.1, on the reverse strand, counting down.
TTTTACTGTCGATTTCCTCTTTTATAGCTGTTAACATTTGCCTTATGTATTGAGGTGCCCTTATGTTGGGTGCATATATATTTATAATTGTTATATCTTCTTCTTGGATTAATCCCTTGAACATTATGTAGTGTCCTTCCTTATCTCTTGTAACATTCTTTATTTTAAAGTCTATTTTACCTGATATGAGTATTGCTACTCCAGCTTTCTTTTGAGTTCCATTTGCATGGAATATCTTTTTCCATGCCCTCACTTTCAGACTGTATGTTTCCATAGGTCTGAAGTGGGTCTCTTATAGACAGCATATATACGGCTCTTATTTTTGTATCCATTCAGCAAGCTTGTTTCTTTTGGTTGAAGCATTTAATCCATTCTCATTTATGGTAGTTATCAATATGTATGTTCCTGTTACCATATTCTTAATCGTTTTGGGTTTGTTTTTGTAGTCCTTTTCTTCTCTTGTGTTTCCCACTTAGAGAATTTCCTTTAGCATTTGGGTTTTTTTTGAATTTTATTTTATTTATTTTTTATACAGCAGGTTCTTATTAGTTATCTATTTTATACATATTAGTGTATATATGTCAATCACAATCTCCCAATTTATCCCACCATGACCACCACCACCCCCTGCCATTTTCTCCCCTTGGTGTTTCTTAATTATGTTGGGTTTTTTTGGTGGCTCTTTTTCTTCTCTTGTGTTTCCTGCCTAGAGAAGTTCCTTTAGCATTTGTTGAAGAGCTGTTTTGGTGGTGTGAATTCTCTTAGCTTTTGCTTGTCTGTAAAGGTTTGATTTCTCCCTCAAATCTGAATGAGATTCTTGCAGGGTAGTGTAATCTTAATCTTGGTTGTAGGTTCTTCCCTTTCATAACTTTAAATATTTGTGCCACTCCCTTCTACCTTGTATAGTTTCTGCTGAGAAATCAGCTGTTAACCTTATAGGAGTTCCCTTGTATGTTATTTGTCGTTTTTCCCTTGTTGCTTTTAATAATTTTTCTTTGTCTTCAATTTTTGTCAGTTTGATTACTGTGTGTCTCAGCATGTTTCTCCTTCAGTTTTTCCTGCCTGGGACTCTCTGTGCTTCCTGGACTTGGGTGGCTATTTCCTTTTCCATGTTAGGGAAGTTTTTGACTATAATCTCTTCAAATATTTTCTCAAGTCCTTTCTCTCTCTCTTCTCCTTCTGGGACCCCTATACTGTGAATGTTGTTATGTTTAATGTCCCAGAGGTCTCTTAGGCTGTCTTCACTTCTTTCCATTGTTTCTCTTTATTCTGTTCCATGGTAGTGATTTCCACCATTCTGTCTTCCAGTTTACTTCTCTGTTCTTCTGCCTCAGTTATTCTGCTATTGATTCCTTCTAGTATATTTTTCATTTCAGTTATTGTATTGTCCATCTCTGTTTGTTCTTTAATTCTTCTAGGTCTTTGTTAAACATTTATTGCATCTTCTCGATCTTTGCCTCCATTCTTTTTCTGAGGTGCTGGATCATCTTCACTATCATTATTCTGAATTATTTTTCTGGAAGGTTACCTATCTCCACTTAATTTAGTTGTTTTTCTGGGGTTTTATCTTGCTGCTTCATCTGATACATAGTCCTCTGCCTTTTCAGTTTGTCTATCTTTCTGTGAATGTGGTTTTCATTCCACAGCCTGGAGGATTGTAGTTCTTCTTCTGCTGTCTGCTGTCTGATGGATGAAGCTATCTAAGAGGCTTGTGCAAGTTTCTTGATGGGAGGGACTGGTGGTAGGTAGAGCTGGGTATTGCTCTGGTGGGCAGAGCTCAGTGAAACTTAATCTGCTTGTCTGCTGATGGGTGGGGCTGAGTTCCCTCCCTGTTGGTTGTATGGTCTGAAGTGACCCAGCACTGGAAGCTACAGGCTCTTTGGTGGGGCTAATGGCAGACTCTGGAGGGTCATGCCATGGAGTAATTCCCAGAACTTCTACTGCCACTGTCCTTGTCCCCACAGTGAACCACAGCCACCCCCTCCCTCTGCAGGAGACCCTCCAATACTAGAAGGTAGGTCTGGTTCAGTTTCCTATGGGGACACTGCTCCTTCCCTTTGGGTCCTGATGTGCACACTACTTTGTGTGTGCCCTCCAAGAGTGGAGTCTCTGTTTCCCCCAGTCCTGTCAAAGTCCTGCAATCTAATTCCACTAGTCTTCAAAGTCTGAGTCTCTGGGAATTCCTCCTCCCATTGCCAGACCCCCTGGTTGGGAAGCCTGACGTGGGCCTCAGAACCTTCACTCCAGTGGGTGGACTTCTGTGGTATAATTGTTCTCTACTTTGTGAGTCACCCACCCAGCAGTTATGGGATTTGATTTTATTGTGATTGCACCCCTTCTACAGTTTCATTGTGCCTTGTCCTTTGTCTTTGGATGTGGCATATCTGTTTTGGTGAGTTCGAGTATCTTCCTGTCAATAATTGTTCAGCAGTTAGTTGTGATTCCGGTGCTCTCACAAAAGGGAGTGAGTGCACATCCTTCTACTCCGCCATCTTGAACCAGTCTCCCACCAAGCATATTCTTGTTAATGATCTTTAAAAGCATGCATATAGGGCTTCCCTGGTGGCGCAGTGGTTGAGAGTCCACCTGCCGATGCAGGGGACACGGGTTCGTGCCCCAGTCCGGGAAGATCCCACATGCCGCGGAGTGGCTGGGCCCGTGAGCCATGGCCGCTGGGCCTGTGCGTCCGGAGCCTGTGCTCCGCAACGGGAGAGGCCACAACAGTGAGAGGCCCACGTATCGCAAAAAAAAAAAAAAAGCATGCATATATAGTTTATCAATATAAATAATTTTCATTAAGAATTTATCTTCTGGGCCTCCCTGGTGGCGCAGTGGTTGAGAGTCCGCCTGCCGATGCAGGGGATACGGGTTCGTGCCCCGGTCTGGGAGGATCCCATATGCCGCGGAGCGGCTGGGCCCGTGAGCCATGGCCGCTGGGCCTGCGCATCCGGAGCCTGTGCTCCGCAACGGGAGAGGCCACAACAGTGAGAGGCCCGCATACCGCAAAAAAAAAAAAAAAAAAAAAAGAATTTATCTTCTTTATATGCAACCAATCAACTGTTTATTAAGTGCCTAGAGTGCCTTGGTATAGTTATTGTGGCAGCTGCAAGAAGAGATAAGACATAATCCCTGGAATAAGCACTTTAGAAATTAGTTGGGAAGATAGGAAATACATGTGTATAAAGGACAATTAAAAAAAAATTTTTTTTTTTTTTTTGTGGTACACGGGCCTCTCACTGTTGTGGCCTCTCCCGTTGCGGAGCACAGGCTCCGGACGCGCAGGCTCAGCAGCCATGGCTCACGGGCCTAGCCACTCTGCAGCATGTGGGATCTTCCTGGACTGGGGCACGAACCCGTGTCCCCTGCATCGGCAGGCAGACTCTCAACCACTGAGCCACCAGGGAAGCCCAAGTACAATTAAATTTTTAAGGCATTATATGCAAAGGCCAAATGATCTATTATAGCATAACAGAGTCAAGACGTATTTCCATTCTGGATGGTCAGTGATGACTTACACAGAATATGGGAAATAGAACAAACTGTAAATGATCCATGGAGTTCTTAGTATGTGGTAAGAAGGAGAGGAGAAATCATCCATTGGGGAAACAGCATGGACAAAGCCATAAACACAAGTTCAGACAAAATATCTACCTAGGACAGAATATAATACTTGAGCTGAGATATACATTGAAGTGATTAAGTGTCAGAAAGTGCCATTGCAGGCTTGCAGACTTGCCTGTCGGGCCTCTGACATTGGGAGATATTGACAGTTTTTGATAGTGGTCACAGACTGATGATATCCATGTTTAAAAAATGAATTTGACAGCAGTTAAAATAGAGTACCTGATGGTAGCAGTATAAATAAAAACAAACAAAAGTCATTGTAATTTTAAAAAAGGAAATTAACAGGTTTTAGAAACTCATTAAATAGGTTAATAAAAGGGGAGGATGATGAATACAGGTTTAAACTTGAGTTTCAACACTAGGAGATTAAGGGTATTGCCAGCAGAAATAAAGGGAGACCATCATGCTGAGTGAAATAAATTTGAGGTTGAAATGAGATATTCGGTTTTTAAAATACGAAAATCCTAAAATATTAGTTAAAGTATGTAAGATGATATTATCCAGAGGATATTTTGGTGAATTGGCTTTAAGAGAGAATTCAAAACTAAATATATGACTTAGAAAGTCATTCATATTAGATGACTGATAAAATCATGAAAATAGATACACTATCAAACGGATCTATCAGAAAAGGGATAATAAGGACAGAACTTCAAGGTATTACTGCACTTGCAAGTATAAGAAAAGCATGAGGAAAAAAATAAAGCAGTTAGAGAACTGGAGATAGGAAGAGAATTAGGGTTATAGAATTTAATGGAAGAGAGAACTTCAAGATACAGGAAGTGGTTAAGGGTGTGCAATGCTGCATAGAGGTTAGGAAGATATTTGGAAAGCTCTTAGTGCTTCATTCTCCCATAAAGTGCTATGGAAATATTTCATATATTTGCTGATATACTCTAAGACCAGAGTATATCAGGCTATGAATTGCACGTAAATAAATTTCTTAGTTAGAATAATCATGTGTTGAGTTTTAAAAAGAAGAAGAAAAATACTGGCTACTAATGATAAAGAGGTACTCTGTCTTTCCTCTGCCTTTGTACTAAGGATGAGAGAGCCAGGCAGAACTGTAGCAGGAACCAGAAGGAACAAAGAAAAAAGATTAGTTTCTTTTATGAAATGGCTTTTATTCTACTAGTATCTCTTTAAAAATAAAAATCAAGGAATAAATGTCCATTTAAATTGATCTTCTGTTGGACTATACTATTGGTCTGACATATAAATTAGTGTTTCTCTAGATTTAACTATCCCCCGGGATAAGACTGAGAAACAACACTAATATTTTATGGAGAGTGTCAAATAGCTTGCCTTTACAGCAATTCTATTCTCCGTATCCTTTTTTTTTTTTGGAAGATGGATGATGGAGACCATTATAATCAGAAATACTAATCTGGAGCTGTGATGAAGCAAATATCTTTAGTCACATGTTATTGGAGTTTAAGGACTTCTACGTTTATAGAAGAATTTCAAATAAAAGTTTCTTCTACTCACTGCTCTAAACCTGCCCCTTACTAGCTGTGACCTTGAGAAACTCACTTTATCTTTTTAAGCCATTTCTCTCCTCTGTGAAGTGGGAATGTTAACATCCACCCTTATTACTCCCAGAGTTCATGAAGATCAAATGAGATGATAAAAGTGAAAGTGTTTGTTTAACTATGAAATGCTACGTAAGTGTTGTTATTATGAATCCTTTCTAGACCACAAATAGCAAGGAAGCAAAGAGCAGACCTATGTTGTTCCTATGAAACTATAGTACTTACATAGTGCCTGACATGAAGTAAGAAATGAATAAATATTTGTTGAATTTAATTACTGCTTGAGAAGTATAATCATGGAAATGGTTGTATATAAAAGTATCAATAAAATATACACTGAACCCCCAAATAAAAGACTATTATGAAAACAATGGCAGGCTCAGCTCTCACAAGAATGCTATTCCATTCCTGTGCCTATGACACTGTGTGAACCAGCTTACATCTGACCTGAATGCTGAAACCTTTCCAAGGAAAGAGACAGCACAATTTCCACTGTGCTTTTCATTTCATGTCTAATAGCCTTTCTAGCCATAGCCAAAACTAGAGACTGTTTATTAGTAAACCTGGGATATATTGCTAGAGGAACTGATAACACTCACAGAATAGAGTTGATAAAAATTCAACAAAAGACGAAATGAGGGACAGAAAATAGATTAAATGTGAAAACAGGAAGGCAATACCAAACAATGTGGAAGCAAAGAATAGTAAAATAAAATGTTGCATGGAAATATCTATTTTCACTGGAGTTCATGGATGAAAGTTCATGGATACACTTTATTGAGATACCAGAAGCATGTCCAAATAAATGTGACCTCAGAATAAAAGCAATACTCACTACAGAGAAATTAATTATTTCACTAGGGCTCTTAACGTAGTAACATTTACAAATGGTGGGCATGGGGTTGGTAATAGCCAGCTGTTGAAAGGGAGAAGGGACAGTCTAGCTAGTAAAGCTAGCTAGTAAAGCGAACACACAAAACACTGGAGTATAATGGAAGATCTACTTCCCCTCCCCCCTCCCCCCCCCCAAATTCCTCAAACAAATCTTAGTGATGCCACTTTCAGTGGCTTATATCTGAATATTGTTCTTGGGCATCAAATAATGCCTGCTTTAACATTAATTCTTTATTGCCTAATAATGATTTTACTTCACTCTCACTTCCCCCCAAATATTTGCATTTTAAGTGAACATGCAAATTAAAAACAGAAACGGTGGCATGATCAACAGTTGAACTAATGCGGAAGAGGACACAGCTAAAGACCTGGTCTGTAGGATGCTTCCTACTCAACATAAATGTTAACCATGCTATATTTATTTATTTGCTCCTATCAGCCAGTATTCTCTTAGAAAGGTACCAAAGGATGCCTGGGTAACATTCACACCCTCTAGGTACAAGGGCCAGTGGTAGAATGAAGCCACAGACTGGGTATGGGTCAATAAGAGTGAGTCAGGTCACTAAAGCCAAGTCTAAAATATGCAGAGACAAGCACAAGTCAACAGAAGAGCCTTAATAAAAATAATCAGGGCATGTATGTGAGATACCCAGAAATGTTTACTCCAGAGAACCTTCTGAAGACCAGAAGACCTTCCCCCAGGGCATCATTCCCATTTACAGCTTGGCATTTTATCTAAAACATAAAAGAGGCATGGAGAGCTGTCCTCACAGTTGCTAAAACTGTGCCAATTCCCTAGGCCAATGCTAGTCAGGTATTCCAGTTCTCACACTGAAAAAGAGGGACCTGGAACACCTCTGTCTGCAGCAACTCTCAGCTGAGATGGAGGGGAACAGCAGACCTACAGGGAAGACTACCTCTACTTTAAGTCCTAAAGAGGGCTATTTATTTCCTTCTCCCAGATGACTGTGTGGATTGAATTGAGAAGCCTCTGGGATCACATCCATGCTGCTTTCCTTAGGCCAAGCAACTGATTGCTCTCTCGGAAAACAGGTGAACAAAAACCGAAGGTAAAGCACTGTCCACAACTGTATTACATGCATCATTAGCTTCCATCCTCTCAAACAAATGACAGAGATGATGAAATACAGGAGCTTTTTTTTTTTCTTTTTCCTTAACAACATTCTGGATTATAAATAATACAATAAAAGATCATGTTTTATTACTCCCAATTTCATACGGACTTGAAGCATACGGCTTTTATTTTGGGGGGATGGCATGGAGGGAGCAGGTGAATAGTGAGTTGAATTGATGATTCTTGGGAGTGATATAAAATATTTTATTAAGTAATAGTACAGTGTTATTACAGGCACCAGAGACCATTCCAACACTAAACACACATTTTAACTCAGGGTCAGGGTGAGGTAAGGGAGGCAGTGGTACACCTAAGTAAACTCACAGGTCAGAGATCACAAAACATGGTGTAAAAATCTCTGTCGCGTACATGCAGCATTAGCATTCAGTCCTGGAACTCATGGAACAGATGCTTGTTCTAGTTTATAAGAGATTCAAAAACCTCCAGTTTTCTACTCTTGGTTTCACTGTGAGCATTTTGGGTAACAAAACTGCACATTTATAATATATATTCTCTCTTGCAGGTCTTTTTCTCACAGATTTATCTCTGTTTTATTGATTTGTTGCATTTTGAATTATTTTTCAATCCCAGGAAAATTACTCCCTTGTTTTTTGTTTCTCACAAATTTCCCTTTCCTTCCTCTTTGTTATTCATGAGCATCCCCCTGCAGCCTGCTTCAAGAAACTGAGTTTTATAATAAGTGTTGCAAGACTGCCTTTCTTCCCATAATATGGGAGCACTAAGAAAAAAACAATATTTTTGTCCACTTCTGAGATTGGGCAGGGGGAAAAAGGGAGAAAGAGCAAGGGACAAAGGAAAACATTTCTGAGCAAGCAATCCTACCCACTTATTCTGTTTTCCTGTCATGAGCTGCACATCCAACATAGTTAGGCCAAGTTAGACAGGCAACCTCTAAGGAGGATACGGATTCTTCTGGAAATGTGTACTAATGATTCATTGCCTGACACTTTCAACTTTTCTCACAGAATTGGATTTAAATCACTGACCTGGTATGGAGCTGCAGGGTAACATCCTGTCTTTTAGAAAGATAGTGAAATAATGATGCCCAATATGTGGCAGTTTAAAAAGTTTTAGTAAACTGAGGGGCTTCCCTGGTGGCAGTGGTTGAGAATCTGCCTGCTATTGCAGGGGACACGGGTTCGAGCCCTGGCCTGGGAGGATCCCACATGCCGCGTAGCAACTAGGCCCGTGAGCCACAAATACTGAGCCTGCGCGTCTGGAGCCTATGCTCCGGAATAAGAGAGGCTGCAATAGTGAGAGGCCCATGCACCGTGATGAAGAGTGCCCCCCCCCCGCCCCGCTTGCCACAACTAGAGAAAGCCCTTGCACAGAAACAAAGACCCAACACGGCAATAATAAATTAATTAACTAATAAACTCCTACCCCCAACATCTTAAAAAAAAAAAAAAAAGTTTTAGTAAACTGAAATGGCTGGAGGTGCTGCCTTATCCAAATACCATGCCAAGATGGAAAAAAAAAAATGCTAATATGCTTCAAATTATCCAGGCAAAGTGCTAACACATACCCTATAACAAAATCCCTAGACTTGCTCCATCTCTAAGATAGGGTGGGTTATATTTGAATCAGTATTAGAAAACTATGGCCTTCTTTACGAACACAGGGGAGGGGGTACATGGTGGTAGGAAAGAAGGAGAAGGAACAAGGGTGAGAGGAAATGTACTGACTGTAAGCAGTAAGATTTGTTTATTTAATGTTAATTTCTCCCATCCATTCTTCTTAAGCAATTCAACCAGCCTGTCTTCAGAAAAGACTAGCTAGGAAACTGCTTCTGGGTTTAGTAATATTAAAATAATTAGAAATTTATGAGAGGCTATGCTGAAGACTAAGGGACAGAATCTAATTCTTAAGTTTAAGAACCTTACAATTTATCTTCTATAACAGTGCTAATTGAATTCAAGCGCACTTTTTGAGTTTGTTCATGTACTTGATGTGATAAGCAGTATGAAGATGATTAAATCAGATTTCCTTCTCTCTGAAACTTGCCAACATGGGTAAAGTTCAAGTGGTATCAGGTAAAAGTCTTAAGTGAAGTCCAGTAAAGTGTTAGGTAAATCCAAGGAAGGAGGCATTACATCAAATCAATAAGTCAGTTTTCCCAGAGCAAATGGTGATTGACACAGATTTTGTAAATGGATAACATTTCTGTAAGTTCGGGGAGTGATGAGGACAGAATCTCTGGCACCATTTTGAGAGCGGAACAAATGTTCATGCACAAAGTGCATGTCAAATGAATTTAGACAAACGCAAGTTATAGAGCTGGTAAGGGGTACAAACTTTCAGCTATAAGATGAGTAAGGTCTGAGGATCTAATGAAAAACATGGTGACTATAGTTCAGCACCCTCCAACCTTTTTGGCACCAGGGACCAGTTTCATGGAAGACAATTTTTCCATGGACTGGGGTAATGTGAGCGATGTGGGGGATGGTTCAGGCAGTAATGAGAGCAATGGGGAGTGACGGGGAGCAGCAGATGAAGCTTCACTCGCCCGCCCGCTGCTCACCTCCTGCTGTGCGGCCCTGTTCCTAATAGGCCGCAGACAGATGCCGGTCCATTGCCGGGGGTTGGGAACCCCTGCTATAGTTGATAACACTGTATCGCGTAATTGAAATTTGCTCAGAGTAGAACTTAAATGTTTTCACACACAAAAAAAACAAACAAAAAACTTAGGTAACATGGATAAAATCCTTGAAAGACACAAATTACCAAAACTAAAACAGAAAACCTGAATAATCCTATATCAAAAAAAATGGAATTGTGACCTAAAACCTTCCTACAGAGAAAATTCAGTCCCACATAGGTTCACTGGTGAATTCAATTCAAAATTTAAGGGAACAATTAATATTAATCCTATGGAAACTCACTCAAAAAATAGAGAATGAAGCAATGAGGTCAGCACTGGTGGTTGGTTTGAGTGATTCACAAAGAAACAGAATATTGAGGAAAATAAAGCACTAGAAATGGTTAAGTATAAATAGTTAAGTAGAATGGCTGATTGTGGAGTTAGGGGGGAAACAAATTGACTCTAAGAATATGGAGGGATAGAAGGTATGAAGGTCCTGGTGAGGATGAAGGAGAGGAAAGTGATGGAGTGTGATGTGAAATCATGGTGGTCAGAAAGAGCAATTTCAAATTTTAAGATCTTAGAACTGTTCTCAATGATAATATAGTCCAAATTCTGATCACTGATGTGATGTGTATGAATGTCAGGTAATTTTGAAGTTATCTAAAATAATGATGGAACAGAGTGAAAAGGAAAATTAGGGGGCCAGTGCTAAGACTGTTATGGAATAGAGAAGGCTGTCCTCAGGTGTGTCTAGGGACAAGAACAAAGATGGGAAGAATATTCTGTTTCCAAGCCTTGTCTATCATTTGTGAAGCAATTACTATACACCAGCCAGTGTTTTAGTCAGAAATCTTGATTATGACACTTTATCCTCACTATAGAGTTGTTAAGAAGGTATTCATAAGTAGGTATTCATGATCATACTGAGATGTCAAGATTAATATATTATCCAAGGTCTTCCATCTACACAGCGGTGGATGCAGAACATAAACATCTTTAAAGTGCCTTAAATGTCCACATTCTTTCTACTAAATCGTCAGCCTCATCACACAAAAAATATCTGAAAATATGGTAGGATGATTGAGAAGTATGGTAACATTTACTGAGTTTTTACTATGTGTCATGGGAAGTGCTAAATACTTTACATATATCAATTAATGTGATATAAATTGTGTACATCAATTTACTCACAAGAACCCAAAGCCAATATTATGTATTTCCATTTTAGAGAAGGAAGGCATTTATAATTAACAAAGTTTTTGAAACTTCTAGGTAGCTAAGTTAGTGAACTAGGATTGCTAATAAGTTCTGTCTGACTCCAAAAGCTACTATGCTACACTCCTTCTTCGATTGTGCCTGAGTTTCAATAAACAATGTGTCATTGGGCAAAGGGATAACCTGCTCATCTGGAGATAGAAGCAGAAATTAAGAGTAATGCTTACCCTTTGAAATGATGTTATGAAGAGAATTCAGGTTTTAATTAAAGCAAAAACAAGGAGGTAGAGACCAAAAAAAAAAAAAAAAAGGTTTGTGAGAGAAATAAGGGAACAAGGTTGGACACGGAGATACTGTCTCAGAGTTGTGGAATACACCAAGAAACATAGCATAGCAAAGCTGTTTGGAAAGCCTTATCAGGGAATTGCATTCAGGTAGAGGCAGTACTTCCCAAAAGATTGATAATACTCTAGGGAGAAGAATGGCATATAAGTTTTGCCAGATGCCTTGAGTTCCATGAGACAACTAGGAAGGCATCACTATTCCTAGGGTATAGCCTTCCCACAGAAAGTTGAGGAGTGTTCCAATGTTCACCCAAGCCATTTTTGCCATTGTCTTCTATCCATCACAAGCAGCAAGGCACAAACTAACAGGGGCTGGGACAAGGTAATCAAGAGGTAATTGGTCCACTGGTTATGGTGATGTGACTGAATGGAAATATTCCTTATGAGGAAGAAAGGAATAAAAGGAGAAGGGAAGGAAGGGTAGCTCAGTGAAGCCATCACTTTGTTCTTGCAGCCATGGGATGTATTAAACTGAACTTTTATTTATTACAGAAGGAGATCTATTTGTTTCTACCTAGGATGGAGGTCACAAAATAATCTGTTGGGATTAAACTGTATAATTATGACACAGAGTATTTATTCCTACTGCTTTAGGTTAAGAGTGATTATCTATCAACCCATTAACAAAATATGTATAGCTCCTTAATCTATCTAATTTTACTTTTTGGTTGTAGCTACAGAAAATCAAATACTTTAAGGGACTGTAGAAATCATCACCACTGTTTACTCACACTAAACTGATAAAATGATTCAATGCATGAAAAAAATTAAATGATCTAATTTAGTTAGAAAAGTTAATTTCTGTGTAACTTTTATAATATTCAAAATATGTACAAATAAAAAACTCCTGGGGTGATTAATAGCAATTGAAGACATGATGTTGACAAATGTGATGATAATAACCTATTATTGAACATGAATCTTTAATAACTTCATTAATGAGTAGTCACCAAGTTACTAGGTTATTTTACTTTAGTCACTATAAAATGGTGACTCTGGATGGGGCTCTGGATCCCTCTGGATGGAGCTCTGGCCTTTTGGCCACCATAAGTGTGTCACCTGGTAATGGGAAGGAATATCATGCTTCATCCACAGCAGCAGGTGAATTCTCCTTGATGATGTAAATAATAGCACAAGCCTTAATCTGCTGACAGTAGGGAAGCATAGAAGCTGTGTGCTGGCTTGGCAAAAATGACAGGAAAATGAGAGTTTTGATATACTCTGGTGGGAAAGCTACAATATGTTTCCCAATTGTATAAACTTATTCCCTTCTTTATACATTCCCAAGACTGCCATCTTTTCTTTTTCAACTCTTTCAGTAATGGACAATTACAAAAGAGCCATGAAAGAAAAATTCTTTAAAAATATTTTAAAGGGATTGAGCATAAAGGTCAAAATATATTTTTAATACAAGGACTGTTCTTTCCATGATGCTATGTTATTCTACAGAATATAGTTAGTCAAACTGTGATGCTCCTCAACAAAACTCTTATGTAGAAATTAATTGCTCAACATCATTTTTAACTGCAATAATACTTTTAAAGAGTTGTGATGTGCTAGAAGAGGGGACATGCACCTTTTTCCCTCCCGTGGTCATGGGTAAAGCTGATAGTCACCAACTCTTTTGTGGGAACAAGCTATATCCTTACTGAGGCTGTGGAGCAGTAGAGAGATATATGAAAAGGAATGGAGGAATTTATGGGGAGAATAGAGATTTTTATGGGGGGACCGGAGAAAAGGAGCATAAGACAACTAGGCAAATCCTTTGCCTCGCTAGAAAAGCCATGAGCCAGGCTGTAATGATCAACTGATTTTGGTTCTCCATTTATTAGTGTTTTATACCCTACTCTCAAGGATCTCCTGATGTGGGAGCTCTACAAAGAGATGAACAGAATATTTCAGTGTGATTATTGCTATGATAAAGGTATGTACAGACCACACAGGATGGGTGGGGCCCCTAACCTTGACTCAACAGAGAATTCCTTTCCTACAGGGGCACATCAGCAGAAAATTCCCACTTCTTTGCCACTTTATATTAGCTCTGAGCATTAAATGAAGTTACTGCTTAGACCTTGTATTTAAATTTTAACCTATATTTGAGAAGCAGCCTGAATACAGGATAGGCAAAAAGAAGACTGCCAAGTTTTCACTTTTTCTGCATTTAGGGAAGATTCAGATGTGTTACCCACTTTCAGTTACAGAGTTAAAGATACAATGAAAGCACTTGTGTTACAGACTACAGTGGAATCAGGTGTAGAAACATAAGATATCCTCCTTTACAGGGGGACACCATCTGGCAGTGCCCTGAATAGCCCTCCACTGTCCTCTCCCATGTTTTTTTAATTGCCTTTCCTTGGCATTTCTACAAGATATGGGATGATACTCATCATGCCTAATTTACATAATACAAAACTAAATCCAGAGAAGGAAAATGACTTCTTTAAGGTCAATAACTAGTGTAAAATCAAGCCATTCCTTCCTATCTATCTCAGAATATTACCTGAATTTTGACAAAATACCACACTTCCCAGACATTTTAAAAATGAAATCAATAGTGCTGACTTGTGTATTAGAATGGAGTAGCCTCAGGTAAGGTCTGTAGTACCATATTTTTGTCCTGCCTCTGTGCTGTGGCAGCTAGGTAGGTCTGATGCAAACCCATACTTTGGAATCACTTTTTAGTGCTCAATGCCTTACTAATATCTGAAGATATTACATGGTTAAGTACAGACAAAAAGTTGAGCATTATAAGTAGTAATTAGGGAGGCGAACACTGAAACCATTGATTGTGCATTCCGTTTCTAAAGTCTTCTTCAAAATGTCATCAGCAAAGTGTAGTCAGATTGATTCAGAAACCACAGTTAATCACGGCATCGTTCAGTTAGCTTTAGCTAAAAGAAGAGACAATAAAAGCTATCGTTCTTTTATTAATAACGAAAAATACTGTACTTTCTTTCCTGTCAAGTTTCTTCTTTTGTAAAGGATTGTTTATTGCTTTTTGCTTTAATATCCTACCTTGAACATTTATTTATTTTTTGTTCCCTAATTTGACTAATTGCATCTTCTTTGCCTCAGATGTTTTCAGTTCTCTAAAGGCATGACCAGCTCTTTCAGGAAGGGCTTTTTAACCTATTTGGTCAATTAAATACATTCCCAGGAATAAAATAAATTTTACTCAATTTTCCAAACAGAGAAATATAAAAATTACAGAGGTTTAAAATATTTTTTAAATCTTATTTTTATGTCCCTAAAGTCTCCTCAATCTATTTTCAAAACCAAACTAGACTATATAGGGAAATAAGAAAGGATTTTCTCAGAAGGCAATCTAAATTGTCCTTTGCTAATAGGAACACTAATTTCACTATAGCAATCAATTAGCATTTACAAGGGCTAAGGTTTGTTCTGATACTTTTTTCAATTCATCCTTTTCATTATACATTGTATACAATGAAGCATAATTTAACTTATATCATGTCAATAAAATAATGATTAATCTATAATTAAGTAGAGGTGGGCCAACAGAGATTTCTGTTCAGTAAAGGGAACAGAAATTATTTCAGAAATATTCACATTTTACCAAAAAAGAAAAACCCACTGATGAGCTTGCAAATACTTTATGGCTGGAGTGGGTGAGGAGCAAAGGATCCAAAGCTATGGCCCTCTCCTTTTGTATTTTAGTAATATATTCCATCATTTCGTGGTGCGCACTACTAAGGTGCACAGAATCATTTAAGCAAATTTTAGTAATGCTTTTAGTGTCATATGTATTTAGTCTCTGGATAACCTTCTGAGTTCTTTTAAAAAATATATTTATATATAAATTTATATATATATTTAAACACATTTTTTGATTTTATGAGAAGACTTAAATAACCTGGGTAAATGATACAAAAAGGAAAAATGATTATGCACTATCACTGTTCAGCAGTTCTTGGCCATAATCATGGACTTTTTAAAAATATAATTTTAACTTTCTTTTGAGATTTTCAGTAGGAGACTTGTTTTCAAAATTTTAGAACATGGGGCTTCCCTGGGGGCGCAGTGGTTGAGAGTCCGCCTGCCGATGCAGGGGACACGGGTTCATGCCTGGTCCGGGAGGATCCCACATGCTGCGGAGCGGCTGGGCCCGTGAGCCATGGCCGCTGAGCCTGCACATCCGGAGCCTGTGCTCCGCAACAGGAGAGGCCACAACAGTGAGGCCCACGTACCGCAAAAAAAAAAAAAAAAAATTTAGAACATGTCTTAATATTAGGTATCATTACTAATAAACATTGTTAATAAACATTTGTAATATGGAATATATTAACTTTGTTTCTATTAAGAAATCTTTTTCTCTGTCACAACCTTCACTTATATCAAATTAAGCAAAAAGATGTTGAAGAATTGGTGGGCAGAAGTGTTTAATAAGAAAGTGACTAATATAAGCTGAATGGAAAAGAACAACAAACATTTTCATCTTCATTGTTATTGAAATGTGTCATTCAAGGAGCTGAAAAATGTTCAATTTATCCATGTAAAAATGCGGTTATTGCTATATGTACCTCAGAAAGTGCCTAAAAGCAGGAACAGTTTTATTGTATTTACAAAGCACGTTGAAATTCACAAAGTGTGTCCCTCTTGATCTCTTAACTCTGTAGGGACAAGTATCATTTCCTCCATTTTCAAGCAGGAAAACCTGAGCTCAGAGAGATTCTCTGTAATGAATTTCTGGTTTCCACACATAGCCAATGTGACCAGGTGTGGTCAGGCCTTCTGCTCCATAATCCAGTGATGTTTCTCCAGAGGAGAATGAACTGGGTTGAGAAGAAGATGTATCTGGCATCTTTTATGGCCTTTTCAGAACCTTCAACTCCAACTGGCCCCCACACGTTAAAAATGGGGCTCTGGATCACCTACCCAGTGTCACTTAGTTCAGGCTAGAATTTACAGGCAGGGTCAGCAGATACTTGAACATCCTTCAGAGAGGTCTGCTACAGCCAGGGCACACATGGATACATTGCGGGTCTAAGCTCCCAGAGGGGGATTCAGGTCCTGCTCTTCTCCATTTTTATAGAGCAAAAGTGAGAGCAAGCTTTTAAGTGGAAGATAAATAATTTTCACTTCCACATCTAAAAGGCTCCTTCAGTGTAGAAAACCCCTGGAGATGCTAACTGCCCAGAGGCTGCAGAAAAAAAATCTGCAGATTTAAAGATCTCTCCCTAACTGGCCTCCTCATAGCAGTCACACTTTATTTTTTTCCTTTCAGATGCCTTCAGGCCAGCTGTCCTTAATCCCCACTGAAGTTTTGCCAGCAAACCTTAGTGTTCAGGTGCCTGGTTCTCACCTCTCCTGTAATCACCTTTTCATCCCTTCTGAAATGTCTTCACTTCCTCTTTCATAATCGGTGACCCTGCCTCTTCTTAAAGCTCTTCCTTAAGACTTCAGATCAAATTAACCACTTTAAAATGTAAATGTCATCAGGTTAGTTCTTGCCCTTATTGAGTCATTTATGTGAATCTCTGGAGGTATTGAAGAAGTTGCTCCAGGATGGCAGGAGAAGGAACTTGAAAGAGATTTTGAGCCAATAAATTGACAGCTGAAATTTATGTCCGTGGTTATACTTTGTAAAGTCTGCAGACTCATAGTCTAAAATTATTAATAGAGAAAAAACAAATTCCAAATATTTTATTTTCCCAGCATTATATCAAGCTAAGAATTCTTGTGAGGCATGCTGTCAGTAATATGATGCCGTAAGTACTATTATCTCTCAGAAATGACAGCTCTATAACTCACAGTTGTCTGAAGTGGATTAATTCATTCGGTGTGCATTTTGTGAGCATTATTCTGCTCCAGCACAGTAACGTCACAGAATATGAGAGCTGAAAGGGACCTCAGGAATCATCTCACACCCCCTGCCCCTATTATTTTTCTATAAAAATCACTGTGGGAGTGTGACAAGTAAAATATTTGTGTAACTTCTCATTTACTGCCATGTAATAGGTGAAAAAGATAAACGTGTTGATACTTATACCATGCCTACACCACAGCTCACAGGCATTTTTAACGTGTGGGGGCCAGTTGGAGTTGAAGGTTCTAAAAAGGCCATAAAAGATGCCAAATACATCTTCTTCTCAACCCAGTTCATTCTCCTCTGGAGAAACATCACTGGATTATGGAGCAGAAGGCCTGACCACACCTGGTCACATTGGCTATGTGTGGAAACCAGAAATTCATTACGGAGGATCTCTCTGAACTCAGGTTTTCCTGCTGAAAATGGAGGTAATGCTACCTATATATTAAGACATGTTCTAAAATTTTGAAAACAACTCTCCTATTGAAAATCTCAAAAGAAAGTTAAAATTATATTTTTAAAAAGTCCATGATTATGGCCAAGAACTGCTGAAGAGTGATAGTGCATAATCATTTTTCCTTTTTGTATCATTTACCCAGGTTATTTAAGTCTTCTCATAAAATCAAAAAATGTGTTTAAATATATATATATATGTATATATATATATATGGTTCTAACTTGGAGGTAAGTTCTGCAAAGGCAGGTTAGCTATAAAATTGTCTTCATTTTCCTGAAAATTTGGAATATACAGCAAGCATTTCAAGAAAACCAACCAAAATATAAGTGAAAACTCACTAGTGAGGGGGGAAAAAAGGAGGTGGGAAGGGAGGTGGTTGAGAAAAGCAACTGAGATTGGATGGAAAGTGACATGAAAGTGTAAAAGGATGCACTTCCTCTGCCTTTTGCTCACAAACGTAGCCATTTCCATAACACCTTATCTACATTCCATCCAACAACAGTACCTCCAATCTTCATGCCCTTCTAGTTTGCAGACTCTGTTGTCTACTTTTTCTCCTTGAGACATTCAACCTTGTGCAGCAGGTACCAGGCCCTATTTCCTTTTAGTCAAACAAAACCTTACTAAGTTGTTAAACTTCTCTGTGCCTACATTAAAATGTTCCTGAGCTAGGGCTTCCCTGGTGGCGCAGTGGTTGAGAGTCCGCCTGCCGATGCAGGGGACACGGGTTCGTGCCCCGGTCCGGGAAGATTCCACGTGCCCTGGGCCCATGAGCCATGCCCGCTGAGCCTGCGCGACCGGAGCCTGTGCTCCGCCACAGGAGAGGCCACAACAGTGAGAGGCCCGCATACCGCGAAAAAAAAAAAAAAAAACTTCCTGAACTAGGTGATCTCCCTCATCTCTATAGATGCCAATATGAAAGCACCTTTGAACTTCATCTGAATTGCTAATAACAGGGAAAGTGCTACTGAGAATAAAACAATAGTTTTTAAAACTTCCTCTTCCCTGTAGTTTAAGGCATATGCATTTCAAGTTATGGACTTTAGAAAGTAAACTACTTCCTTTGATGTCTAATTCACAAGAAAATCCATGTGCCTCTATATGTATTGCATACATGAGAGGTTTTCTCTAGAACTTATCAGTGTAGAACCAACTGGCTGTGGCTAGCTCACTCATCTCTCTTTATACAACATGCGTTTGGGAATCATAATAGGAATTAGCACGGTTATGATTGACCAAACACCCCCATATTTCAGGTCTTGTACTCTATGATCACTTTCACCTGAAAGGGATTTTTC
Source organism: Mesoplodon mirus (assembly GCF_964341445.2). Classification (NCBI taxonomy): domain Eukaryota; kingdom Metazoa; phylum Chordata; class Mammalia; order Artiodactyla; family Ziphiidae; genus Mesoplodon; species Mesoplodon mirus. The sequence continues at coordinate 52,181,994 of NC_138990.1, read as the reverse complement.
TACTCTTCTTCCCATTTAAGTCAATTATTAATTATACTCAATTTCCACTGATCCATCCCTTACAGGTTTTGGCTTTTGATTCTCATACAAATGGGTTTCTTTCTCTCCCTGTTTCTCATAACTTATGAGTAAATGGCAAGGGTAAGTCTATTCCAGGGAAAGATTTTACTGATGGTTGATGGTTCTTTTTTTCCCTCTGCACAGCCCTCACACCCCTTCTCTTTAACTCTCTAGCAAGTGTTTTCTGACTAAGAGAAATGATTATATCTAGGGTCAGATGGCTATCAGGCAGTTATTGTTTGTAATGGTTTGGAGCCCTGCAGCTAGTGTCACAGAGTGGGCGTTTATCCTTATTTAAGAAGAAATGGGAGGGAGGTAATGTGTTTCACTGAGTCTGTTTGCAGGGGGTACTGTTTCAAATTTCAGACAGAAAATTACTGAGGAATAGAAGCAGACCAATTTCTCTAAACATCTTCTGCTGAAAAAAGAGAAAGTTTGGGAGCACATTCTTCCATCCCCTGTTTCCTAAATTTTTCACTCCTCCCAGCTGTCCCCAGAAATGTTGCTTGGGGCTATATATATGTTTTACTAATTCCAGAAGGCAACATGGCAAGTGAAAAGCTGGATTTATAAGACACAGACTCAAGTTTAAATCCTGGGTCAATCCCTACCAGTTCCGTGACATTGACAATTTATTAACATCTCTAAGTGCCTGATTTCTCATTTATAAAATGGAGGTTTTAATATGTACCTTGCAAGGTGATTATGAAAATACAATGAAATGGCATAAGTGAAGCATATAATACAGTTCTTGGAACATAAAAGATGCTCAAAATATGTTTAATACCCTATTCCCACTCAATCATTTTATATATGATGCTTACGTTTTTTTGTGCTTCCTTGTCACGCAACACAAGAATATCACAGAACACCTTCAATACTCTCACTGGGCTAGGTTAGATTAATTTTGTTGATAATACACCTGGAATTCTTTTCATGCACGTACAGATTTTAGTGTGTTGCTGACATATTGTTAATGCTAGGTCATAACTTTACTTAAAGAGAGAGTTCATGGGGCTTCCCTGGTGGCGCAGTGGTTGGGAGTCTGCCTGCCAATGCAGGGGACACGGGTTCGAGCCCTGGTCCGGGAGGATCCCACGTGCTGCGGAGCAGCTGAGCCTGTGCGCCAAAACTACTGAGCCTGTGCTCTAGAACCTGCAAGCCACAACTACGGAGGCCCTCACGCCTAGGGCCCGTGCGCTGCCACAAGAGAAGCCACCGCAATGAGAAGCCCGCGCACCGCAACGAAGAGTAGCCCCCGCTCGCCGCAACTAGAGAAAGCCCGTGCACAGCAACGAAGACCCAAGGCAGCCAAAAATAAATAAATTAATTAATTAAAAAAAAAAAAGGGAGTTCATGGATATGAAAGGTAAGCTCAGGGCAGGGCAGTGGCAAGAAGCTATTTGGGGGCTCAAAGACTCTGTGGCAGCCCCCCACCAAGTTGGCAGGTGAAGCCCTACTTCATTTATGCTTAAGGTCAGCTCCTGCAATGAAGATCAGTGGAAAGAGATGGATACCACGGAACAAAACCATGCACTGAATGTTCTGCCTTGTGCTGCAGAATATGAAATGTTTGACAGGCAGAGGTGTGGGGAGGTGTGTCCTTAGGTTTATGAGATGGTATGAGAATCTGCTGCTTCTTAGCTTAGTAAGAATGTCTAAGACTTCTCTCCCTTGAACAACTCCAGAGAATTTTCTGTTCTACCCTGTAAGTCTGAGAATTAGTGGCAAACTGAGTGGTTTAAATTCTAATGTAGAAAATTCTAGATTCAATTGTCAATCTGAGTATTTGTTTAAATATCAACTGTTGCTAAATGTAACTGTTTAGTACTCTAACTGTCTCTGGGATGGAGAATGTACATCCTAGTGTAACCAGTGCTTCTTCTATCCTCCCTCTCTCCTCAACCCTCCTCAGCCCCTCCTCTCTTCCCCTTTTCCTGCAACATGAGGGAAAACTATTGAGTAGACCCTGGAACTAGGCATAGTTCACCTCCAACCCCGCCCACCACTACAGCAGCATTGCTAGGGTCTCGGTTCTCTCCATTCCCTTCCTGTGCCTCATTTTCCTCTGAAATAGGGGGAGCATCAATGAGACAAGACCCTTCTAGACCTGAGAGACAAATGTTTTGATCCCTACACTCCAGAGAGATTCCTAGAGAGACAGTAAGATGCCAGGAACAAAATTGCTGTTTGATGCATCTAGACAAACAGGGCCACAGATAATCTTGCAGTTTCCATAGTGTGGTGAAAAGGCTTTACAGAGGTCCCAGTGATTCCCATCTTCTGTGATTCAAACCTTCATATCCTCTCCCTTTGAGTGAGGGCAGGAACTGAGACTTGCTTCTGACCTATTGAATATGGCAAAGGTGATGGAATGTCAGTTTCACGATAACCTAAGATTGAAACCTAACTTGCTAGGGGACTCTTTTCCTTGCTGGCTTTGAGGAAACAAGAAGCCACACTGGGAAGACCTTCATGGTAAGGAACTGAGAGTGGCCTCCATATGACAGTCAGTGAAACTGTCTAACAGCCACAAGAAAATAAATGCTGTCAATAGCCACATGATCTTGGAAGTGGTTCCTTCTCCAAATGAGCCTCAGATAAGGTTGCAGCCCTGGCTGACACCTTGATTGCAACCTTGTGGGTTTTCCAATCACAGAATCCAACTAACCTGCATGACACTTCTGATCCACAGAAAATGAAACATAATAAACACATGTTGTTTCAAGCTACTGAGTTTGTGGCAACATTGATGTGCATCAATAGATAACTAATAGAGCACAGATGGAAGGAGGGAAGCAAACCTGAGAGAGTCAGGAGATAGGAAGAAGGGATACTTCAGCTACAACTAGTTACTGAGAAGTAGGTAGCATCAAAGATATTTTTGCAGATTGTGATCCTTCAAAAGTAAGCTCTGAAATGCAGTTTATGGTGCACAAAGTTTATTAGGAAGTGCCCTTGGGATCAAAACCTGTGGAAGGGAGGTAGAAGAAATGGTCAGGAAAGAAGGAGAAGTGGTGCTGTGCCACAGGACCAACAAAGGCATCAGCCAACCTCACAGACAGTGGAACTAGAAAGGCCTTTCAAAGCTGCCACGCACAGGACCAAAATGGCTAAGGCTCTACATCATCACGGTGGACTGCTACTGAGTTTACATAGCCTCAGGAAGGTTAAAACACTGTGTAATGTGGCATCAGCTGAAGGCTGTCTCTTGACAGTAATCTCAGCAACTGGGGCTACATGCCCTTCATTGAAGAGGGATCTGGACCTGGCATCACCATATCCATTACAGATATGTACCTGAATGAACTGATGACTGAAGCTCAGGTTGCTCTGACACCTTACCTGGGCTACACAGCCTCCCTCCAAATCTGACACTACTTTGAAGGTAGGGTGATCTCAAATTGATAATTAAATTTCTGCCATCAAGTTGGAACAGAAAAATCAAGATAAAAACTAAGCTGAGATATAGCAAAATTATTATATTTTTGTATACCAGAGCATATGACCTGGGATTCCAGAGCTGTTGCAGTGACTATTATAATTACACCAGGAGCACAGAAAATGGAGGTATCAATCCCAAATAGAGAAACCAAGAAAGATTTTGTGTTTGAGGATGGTACTCTCAAAAAGACTGAAGAAAATCCAATGAAGAGACTAGTACAGATGTGTAGGCAGTGTTAAGGGAACAAACAAGGGATAGTACAGCATCCTCAGGTGAACAAGAGCATGATGTCATTACCATCCTTAGGCTGGAAGGGTCAGGGTAAGAAAACCATAACTGTAACTCAAAGTAAGGATTATGTATTATAGTAGGGGAGTTGTGGCTTTGGACAGGATTATAGACACTGTAAAAAAAAAAAAACACTAAATCTTTCACCACCCCCCCACTCTTCCATCTCCTGCCAATACCTCCCATTGGCCAAACCCAATGAGAAGCTGGGAGGCAAAAGTCCAGGTAATGCAGCCCAAAGTGGTCAGCCTCCCAGGTCAATGAGCAGCACAGATAGTGGATCTGGAGGGATAAACTGAAGAATAACTAGCATAGGGTTGATAATTGAAGGAAAGTATCTTAAGCTAAGGAAATAGGATGAATAAAGACAGAGAAATAGGAAATTCCAGAATCTGTTTAAACAATGGTCAGTAGTCTGATGTGTTTGGAGTATGAGCTACCTTGGGGTGGTAGTTTGAGATAAAGCAGACTTGGTTCAGGAAGCAAGAAGGGGGAACGGATTGAAAAAACTCTGTCAAGAGGCTCCCATCAGGAAATCCAGCAGATCCCAGCAAAACAGGACATGACTGATTTCTATGTGATAATCTAACAGTCTTATCCCCAGTCTTTACTTCAGAGAGTGAGGATTGGAGAATGTGACTAGCCTCATAATTTTCTAATTATGTAATAATGGATCATGTTATAATACATTTGTATTGATATGTATGTGGCTATCCCCATCAAATTCTGAACCCTCTGTTACTTAAGTTTTTCATCAGAGAACAGCCTACAAAAAGCCTTAATCATTGGCCTTGATCATTCCCATTCTCCTTCAATGTTGAGAGACTAGAGAAGCCCTGTTAAATGTGATGTGGCAGGTGCATTCACACCACTGTCATGTGGGAAAATTCCTCTGTGTGGTGTAAAATCACACAAGCATGTGTTTCAGCTAATTAATTGGATGACAACCAATCCCTCAAGTCTTTTCCAACATTATTGCTTTCCCAGCTTTTCACACCCATCATGTCAACACATGTTACCTCAGCCTGTTAGCTCATCCTTTTGCTAGCAATCTAACATTAATTTACCAACAGATTGTTTAACCTTTCTCCATTCTTTTTGATTGTTTTGCCTTCTTTAATATTTGTAACATCTCCTGAGATAGTATCTAATTAGAATTCTATTGACACACAACTTCCTCCATCTTCTGAAGAAATTTACCAGAGCACAGCAAGTCATGCTTCAAAATGGTTATACTTTTCTCCAGAAACATGCCATTCCATTTTTTTATACTTTCCCCCTCTCCAAGACAGGAAATTACCTATACTGGGGAACTATTTGGTGCCAAGCACTCTATTAGGTAGAATGCTATGTACATTGCATGTTAACTTGCTCTTCGTAAAAACTTCACAAAGAATTTTGTCACTCTTTTCATACAACCTTATGGTTCAGAGTGATCATACAGTCTGTTCAACAGCAAATTACCAAAATGTTTCAGAGCCAGAATTTAAACTCAGGTCTCCCTGACACCAAAAACCACAGTCTTTCCCCCTATACCACACTCTGTGGAGCCCTCCACCATTCTCCTTTGCACTCCACAGGGGGCCAATGTGGCCATGTTAAAATATAAAATCATATGAGCCATTAACTTTTTCGTGTGAATGAGTTATTGTTGATTCTTCCAAGAGTATTTACATTTTATAAGAGGTATTAAGAAAAAAAAAACTCCAAGAAGTGACTCTAAGATTGGTTTTCAGGCATGCCAATTGGCTGTAGCAGTTACTTTTGGATAAAGAAGTATTTTGGGGGCACTCAAAATTTAATAGACAGCTTTCTCAATCTTTCATATAGAATGGATTTAATAGTTGCATCATTAAGAGTTGTCAGAGACTGAACATTTTGTTTTGTAAAGCAAGGTAACATTTTTACTTTTCTGAACAGGATATCACTCAACTCTCAATTTTTCACCATGGTATTGATTTAATGCTGAAATGTGCGTGCTGTGAACTACCACCCCCAGCAGCAGCCATGGTCCCAATCCCTTATATACACAGTGACACACATGGCTTGAGATGGTCTGTGCTACCAAAATACTAGGGTTCTCTTCCTGGAACCATAAGAGATTGAAGACTGAGGCTATGGCTCTTAATAACTTTGGCCTGAAAAGAACTCTCATTAACTATAGAGATTTTTTTTCCATTTTGGGCCTCCAACTAGGAACATTTCTAAATCAGATAATGGTGTCTTAGACCCTTTAGGTAATGCTGTCTATTTCAAAATGGCCTTGGAGGGGAGGTGTTTACTGGAAATCCCTTGGGAACTTCTTACTTTTTCTTTTGAGCTTCAGGATTTCAGCAATGCACCATGGGAAAAAAATGGCCTCTCTATAGTGGGTTCAGGGAAAAATAGCTACCTACAACCAATCCATGAGAATGGTAGCCTGTTCTATACTGATCACTGCTCTCAACATCAAGAATAGTAGAATAGTGCACAGTCCCTAGGTTCTCAATAATTATGTGTTAGAAGAATGAATGAGTTCTTAACATTTCTTGACTATATTAGGATATGTGAGACACTTTGCTAAAGGTTAAGAATGCCACTATTGGGGCTTCCCTGGGGGTCCAGTGGTTAAGACTTTGCCTTCCAATGCAAGGGGGTGCAGGTTTGATCCCTGGTCAGGGAGCTAAGATCCCACATGCCTCACAGGCAAAAAAACAAAACTTAAAAAGCAGAAGCAATATTGTAACAATTCAATAAAGATTTTAAAAATGGTCCACATCAAAAAAAATTTAAAAAAAGAATGCAAATATTAAATAAAACATCATAGCTGCTGAAAAGGAGCTCAGAGTTGAAAAGGGGAATACATAACTGAGTTGAAGTACAAGGTTCACATCTGTAAAGCATGATAAGAGACTCCATATTCTAAACACAACATACATATTATGAAACAGGCAAGGTCAAACTCTCCATTAACTGGCAAATGTTATGTGAAATTATAGGTTTCATTTTTTACAAAAAAAAACTGAGAAGAGGAAAATTATGAGGAAGAGAGCCTGGGAAAATATCAGGTATACTCTTCTTATGGAGTATAACTCTGAAAAAAATCTATTCTTTTTTGGTCTGTTACTTTTTAAATAAAATTTTTGTGAGCACAACACAAATACACAGCAAGGCAAAATTTATAATTGTACAGCTCTATGAATCATCTTAAAAAGAACAAGCTCATTTAACTGTCACTTAGGTTAAGAATTAGAATATTACAAGCCCTCACCTTTATCCATTCCTTCATCACTATACACTCCTTTCTTTCTCAAAGGTAACTATTACTCTCACTGCTAACACCCTGGGTTAGTTTTGCCTCTTTTTGATCTTTATATAAAGGATTTATCATTATGCACCTTTTAAATCTGGCTTCTTCTTTCCAACTTTTTGTTTTGGATATTCATTCATATTGTTGTGTTGGGCAGTAATTCACTGCTTTTGTTGTTTTTGTTCTATGCTGTTCCAACGCATAAATATCTTGTAATTTAATTTTCTTATACAGTTGATAAAGAGTTTAGTTATTTCCACTCTTTTGGTCAATGCTGTTATGAACATTCTTATACATGTCTTTTGGTGAACATGTATGTGGAGCATGTGTGCGTGTTATGGAATATACTTAAGAGTAGAAATACTAGTTAGCAAAATATCTACCTATCCATCTACCTTCCTACCTACTTACCTACCTATCTTTCCAAATTTAGTAGATAATGACAAAGTTTTCCAAAATGTTTGTAGTAATTGACACTTTAAACAGCAGTGTATCAGCCTTTTTAATTTTCACCTGTCTGTTGTGTATGTCATGGTATTACATCCATGATAGTTTTAATTTCCTGGTGACTAATGATGTTGAGTACCTATGTATGTTTTTTGTTTTTTTGTTTTTTTTTTTTTTGCGGTACGTGGGCTTCTCACTGTTGTGGCCTCTCCCATTGCGGAGCACAGGCTCCGGACGCGCAGGCTCAGCGGCCACGGCTCACGGGCCTAGCTGCTCCACGGCATGTGGGATCTTCCCGGTCCGGGGCACGAACCCGTGTACCCTGCATCGGCAGGCGGACTCTCAACCACTGCGCCACCAGGGAAGCCCCCTATGTATGTTTTTTAGCTATTTGGATATTTTTTGTGTGTGTAATATACCTGTTCAACTTTCTCACCATTTGTTCCATCGAGTAGAAATTCTCTTTTATATTGTAGGGTTATATACAGTTGCAAACTCTTTGTCAGTTATTTGTATGTCAAATACATTATCCACTTTGTGACTTACATTTATATTACCTTAATAATGTTCTTTGATGAACAAAAGCTCCCAATATCAGTATAGTTCAATTTATCAACCTTTCCTCTATTGTTAATGACATTGTTATTTATCATTTTACTTTCATCATCTTTGGGTTATATTTTATTTTGAGGTGTGTCTTATAAGGAGCACATATCTGTTTGGTTTTTTTTCACTAAATCTAATAATCCCTATCATCTTATCACGTAAGTGAAAAACTTAACCCATTTATATTTAATGCAATTACCAATATAGATACATAGATCTTTCTTATTATTTACTTCCTTTTTATCTCATGTCTTCTGTTTGTTTTTGTCTATTTATTTTAGCTTCTTTGCTTTTTAAAGTAATTTTGTTAAACTATTTTTTCTTTTCCTTAGCTCACTTGTTACATGTGTCATTTGGTGCTTACACTAGAGATTACAACTTGTATCTAGGATGTATTAACTTCTAATGAAATAGAACTATTGATATTCCTTACAGTATTCAAGGATCTTTGACACTTAATCATCATGCTGAGTTATGTATTCTTGTTTTCAAGTAATCTGTGCCTCATATTTTAAATATCAAAGAATCTATTATTGTTTTATATAATCAATATTCTTTTAGAGTTATTTACATTTTAACCATACTCTTAGATTTACATATTTACCATTTCAATTGCTCTTCATTATCTTGTAAATCTGTAAGCCTCCACCTGAGACTGCATCATTCTGTCTGAAGAACACCTTCTCTTTTGTTTAGTGCAGGTCTGCCTTTTGAAAAAATCTGTCTACTTTTTTTTTTTTTTAATTTGAAACTATCTTTATTCCAACCAGCATTTGGGGAAGGATAATTTTTCTTGATACAGAATTTTTCTTTTACAGTATTATCTTGACATCCTTTCAAATTTCATTTTGTCTTTTTCTCTGGCATCCATTGTCTCTCTTGAGAAGTCAGTTGTCAGACTTATTTTTGCTCCTTTGAAGATAATGTCTTTTTTTCTGATTGCTTTTGAGATATTCTCTTTTATTTCAGCAGTTTTACTATGATTATATCTAGGATTGCTGTTGCTGTTTTACAATCTTGCTGTTTTGGAATACGTTGGTAACTGTCTCTTCAATTTTGCTTCAGTTCTACTCTCTTTCACTTTTTCATCATATGCTGGATATTTCCATTATATTCCAAATATCATTTTTTTAAAAAAAAACTTTTGTTCCTGTTTATTCTTTCTTTTTGTTTTTTTTTTCTAGTCATGTTTTTGACATTTGCATTTCTAACACATCTTATGGTACACTAATTAGCACTTCAGATATGTGTAATATGATGTTAATCCTATCCATTAGTTATTTCTTTCAGATATTATATTATTCAGTTCTTCATTTTTATTTGATTTTCCCACGCTTTATTGAGATAAAATTGACATATAATGTTATAAATTTAAGGTGATTATTTGATTTTTAATAGTTCTTAGTTATGTGATGAAATTCTAATTCCCAATCTTATTTTTGCAATTATTTGAGTATATTAACCATGTAACATCTTAAAGATGATAATAATAACTTCATCATCTGGCTTCCTATGAGTCAGTTTCTATTGTCTTTTAAAAAACGTTTCAGGGCTTCCCTGGTGGCGCAGTGGTTGAGAGTCCGCCTGCCGATGTAGGGGACAGGGGTTCGTGCCCCGGTCCGGGAGGGTGCCGCGTGCTGCGGAGCGGCTGGGCCCGTGAGCCATGGCCGCTGAGCCTGCGCGTCCGGAGCCTGTGCTCCACAACGAGAGAGGCCGCAGCGGTGAGAGGCCCGTGTACCGCAAAAAAAAAAAAAAAAAAAAAAACTTTTCAGTTTAGGTCCAGTCTGATCTTCAATTGTATGCCTGATTTTTTTTTTTTTTTTTTTTTTTTTTTTTTTTTTTTTTTCTGTACGCGGGCCTCTCACTGCTGTGGCCTCTCCCGTTGCGGAGCACAGGCTCCGGACACACAGGCTCCGCGGCCATGGCTCGCGGGCCCAGCCGCTCCGCGGCATGTGGGATCTTCCGGGATCGGGGCACGAACCCGTGTCCCCTGCATCGGCAGGCGGACTCTCAACCACTGCGCCACCAGGGAAGCCCGTGCCTGATTATTTTTTACTAAGTGCTTACTTAGTAAAAGTTATTGTTATAGTGGTAAGTTGAAGCTCTCATTATATTCTATAGGAAGAATCTACTTTTATCTCTGATACACAGCTAGATTAGAGAAAATCATCTCAATTCAGGTACTTATATGATTCAAAACTAAGTTTCAGTCTTTGTGAGGGATGACCTATATCTGCATTACCCTTAACAGTGCCCCTCTTCCTTAGGAGTCCTGAACTTTAATTTGTATTGTCTTATTCCTGTAAATATACAGAAAGTTTTGTTTAGTTCTTCAGGTTTAACCACCCATAGTCAGCTCAAGGAAAAGAGTGGTACGAAATATTTGGTTTACTTCTCTGGGCATCTCTTCTCTTTCAGATATTATCCAGACACATTCTTGCTACCTTGGTAGCTCTATGATTCCCTCAAACAGCTTGTTTACATTAAATCCAGGTATTCTAGTTGTTATCAATGGAAGATTTGGTCCAAAACCTCCTATTCCACCATTGCCAGAAGCAGAGTTTCCTGTTTCCTCTTGTTTTAAATTAATGAGGGGCTTAGGTGAAATCATCTCTTTTAGTTGATTCATTGTGAATATATAACTCACCTGTGAGTATGGACAGGGTGGCCAAATTATAAAATTTCAACTCTCAGGTACCAGAGACTAGATTTATGGAACACAATAGGCAGCAAGTAACTGCCGTCAGAGAAGTTTTTAAGTAAGAGTGTGCTATTACAAAATATCTGAATAGCACACAGCCCAAAAGTCATTCTTCATTTTACCTATGCCAAAATAATTTATAAACTTTCTACAATTGCAAAAGTTATCTTGGGCAATCATAGGAATTTTTTTACCATCAAATACTTTCTAGAAGGTATTTTTAGAGTACATGTGCACTGGAGGAAAGCCATGCCTTTGGTATGCTGGCGCACTTGTAAAACAACAAACCGGGGCCTCCCTGGTGGCGCAGTGGTTGAGAGTCCGCCTGCTGATGCAGGGGATACGGGTTCGTGCCCCGGTCTGGGAGGATCCCATATGCCGCGGAGCGGCTGGGCCCGTGAGCCATGGCCGCTGAGCCTGCGCATCCGGAGCCTGTGCTCCGCAACGGGAGAGGCCACAACAGTGAGAGGCCCGCGTACGGAAAAAAAAAAAAAAAAAAAAAACAAACGGAAAGAGAAATAGCTAAAGCAAGAAAATTTAAATGGATTAAACATTTGCCAGGAAAACTCATCTTTGAGCAGCTAACAAAGAGAATGACACCTTCTGTCCTACTACAAATAAATAATAGTAACAACAAATAGTACCATGATAACACACATACATTGAGTGCTCCCTGTAAGCCAGAAAGTAAAAGCTTGTAAATAATACTTCACTTAATCCTCACAATAAGTTTACGAAATAGCTGTTACTTTTTTCATCTTACAAATAAGGGTGATGAAACAAAGATACCAAATCACTTGCCCAAAGTCATGTAGCTCACGAACTGCAGGTCCGTAAGACCCTAGAACTATACTGCTAACTACTATGCTCTAGAGTCTATTTTAATGAAGCAACTGAGCCACCATGAAATCATGTAGCAAATCATGATACTTTAGAGAATAGAGACACAGAGCAGAAGAGTATTTGGATCAAATCCAGATTCTCACCATTCTAGTTCCTCCTAGTTAAGGGTCAGACTTACCACTAGAGGCTTATTAGAGTGGTAAGTATATATTCCTCTCTCCATGACTGCATGTGTATGTGCATGTGTGTGCGTTTTTACCATTGATAAAATGTTCATAGTCCATTTACTTGTATAAATTCAGTCAATTTTCAGATAATCACTTAAACATCATGGTGTTGGATGAGACAGACAATTTTTTCTGGCTCTACCATTTATAAGTAGGCAATCTCAGTTGAGTTATTTAACCTTTTTCACCTAAGAGTTGGTTTCCTCAGCTATAAACATGGACATGGTAATATCACTCTCTCATGAATGTGATTATATTAATTAAGATAAAGCTTTCTATATACCTGGTATATTGCAGGTACTTAATTAATATTCTGGGTGTTGTTTTACCTTTGAAAAGCATGGCTAAATTAATACTCCCATGTATAAATTAACAAAGACATTTAGACATTATGGACCCCACTTGTCTGGTTCCCATTCTTAGGGTCAAGGAAAATCCCAAGCTGGATATTTATGTAAATGGTGGTGAGAAGAGCAGGCTGGTTGTCCATCTGCAACAGCACAGCCATAGGAGGAACCACTTAAACTGTGGTCTGTGTAGGAAACCAAGGTTTTAGCTGAGAAAAGAATGTTAGGCACTGGACCAGAGACTCCAGTCTGAATTCTGAAATGAGAAAAAAAACAATGGACCAAAAGTGAAAGAATTGATATTAGAATACACTGTCAGTCATGTTAGCAGTAGAAGCTGTTCAGAACTATAAACCTGATCAAAAAGAAAATGCATATGTTTGTTTCTTTGGCTCCAGGGAAGTGAAATGACAACAAGGGACAACATAGGGGTGGAAACCACTAAAATGCATAGTAAAGACTTTTGTGGCCAGATTGGGTAAGCAGGGTAAACACCACCCCTTACTGAGTGCTGTAGAATACTGTCTCTTCTTTTCTAAACAGATATATCACCATTATTCTGCCTTTATAAATTCAATGGTGCTTTCCCTGGTGAGATAACAACCCATATCCTTTCCTGAATATCAAAAATCATCTAAATAGTTCCCAGCATAGCCGGAGTAATCTGAATTTTTGATGTCTTATTTTTAAAATGAGTTAGAAACTTAAGATAAATTTTCTATTTAGACAAACTTCTAGGATATAGGTTATAATGTTTCTGGCATATTCCCAGACCTTCTTGCTATCATGCAGAACACACGAAACATCAGGATCAATCCTTATGACCTCTAAAACAGGGTTTCAGCACCAGGGAGAGTTGTGTATTTCAGTAACTGTGGTTCATACTACCTCGGCTTTTTTTTTTTTTTTTTCAGAGCATATTTTGGCCATGAATGCAAACCCAACTGTTAGTGTCTTAACCCAATTATGTTTACTTATGACATGTGGCTTAATAACTAGTCGTTAGTAAAAGGAATCTAAAATAAGCAGTATTTCCAACAACTACAACAAAACTATTAAACAGTCTAAACATTCTATGTGAGGGTATTTTCTCAAGAATTCATTACTAAAAATAGCTTTCTACAGAACAGACCTTTCAATGCAACCCTTGTTTGGCATCTCTACCTCTACTTACTAATGCCATTGTGTGCTCCACAGTTGCCTTTAGGAGCCTTAGCTAACATTTTATTTTCAGCTACTCTTTACTGTTCTCAGTCAATCTGAGACAGACAGGCTAGGATATTCATGGCCTTCTGAAAACTTCTCTGTTCCCCTTAAAACACTTATTATCTGTAGAAGCAATTGCTATGCTTTTTATTTGTCGGTTTGACTTTTTGCTCCAATTAAGAGAATTTTGAAGTAGATCCAGTTACAGTTCTAACCCTATTAAATATTCATGGTCTAGGCAAAGTGTAGGCGATTTTCAGTATTCCATTCATAATATAATGGGTCACTTCTTTGGATACCTTAGCTTTTCTGAAATCTGACATGAAAAAGTAATTGTTGTCAGGCAAGAATGATTTCTTATAACCAATATATAAAATAAAAAAGGACCTAAATTAAATAGATATAATGTAATATAGCTCATATATATTTTTTAGCCATTGGTATAAACACTCTATAATGAATGCCTGAACACGTAATATGTGTAATTTCCATTATAATGTATTGGCACAATATTATAGGTGACAGTTTTTTAAAAATAGGTTATCTGCTTTTAGTTTGTGTTCAGTTGAAATAGTAAAGAGTTTTCCTTGATGTTTACGGCCATAGAGAGTTAAAGCAAGGGAAACATGTCATAAAAGATGTATACAATGTAGGCACAGCTGTATATCACTGTGTCATTTGGTTTTCAAGTTTAAGGCATTTATATGCATTACTAGCAACATTTTTTTTTTTTTTTTTTTGGGTATGCGGGCCTCTCACTGTTGTGGCCTCTCCCATTGCAGAGCACAGGCTCAGGACGTGCAGGCTCAGCGGCCATGGCTCACGGGCCTAGCTGCTCCGCGGCATGTGGGATCTTCCCGGACCGGGGCATGAACCCGTGTCCCCTGTATCGGCAGGCGGACTCTCAACCACTGCGCCACCAGGGAAGCCCGCAACACATTTTAAATTGATGGAAACATTAAGAATATGGTACACGACCCAAAATACATATTTTTGTGAATTAAGCAAAAATTTCCTAATAGGAAAAATGTTGACTTATGATATTAAGAAATAGTGCGTGTTTTTATTTCTAGAGAGTAAACTATTTTGTACTTTAAATCTAACATGTATTGATTTGCTCTTGTGTAAACATCAAAGCTAGGATTCTATTTTTAATTTGCCAGGCTAACGTTTTGAGATGGCATGTTTTACTATATTTCCATTCACGTAATTTCTCCTTTATTACTAATTAATAATCTTGGAGTAGCCCCAAGACTGCGGTTTCTATGAGGTATAACGTGCAACACTGTATAACGAGGAGATGTAATGCTCATTAGCTCTCATCTGGACTTCAGTCCCTTTTCAATGCAAAACTAGCTGCCTTTAGCAAGGTCCATTTCTGGCAATTTCCCAAAAGATCTCTCCCTGTACCTTTGACTTCCCATTATGGACTTGCTGTACTGAGCTGTCCTCTTAACTTTCACTTTCTCTGACTCCTGGTTCTGCTATTAGTTCCCTAATTTGAGTATTTATAATCCTCCTAACCTTTGATGCCATCATATTCTTGGCTCTGTATCCTCTCACATGGCATTTCCTTAATGTTTTATGAGCCTTCTAATGTCAGCCATGTGCCCCCAGGGTATTAGAGCTTGGATTAACCTCTGGCTAGAAAAAAATGATTTAGATATTTGACACTTAAAATCCATGCTGTACAAAATAAAATAAATGTGTAAGTTAACATCACCTAGCTATCCTTGAGCAATGTTTTCATACTCATTATATGGGACAGGCTGTTGTCCATGCCTAGTTGTAGTGTCAGAATGTACCCATATGGACTACCTCTGAGAGGAGAAAAAAGATAAGTGCAAGGGGGATGATTCCCAACAATTGATAAATGAAGGGATGGTTACCAAGAAATTTACATCTGGAATCAGTGTTCCATATGGGAAGAACTAAGATTTAGAAATAAGGACAGCTTAGCAGGACATATTCAAATAGGCTTAAAAACTGGAAACCCAGAAGCTTAGACTCAGGAGCACAGCAAGTGGGTAAGTATTGGCCACTGAGTGGGTGAACTGTGTGTGAAATGAGGTAAGGGGATGAGGAAAGCAGATTCAGCAACACATCTACAAATGTGTTGGGAAAAGTGTATATAAGTCCCTGAAGGGTATGGGTAGGCTGTGTTTTTCCAGAAGCAAAGATAGTCCAGACCTTGATTGAGCGTTTTCACAGACTGTAAGTCAGAACACTTGGGTACACTGTTAAAGGAAATCCTTATCTGTATGCACAGGCCAGTCACTTAACCCTTTTGAACATCAGTTTCCTCCTGGGTAAATGTGGACAATAAAATTGCCACTATGCTCCTCATGGCACCACTGTGAGGATCAAATAAAACAATGGAAATGTAGATGCTTTGTGGGGGGATGCAGAGGTTTTATAAATGTAAGCCACTATCATTACTTAGACAAAATTATGTCATCAAGGATTCATTTTTTCAGTTTATCCTCCTTTTGGAGGGTGTTGAGAGGCTGATAGCCAAGCCTTTGCAATATAGCAATATCTTCTGAGAAAGACAAGGACCAACATCAGAAAACACAGTGATTAACTGTCCATTTACCTATGGAGGTGTAGACAAAAAATCATTAAGGCTATGCAAGAAAAAGCCAAGTTTCCTGCTAAAACTCCAGAGCAATGAGGAAATTGTGTTGAACAAATGATTATGCATACCATGTCTTTTTCTTGTTCATAGTCCAATAATTAAATTTTTCTTTTCTTTAGTATGATATGTACTATACATAAATAATATATATAGTTTGTGTGTTATTCCATAAAACATACATATCTTTGAAAGATAATACTTTTCTCTAACATTTATATAGATCTTTAGGGTTTATAAAATTCTTTCAAATCCCTTGTTACTATTTTAAAATGCATTTAAGATCCAGCTAACAGTTATGGAATGGATGCATAATATACATTCATCGGACAACGGTATGTGGAGATACATATCTCTGTAGAGAAGTTTTAAGAGTGCGTCAGTGCTTCATCTCTAGAGAGGAAGCAAGTTGGAATAGCTTTGACTGGAATACGAGACTGAGCCAAGTAAATGATATCATGAAACGGTCAAGACAAAGGACTCCAATTCCCCAGTGAATACCATAAACAAGGGACTTCAGCCCTTGTCTCATTAGCTTCCTTATCTAAAAAACAGAGATTATAATGGTACTTACTTTTAAAGAATTCCTGTGAAGTAAACGTATTAATCCATGTAAGTAATTAGGAGTGTAGCAAACCCATTATTTGAGAATGTAAAACTTTCTGAAATCTTAACGCAAGATTGGGAGGACTATAACTAGAGTACTGATCAAATGCAGGTTTTAAAAGATGTATTTTTTTAAATGCATGCTTTATGCATGTGAATGAGCGAGATGTAATAGTGGGTTTAGCAAATGTTGCAGCCTTAAGATAAAAGACCAGGCAGTTGATAAGGGTAGGGAAATAAAACTGTTCAAGGTCTAGGATTTAGGAGAAGCACCATGAAAATCTCAGTGAAACTGTGGGTTAGAATAAATAATATCTTGGAAGACCTAAAACCTCTGAGATCTTGCCTCATTAGATCTACCCCTGTAAAGGAAGTTCCTGATTGATATGAAGGAGGTTTCATTCGTCTCTGCGCAAGAGGCCTCAGTGTTGATGGGGAGGGATAGCACTTATGTTTTGGCCACACTTGAGATGTAGCTGGGGAAAGCGAGGCCCCGACAACACTGTAGTAAAGTCAGTTTTCAACAGTAGGTGTGATTTGGAGCCTCGTCTGAGCAGGACAGCAGATGAACCGGACTAAAACAGACTGTGAGTCAGCAGGCATGGCCAAGTGACAGATATGCACAATATGATATAAGAACTAAGGAAGTGAATCAGATAAATGACATGATCTCATGTGAGTTTTAGAAAAATCTCTCTGGCAGCTGTGTGGAAGACAGAATGGTGAGAGGTCAACCAGAGAAAGGGAGACTAGATAGGGACCTGCTGTAAGACACATTGATGGCCAGGACTAGGACAGCAGCCAAGGGTTCTCTAGATCAGGGGTCAGGAAACCACTGCTCACGGGCCCAATCCAGCCCACCATCTGTTTTTAAAAATAAAGCTTTATTGGAATACAGCCATATTTATTTATGCATTGTCTCTAAATGCTGTAATGCTGCAATGGCAGAGTTTCGTAGTTAGGAACAAGACCACACGGCTTGCAATGCTTAAAATATTTACTCTCTGGCCTTTTACAAAAGGAGTTTCCTGGGCTTCCCTGGTGGCGCAGTGGTTGAGAGTCCGCCTGCCAATGCAGGGGACACGGGTTCGTGCCCCGGTCCGGGAAGATCCCACATGCCGTGGAGCGGCTGGGCCTGTGAGCCATGGCCGCTGGGCCTGCGCGTCCGGAGCCTGTGTTCCGCAACGGGAGAAGCCACAACAGTGAGAGGCCCGCATACCGCAAAAAAAAAAAAAAAAAAAAAGGAGTTTCCTGATCTCTGCTCTAGATGGATGCCCCCGAAGGTAGGTCTCTTGCTTCTGCTCAGGTCACTTTCTGGGCCAGTCTACATGACTTTATTCCTCAGTAAAATATTCTCAATTCCCTGAACTGCTCTGCTATTGTAGCTGGCAATCACCACACGGTTCTCGCCCTGAACGTGTAGACTACAGCATGAAATCGTTCATGTCAGAGAGAAAAGAAAAACGACACAGATACAGATCACCAAAAGGAACCAAAAGCAAAATAACAGAAGAATGTGTCGTGTGCTTTTGCTGTTGTTGGGAGCCAAAGGGCTAAAAATGCAGTATCGTTTCTTGTCCAAGATTTGCTTCCACTTGACCTAAAGATTATTATCGTATGTTTCATGTTATTTAAAGAAGTTTCTCTACAGTAAAAGTGCCCCCTCAGGCAGTCTAACATGTGACTAGACGTGAACTAGTTCCACACTTTCCCCAAGATAACAGAGCAGAGGAAGCAAGATATAAAGTACTCTTTAGGTTAAAATACTCTCATCAAGGCTTTCTGGTGCTACAAAACAGTAGTAGTCCTGTCCTCGTGGTGGGGTTGCAGCGGAAGGAAGACTTTCACGTTCTATTTCATCAACTCACTAAATATTTTCTAAGTACTCTATATTTATATTTTACTTTTCTATTTTGTATGTATGTCTATATGTATGTACATATGTATGTGTGTGAAGGCATTTAGGCAAGGGCAAGGTTTAACACAGGGTTCACCTGGCCCCTCAATGTATCTTGAATCTGAGTTTGACAACCTCCATATCCAGCAAGTATAAGCGTCTTCCCTGAGGGCCTCTCTCTTTTCTCTCTGTCTGTATCTGTTTCTTTCTCGCTGCCTCTCTCTCTGTCTCTCTCTCATCTGATCACCATCCTTAAAATAGCAAATCTCACCTATACCAACCCCATTCTTGTCAGAACCCCCATTCTTCCTCACGGCTTTATTTTATTCTGAAGGATTTACCACAACTTAATGTATGGTATTTATTTGTTTACTATCTGTGTTTCCTCAGTATGACACATATTCCATGAAGACAGAGGTTTTTCTCCACCGTGTCCCCTAGGTGACTGCCTCATAAAAAGTGTGCAATAAATATCTGTTGAATGGCTGTATGAATGGCCTACAAGAGCATGTGTCTGTCACTCGCACGCGATATCCATGGCTTTGACTTTGCTTTTCAATTATTTATGTACATGTCTTCTCTGCTCTCAGAAAATAAGTTCCTTGAGGACAGGAATCAGACGATTTCCATCTTTATGTCACCATTATCCAGGAAACTGCACACAAATAGTAGTATGCTTAGTTAATGTTTTGCTAAATGAATCAAGATTTGCACACATATATGGTGTGAAAACTGGCCCGAGTGTGTTCTTAGTTATTTCTTTGTAAAAATGGGTTGTAGAAGAATAAATTTAATTAGAAATGATAATCTGCAGCTTGAAAGCTCAAATATTTTAACCTTGATATATATATTTTTTCCATCCAGAATTTCGCATTTTGATCCTCTTAGGCTGAGAGCCTACCAAATTAAAAGGCCAGATTGATGCCTATCAAACTCCGTCTCTGGAAGGAAAAGCTGCTCTGAGCTGTTCACTCCTTGTTCACTCTCTGGCACTCAGAGATTTGTAGAGAGCACCTCTTCATGGTAGGAAAAGGGTACCATTTGACAATGACCCTATGTAGGTTTGACTTTTCCTTTGGGGCCCAAAATACCTAGAGGAGCTGACAACTGAACCAGGTTTTCCGTGACTCTCAGACTGTGAGAGTTAGAGGACACTAGAGAACAGGTAGACTTCCTCCAGGTATTTCTTCTACAAACTGGAACATGCCTGCTTCTACATCTGAGGCCATGCCTCAAAGAGAAACAGCCAGTTGGAAATCTACCAGTGTAGGACTGCAGCCACAGCCTCCAACTACTATGCTTAAGCTACAATGAGCTAAATATAGAGAACTAGCTATCCCTCTCAGCTTCTGAAATGTCAGTCAGACACACAGAACACGTATAAAAAGCAACTGAAAACCCAAATTTAAAATAATAATAACAAAACTTAAGGAAATTAAAGTTAAGCAAGCCATGGTTTAACATAACTGTTCATAGTTTAACAATTCAGTGAATAAATTGAAATTGGAGATGAGACTGTTGAAACCCGCTTTAATGGTCTAGAAGGCAAAATAGGAGAAAACTATCTCAGAGTGGAGGCAAAGTATAGAGAGAAGTGAATACGGAGGAAAAAGAGAACTTAATATTGAATAATGAGGGCTTCTAAAGAATAAAAAGGATGGAGGAGAAGCTTTAATTATATCATAATAAACAATATCCCTAAATTAAAGAAAGTTCTAGGTCCACAGATTGAGAGATTTCACTGAATTGTGAATGAAGGACACATATCTAAGTATCATTCTATAACCCATGAAAAGGAGAAAGTGATGACACTATTAGATATCTCTTTTGCAGTACTGGAGGCAAGAAAAGAGTGGATTGGCATACAGTATTTATAGGCTGCTGAAAGGAAAGGACTAAAGCTCTCAGTACATTAGATGTAGATCTCCAGCTCCATTCCAGTCTTTACCTGCATAAGCTTACAGGTCCACACACCAGGACTTTGATTCATAAACCAGAATATGCCACCCCAAAGTATGCCTCTTTGACATAAAGATAATTTTGAGCTGATTATCTCAAGAAATAGCTGACGCAGGAGAAGCTCTGAAGAAAGGAAAAAAGTCTCCCTTTTGTAAAGGAAATTTACATTTTGTAAATTTCTAAGGGTCTCTCTCTCTCTCTCTCTCTGTACCCAGAAGAGAAGGATGACTCTTAATCACAAGAGACTCATCACTGGAGAAGGTACCACTCTGATCTGCACAACAACCCTTACCCTTGTTTGCTATACTTCTCTTAGTTACCTTCCCATAACTTACCTCCCCTTGTCCAGAAGTCTACCCCCTCCCTAAGATGGTGTAGGAGCCTCAGTCCAAAACATCCCTTTGAGTGACTCATGACTGAATTTCTCCCATGTGTATATGAGATATACATGTCAAAAAAATTTTTTATCTCTTGTTAATCTCTCTTTTCTTACAGAAACCCAGCTGAAAACCTAGAAGTATGAAGAAAAAATACTTTTCCCCCCCTACAAACTCAACCAGGAACTTCTGCCTGTGTCTGCCTCAGTGCCCACAGATGAGACATCTGTTTCTCCTAGGGACTTTGCTTGGACATTGTCTAAACTTCTGACTCAAACTGCAGACTTCCCTGTGCCTTCACTGAAGCTACTTTGTATGCAATTTCTATTTAAGAACAGTTCATCCAACCCTGGGGTGGGTGCATCACAGCCATCCTTAGCCATTCTCCATACTGTACTTTAATCCTGATGCTGCCTCACTTAGCCTCTGCAATCTGAATGTGCCACTACTCACCAATTTTTTATTTTCTGGAAACCAACTATTCACAGAATATTCCCTCCCCATAGCTCTATTTTGAGGATAACACTCCCCCAAAAGCTCTGTGTTAAACACTGTTGATTTTCAAAAACCTCTTATTCGGGAGATGATAAAAAACTTTCTTGTTCCCCAGTGCTTTCCTGACCCATTATAGTTTTGCTCTCCTGTATCATTCCCACTTTGCCCCACTGCCCTCTGGCTACCCTACTCACCTCCCCTACATGGTCCCTTTCACTTTCTGACCTCTTACTCACTCTCCCCAAATTAACTGAAGATTTGGTATCTGGCTCACATTTCTAACTTCTAAATATTTAAATCTAATTGGTAATTTCTATAAAAATATTTATTCTATGCCTGTAATATTTTTAAGGTTTTTCAAAAGGCAAGAAACTATTTTTGATTAATCAGCAGTCCAGAAAATCAACAGGGAGAAGAAATAAGCCACATAGAACCAATACTTTAAGCACTGTTGGGGAGACAGGAAAATGCAACTTTATAATTATCTATAAGTAGAAAAGAAACAAAGCAAAAATTCCAATGTCTTTCCCACTGCCAGCTCTGTGCTGCAAGCCTGTGGATGCAGGGAGCAGAAGAGAGAAGACTAACAATTCTCCTTGAGTAAGAATAAGAGGAGAGCAAAGGACTGAGATGAAGCTGTAGGGTAGGGAGAGTTTTTCCTCTATCCTCTTTGTTCTTTGACTGATATAATCAAATTAACATAGGGCAGATTAACAGGAGAAAAACAAACAAACAAAAAACAAATGTTTAAATAACATTTAATAACAAAACAGGAGAAAAACTCAGGCCCCTGAGACTATGAGACCCAAAGGCAGTCAGGCAATTGTGGTGTATATACCATTCTAAACTAAGGCGAATGGGTAGGGGTCTGGGTTTAAAAACGGGAGGAAGAGGGCTTTCCTGGTGGCGCAGTGATTGAGAGTCCGCCTGCCGATGCAGGGCACACGGGTTCGTGCCCCAGTCCGGGAAGATCCCACGTGCCGCGGAGCGGCTGGGCCGGGGAGCCATGGCCGCTGAGCCTGCGCGTCCGGAGCCTGTGCTCCACAACGGGAGAGGCCACAACAGTGAGAGGCCCGCGTACCGCAAAAAAAATAAAAATAAAAATAAAAATAAAAATAAAAACGGGAGGAAGATAATCCACAGGAAGATGGGAAGAGCAAGTGTTCAGTAAACAAATGTTTGCTATGCCATGCAGAGACAATGGGAAAAGGATTTGATCTCCAGGCCCTACCTAGCTTCCCCCAAGCTTACCACACCTAGTCCATATTCCTTGTAGTTATTTCTGGTGATAGCTCTCTTCCTGAATCAGGCCCTCTATCTAAATTCTTTCAGGAAGTTAACAGGGAGTAAAAAGCTCTCCCTGAGTCTTCTGGGCCTTGACTGACTTCAGCTCAAAGTAATCCACATGACAAAGTGGCACATTTTAGGGAGGTTCATTTTGAATCCTTTCAAGGCATAGAAGAAATCATTCTCAAAAAGAAAATGCTCAAAAATAAATGATAAAATACTGAACATATGTCAGAACTTACTAATTCATAGAATTGACCACAGGAAAGGAACTTGAAAGTACACAGCACCAGAAGTGGCAGCCTCAAAGATGCACTGCTTCTGGAACAGAATCATATATATTAAGAAGGTGAACCTTTGGAGATGAAACAGTAAAAGGAAAACAGTAAAAGAAAAAAGGTAGGAGGGCAAAATAAAGATTTTACAGAAATGAAAGCGAAACATGATAATCAATGCAATGATGAGATTCATCCAACCAAAGATGACTGGGAAAATGTTGATAAAGCAACTAATGTTAAGTATTTCATGAATATTTCATACTTTCATGAATATATCTCATATATTGATGAGTATTTCATAACTTCTAGCTAAGAGTAAAGCAAGGAAGAGGTTATGGGCAGAATGGATACATATGTATGTGTATTGTGTGTGTGTGTTTATTTGCACGTGTGTGAATTTATACACATGTACATGTTTCCTAGTTCTGCCTGCTGAAGGGTATAAGAAGCAATGACAACCCTTTAGAAATGAGCACACCTCGTACTCAGATCTCGGTCTCTAATATAACTTTCCACTGAAAGGAATGAAGGCTCCTCAGAGAGTCTGTTTCCAGGGCTGCGGCAGGCTAAATACAAGATAAGCATAAGCTTGAACATCTTGTTATGACAGAAAGTAAAGAAATAATCAAATGGTGTATATATATATATTTATGTATAAATTATATATAAATACATATAAAGAGAGAGAGAGACAGGGAAAAAGAGCACATTATATAGCAAATGGTAAAATGTTAACAATGGATAAATCTGGGTAAGAAGTATACGGGTGTGTTCTTTGTGCTAGTATTATTCATGCAACTCTTTTGTAAGTCTGAAATTATTTCCAGATAAAAGCTTATAAATTTAAAAAGAAACAGGCTTTTCAAAGTTTATCAGGGACAACTTCCTATTGGAGGAGGATTTAATATGACATGCATGCTCCTATTTGACCTCTGATATCTACATTGTAAAATGTTTGTAGGTCACTTGTGAAGAAGATGGAGAAAAATAATGCCAGACATTATATACTATTTGAGGGCTTGATTGATTGTAAGGATTGTATGAATGATTGTAAGGAATACTAATAATTAAGTTTTTTGAAGAGAGAGAGTTTCTTCATCAATGTTTCTTTTGCTCTCTGCCTTGCTCAGTGTCAACAGCCCTGAGTCTGTGAAAAAGATGACAGGGAGGCAGTCAGAAAATGTCACTAATTTCTCTGACACTAGAACCCAGATTTTGAAAGAAAACAAAAGCATGTTTCATTCAATATCTTAATCTGAGAGATGTATAAGAAATGTCCTTGTAGGTCAGAAATTATTTTTTTAAAATCTGTTCAGATAAATCAGAACTCAATTTGTTCATATTTGGGTGTCATTTCCGTCAACTTTCCTTTTAATGGTAAACAGTATTATCTTTTCTTGCAAAATTGAAAGATTCTTGATGAAATTTTTTTTTTTTTTTTTTTTTTTTTTTTTTTTTTTTGCGGTACGCGGGCCTCTCACTGTTGTGGCCTCTCCCGTTGCGGAGCGCAGGCTCAGCGGCCATGGCTCACGGACCCAGCTGCTCCGCGGCATGTGGGATCTTCCCAGACCGGGGCATGAACCCGTGTCCCCTGCATCGGCAGGCGGACTCTCAACCACTGCGCCACCAGGGAAGCCCTTGATGAAATATTTTAAAACCACTCACACATCATGCAGCCTTCACACGGCTTTTTCAGAGTTTTGTAAATACAAAAAATGATTCATTCTCAGATCTGTATGCCAAAGTGCTTCTTATCCTCAGAGCTGCAAGTATGTTCTGCCATGTTAAAACAACTAGAATCATGTAATAGAGGAATAAGAGTTTTCCCATGACAACAATTTTACTTTACGATTACTCAACTTTTGTGTATTATAGTAATTATAATTAGAATGGGCAGGCACAGTATTGTTTATTCACATAGATCAAATCTAAGGACTCCTTTTATAATCCTCCTGAGTTGTTCTTTATAACAGCTTTGATGTTATTTAGTGGTTCCTCTTATCTGATGTGTTTGAACTTCAAGATAACATTGACTTACGTGGTTCAGTACATCTTAATAATAAATCACTTTGGAGACACCATAATTCTAAAGAAGCTTGAAGCAATGAAAGATTTCTGCAGGGGAGGATTCTTTAGGGTACTTTTCCTTTCTATTAAAGAGATATAACATTGTTTATTTCCAACAATTTAAAAGACAAATTTCAGAGCACACAGAAATTGCTTCCTTGTGCAATCCCCTTTTACAACTGTCTCTCAGTTCCCAGGGTTTAAACTTGTCATTGCTGAGGATCCAGTTGCTAGCTCAGATATTCAACAATTAGGCAACTATTTGTAGTTTCCTAAATAATTGGAAAAAAAAGGAAATAACTTTTCTTGAGACTTGATGTAATTACTAGGGGCTAGGACATCATATGTTCCCAGTAATTAACAAAGCCTTCTGAGCTGTTTAAACTGCTGATCATCTTAGAAGAAAAAAAAAACAAAAACAATTAGAGAACTTGCAAGATGTCATCTTAAAAAGTGACATTAACAGAGGTGCATGTTTTGAGGCTAATACATGCTTACTGACTACCAATAATAAAGTTTATATTCCGGACATGTATTAAAAGAATACTTTAAAATCAACTTGTAGAATCATAAAGTCAGTGGCATGAAGCTGTTAATCTCACACCTTGCCCTTAAAAATATACATTTCTAAGCTACAAGCTTAGCTTGTAGCTACAAGCTATAAGCTAAGCTATCCCAACATTTCTCAAGCAAGATTTACTGAAACACGTTATTTCAAACAAAAAGCTTGGTTGTACAATGGAATATTACTCAGCCATAAAAAGAAACAAAATTGAGTTATTTGTAGTGAGGTGGATGGACCTAGAGTCTGTCATACTGAGTGAAGTAAGTCAGAAAGAGAAAAACAAATACTGTATGCTAACACATATATATGGAATCTAAAAAAAAAAAAAAAAAGGTCATGAAGAACCTAAGGGCAGGACAGGAATAAAGAAAGATGCAGACCTACTTGAGGAAGAGAATGGACTTGAGGACATGGGGAGGGGGAAGGGTAAGCTGGGACAAAGTGAGAGAGTGGCACGTACATATATACACTACCAAATGAGAAACCGATAGCCAGTGGGAAGCAGCCGCATAGCACAGGGAGATTAGCTCGGTGGTGCTTTGTGACCACCTGGAGGGGTGGGATAGGGAGGGTGGGAGGGAGGGAGACGCAAGAGGGAAGAGATACGAGGATATATGTATGTGTATGGCTGATTCACTTAGTTATAAAGCAGAAACTAACACACCATTGTGGAGTAATTATGCTCCAATAAAGATGTTTTAAAAAAAAAAGCTTTACTTCAGCACTAAGTAAACATTACATCATTGTAGTGCTTGCCAATACTGTACACTTAATTACCTTATAAGAGAGTCCCAATTTGCATAATAACTTTTTGAAGATTAAAGACTCAGAGAATTACTGAGGTTAAAGAGAAACCTGTTTTCTCTGTTTACAAAAGGACAAACTTAGTGCTTATGTAAAGGCATATGAGTTCTATACCACATGACCCCCTCCACTCCCACTTGGACACCATATTTGGTTAAATTAACACCCTATAAATAGAAAGGTTCAGGCTTAATGATTCCAAAGTCTTCAATGAAAGTCTGTTCCAGCATGGAATCACTGAGAATGAAATCCTTCCTTACAGTTGATTCCCTTGCAGAAAAAAGCATCCCCTCTTGCTTTGATTCCCCTAAGTATGGACATCAGAGTGGGGCCCAGTCTATAGATATCTTTCCTCCACCTCTGTTGGTCAGGGTGGCCATAAGAATGGAAGCTGCAGACCTCCAACAACAGGGACCAAAATTGGCCAGCTCTTGTGCTCTGAAATCCATTACTACATTTGGGCCCAGGCCACACAGCATCCCAGAAACTGCTTCCAACCAATGACTGACCATTGCAGGGATATTAAAGCAGGTCTGACACTGGGAGACATAGGTCTTTGACTCGAGGGCTTGCTGATGACCTTGCCAAAACTACAGTAGGACACACAGCTGACTGGGACACTTCTGCTCACCTTTACTTCCTGCTTTCCTACAGTTTACAAGGCTCTTCCAGGCTTCCTGGGCTCCCTCCCCATTTCCTCCCAGAGTTTCCCCCTAGTAAAATTCTTGCATATTTAATCCCATCTTGGCATCTGCTTCTCAGAGAGACTAACACAAGTGGTACCAGGAGTGGTACCAGAAAACAGGCAGTAAAATGGGGACTTAGGACTGGCTCATCCACCTAGGGAACTCCATCCTGGTTGATAAGTGGGGTACAGATAGCACCTGACACAAGATGGTAGCATATTCGCTAAAGATTTTATAATGGTGATCTAGAAAATGTACTGGTGGAGGGGAATTCTGTGCCAGGTGCAATGATGCAGGCATTTGAAAATTACAGGATCAATACTTACGAAGAGAGCCAAGTTGGCTGATTACTTTAAAGTTGTATTGATGCCATGCAGAAAGATAATAAGGGTCTGAGGATCTATTAACAAGCACCTAATAGCTAAGTGTGGGAGCCAGAGAGCCTCCGTGGTAGCTTACAAAGAGTTTCTTCTCTCCTGCAGTGGAGGGGCAGACATAGTGGAGAAGCAAACTGAATACGTAATTGTTTGTAGCAGAGCTCCAAAGATATCTGAATGTTCAGTCAAGGCAAGTGTGTATATAAAGGTCAGGAACCTGGTGGGAGAAATCTAGAGTCCCAAAACATGGGAGGGAGACATCTAGATGGAAAGCTTTGAAGATGTTTGCTCTACATGTTGAGCAGATGTTTGCAGTACACCCTGGACTCTCTGGGCTTGAAGAGGTGGCTCAAACTTCCTTACTGATGCTAGCATTTCCACCATCCTAGCAAATGCTGCAGAAGCCTCTCCTCAGTAAGGCAGCAGGTGGTTCCTGAGGAATTTCTCCCACCTCCATTCTAGTTTCCAGGCCAACAACTAGGATTAAATTCCAAGCAAGACCCTGCTGGGACCTGCAGGGGCTATCCACTTTAACAATGCAAAAAGCTAGCCACATGTACCAGCAGGAGCCAGACGAGTGTTCCTGGGACTGGACTTGGAATGTGCGTGATTAAGAGGCTAGAATATAAGACTGGCTAGCAGAAATTCATTGATTTGAGGGCCATTTTCAGGACACAGGACCCAAGAGGATGGAGAGATCTTGCTGCTGGAGTGGTTCTTAGAAGCCTTGAAAAAAAGACAGCTAATCACAGTGAGATAGAAATGACTCCCCTGCCCTGGTAGATGTAGAGAAAGGAATAAAGAGGCTGAGGGACATGGGCATGCTACAATGAATATGCTACATAAGGCCAGATGACACATCAGAGGATAATGCTCTATAAGAGGACTCAAAGGACAATGCATTCACCAAGGCCATCAGGAGTGCAACAGTGAAAGGGCACCAGCATCACTAAGACGTTTTTTAGTAGCTATCCTCTGCAGGCCGTGGTCCCAAGACCTAGGATGGTAGATGACAAAGCTGAGCTCATTAACATTCATGGGGATCTTGGGTCCTGAAATAATCAAGGCCAAGTCATGGGGCTTTACTCTCAGAAGTCAAGAGGCCATAACTTCCATAAAGACCAGCAAGGTCAGAGGTATAGCCAAGGAGGTAACCAGCAAGGAATGTGGAACTAATAGCAAAAGAGACAGGCACATAACAAGGTGCTTAAGGTAATGGAAGGTGATCACCCAATAAAAAGTCACAATCCCTTGTTCAGTTCCCAGATATAGATCAAAACTAAAAAGATGCTCAAGTCCCTAGAAGAAAGGACCTTGCAACACTATGACAAGTTTATACCATGATAATTGCCCAGACTCTCCACAAAGGGACCTATTTATTGGGTGACTATACACTGAGGAAAGGTGGAATAACCAAATATTTTGAGGACTTACAAACACAAGGTGTGAGTTTATTTTGATCCCAGAGACCCAAATCACCATCCTGGCTATCAGAATGGGGGGGTAGAGGGGACACGTGGAACGATGGCTAAAGTCCAGTTCTGCCTTATTTATTAATTTGGGAACTGAGGAAATGACTAATAGTGGACCTGTGGAAAGAGAAGTGGCCCAAGGTGGGAAGAGAGCGCTTACTGGGTAATGGCCAGTGGCTTGACCATCTAGTTAGGTCATGGAAGAAAAAGGGCTGAAAAAGCAGAGACTTTCCAGGGTCTGGAGTAGATAAATGTGAATTGACATATTCAAGTAAGCATCAAATGTGAAGATTTCTATATCACATGTTACTGTCCAGAGGAAAATACCCGCCATGGAAGAGGCACTGAATGATCAACTGATAGTGGCCAGGGAAACTAAGGCAGATATGATGCTAGGACACCTAGGAGACTCAGGACCTCTGACATCTGACTCTGGCTTGAGGACAACCTGACAGCCTTGCCAAACATTCCTAAGACTGTCCAGTTGTCAAGGATGTTTGCACTCAACCTTCCTTCCCTCTCTTTCGCTCAGGGTCAGACTTGCATTGTGGTCTAAAAGCTCTTCCAGCCTTCTTAGGCTCCCTTCATATTTTTTCTAGCAGCTGCTTCACTTAATAAAATGTTAGCATGTTTAATCTTATCTTGGCATCAGCTCTTGGAGGATCCAGTCTAACACAGTTACTCTTTTCTTTCATGCTTCTAACTTTACTAACAAAATCTCTTTAATCTCTCCTCCTATTAAATTCTTTTCTTTTATTATGCAGGTTGATTTTCTCTGGTCCCGCTGCAATTCTCACAAACCAACTCAAGTTTGTCAGGTTTGGTTAGGCTCACTCCAGCTTCCTGAGAAAAGAACTCCAGTGAGAAATCCATATCACAGCTGGATATCTTTTTTACTCCTCTTGAAAAGATATGTCATGAAACTTTAAGAAGATTTCTATTAATTCATGAGATTTTTCAAATGTTCTTGTGTTGTTCTTCCTCTTCCCCTTTCCTCTTCTTCCCTTTCCACTCCATTTCCTCCTCCCCCTGCCCAGACCCCTCCTCCTTCTCCTCCTCTTCTTCTTCATATTTTTAACTTGCAAGCCCTGCTGGCATTTTTAAGCTATGCCTTCTCAGTGAAAACAACTGTATCAGAATCATTAAATCAGAATTATTAAGCAGCACATCTAGTCTTGCTACCTATTTAAAAACAAATCAGAGAGGTGGTGAAAACAAAATAGTAAGGAAAATAATTGTTTCCACAGTGGCTCCCCCTCTCCATTCTATTCTTTCACTATCAATTTTTCCCATTTTTTTTAAAACCATGTAATGTTTGTTGATGTTAAAAACAGGATGCAGATTATGGTAGTAGGCAAAAGTTCTAAAGACAAGCTTAATTAAAGTTATTACATTTAATTCCAATACTTAAGTAGTTCTGTTATCTCTGAACTTTCAAACGATCCTTAGTGAAAAAGACAAACCTCAAGTAAGTGTACTTAGCCGTGCAAAGGAAGAAAATTTCATTGAAGCTGCTGAAATCACTGTAGACACGTGCTCTCTTCAAAGTTAGCTACTACAGGGGAGTGAGAGACCTGTGGTGGTCAGGTAGAACTCACACACTGCTGAGGAGGAACTCTTCCAACAGTCAAAAAAATCCTTTGAAATATTTTATACTGAGAAAGATGGCAAAATGAAAATGCCTCAGTTCACCCAACTTAAATGTAAAATGTACTGGACTGACTCACTCTGTGCTAACAGCTCTCTTGTTTTCATTAATGATGACAATTAATTATGGGTAACAGATGTTAACTGTGAATCTGAAAGGCCATTCAGCATTTAATTTATTAAGAAGAAGATATTTTCCTAGAATTTAAATTCTCTACACTGTTCTAACTATAAAAGAAAAAAGTGTTCAGGAGAACAGAAATGTGTTACGACACTAATTGAGAAGCTCAGGGTGAACACAACTATCTTGGAGATAGTAGTCTTATAGACTTATGTAAGTGTACTACTTATGGTAGAGTATATTATCTTGAAACTATATTTTACAGGCATGTTTAATTTATGATCCAGCCAAGTTTACCTAATAATAACTTTTATTATGATAAGCTCCTACCACATTTCTAAAACAGCAAACAATTTAGTTACATTTGCTATTTGCTTAGGATGTAAAAAAATGTATCTTTGAAATTGGGTTAAATTCTTTCTTCAGTACATATTTAGATATGATAAGAGTGACTCTGGTAGAGAAGACAGACACAAGCTTCGCACTCCTCGAGGAAGCTTTCAGTAGACTGGTAACTGGATTGTTTATCTCAGATTGTAGTACTTAGTACAGTGGGTCAACTACTGTTTCACTTGTAGGGGAAGAAAAGACTTACCTATCTGGTTTAACCAGGTTATATGAGCTTATTTAATTTCTGGGTTGGCTGTCATTTTGCCAGGGGCAAACATGTTTCATTCCTGTGTGAAGTTTATCACCTACTATATCTAGAAAGAGAAGTTTCTTGGTGGATTATGACTACAGCATTTTCCTTTTCCATGTCAAGTACTTTGGACTTCTCTGAAAACCTTGCCAGCTGAAGATGGATCCAAAGAAAAAAGAATGAAAATTTAATAAAAGCCTAGAAAGGAATGTCATCTGCATTATCCCAGGCACTGTGCTAGAATTCCTGCCTTTAATTAGTAACATTAGAAGTAACATAAACATTTAATAAGTAACATTAGAAGTAACATAAAAAGTAACAAATCTGTATAAAGAGGTTTCAAATGTAAGTTGGAGAAAGCAGGACCTATTTCAATTTATTTTACTCCCTGGAGTCCAAAATTCTTTGTAGGCACTTTATGAATATTTAAAACAACCATCATGTAATTGTAATTAAAGAACTCAAGATGAATAATATGGAAATTCCCGCTTTAATTGGTGAGGTGGTTTCTATTTCTTTGGTGTATTGAGGGACAGCTTAGAAAATAAGGTTTTTTATTTGTTTATTCTTCAATTGTTAGTGATTGGCAAGGAGTTGGGTTTTTATTTTTATGTTGTTTTACTTTATTTTATTATCTGTTAATGAAAGTTGACGTTATTTGGTATTCACTGTGAGGCAGAGCATAGAAATCCTGCCCCAAAGCTACTTTGAACTGCAGCTCTTTCCTCACATGTACTTTCTGGATTCTCAGAATGGACCTCATCTCATCCCAGCCTCTTCCAGTCCTGCTGAAACTTTTCCTCAAGGATCAACCATCCTTTCACTCGGAAAGCCATCCCAGTTGGTAGCCACCACAACTGAGGACCCTTCCTGTCCCCCCACTTTCCTCACCCCTGTGCAAACCTCCACCCAACATTCTTCAGATGATTATCATTAATCTTTCTTAAACAGAACAGATTTGGTGACCTTGATTCATCCTTCCCAAGTCTGGAGTGATGTGAACTGACCTTGCCAGAGGTTAACTTCACATCTCAGGCAAAAAAGATGCTTTAATACCAACTTACAATAGTATATATTTTGGCAACTGATATACTTTTTGGTGCTTTTGTAGCCACAGTTAATAAGTCTGGATTTTGCCACTTTCTGTTTTTCTATCTAGAATTATTTGTTATTTGTAATTCCAATAGTTGGCTTTCATGGGACAAGAAACAAAATTTGCATTCTTGGTAAATGGGGTAACAGGTACACAGAGTATATATGAAAGTACGTACCATATGATTTTACAGTTTCTCATTACAAAATAACTTGCTGAATCATTCCTGCCTTTTTTAAAAGGGAAAAAAGACGGAAAGGCCAGATTTCATGGTAATAATTTTAAGAATTGAATTGTATGTAGTATTAGGGTATTTTCTAATGTAGTAAATAACTAGTACTAATATTGATAAAAACAACTGTTTATTACTAAATAATCTAAGTCACAAAAATTTTATTCACTCAAACAGCAGGGAGGTTTTCTCCATCAGTGTGTTGTTAGTCTAAGCCATGCTACCTGCCACTCTATCCTCAGCCAAAACCCATCCCTATCCCATATTCCTAACTCTTTTACTGCCTACACTATTGACCCTGGAGTATGTGTTTTCCCAGTTAGTGCCTTCATACATTTCTCCTAGAGGTTTAGGGTTTATTTTTTCTTCCTAATCAATTACAATCCAATCATTACATTCACCTGGCCAAAACCCTCTCTCTCTCCCTCTCTCTCCCCCCCCTCTCTGTTTTTTTCTACTCCAGCTCAAACTTGATATCTAAAGTCTTTCCTTAGCATGCCAGCTAGAACCACTCCTCCCTCCTATATTTTCCACAGTTCCTCGATTTTAACTTATGTAACATACTTCAACCAAATAGACTAATTTTATATATGTCTTTCCACTGAAAGACAAGCTTATTGAGGCAACATGACAGCTTGCTTCTTTTGCAGATGTTCTATAAGTATTGGTTAAACTGACCTAAAACGCGGTACTTTCTCTTTGGAAGAGTTTACACCTATCAGCAATTTAGTTTGATCTGCCAAAATTGCACTAAATGTTTCTATAATAGATGTATTCTACTCCTTAGGTTCCTACAAAATATTTCTGTTAAGAGATTTTCTTAACACGCACACACACACACACACACACACACACACACACACACACACACCATGCTATGCATGTAATACACAATTCAAAATCCATGTATGACTTTGGAATATTTATTCAGATACCTGTTACATATAAATTCTGATACAGATGTAATGAATGTTGAGTGACACTTCCTGAGAATTGGCTAGTGAAATCCAAAGGCAGGGACAATGTACTAAGAACCTTCTATTCCAAAGGAAGTTGTAAACATTCTGGGCCATGGATCTCCTCTTGGATATCCTAAATGTTAGCAGAACCTGCTCTGCTAGACCTAATCATCTCCACTATTCCTTTCCTACCTCTTTTCTAGTCTCTACAAAGACAACTGGGGAGAGTTAGAGAGGGAGTAATAACAATCCTAACAATAAGAATCCAAAGCTTGGAGGATTTTATTTCTCTCCTCCTTAGTACTACTTCCCTAAGTGAGGAGGGACCCCCAGAGAACCACCTGATACTTGGCAAGAGCTGTGAGGCAAGTGTGTTGGGGGAACAAGAGAGGTTTGGTATTCCTGGTCTTGGGAAGCAGAGGAGCTGTTTGCACTCATATCAACTGCCATGATGCTGTGGACTGAATGACTGTGTCTCCCCAAAATTCATATGTTGAAGCCCTAACCTCCAATGTGATGGTTTGAGGAGTGGAGCCTTGAGTGATAATTGGGTTTAAATGAGATCATAAGGGTAGGGCCTCATGATGGGATTACTGTCCTTAAAGGAGAGGAAAAGACCAGAGCTGTCTCTATATACCTGTCCATTTGAGGACACAGAAAGAAGGTGGATGTCTTCAAGCTAGGAATAGAGCCCTTAGCAGGGAAGTGAATTTATCTTGGACTTCCCAGCCTCAAGAACTGTCAGAAATAAATTCCTGCTGTTTAAGGCACCCAGTCAATAGTATTTTGTCATGTAGCCTAAACTAAGACACATGGCAAGGGCACATTTGTATCCAGGGCTATGTGGACTTAAGAAACTTAGCTAGGTTTGATTCAACTAACTATTAACCCTCCGAAGGGGCTTACCTGACTGGCAAGGAGACCCAAAAGGAAGAGACTGTGCTGTATAGTCAAGGGTTGGAGGTGAAGTTGAGAATTGTGGTTTAAGAGATAAGACTTGCTGCACTTGTAAAGTATACCCATGTTTAGGCTAAAACTAGTTGAAGAAGAAAAAAAAAGACAGGGAAACATGCACAGATAAACAGATTGGAGAGACAATGTGGCCCTAGAGAAAGAGAAGTAGAAAGAATGGTTGCCTTGGTTCCAGACATTGTATACCCTGCATTCTTTGAACAAAAATCAACCAGGCACCCAAGAGCATTTAAGATACCAACAACACAGAAGCTGTCAAAGAATAGCCAGTGTTAGCCAAAGAAAGAGGGAGAAAACAAAAGAGGAATGCACCAGGGCAAAATTAAGTAAGGAACAAAGCCCTTTTCCTGTTCAGGTCCCACTAAACAGAAGGGAGCTAGCAACCTGGAAGAAGTGGAAGAAGGAATACATCTAGCTACCACCCCAGTGGTTCTCAAACTTTCTGTTTGCAAGCCCCCTTTATACTCTTAAAAATTCCTAGGATTACAAGAGCTTTTTGTTTACATGAATTTTACCTATCACTAACTGCTATACTTAGATTTAAAATTGAGAAAAATTTAAAGTATTTATTAATTAGTCTTAAAATAACAATGCTAAAGCCATTATTTATTAACATAAATAATATATTTTTATCAAAAATATAGTTCCAAATCAGAAGACAATTTAGTGATAACAGTGGCATTGCTTTTTATTTTACAAATCTCATTAATGTATGGCTTAACAGAAGATAGCTGAATTCTCACATCTGCTTCTACATTCAATCTTTTGCAATATATTGGTTTGGTTGAAGCACAGGAAGAAAATGGGGATTTATAAAGATATGACTCATTGGAAAAGGGAGAAGTAAGTTAATATCCTTTTCAGATAATTGTGGAAATTTTTTTTTAGTATTATGCTAAAACTCAACAGGTGGCACTAGTTTCTTAGAGGTCTGTTGCACTGTGGAATCTGATACTAATCAATAAACTTTTTTGTACTTTAAAATCTATTGATCTACCTTGCATTTTATGCATCTTTTATCCATGCATGATTTTGTTACATTGTGCATTGGTCATTCACTTTACAAAGTTCTTCCAAAGTTGACACACTTTATTATAATTGTGTTGGGGGTTCCTAAGCCCACCCTCAGGCTCAAGACATTAGAGGGAGTAGCACAGGGATGTACTTAATTCTATTAGCAAAAATGTGTAACAACGCATGCAAAGTGTTGCCAACCAAAAAAGCTCACCTGAGCCTTGGTGTCCAGAGATTGTATTGGGGGTCAGTCATGTAGACATACTGCTTTCATGAGTGACTGTGGCTAAACAGTCTTCAGCTCCCTAGAGCTGATAGAGCATGGTCCAGAAATTTAGGCATATAAAACACTCTTATCAGGCAAAATATTACAAGGTTCAGATGTTATCTACCATGAGTTAGTCAGGGGCCATTTCTTTCTTTGGAATGTGCAGAATTTTAACAACCCAAGCCTGCTGAGTTAACTCTTCACTGCACAATAATATAACCAAATATAGCTTTAGTTACTATCACCAGCAATCTCATTACAAAATTCTTCAAGTATTAAGAAGTTGTTAAGCTCTTAATTATAGATACAAGTTTTCCAAAATTTCAATTTTTCCCTTGAAAGCTCAAATTTTATCATTGCCAACAAATACTGTTTTCCTTGAAATAACAGGCTTAGTTCCTTCACTTTTGAGAAAATATCTGTCAAATACCCAAGTCTAAATAATCAACTTTTGTCCATCAATTATTCTTCCAGAGGAAAAAAAATGTTATAACATGAAAAAAGTGGCTAGTTCAGCCTGCAAACCAAACAATTCAACACTTTATCTTTACATAGCATCATACTTTGGTCTACTTCAGAAGAATTTTAGATATATTTCTCACTTCATCACATAAAATTTTAATAAGGTATGTATTCTAGGTTTGAGATTTAGTAAAATTAGTTTTACAGCCTTATATTCTTAAGTGAAACTGGCTTTTTTTTTTCCCATAAGTTTGTGGCAGTGAAGAGTACAATAATTATTAGTATAGTTTGGTGCCACTGCCTTTATTCATGCTAAGGAACCAACAGTTTTACCCATCACTGATTTTGCATAATAAGTGCAATGTTAGCATAGTAAAAAAAAAAACTACAACATTATTATGAAAATAGTTTTGATCTCACTGACCTTCTAGAATTATCTCAGGGACCCCAAGGGTTCTATGGATCCCATACTGAGAACTACTGTTTTAGATTTGTCATTTTTTTCATCTCTGTTAAAATGTGTTACATCTATAGTCTTATCTACTCCTAGAGTTGAAGGTGTGCTTTCAACAGAACTTTGTTTATACCCATAGAGGAATGATGTTTACTTTGATTCCACTGGAGGAAGTTTAGATGTTTCAAAGTATTGAACTGATTGACATGAAAAGTCCTTGAAAGTCAAAACCAAAGAATAAGAAACAATGAAAAAAAAATTCTCTTTTGGGCCAAAAAAAATTTTATGCACATATTGCACATGGTGATGCAAGAGCCTAGGGAAAAATGTATATATACTTTATGCACTATAATAAAAATGAAAAAATACTACTATTTCCAGCATTATCAAATGTTATATATTCTGAAATTAATTTATAATATAAACTAGTGTAGCTGTTAAGCCATATATAAGAATTCCAAAACTATGATCAAAAGTCTGATTTTCACTTCTCTTGTTCCATACTTGTTAAGCTTTCATTTCTAATACTTTTCTTGCTTTTCTCTCGCTCGTTCTTTTTAATGAGACGTAATTTGGACAAGAGCCATTATCCTATCACACAGTAACTCCCTTTTCCCCAGAAATAGGATTCTGTAATATTGATTGAATAATGCTATTGTTTTTGTGTGCTGTAGAAAACTTGACTAATCCACTCACTCCCACTGTGTCCATACTTTCTGCAAATCCAAAGTAAATTATAAAGGGTCATTAATCAAAAGCTAATGAACAGATTTATCTCTTTAGATTTTCTTCCATTATTCTTTTTTTTTAGCTTCTGTAATTGAAATCTAGAAGATTTTGCTCCAAAAATGAGGTTTAGTTACATTATTTAAATTCCCATTTTTAAATAGCCTATGTTTATAATAAGGACTTCTGATTATGAAGGGCTAAAATGTTTGTAGAGACTACTCTTCTACTTGAGCATGATCTTCATTAATAGGAAAGAATGTTGTCTATTTTCATTATCATCTCTTGTAAATATTATATCTCACAATTAATCCACTATGTAAATGGTAAGCAGTTACATACAAAATTGTCACCATATCTTGTCTTTGAAGAAGATTGATACAAATGACACAAGAAAATTTCTTTGTTAGCTTAGACATGTCCCACACTTAAATTAAAGTATTAAGGAAATCTTACATTCTTTTCATCTTACAGGCTGTGTAACTGAAAGCAATGTTACTTGTGATAGATATCAGGCCTAGAATGATTTAGCCCAAAGAACTTTCAAATCAGTAGCTTAAAATAAAATAAGTACAAAATAGAGTATCGGTTATAAGAGAGGACCAAAAAGAGTTTAAAAGTCATAACATACAGATGTGAGTCATGAAGAAACAGACTTCAATGAGTTGGGCCTTAAAGCAGGAAAAAAATTGGGGCAGGTTGACATGTGTTTAAAAGGCAAAGCAAATTAGAAGGATGGCCTAACAACAGAAGTGAAAACAAAAATATACTTTCAGAGAAGAATAAATAGTAAAATTTGTATAGAGTATGGAATGAAGAGAGAGGGAGAGAGAAAAGAAAAAGGGGAGGAACCCAAGACAACACCTTGCCTAAATAACTAGAAAATGTTAATACCTTTTCCAGAAAACAAAACAGATAAACACAAAAACAGAAAAAAGGTGTGTGTGTGTGTGGGGGGCAAACAAACAAGCCAAAACAAAGAATACAGACTGAACGCTCTCATGGTCAGGAAGAAAATGAGTTCAGATTTGGATACATATTATTATTAATGTTTCTCAACAGTATGCCTATCTATGTTAATAAACACTGTCTTCAGATTCAAATAGTTGATCATGTGAACTGAATATTAAAAGATAATTTTACTGCTAACTGAATGAGCACAGACTTTGGAATTAAAGACAGGCTGAGTCCTGAGTCTGATTCTCTTTCCATTACACTCAACTCCTCACCTTTCTCCCTATCCCTCTGTCTGCAACATTTCATTGCTTATGAACTGCAGACCCAATGTCTGCAGGGTGCCATCATTCTGCAGTGCAGGAGACTCTTACATGCCTTGGGATGGGTTGGAATGGATGTAAATGGAGTATTTGAAATTTCATACTGTGTTTATTCACTGAGTTTGCACACTCAAGTTCAAGTTGCTTAGATGAGAAGCAGCATAAGCCAATGACAAGTAAACCAGCAAAGACCCCTGGTTGGTTCCAAGAGTGAATTCCAATCATGCAGTCACATGTGGGGAGAAGGGATGACAGTCAATGACAACTCCATAAAATGCGCCTATGAATCTTAGACAGACAAACAGACCATGCAGTAGCGGGGCACTGCACCCACTTTAGGAATATTTCTCAGCCTGGGAGAAGTCGAATAGGTACATTTCAAATACTGTATGTGTTACTGAAAGAGGAGATGGGGTAAGAGGAAAATGCCCTTTGTGACCTCTGGTGAGAAGTGTGAAGGGAACTGATTGAGTTTTGTGCAGGCTGCCTGCTCAAGTTATATGGTTGATTCCTATTGGAATGAGTTTTCTTAGACACTGACATCTTTGATAAAGGAGTTTTAAATTTCTCTTTGTTAACGTCCCTTGACTTTTTTTCTGAACTAATTGTGTCATATTTATTGTAGATCGTTTCCAACATATTTTACTTTCATTAAACCTTTAAGAAGTACTTTATTTACCTGATGCTACCATCCCCTAGAGCTAAAAACAATATTACCAATATTATTAGAACAAGTTC
Organism: Mesoplodon mirus; assembly: GCF_964341445.2. Lineage (NCBI taxonomy): Eukaryota > Metazoa > Chordata > Mammalia > Artiodactyla > Ziphiidae > Mesoplodon > Mesoplodon mirus. The sequence goes on along the minus strand of NC_138990.1, from coordinate 52,142,427 downwards.
TGGGTTTGCTTTTAGAACTGGGTCCTAGAAAATAAAATATCATTTAATTTTTAAATTTTATGTAATTGATTATTAAGGGAACAAAGTTTATCTAGAGTTGAACAACTGGTTTTCTGAAAAACTGATTTACAAGAGTTAGAGAAATACATACAGTTGTGACATTTAAATAGAGTTTGTTTGGTTATGATAGCAAGCCAAACTTTAAAACCCTAAACATGTGTAATTAAAATAATTTTTGCAGAGCTGTATTTGAACAGTACCGGCAGTTATCTGTAATTATGCAGCTCCAATCACAAAATAATACAGGTTTCAATGTCACTAAGCACAATAAGGATAATCACTCTTCCATTATTCTCATGGGCATGTAATTAACAACTTAAAAAAGCTTTCATAGGGATATAACAGCCACAGTTTCCATAAAGACTTACAGTGTAAGCAGCTAGATTAACTGTATTGTAGTTAAAACTGACCTTTTCATTGTAGTTTTAAATCTCATACTAGTACTTTTTCAACCAAGGCCTATTTTTGCCTTTTCAAGCACTGGCAAAAACTCTTATTACTACAATATACATAGTATGCCTATGGACCTCATCGTTTGCCTTAGAAACCTTACCTTGATATACAGGATGATACCTACTTACTTTCCTGCACTTAAAAAACTTATCTTGTTTAATACGTTAAAAGATAAACAAAGGTACATTAAAATTTTTTAAAGTTTGTTTGAGGGCTTCCCTGGTGGCGCAGTGGTTGAGAGTCCGCCTGCCGATGCAGGGGACACGGGTTCGTGCCCCGGTCTGGGAAGATCCCACATGCCGCAGAGCGGCTGGGCCTGTGAGCCATGGCTGCTGAGCCTGCACGTCCGGAGCCTGTCCGGAGCCACAACAATGAGAGGCCCACATACCGCAAAAAAAATAAAAATTAAAAAAAAATAAATAAAATAAATAAAGTTTATTTGAGCAAATATCAACTCTAATCAGCAGCACCAAACTGGAAGTGGTTAGGATAGCTCCACTTACAGGAGCTAAGGGAAGGTTCTTAGAGAGAACACTTGGAAGCAAAGCAAGGAAATTATTTGACTGGCTGCAGCTTAGGCCGTTGCATTATTTTGGAAAGTCTACTTGGCTATTTGTGACTGGCTGTTCTTCTTAACCCAGAGTCTGGTTTAGGATTCAGTTTGCTTATATAGACTACCAAAGCACTAGAGCCACCTCAGTCTAATGGCCTCCTTGTTTAATTACTTTAACAATTAATATGAACTTTTTACAAATAAAAAATAATATGACAAATTTATGAAAAACTTGGTCTTAAAATATTCATAATTTTAGCACTTAGATATATTAATAAATTGATCTTGTTCCCTCTATAGGCATATATTTTAAAATATTTATAGTTATAGGGATCACAGGTTTAATGAACTTCTCAGTTATTCATATACATTTTCTAGTGCTGCTACATTGTCTGTATATATAAGTAAAGTTTGCATACTATTTTTCCAAATAGAAATACTATAATTTATTTAACTATTCCCTTAGTCTTTGAACATGCAGGTTGTAAAGAGGCAAATATAGCTATAAGTAAATTATCTCATTGAAGTTCATTTCATGCAGTTTGTTCTTTCTGAGTTTTTTGAAATGTTCTGAACAAATATTGCATACCTAATTTTGTATTTTGCTTTCTTTTTTTTTTCTTTTTTTTTTTTTGTGGTACGTGGGCCTCTCACTGTTGTGGCCTCTCCCATTGCGGAGCACAGGCTCCAGACGTGCAGGCTGAGCGGCCATGGCTCACGGGCCCAGCCGCTGCGCGGCATGTGGGATCCTCCCGGACCGGGGCATAAACCCATGTCCCCTACATCGGCAGGCAGACTCTCAACCACTGTGCCACCAGGGAAGCCCATATTTTGCTTTCTTAATCTAATATTATTTCACATTTGATATTTCTCATTATTGTTCAGCATTTAGTCTAAAAGCCACAAGATGACTTTAGCAAATTTCCTAAATATTCTCTAACAATTGGAATTCAAATTTTGTTCAACCTATTTCATGGTATAAATAATGTCATGATGAGTATCTTTAAAACATATATAGAGATATAAAATACATAGATATTAATACAGGCATATATAGACATAGATATATAGAAAGATAAATATAAATATCTGTAACTATTTATATTTCTATATTTATACCTATATCTACACTTTGGCTCAGTAATTCTCTAATTCTCTTCTTGGACTATATTTTGAAATATATATATATATACACATTTTATATATATATATATATATATATATATACACATAAATATTTTTTTCTTGACTCCTGATACTACCTCCAATTAGCTTTCAAAAGAGTTGTACTATTTCGGGGCTTCCCTGGTGGCGCAGTGGTTGAGAGTCCGCCTGCTGATGCAGGGGACGCGGGTTCGTGCCCTGGTCCGGGAGGATCCCACATGCCGTGGAGCGGCTGGGCCCGTGAGCCATGGCCGCCGAGCCTGTGCATCCGGAGCCTGTGCTCCACAACGGGAGAGGCCACAACAGTGAGAGGCCTGCGTACGACAAAAAAAAAAAAAAAAAAAAGAGTTGTACTATTTCAGTGTTATCTGAATTATCCGAGACTACCATTTTCATTCTGTCCTGGGAAACAGTGAATATTTAAAAATAAATGTCCAATTTTATAGCAGAAAGTCCGCTCTTTTTATTTTTGTGGTAATATTCATTTGTTTACTTAATAGCTAGAGATTGGGTGTCTTCACATTAATATCAATTATTTTGTTTAATCATCTTCATGAACTGGGAATCTGGTCCATTTATCTGTCAAGTTCTTGATATTTTCTTAGAGATTTTTCTGAGATATTTATATGAAAAAGATAGTAACACTGTAACATACAGTGTATGTATGCAATAAATTGCATTTTTAAATAGCTTGTTTTGCTTTTTAGCATGCAGAATTTTAAAATTATACAGTCAAATTGATTAATTCTAACTTTCACTCTATTGTGCTTGTCAACTTCATCCCTTTTCCAAAGTTTTCCTAAAAATTTAATCCTGTTATCTTTGCATATGATAACATAATCAAATATATTATGTTTTTGCTTACAGTCTAAGTTAAGGATCTAAATTTTTTTCAAGATGCTGCCTTGTTTGTCCCAATACCACATGTTGAAAGAAATATAAATTTTATTTTTTATTTATTTATTTTTTTGCGGTACACGGGCCTCTCACTGTTGTGGCCTCTCCCGTTGCGGAGCACAGGCTCCAGATGCACAGGCTCAGCGGCCATGGCTCACGGGCCCAGCCGCTCCGTGGCATGTGGGATCTTCCCGGACCGGGGCACGAACCCGTGTCCCCTGCATCGGCAGGCGGACTCTCAACCACTGTGCCACCAGGGAAGCCCAGAAATATAAATTTTAAATAAGAACTAGTGCCTTGGCTGAAAATTGCTTGTTCACAACAAAAACATCTTAAATTTCCTTAAGCAAAACCAGCCAACCATAAATGGGTGAAGGTAGTGATTTAAGGGGAAGGATAAGGAACAAATGAGTATCTTTTGGGCTTAGGGTCAGTGAATGTAGTCAGACATCAGGGGGATTGGAAGCAAAAATGAAAACACTGTCATGAACCAAGGAAACAACTCTCTCCACTTTTTTTTCTCTGGAGTCACATGGTGTCTCCAGTCTGTTCGTCTATGCATGTCTGCCTGACTTTTCTGCTTCATCTCTATTCACCCCAAACCTGGCTACTCCTGCCCAATCTTTAGGTTCAATACCTATGGTCAAATAACCCATCCTTCCTGTTCCCTGATTTCAAGCTTACTGGAACAACAGGCCTCTGAAAAGGTTCCCGTTTAATCAGGTATCTATTCCTCTAATCATACGTCATTGGGGTCAGAGTCACAGAGCACACACGTGGGTGCAGCTTTCAGGGCAGGGATAGTTGTCAGAGCAGAAGGTAGGGGTGCCGCAGGCACCACAGAGGCAGTCTTTTATGAGCACTGAGGAGGTGGTTAAAAATGTGATTAAAAGTTGCTTCAATAACCATGATTTACACTGTTTCTAGGACAGCACCTAACAAATAATGTTTAATATACTGATTGAATTAAATTAAACATTTTAAAAATGATTGATTTTCTTTAGACTGTGAATTTGTCCAGGTCGTTAAACATAATTCTATTCATGTGTACACAGATTATTAGTAATATATCTACCATGTAAAGCATACATACTTGTGCTGTTCATTATTATTACATCTCAGTTTATTATGCACATGTTTGTTGTATTTTTACACAAAAGCTACCTTCTATCATCATTTGTAAACTACTGGGGAAAGAGCAGCATTTTACTGATTTAGCATATTAATATCCCATTAATTGGTTCTCTTTAGTTTTTTGTTTCAAGCCAGATTTAAACGAAATTTTAATAATATTATATATGTCCTAATCCTCATCTTTTCTTCTTCAACAGCTTGTTTCTCCCCCTGAAAGCCCTGCTTGTCCCCTTACCACTCAATGTAATTTTAATATATGTTAAAGAAGGAAAATAATTGAAGATTTAACTCTATTCTAATTTATCAACCTTTGCTACTTGTGTATTTTTTATAAGTTAAAGTTAATTTGAAAAAGAGTCATATGAATGCTTAGTAAGTTATTTCTAAGATATCTTTTGCTAAAAAAATTTATTCTGAATCTACATTGTGTCATCTTGCTACACAGAAAATATTTTTTAGGTAAAGAAATCAAGACAATATATTTTTTCTTTACTGTTGATAAGCCAAATGTATTAATTTTTATTTTAAGTATTAAATTTAGCATCTGCTATTTACAGATTTTTCTTTCTTCTGTTTTCACGTTTACCAATGAGTGATTAGGAAAAAGTTTTCTCTCTTCTCTTTCTTCATGGAGAGATAGACTAAAGATTGCATTTCCAGATGGGTTTCTGAAAATCTGTACATTGTTTGGTCAATGAATACCACAGAAATTGCCTGAGATTTATCCTAAGATGCATTATATCAAAGCCATGCAAATCTTAGAAATTATATCACTACTTCATTACTAATCATTTCTATTATTATACAAATTAATTATGTTTGAATATGCTACCTTAACACTGGAAATGCTTTTGACACATAATTTAGTTCTATGTAATGGCTAATATCTATGCTGAATATATCTAGTGTCTAATGTGGAACTGTTAAAAGAAGGAGTTGGCAAACTACTGCCTGAAGGCCAAATCTGACCCACCATCTGTTTTTGTAGATAAAGTTTTACTGGAACACAGCTACATATATTCACCTATGTATTGTCTCAGGCTGCTTGTACAATACAATGACAGAATTGAGTACTTAACAGAGACCATAAGACCCACAAGCCTAATATATATTGTTTAGCTCTTTATAGACAAAATTTGCTAAACTTTCATTTAAAGCATGACTCTCAGCCAGTTGCCAATGTCACACACAATTCCCAAAATAATTATGCTAATATAGAGACAGAGAAATTCTTGTTGAGAAATAGATGAAATCCAATGATCACAAAATTTATGTCCCATACTTTTAAAATTTCAATTTTAAACTATCTAGATAGTTTAGGATTTTAATAACATCATGGTGGTCAAAAGGAACATGTCCCTTTCATGATGGCATTGACACTCATGAAGAGGATGATTTTATTATAGCAGAAACTCAAGTCAACTTGGATTTTGGTATTTCTGGAGAAGCCCTGTTATAAACATCTATCAAGTTGAATATGTGTTGCAGAGGAAAACAAGACTTCCTCTAGAGACAAAGTATCAGTAAAATCTTGTGAATTAGAGTAAGATTCATAAAACGAATCTAAACAAAAGATCCTTATAAAAAGTTTTTTTTCCTAAAACTTTAAAGATGAGCCACAGTATCTTGCAACATGTTAACAGAAACCTTCAAAGCTAGTTTCATATAGGAGTTGTTTAGTCAATGAGTCAATGAATATTGAGGTTGCAGTCAGTCATTGGTGTTTATGTAGTAAATAAAGGAATCACAGACCTCTTGTCATATAAGCCATTGAAGGTAACCAGGAAATGAACTGATGAATTAAATATCATTCTCGACTTATATTTAAAGCATATGTAGGAGGGCAGAGTCAAGATGGCGGTGTGGGAAGACACTGAGTTAGCACTTGCTGGCTGCTGGTGGGGGATCCTGACACCCAAGGAGATGGGGGGAACCCCCAAGTGAACTGGTAGGACATGGGGGGACAGAGTGGGGAGGAGAAGTGGAGGCCAGACAGGATTGGCACCCCTGAGGCCGGGGAGATCAGGAGAGGTAGGCAGGAGGGGTCCTCTGGAAGGAGCAGGAGAGAAGCAGAGGATGATCACCTGGCCCACTCAGCCTGGGAAGCCTGCTGAGCTCCCAGGCTGGTCCCCTGCCCTCCAAGTTCCCCCTCTCCCTGTGGCTGCTTGGTCATGGGGGCATAGGAAGAATGCGGAGGGGAGAACAGGAGAGGCAGGTGGGAGGGGCTCTCCAGTCCTGGAGGAGCCGGAGAGGAGAGGAGAGGAGAGGAGAGCATTTGCCCTACCCACTCCAGCCCTGGAAGCCTGCTGGGCTTGGCCCCCCGCCCTCTGAGACAAGGGGTGGGGGGCATGCCTGGGCCCCTTCTGTTCCTTGAGCCTAAGCCCCACCCCCCACAGCCCCCAAGGCCTTTTCCAACCCTCTGGGTCCTGAGCATTGGCCCTGCCCACCGCCCAAACCTCGCCCTTGCTTAGGCCCCACCCTCCACAGCCAAGATCTTTTCCCTGTTTGTTTTTTTTTCTCTTTTCTTTTTATCTTTTCCCTCCTCCTCTTTTTTACTCTTGGGATACTGTTGTACCTTCTGGTTGTTGATTCATCTATATTTTTACTTCTATGTTCTTTCTAACATAGCTGTTAGTTTCCTAGTCTAATTTTATTTTTTACTTTATTATTGTTCTTTTTTTTTTTTTTTTTTGCCACTGCACATGGCTTGTGGGATCTTGGTTCATAAGCCAGGGGTCAGGCTGAAGCTCCTGCAGTGGGAGCTCCATGTCAAACCATTGGACTAACAGAGAACCTCAGACACCAGGGAATATTCATCGGACTGAGGTTCACGGAGGCCCTCATCTCAGCATCAAGATCCAGCTGTACCCAACAGCCTACAAACTCCAGTGTTGGAAACCTCAGGCCAAACAACTAGTAAAACAGGAACACAATCCCATGTATAAAAAAAAAAAAAAATGTCACGGATGAAGGAGCAAGGTAAAAACCTACAAGACCAAATAAATGAAGGGGAAATAGGCAATAGACCTGAAAAAGAATTCAGAGAAATGATAGTAAAGATGATCCAGAATCTCAGAAATAGAATGGAGGAACAGATGGAGAAAATACAAGACATGTTTAACAAAGATCTAGAACTAAAGAACAAACAGAGATGAACAACACAATAACTGAAATGAAAAATACACGAGAAGGAATCAATAACAGAATAACTTAAGCAGAAGAACAAATAAGTGAGCTGGAAAACAAAATGGTGGAAATAACTACTGAGGAGCAGAAAAAAGAAAAAAGAATGAAAAGAATTGAACACAATCTTAGAGACCTCTGGGACAACACTAAACTTAAGACAATCCCAGAGACCTCTGAGACAACACTAAACTTCCCAACATTCGAATTATAGGGGTCCCAGAAGAAGAAGAGAAAAAGAAAGGGTCTGAGAAAATATTTGAAGAGATTACAGTCTAAAACTTCCCTAACATGGTAAATAAAACAGTCACCCAAGTCCAGGAAGCACAGAGAGTCCCATACAGGATAAACCCTGGGAAAAACACACCAAGACACATATTAATCAAACTAATAAAAATTAATTTCAAAGAAAAAATATTAAAAGCAGCAAGGGAAAAACAAAAAATAACATATACAGATTTCCGATAAGGTTATCAGCTGATTTTTCAGCAGAACTCTGCAGGCCAGAAGGGAGTGGCAGGATATACTTAAAGTGATGAAAGAGAAAAACCTACAACCAAGATTACTCCACAGAGCAAGGATCTCATTCTGATTCAATGGAGAAATCAAAAGCTTTTCTGACAAGAAAAAGCTAAGAGAATTCAGCACCACCAAACCAGCTTTACAACAAATGCTAAAGGAACTTCTCTAGGCAGGAACCATAAGAGAAGAAAAGACCCACCAAAACAAACCCAAAACAATTCAGAAAATGGTAATAGGAACATACATATCAATAATAACCTTGAATGTTAATGGATTAAATGTCCCAACCAAAAGACAGAGACTGGTGAATAGATATAAAAACAAGACCCATATGTATGCTGTCTACAAGAGGCCCATTTCAGACTTAGGGACACATACAGACTGAAAGTGAAGGGATGGAAAAAGATATTCCATGTAAATGGAAATAAAAAGAAAGCTGGCGTAGCAATACTTGTATCAGATAAAATAGATTTTAAAATAAAGACTATTACAAGAGACAAAGAAGGACACTACATAATGATCAAAGGATCAATCCAAGAAGAAGATATAACAATTATAAATGTTTATGCACCTAACATAGGAGCACCTCAATACATAAGGCAAATGCTAAAAACCATGAAAGGAGAAATCAACAGTAACACAATAATAGTAGGGGACTTTAACACACCACTTACACCAGTGGGCAGATCATCCAAACAGAAAATAAATAAGGAAACACAAGCTTTAAATGACACAATAGACCAGATAGATTTAATTGATATTTATAGAACATTCCACCTAAAAATGGCAGAATACACTTTCTTCTCAAATGCACACAGAATATTCTCCAGGATAGATCACATCTTGGGTCACAAATAAAGCCTCGGAAAATTTAAGAAAATTGAAATCTTATCAAGCATCTTTTCTGACCACAACACTATGAGATTGGAAATCAATTACAGGAAAAAAAAAGGTAAAATTCACAAATACATGGAAGCTAACCAGTGTGCTACTAAATAACTAAGAGATCACTGAAGAAATCAAAGAAGAAATAAAAAAATACATAGAAACAAATGACAACGAAAACACGACAACCCAAAACCTATGGGATGCAACAAAAGCAGTTCTAAGAGGGAAGTTTATAGCAATTCAATCTCACCTCAAGAAATAAGAAAAACCTCAAATAAACAACCTAACCCTACACTTAAAACAACTAGAGAAAGAAGACCAAAGAAAACCCAAAGGCAGTAGAAGGAAAGAGATCATAAATATCAGAGGAGAAATAAATGAAATAGAAACAAAGAAAACAATAGCAAAGATCAATAAAACTAAAAGCTGGTTCTTCGAGAAGGTAAAAAAACTGATAAACCCTTAGCCAGACTCATCAAGAAAAAAAGGGAGAGGACGCAAATGAATAAAATTAGAAATGAAAAAGGAGAAATCACAACTGACACTGCAGAAATACAAACGATTATAAGAGACTACTACAACCAACTATATGCCAATAAAATGTACAACCACGAAGAAATGGACAAATTCTTGGAAAGGTATAATTTTCCAAGACTGAACCAGGAAGAATTACCGAATATAAACAGACCTTTCATAGGTAATGAAATTGAAACCATAATTAAAAATCTTCCAACAAACAAAAGTCCAGGACCACATGGCCTCACAGACGAATTCTATCAAATATTTAGAGAAGAGCTAAACATTTAGAGAAGAGCTAACACCCATCCTTCCCAAACTCTTCCAAAAAGCTGCAGTGGGAGAAACACTCCCAAATTCATTCTATGAAGCCACCATCACCCTGATACCGAAATCAGAAAAAAAATCACAAAAAAAGAAAATTATAGACCAGTATCACTGATGACCATAGATGCAAAAATCCTGAAAAAAATACTAGCAAATAGAATCCAACAACACATTATAAGGACCATATACCATGCTCAAGTGGGATTTATTCCAGGGATGCAAGGATTCTTCAATATATGTAAATCAATCAATGTGATACACCATATTAACAAATTGAAGAAGAAAAACCATATGATCATCTCAATAGATGCAGAAAAAGCTTTTGACAAAATTCAACACCCATTTATGATTAAAACTCTCCAGAAAGTGGGCATAGAGGGAACCTACCTCAACATAATAAAGGCCATATATGACAAACCTGCAGCAAACATCATTCTCAATGGTGAAAAACTGAAAGCATTTCCTCTAAGATCAGGAACAAGACAAGGATGTCCACTTTCACCACTCTTATTCAACAAAGTTTTGGAAGTCCTACCCATGGCAATCAGAGAAGAAAAACAAATAAAATGAATAAAAATTGGAAAACAATAAGTAAAACTGTCACTGTTTGTGGATGACATGACACTATGCATGGAAAATCCTAAAGATGCCACCAGAAAACTACTTGAACTACTCAATGAATTTGGTAAGGTTGCAGGATACAAAATTCATGCATAGAAACCTCTGGCATTCCTATACACCATTCTAAATTTGTGGGCCCATCTATGCAAGGAACTGGTAATAGCCAAAGGCACCTTATCTGGTTTATATAGAAAACTTTAATTTGGATGAAGTGTATTAAATTTTCTGATTGATTTTATTTTTGAAAACATCTTTTGTTGGGAGAATATGCTTCTCTAGTATACTGGAGATGCTGCTGTGACAATAAATGTATGCTGGATTTATTTATTTATTTATTTATTTTTTGCGGTACGCGGGCCTCTCACTGTTGTGGCCTCTCCTGTTGCAGAGCACAGGTTCCGGACACACAGGCTCCGTGGCCATGGCTCACGGGCCCAGCCACTCCACGGCATGTGGGATCCTCCCAGACCGGGGCACGAACCTGTGTCCCCTGCATCAGCAGGCGGACTCTCAACCACTACGCCACCAGGGAAGCCCATGGATTTATTTTTAATGTATATTTTATGACTAATAGTGATTTGATGAGAGACTCTCCCTTAATAGATGAAAGATGAAACAATAGGCAAGTCAAAATAGAGGTGGAGAAAATGAAATTTTGGAATTTATCTCATGCTCATCTCTCACAGTTTCAACAAGCAGTATAAATAGTACTAGAGATCCTTGTGCATTAAAAAATACATATTTATATCAGATAAGGTATCAGTTATGGTTGCACATAAATAAAAAGATTCAGAAACAACTTAGATTTGAGTTATAGCTTTCTGAGGGCTACTTTAAAAAAAATAATTAGCCTCATCAATAAAATCTACAGTAGAAATTTACCAAGCAAGTAGATATTTTAAAAGTATAATGTTTATTTGTATAATATTATAAAATGAGAATAAAATATTTCCCTCTTCCATTTTGTAGTTATGTTATAAATGAACTACACAAAGACTTATGCCAGTAATTCTTTTTTTTTTTTTTTTTTTTTTTTTTTTTGCGGTATGCGGGCCTCTCACTGTTGTGGCCTCCCCCGTTGCGGAGCACAGGCTCCGGATGCGCAGGCCCAGCGGCCATGGCTCACGGGCCCAGCCGCTCCGCGGCATATGGGATCCTCCCAGACCGGGGCACGAACCCGTATCCCCTGCATCGGCAGGCGGACTCTCAACCACTGCGCCACCAGGGAGGCCCGCCAGTAATTCTTAAGAATTTGAAGAACTGTAATTTGCCATATCATTAAGAACCATTATTTTAGAAACTAAACAATCTAAAATTGGAATTGAATCTCATAAAACCTCTACGTGGCAGAGGTATGATGTATCTGCAAAGGGAAAGGAGATATTTTGCCTAAAATATGTTGATGGATATTATTTTGTATGTATTTATTTTTGTGGTTTTTGACTCTCAGCATATCACTATTTATTCTGCCATTTATCACAATCAACAAAGCATTCAAGTGATCACCACCTTCTAATAAGTGGTTGGATTGTTAGAAATCACAGAGTGAATCAGCTAATTTTACTGAAACGCAAAATAAAATAGAAAACAAAATTGCTAGATTTTTTAAAACCAAAAGCATGAATATTTCATAATGGTAGTGGTCTACAAGATATTACTCAGAAAATGCTAAGATGTGTCACATGAGTAAACATCAGCAATGCTGTTGAGTTGATATATATCTACTTCAAGTTGCTGTGCAACTTGTCAAGTTGTTGAGAGTATTAGAGATTAGAGCATTACAGGAAACAGTAGTATCAGGCTATACACTGAAATTTTCATGTTAGCCATTTGTGTAAAACTCTTCCTCCACCAAAGCATTCACCGTCACTGCTATGAAGCTATACAATTGATTGACTGGATTTACACCTCCTCTTTCTTCCCTTCCCACCTTTTTGGTGACAGTGCTAGTGGACTGTCAAATGGCTAGAAACGAACAGTCAAATCCTGGCAGCAAGAATATGCAGAAGTGAGGGGCACAGAGTTAAGCCTATTAAGTAATCTGTTTTTTTGTTTGTTTGTTTGTTTTTTAAGTAATTGAGAGGTGAATGTAATGAGCTTTTGCTTACTTTGGGACATCCCTCATTTTTATCATCTGGATAGTATACCTCATATATCTGGCACACAAAATAATATCAGCATAACAGAATCAATTCTGTTGACACTTTAACTGTCTAAATATAACCCATTAATCTTAGCATTTACCTGAAGATAATGTGTTAAAGGAGAAAGTCATTGATTTGTATCAGAAATCTTCATTAAAGAACTGTCAACACACTCTTAGTTCTGGTGTCAAAAGTAGAATTTCTTTAAGCACTAACTACATTCTTTGGCAGAGCTTGGTAGGCAGGTGCCAAGTCTACATTTGATTCCTATAACCAGAAAATTAACATGGAAAAATACTGCTTCCTACTGTCTTGATCAAATATCACTGATATTTGACAAAACATAGTCTTATCTAAAAGGAAAATTAAAGGACATTAACTGACATGTTAGAAATTAAAGTTTACTCTTACATAAAAAGAGTTTCAACAACAGGGTGTACTGATAAAGAACAATTTAGAACAATGCTCCAAATAGTCATCAGTGAAGGTGTATGGAACTAATTTGACCAGAACAAGTAGGTTCACTAATACAGGTTGATGAACTTGCACATGGAGTATTGGGTTTGGGGTTGCTGAAGGCTGTGTCATAGGGACACTGAAGTATTTGATATAGAAGAATTGAAGAATGTTTAGCCTATAGAATTTAAGAATAATATCAGTTTAATAATTGATTAACATTTATTATTATTCATATTATTAAATCAGTAATTAATTAATAATTAGAATTCTATCTGGGTGTAGGGTTGACTCAAATGAACATGAGTCGTAATTTTTTCTGGGCACCTGCTTTCCCAGAATTGTTCAGGAACCTCAAATGGCTCTGAACTATTTAGGTCTTACTGTTTCCATATCTGGTATTTCTTTTGGGGGTTACTTCTTGTCTTGACCTTTCCACTCTCCACTTAACTGATACATTACTGCTTATCCCCATTCTGATATCTCAATCGTTGGAGATCTAACTCATTAAGTTCTTCCTGTCTGGTCCCAATAACTGTCACTTATGTTATCTTGCCCAGTGTTATCTCCTTCATGGCTGATTCTATCATTCCACTAGGCAGTCCTACCCCTCTGCCTGGTATGAATATTTATAATTCATGGCTCTATGGTTATTTATCACTTCAGCCAACTATATGTAGTTTGTTTTCTATCTTCAGTTCAAAGTTGAGTTGTCAATAGCCATTGCTTCTTAAAAGTCCATGTAGTAAATATCTTCCTGTCTTGTTCTGTTTGTCTTCTTGCTCATGTCAATTTGCTGCATGGTGGGCAAAGTTCTCTGAGTTTGGTACCATATGGGAAAATAAATATTAGAGATGCCACAAGGTTCTCAGTGACTTTATCTATCTAAGGTAAGTTTGGTGGAATTTTAGAGCAATTGGCTTTGAATTTGTTTTAAATCAAATTATTCTTTTAAAATATATTTCAATAATATAAAAGAGACCTTTTCTGGCATTATGATCCAGCATTGCTGTAGGGAGAATTACAGGATTTGTAACAGAATATACAAACATCTGTTCCTTCTCAGAGCCTGCTCTGGAGATTCTTGAGAGTAACAGTGACTTCAATCAACATTATTATCAGAAATATACTCTCCAAGTTCTCTTAAATAAACCAGGCAGAATCAGCATACTCTACATATCATGAATATAATTTCAAAACAGCAAGATCGGGAATAGCAGACCTTAAGATCTACCACTAACTATTATCTGGGGTAGAGGGAGATTACTGATTAGACATTCTTCACTACATGCCCACCCATTAACTAAAACCCTGTATTTTTTTTTTAACCAACACTAGTCCATAGCTGGAAGTTAAATATTGTAACTGAGGCAGTGAGACTGTAACTAGAGACTCTCAGCTCCTCTACCCTACTTCAGCATTAACTTAGCTTGCTGCTGATGGAGAAAGTTGTTGATGCATATCAAGACTGAAGATTAGTTGTTCTATAGGATATAACCTTGTGCCTTATTCTCCAGGAATAGCTAACCAAAGATTTATGGCTCAGATAATATTCCAACCTCAAGCAAGACCTGACAGCTACTTGGAACCACGTGATTGAGACAACCATCTCTGAAAATAGAAAGATTACCTACTCCCCAGCATGTAGCTCCTTCCTCTTTTCCCTATATAATCTCTGAGCAAAACCTGGGGAGTTGGGACTTGGTTCTTAGGGACATGAGGCCACCTTCTCCCCAGGATTGCCAGTTTCCTCAATAAAGCTATCTTTCCTTTACCCAACATGTGTGGTAACAATGTTAATGTATTACACCTCACTGAGTATAAAGAATATCCACATGATATTTCGAAGTCTATTTAAAAAGTGTACACTCTGAACCTCTATTAAGCAACGTTGTAGCCAAATATTAAGAAAGCAGTCTGTAGATTGGACATTCTCCTTCTGTTCAGATTCACATTTTCAAAGGTTAACAGCTAACAGCTTAGTTAAATTTACCATCCCAACAAAGTCCTTACTAAGTCTGATTAATTACTTGGAACTCAGAATACTTGCTTACAAGAATACAAATCTCTGTAGAACAGAAATTGAATATCAAGAGTTTCTTTCCAAAATGAGACTTTCAGAAAAACTTATGACTAAAAATGGAGGATATATGTGGAAATCATTAAGCACTTTGAACTCAGTAGTATGAAATTTTCAAGATTTGTTCTTGTAAACACCTAGCACAATCTATTTTTATATATGAATTTAAGAGTAAATAGTTAACTTATTTCTTATACTCTTAAAGTTAAGATTCATAATCATCAAGCTCAGTTTCTCTCTTGGTTCAAAAATATCTCCTGCCTCTTCGAAAGAGGGGCATTTGACCTCTTCTTGGCCACCACTAGATCTTTCTACTTTGGGACATTTCTGATTTAAAATTCTTCCTCACATAGCTCAGAAACCCACCCTCTCTTCTCCTGCCCATCGGAGTAATACAGCACTGGTGTTTCCTCTCTTCTATATGACAACAATTTAAGGGAAGTCTCCAATTGTTCATAAAGTCATTTCACATATCCTATAAATTACAGAGCCTTCCTGTCTTCATCACATACTAGTTGATCAGTACGCTTCAACATATGCAAATCAAGCAATGTGATAACCACATTAACAAATTAAGGAATAAAAAACATACGATCCTCTCAATAGATGCAGAAAAACTTCTGACAAAATTCAACACCCAATTATGATAAAAAAATCTCCGGAAAAAGGGCATACAGGGAACCTACCTCAACATAATAAAGGCCACATATGACAAACCCACAGCAAGCAACATACTCAATGGTGAAAAACTGAAAGCATTTCCACTAAGATCAGGAACAAGACAAGGATGTCCACTTTCACCACTCTTATTCAACATAGTTTTGGAAGTCCTAGCCATGGCACTTTAGGATGAACAAAACCAACATCAGTTTTTCCTTTGAACTATTACCCAGGCAAGCCTTCATTACTTATCATTTGAGAAGTGTTTATATGAATGTGAACATTTATATATGTTAAGTTTCATTGTCATCACCTACCTTACCCATGCTCCCTGCTGAGCTGACTCTGGAACAGGTGATCCCAAACTCTGATCACAACTGATTGGACTGAGTGTGGTTCCACACCTGCCTTTTCAAGAGCAGCCATTTTATTGACTATTCAGGGACATATCTCTTTGGTGACCTATATCAGAAAGATGAAAAGAGCTGATTAGGTCATTCATCTCAAGAATTAAAACAAAAACAGTATATCTGAGTGTGATATGTATACCCGTAGTAGCATACAAAATTACTTTATGTGGCATATGCATGAATTAAACAAAGGATGTTGAACATGTTTGACTGTCTATAATTAGTAAAATATAACACACCAAAACCACTATTTTATGGACAGTGATTGTTTAGAGCAGGTTAAGAAAAAAAGATCAATTTGAAGTTGGTTAAAAGAAAAAAATACTAAGTAAATAAAAGAGCCCTAATGAAAACTAATGACCAGAACATATTTTGAGAACAATTCCTCTGATATCAGTTTTTATTACAAAATACATCTAGCCTTCCTAAGAATGTACACATTCAAGTTTTATAACCATGTATTCCATAGATCCTTCTAGTCACCGATAAATTCAGGAATGAGATTCATAGAAAGAAAGGAAACTACCAATTATTGGTGCCTATTTTCTATCAAATAAAATCCCACTTCTTACAGATCAGCTAAGGCAAAACCTCCCCAATCTACCAGGACAGATTTCCTAATTCTGTGTCTGTGCTCCCATAGCTGTTTTCATTTCTGCTTTCTAGAGTTGTAGAATCATGTCTATTTTGTTGACTTTCCAGGAGTATATGAGTATATGTACATAGTATCTGAGGTATAGTGCTATTATTTTTTAATCAAACAAAAGACTGTAGTTGAAACTCTGTTACCACTACACAAGTTATTTTTTCATACAAAGGTGACAGGTAAAAGTAAAGATAGAAATATCAAAAGACCTGGAAAGGTGGCCTTTCTATGATGAGGAAATAGGGAACAAAGTAAAGAGATAAGGCTTAGGACAAGGCAGACATGGATTTGAGGTCCTGCTCTTCTACTTAGCTGCTAAATGAATTAAAGCAAATCATTTGTCATTCCTGAGACTGAACTTCCTTGTCTATAAAATGGGAACCTACATGTAAAGTGCCAGGGACAAAGTAAATCCATCCAATAACTACCATCAATAAGACTGCATGATTCTTAATTCAGAAAAAAATTGATGCAAGTGTTACCAAACTCAGGTTTGGCTGCTTGCTGCTCGAAAGCCAGTACACAAGAGACAAGGGTTGGTTGAAAAAGGAAAGGTTGCTTTATTCAGGAGTTTGGCAACCTGGGGAAAAGGTGGACTCATGTCCAAAAACAAATTCTGAAGATTCTGCTCAACCATAAAGTTTTTAAAGGGAGAGTCATTTGGGGGGTGAGTCAGAGTCTTCGTTTTCTTCCACCATGTGCAGACTTTCTTTTGATTGGTTGGTGGTGAGGTAACAGGGCAGTGTTCCAGGAACCTTGTGCACAGCCTGAAGTTACCATCCTCCACCTGGGTGGAGGCCTTAGTTCCTACAGAAGAACTTAAAGGTATCACTTATATTCCTTGAGGAGGAACCAGGACTCTGTCCCACATCTGCACTATTGTTTCTTGACTGCTACTCCTTTGTTTCTGCATTCCCTCCCTTCCCTGATAAGCAACTATTTGAATCTGCCCTTTGGAACTCAGGGAAGGTCAGGGAGGCTGAATGAAGTGAATGAAGCCTATTTTCTACAAACAAGAAACAAGGGACATGGAAGGAATTTGTACTTGGGAGGGCCCCACAGGGTCCTGCTCCATTTCACAAGGTTTTGAGAATAAACTTTCATGTGACTCATAAAAACTTTTTACCAGCATTCCTTCTTAAGTAAACAATCAAACAGACAAAAACACTGTATCAGTAAAATTCACTTTATGCTAAAGTTTATGAATGATCCAAAAGTTATAAATAATTAAAGAGAACACACTTGAATTCTCTATTTTATAGTTTTCTTTTGGATTCTTATTAGTTTACTGATAGTGGGGTTCTTCTATTTTTACATAGAAAAAATATGTATCTTTTAAATCTTAAACTCTTTTTTAAAACAGTCGATACCCTGGTAAAAATTTATTCCAATTAAAATGAGATTCATTAATTAAAAATATTTTAGTTCTAATTGATAGAGATTAGTTAATTAAAAGTATGTTAATTGATAGAAATTCATAGTTACAAAGTCTTTATATGAGACTACAAGGTACAAAATACCTAAGGTAATCTTTTCAAGTATAATATAAAATTGGACTAGTTTTACATCTCCCCAATTAAATCTGAATCTCCTCAGAGCATTCACTTGGCGATATCTGAGTAGAAGTTGGTTGGCTTTTTATTTAAAAATTTTTCACCACTAGTATTTACATATATGTAATTTCAGAAATTTAAAGTCAATGAAATGATTTATACTCAAATGCATTTGGAGAGGGAAAATACACAGTGATGGAATTTTATTCTGTGTTTCTTACAGGCTGATGCACAAGAAAGATTTGATAAAAGAATGACAGAGGGTAAAATATGATATTTTAAAAAATATACAGGGCCTCCCTGGTGGCGCAGTGGTTGAGAGTCCGCCTGCCGATGCAGGGGATACGGGTTCGTGCCCCGGTCTGGGGGGATCCCATATGCCGCGGAGCGGCTGGGCCCGTGAGCCATGGCCGCTGGGCCTGCGCGTCCGGAGCCTGTGCTCCGCAGCGGGAGAGGCCACAGCAGTGAGAGGCCCGCATACCGCAAAAAGGAAAAAAAAAAAAAAAAAAAAAAAAAAAAAAAAAAAAATACAGTCAAAGCTGGAATTTTTTAGTCTTCCTTCTAATTAGATATTGTCACTATGGTAGACAAGTTAAGTTTAGAGTGTGTCTTCTCCAGAGTAGAAGTGTGAAATGAATGTGCAATTTCAGAGGAGTGTAATATAGTTAGAAAATCCTTGGTGAATTGTTGACAGCAGGAAAGACATTAAAAACTCAGTCATGGACCTTTTAAAAAATCAAATTCCATTAAATGGAAACCCTGAGAAGATCAGTGAACTCAGTCACAAAGGTAAAATAAGAAGATTTAAGTGGTCAGTACTTTGCAGCCCCATGTGCTCAGCTCTCTAAGATTTGTTTTTGAAACAGTGACCCTGGTGGCAGGAATTGAAAGCAAGTTACTCCTTCATATATTGTTCCCTACTATGTATCATTTAACAAGTAATGGTAGCTCCACAACCAGAAACCATGCTTGAAGATGGATGAATACTCAGGCAATGCAAGTGGCTTCCACTGTTACTGAATACAAAAAAAAATCCAACCACTTTTCTCCATGGCACTTATCACATCTAATATACTATATACTTTACATATTTAATTTGTTAATAAAATATCTTTCCTCACCAAAGTTAAAGTTCCTTAATGACACAAATACCTAGAAGAGAAACTAGGACAAAGTAAGTGCTCAATATTTATTGAATAAATAAATAAAGGAGAGAATGAATGAATGTAAGTAATGATTTATCTTTGAATCATACCTCTTAACACAGGAAAGGCAGAGTACTAATTTTAATTAAAGTTGCCAGGATTAATCAGACATGGACTCTTTCTTCAAAATGCTTATGATCTAGTAGAAGAAATTAATCATCTTTATAAGTAACTTTAACATATTATAGAGAATGCTGAGCACTTAAATGTCAATGAGGTCAATAAGACAGAAAAAATAGACTGCATTCAGCTCACAGAACGAGAGAAGCTTCATGGAAGAGATGACATTTGAAGTTGTTTTAAAATATAGAGAAGAGAGAGTTCCCAAAACAGCAGAGTAGAAAGACCTTGAGCTCACCTCCTCCCATGGGCACACAAAAACTACAACTATCTGCAGAAAAACTATTGATGAAAAAAATTGGAACCTACTGAAACCAGGCCGGACCCTGTGGGGCTCCTGGGCATGGAAGCCTTTCCATGCCTCCAATTTCTTGTTTGTAGGGAACAGACTCCAGCCTTCATGACCTTCCCTGAGTTCCAAACGGCAGATTCAAACTGTTGCTAATCAGGGAAGGGAGGGGATGCAGAGACAAGGGAGGGGCAGCCAAGATACAATAGTGCAACCTTGGGGAAGGGTCTGGTTCTGCTTCAAGGGATACACATAACAATATCTTTGAGATCTTTACAGAACTAAAACCCCCAACAAATGGAAGGTGTTAGCATTCTTCATTCCAGAGAAGACCACCTGAAGCCAGAGTAAAGGAATCAGAGAAGCTCATCAAGAGATTACATGAAACCAGATTAAAGGAGTGCAGGCCCTGCACACACCCTAATCTTATCAGCAAATCAACCCTTGAACCACTGCTATAAAACTCCTCACTAAATTCTCCCAGGTTAGAACATACAGTTTTTGAGGGGCATGAGCCCACTGTGTCCCACTTTGTCTGGCAAAGCAATAAAGCTCTTCTTTTCTACTTCACCTAAAACTCTATTTCTGAGATTTGATTTGGCACTGGTGCACAGAGGGCAAGTTTTTCGGCATCATTACCAGAAAAGATCTTCTACAACTAAAGATATAAAGAAGGAACCACAACAAGATGGGTAGGAGGGGTGGAGTTGCAGTATATTCAAGACCCATACCCCTGGGTGGGTGACCCCTGGGTGACAGAATAATTACAACTGTAGAGGTTCTCCCCAGCGTGGGGGTCCTGTGCTGGAAGATGAGCCCCAGAACACCTGGCTTTGAAGACCAGCAGGGCTTACTTTCAGGAGACCCAGAAGGCTATGGGAAGTAGAGACTCCACTGAGCACAAACAAAATCTCACACTCCCTGGGACCCACAGCAGAAGCAGCAATTTGAAAGGAGTCTGGGTCAGACCTACCTCCTGATCTTGGAGAGTCTCTTGGAGAGGCAGGAGGAAACTGGAGCTCACCCTGGGGACATCAATATTGGCAACAGCCACTTTTGGGAGCTCATTCTACAACATGGACACTGGTGATGGCAAACACCATTTTGGAATCCTCCCTCTAGCTTATTAGTCTCTGGACCCAGCCCTGCACTTACCCACCAGCCTATAGGCACCAATACTGGGACTCCTCAGGCCAAGCAACTAACTGGGCTGGGACACAGCCTTACCCACCAGCAGACAGGCTGCCTTAAAGACCCACTGAGCCCACAGTTGCCCTTGGATATGGCTCACTCCACCAGAGGGCACAGATCACAGCCTCACACACCAGTGTGCAAGCACTAGACCCAAGACCCCCAGGGGCCTGCAGTCAGAGACACTGGGAACCAGCTGCACCCACCATTGGGCAGGCACCAGACCCAGCATCCTCTAGACACCTGCCCTACACACCAGCTAGCCTCCTCTAGCCTCAGGACCAGCTTCATACACTAGTAGGTGGATACCAACTCCAAGACAACTGCAGCCCCACAGCCTGCTGTGTCAGGACCCATGTCATCCATCCACAGGCCAGAACCAGCCCTGGGACTGGCTGGGCAAGAGCACCACCCACCAGCAGTATAATACCAGCTCTGGGTCTCCTGGACCTTGCAGCCAGCTATGTCAGAAACCAGCCCCACCCACCAACAGTATAATACCAGCTCTGGGTCTCCTGGGCCCTGTAGCCAGAGCTCAGGACACAGCTCTGCCCACCAGTGGGCTGGCATTAGCTCCAGGAAATGGCTTCATTCACTTGTGGGCTAGCACAAAACCTGATATCTCCTGGAACCTGACTCCACTCACCAGTGAGCCAGGACTAGTCCCAAGGCCCCTGGGGTTCAGCAGCCAGCTGCCTCATGACCTGACCCCATGAATCAGTGGCTGGCAGCCTCCAAACAAGGCAGAGCCTGGCAACCGAGAAGGCCAGGGGCCAGCCACACATACCAGACCACTCACAGTAGTCAGCCTGCCACAACAGAAGGACCCACACAGTACACAGAGGGGGCACCCCTAGAGCATATAGCTCTTGTGGCCAGGAGGGAGTGTGATGCTGAGATGTATACACATCTCCTACAAAAGGCCACTTCTTCAAGGTTGGAAAACATAACCAACCTACCAAATAAATACATAGAAATAAAAACAGCAAATTAGACAAAATGAGGTGACAGAGGATCATGCTCAAGACAAAGAAACAAGATAAAACTCCAGAAGAAGAACTAAATGAGGTGGAGATAGGCATTCTACCCAAGAAAGTGTTCAAGGTGATAATCATAAAGATGATCAAAGAACTCAGACCAAGAAGTTAGAAGTTTTTAACAAAAGTTTGGAAAGTATAAAAAACAACCAAACAGAGATTAAGAATAAAATAATGGAAATAAAAAATACACTGGAAGGAATCAACAGTAGGCTAAATGATACAAAGGAACAGATCAGTTAAGGGCAAGATAGTGGTAGGGGATTAAGAGGTACAAGCAACTATGTATGAAGTAAATAAGCTATAAGGATATATTGTACAGCACAGGGAATATAACCAGCATTTTATAATAACTATAAATGGAGTATAAGCTATAAAAATTTTGAATCACTATGTTGTACACCTGAAACTAACACACTATTGTAAAACAACTATACCTCAATTAAAAAAAAAAGAGAGAGAGAGAGGATTTAGATATGTTCATATGAATGGGCGGGGAGAGTAGTCAAGAAGAAGACAGTGTAAACAAAGGCTCAAATCTGTGTGGCCTCTAAGCACAAGTAACATTAAACTCTTCTGTTTGGCTGCAATATAAGCCATATAAAAGAGAACACAGGGCTTCCCTGGTGGCGCAGTGGTTGCGAGTCCGCCTGCCGATGCGGGGGACACGGGTTTGTGCCCCGGTCCGGGAAGATCTCACATGCCGCGGAGCGGCTGGGCCCACGAGCCATGGCCACTGAGCCTGCGCGTCCGGAGCCCATGCTCCACAACGGGAGAGGCCACAACAGTGAGAGGCCCGCGTAATGCAAAAAAAAAAAAAAAGAGAACACAGAGAAAGAAGATTGGAAAGAAGAGTCAAATTATGAACATTCCCATCAAAGATGAAGCATTTTAATATGATTTATTGCTATTTGAATGTAGTTGCTTTGATCCTTGCTTAAAACTTGGACTTTGTCCCCCATGCTTTGTCCTAATCACCTTTGAAGTTTCACTTTCTTCTGGGAAAGTCTTTGGCAATCAGTAAAAAGTAGAATGTTTCCTTGGGGTCTTTGGGGCAGTTAGGGATTCTTCCTCTTCCCACCTCTTCTCTATTTTCTTAGATCACTTATCTGCCTGATGGATTAAGGTGCCAAGCTGTGTCCTTCACAGCTAGAGACTTAAAATCTTACCTGCTATTGGGGCATTTTGAGACAGGTGAAAAGTAGTTATATCAGGGAAATAGCTTCAGTAGGGATCTGTTAACTAGGAGAAATTAGATCCAAACTAAGAAATTTATGACTAACTCTGTCTACTTTGAATCATTCTTTTGAAATTTTTAATCTGAATTTTTTTTAGTCCCCTTTACTTTTCTCTTAAAGCTAAACTTTTTATCTGTATATTGAAAATATATTATTTATGTTTCAATTACTTATTAAAAATAATTTATTTACTTCAAATGTTTCTACTTTTAAAATAAGGTTTATGTTTTTGCTCCTGACCTTTTTTCTTAATTAGAGCTATATTTGGATCCAACTTGAAATTTTTTCACTCTCCCTCATGGGTCCTCATTTCTTGTTTTTTTGTATCTCATTTGATTATTTTTAAATCTTGTTAGCCCTAAGCCTTTTTTCTTGCTTTGAATCCTTCCATAAACCCTTAATGTATTTAAATGTCTTACTATGGAACTTTACATTTTAGTTACTCCCTCTCCCCACTTATTTTTACATGCATAACTTTACACCTTTCAACCCTATATGTTTTCCACTTCTATGATATCTTTTTTTGCTATTCTCTTCTTCTCCTTTTACCTTCTAACAATCTACTGAAAAAAGTTTTTTGAGAATTCCCTGGTGATCCAGTGGTTAGGACTCCACACTTTCACTGTTGAGGGCCCGGATTCAATCCCTGGTCAGGGAACTAAGATCCCACAGCCATGCAGGGTGGCCAAAAAAAAAAAAAAAATTCATACAGGTCAACAAGAAGTTCATATGTGTAATCTATAAAGTAATGCAAATGAACTTATTTACAAAACAGAAACAGACTCACAGACATAAAATACAAACTTATGGTTACCAAAGAGGAACGGAGTGGGGACGGATAAATTAGGAGTATGGGATTAACAGATATGCATCACTGCATATAAAATAGATAAAAAACAAGGATTTACTGTATAGTATAGGGAACTATATTCAATATCTTGTAATAACATATAATGGAAAAGAATCTAAAAAGAATATATATATATATATATATATATATATATATATATATATATATATATATACAAATGAATCATTTTGCTGTACACCTGAAACTAACACAATATTGTAAATAACTATAGTGCAATAAAAAAGTTCAAATGTAAGATAGAAACCCGAATAAAAGCCAAACTATGCATAAATATGGTAAGAAGCTTTCTCAGTTTTCCAGCACCACATCCCCACCTCTATCCTTCACCCTTCTGCCCATCTTGTAACAACACATTTAGCTGAGAGGGATAGTGTTCCAAAAAATTAACCTGGAAAACATCAGGGCGCTCATGAGTTAATTCTCCCAAATGTTATAAGCAACCACCCCCACCTGCCACACACACACACACAAACACAGACACACACGGACACAGACAGACAGACAGACACACACACACACACACACACACACACTCATACAGCACCATTAATTTTCTTTGGTTACATTACATGCTTACACCATCCTACCCTATTCTTACATGAGAAAACCATGTCCCTGATACATGCTCTCTGATACACATAGGCACTGCATACTTAGAAAATCATGGACAAATAATGCCATAAACTGGAAGAGAATGTAATGAGAAGGGTCACATCAGAGAAAAGACCTTTGATTGCTTTGCTCAGACGATGAATCCAAGAGTGTTGCAACTCCTAATAGATATCCAAGGAAGGAGGAAAAGGAGGGATTTCTCATCCAGATATCTTGCACTAATTTTAAACTAGCCTGGTTTTAGTATATTCTCTCTGTTCTTACCATTAGGATCAAGGAAAATCCCCTGTAAAATAAAATAGATTAAATTTGATCAGATATGTCCCTTTTTATGAGATTCCTTTATCATCACAGGTGCTACTGTATAATTCAGACCAGCCCAGAGGTTAAAACATGAGCAGAGCTGACCAACTCAGTGAGCCTATTAAGACCTAACTTCTAAGGCCATTTTTGAGTACTTGAGACAGTACAGAAAGTTATTCTGGGGAGCCTTGATTCCTTAAAGGTGATATATAATAAATTTAGATGGATGTCATTTTGATGTTTTTGATGTTATGTCATTTTGACATACTGGATCTCCTATTTAGTCTCTTTTCCCTGGTTGGGAGACTTTAGTGGAGTTTCTCTAGATTATTACACTTTTGCCTCAATTTCAAAATGTGATATCTCCCTTTCGATTTTCTGGCTGAGAATTTGATCAACTTGCCACCATCACTCACTATTCTATTCTTATTCCTCTTTTGGTTTCTTTACCAGTAAGTCTCACTCTGGCAGCGGAGAAAAACTGGCCCCAAAGAATTTACATAACACAGAAAACCTGGATAGAAATGTCCTAACTTAGTTCAGAAATGCCACTATGTGGGGACAAGCCCTTGTTACAGTTGGAAAGCCATTTAGTGGGACCTAAATGGCAGCTCTAGAGATCTGGTAGACCTAAAAGGTTTTGACTGACAATGGCAAAGACTTCTCTCCTGGAATATAGCACAATGCATACTTAAAAGTAAGGCTACTTATAGTCTGAGATACTGGAGGAGATTTATTACTTTTTTTTAAACCATTGCAAGTCTCGAAGGAAACTCAGTTAGAATAGCTTTAGGACAATTGAGAGGGATTTCACATAGCTCCCTAGGCCTCAAAACTTAAGACCAAATGACTGGAAGTAGTATCAGGAATTTACATAGACCAGACCTTAAGTTTTATAAAAGATAGAATAAGGCATCCTTTTCCCAAAATGTCTATGATATGAGTTCAAAGATTAATTTAAAAGGTAGTTTTTAGGAAAGAGAAATAGAGGAAGGAAAGAAGAAAGGAAGGAAGGAAGGAAGGAAGGAAAGAAGGAAGGAAGGAAGGAAAGGGAAAGAAAGAAAGAAAGGAAGGAAGGAAGGAAGGAAGGGAGGGAGGAAGGAAAGGGAAAGGAAGGAAGGAAGGAAGGAAGGGAGGGAGGAAGGAAAGGGAAAGGAAGGAATGAAAGGAAGGGCAACCTAAAACTTTTCTGGGTGTATTTTAATATAGAAGGTTTTTAATTTCTTCTTTACATTTTTTACTCACTTTAATTTTCTCCATTATGGTTTCCATAAGAAGCATATGAAATTATCAGGTACTAAATACATACTTTTACTTTGCTTTTATTTTGTTATTTTTATATGTTTTATCCCCCCATTTTAATTCCACTTATTTTCACACTTCTTTGCCCTAATTTCCTTCTAATCCCCATTCCCCTCTTTCAGAAAGTACACATTTTCATCCTTGCTTGTGACAGAAATAAGATGAGCACCTCTCACTAAATGATGTTATCAAAAAAACCAAATGGTTTGTAACATCCATTTCATATGTAATGCACCCTGAAATTCTCTCCTTAGCACATGGAGAAGGGGAAGTGGTTTGACCTCACTGTCACTGACGAATGGGATACCAATGTCGGGCTTTAGCAAGATTCCCCAACTCCTGATTATTTTTTCTGCACTGAATACGCCCCAGTGTGTCTCACAGGCACTGCTGCCCTGCTGTGAAGACTCATTCAGTTCCATTCCCCAGGTCTCTCTGAAGCCCATCATGGGCTTGTGCCAGGCAGGAGATTATTTCATGAAAATCAGCCAAGATTTCTTTCATTTCCTTTCATCACTTGACTCCCTGTTAAGCCTCTAGTGGGGAATTTTTGACGTTACCATACGGTAGCTATAGATCAAGGAGGACAGTTGCACTCTGTAACTGCAGGCTTCATGTCAGCTTTAGATTGGAAATTTAGCACAGAGAGTGTCTGAAAGTCAGAAGCAGAAAACTGGGAAACGAGGAACCTCTGTCATTTACATACTCTCTCTCAATATATGACAGTGTCTGGAGATGTCATCTACAGGCACTCTTAATTAAAAAATTAGATGGTAGATATACAGAAGTATGAAGGCTTTCCTCTAAGCTCGCTTACATTATTCAACCTTTTCATACGTCCACCAAAGAAAAAAAAATTTTTTAAATTAAACAAAAGAGGAGGGCAGCAAAAGTCCAGAGATTGGAGAGTTCTGTTTTGCTTAATTTAGTATCATATTAAAACTATATGAACAGTTTCATATAAAGTTTGAAATCTGATGGGACAATGAAGATTTCATCTTACTATATTAAAGTCAGTATATATAAATTTAGAACACATTAATTTTCAATTTGTGATAATTTGTATATTGCTATGATTATTTTCCTTTCATTGTTGAAAACAAATTGGACTCCAAGGAAAATATATCATATAAGAAGAATGTATAACCAATTTATAAAACAAACCACTTTCAATCATTTTTTAGATATACTTTCAAACAAGTATGTTAATTCCAAATCCTTTAAGATATATTGATTAAAGTGGAACCCCTAACCAGCAAACTTTTTCTTAGTATGGTTAACATCAATTGTACAGAGTATTTCTAATAAAATACCCTCCAATTGAATTGAATAAAATTCACTGATTTATACTATTTTTTCCATCCAATTAGGCTTCTCAGGTTTACTTGAAATTCACGGGGCTTTGTAACACTGTTACTTGATGTCTTCCAAAATTTTTGGAAAATTACTATCTCTGCAAATATTTCTTCTGCCTTTTGGCTACTTTCCTCTATTCTTCAATTCCAAGTAAATATATATTAAAGCTTCTCACTGTATACTCCGGGTCTCTTTATTTTGCACTTTTTATATTTTGCTTCTTCCACTTCCTTCTGGATGGATTCTTTTGACCTATTTTCTGATTCATGAATTCTTTCTTTATCTGTGTCTAATCTGTCCTTAAATCCATCTCCTGAGTAATTAACTTTGGTTACTGTATTTTTCAGTTTTAGAGTTTCTAGTCAGTTCTTTTCTTTAAAATCAAAATATGTTAGTTTCCAAATCCTTGATAATATTTTTAAGTTCAACTTTAATTTCCACGGGCATAGTGAACATAATATTTTTCCCCAAACTGAGCATAATATTTCCACTCTGACATACCTGTGTAGTGGTTGTAGTGGTTCCCTTTCATGTTGACTTCTCTCCCTGTGCCTCCTCTTATCTTTGTTGCCAGACATAGCATTTGAAAACTTCAACTGAAATAATTTGAGGCTCAAGATGATATTATTATTTTCCAGGGAGAATTTTCATTTACTTTACAGGTGCCTGGAAGTCGTAGTTTTACAGGTTCACCTTCATCCAATTTTTCTGGGGCACCTAAGTGACTTGAAATGGGCTGCAATCTGTTCTAAGACTGTTTTACTTCTGACTCAATCTTCTTCCTAGATTTGGTTCTCAAATTTAAGACAGGGAAGTTCATCCAGGGACCTTGCCTTTGGCAAACACTTGACTCCAACTTTTATCCCTGAAGTCCTGAAACTCTGTCAAAGACCTTCTCAGCAGCTCCTCTGGATTAGCAAATGTTCCTGGACCAAAGATGTGTCAAATTCCAGGCTCATTTCTCTGAATTCTTTCTTCTCTTACATGTTACTCTAGTTATTCCTCAGTATCTTGTTAATTAATTGATGTTTAGAAAGTTTTTTAAAATCCATCTATATTTTTAAATTATAATCAGCAAGAGGGTTGGTTTATATTACTCAGTGTGACATCACCATGAACTGAAGTGCTTTTCTAATTACTCTTTACCAGGGAGTTTTCAGAACACACCAAATGACTGTACTGATATACATATGTACCCATGTTGTTGTTTTCATTGGAAATAAAGGCAACATAGATCCAATTGGAAATTTTTCCATCAATCCCAAATCTGTCCCATCTATCCTCACAGGTAAATGACCAAATAGCTCTGTGAAAAGATTTCCCTATATTCCAAAAAAAAAAAAAAGGATATATAGAATATTCTATCTTCAAGACAGAGAAGGAATAAAAACAAAGTAAAGTTACCAGTTTGTACATTAGAAACCACACGGAGAATTTTAAGAAGGGAACCTTTGAAAACTGAGAACCAGAGCAATGTCCTAACAAGACCTATATATCAAGACCTATATAACAAGACCTATATATCAAGAAATATTGAAGAGTTTGTGGATATGACAAAATTGCTATGATCAAGACCAGATGATTCTCACGATTATTAGTAATATAAATTTATGTCTTTAGTATATGTGTATATACAGGATAAAGTGAGAGATGGGTGAGTGTAATAATAAGGAATTGACACATGGTGGTCTAGTCCCCAATTTGGCACAACTAGGAAAGGCAACCAATTGTTCAGGGCAAGCAAAGAGTAAACAGGAGAGAGATTTAGCCTCCAAGCTACTGACTTCACCCAGAAGAACTGAAATGCTTAAATTCTAAATATTAGGAAAATGGACAGAGTTTCCTCCATAAGGAAGGGACAAATATGAAAGTAAGTGTCAGTATAAGTTCTAGGAAAATTAGATCAGGGAGATCTGAGAGCACCTACAAAGTTTAGAAAATAAATAAATCCACCTATTTTCCAAATAACAGCTCTATGCATGTCACTGTATTCAGCAGTGAAACACTGGTTACAGATATTTTTAAAAAGCCAGTCATTGATAAAATATTTACTGATAGTCTACTATGTACCTAGAAGTTGACATATAATAGTGAACCAAATAGGTTAACATCCCTCCCTCCTAGAACTTACCTTCTTACAGGGGGAGATAGGGAAAGTGAAATTATTGTAACAAATGGATATATTGTGAGCATGTTTGAAGTAAAGTAAAGTAAGAGGGAGCTGGAAGTAGACCTGTCTTGTGGAAGAAGTGACATTTAAACATTGGAGCAAGGGCCCCCAAGAGGAAGGTAGTTAGTCAGACAAGTATCTGGGAGTCTTCTGAGCAGAGGCAACTGTCACCTAGCTCAAAGGTTCTAATATGGGAACCTGCCTGACATGTCGAAAAAATGGGACAAGAATGAGTGTGGCTGAAATGGAGTATACAAAGAGGAAGGTGGCAGGACATAAGATCATAAAGGTTATAGACACCTAAACATATAAAGCCTTGTAGTCTCTGAACCTGCATGAAATGGAGCACCACTGTTTAAGCAGAAGAGTGACATCATCTCATATTTCAACATGATTACTCTAACTGGTAGATGAAGATAGATTGGTAGGGGCAAGGGTAGAAGCAGGGACAACTGTTAGGAATCCAGGTGAGAGATGGTAGTAAAATGGAAGTAGCTGGGGAAGTTACTGGAAGTGTAATTCTATAATCCACATTTATTTTCTGTCTCTAGGTAGGAATACAAGTATCCCCAGCCAGACATATTACTCCCTACCTAAACAAAAGTATCCATCAAAGCTCCCCAAATTAAGGTAGTTTGATATAATCTATGTCATGTCCAGATTCTGAAATTGAGATTTTTAACAAAAATAAATTGCGTGACAATAATGACCACCACACATTATGAATAAATTTTCATTTGCTGAATAGTTAAATTTCTTGGCAATTATAAATTGCCAAGATTTGGTGTATGGACACCAAGGGGGGAAAGCAGGGGGGTGTGGGGTGGGGGGCTGGGATGAACTGGGAGATTGGGATTGACATGTATACACTAATATGTATGAAATAAATAACTAATAAGAACCTGCTGTATAGCACAGGGAATTTCACTTCATTGTACAGTAGAAACTAACACAACATTGTAAAACAACTATACCCCAAATTTTTTTAAAAAAACTTCTTTTTGAGGGGTTAACATAAGTATAAAGGTGAGGTCATGAATAATTTGAAATATGATTACATTCCAAATGGGAGAAATATATTCACATAAAATAAAATAATTATAAAACATTTCTCATCTTCTCTTCAGATAAGTGAAATTCTTTGGCACTCTTTCTTCTCAATTTCAGGTGATGATCTAGTCTCATATCTTATGGACAATATGGATGAAATTCATGTTTTTTCTGTCACATCTCCTACCCTCCTGTATTTACACCTACACTTCCTACCTTGTTATCTGCTATTAAAGTAGATGAAGTGTCTCTAGTCTTATCAAAGGTCAACACATTCATTTGTGGTTTAGAGTCCCATTTCTTCTCCTCAACAAGGTCTTCTCCCCTAAAATTATCCCTATTGGTTTCTTTCTCTCCATTAGATCATTATCACCAACACATTAAAATATGTACAGGGTAATATGTTAAATATAGTTAATGAAACTTTAGAATTTGCCTTTCTTAGTGCATGACTTTCCTCCTAGTTGGTCTTAGGAATCCTTCAGCCTGAAGGATAAAATGAAGAGTTAAACTCCTTTACCTTCCATTTTTGTACACTCAGAGAGAACACAGAGAATTAAAATTTAAGTAAAGAACATCAAGGCAGAAAGAGATGGGGTGTGTACTAAAGCTTGCCTCTTTTTGCCTCCAGAGAGGGGGAGGACATCACATGTTATTGTCTGAATAATCCTCTCCCTGGTTTTGGTTGCAGTGTAGAATTAACTTGCATTGGATAAATGAAGGTATCACCAATGACATTGGGTGCTCTACATGTATGACTCAGGAAAAAGAGTAAATCTCTGACTGACTGGATCTGTGAACCAAACCAAAGCATAATTTTATGGATTTCGGGGTACAGTGTGGTCAGGCAGAGGATGGCCTTGATGTTTAAATATCTGGATGTGCCCTCATCATGTGGGTGCATGGATGCTATGTTGATTCCCTGGGACCTGCCTTGTCTGATGAAATGACTTTGGAGCACTGACTGGTCCCTAGCACTGGACCAGAAGGTAAGACACAAGAAATGGCAAGGACTCAGGATGACAGTGGGTGCTGAGAGAGCCAGGGAGAATCCTTGAGCTTTGACTAAGACAGAGAACCCATGAGAGTGAGCAGATCATCAGGTAGAGCAGCCATGGACTTCAGCAATAAATACCTGGAACAAAAGACATCAACTAGGAGAGAATACAGGACCACACAGGATCTGAGTCTTTCCCTTCACCACAGGGATGCAACACTCGCCCCTCAAATACAAGAGAGAGAAGCTATATTAGAGAGAAGATGGGGGAGGCAACTTGAAAACTTGATCACTTCTTCCTTAGAAATAGTTTATTTTATTTTATTTATTTTTTTATACAGAAGGTTCTTATTATTTATTGTATACATATTAGTGTATACATGCCAATCCCAATTTCCCAATTCATCGCACCTCCACCCCCAACCCCCCGCTTTCCCCTCTTGGTGTCCATACGTTTGTTTTCTACATTTGTGTCTCTATTTCTGCCTTGCAAACTGGTTCATCTGTACCATTTTTCTAGATTCCACAAATATGCATTAATATACGATATTTGTTTTTCTCTTTCTGACCCACTTCACTCTGTATGACAGTCTGTAGGCCCATCCATGTGTCTACAAATGACCCAATTTCATTCCTTTTTATGGCAGAGTAATATTCCATTGTATATATGTACCATATCTTCAATATCCATTCATCTGTCGATGGGCATTTAGGTTGCTTCCATGACCTGGCTATTGTAAATAGTGCTGCAATGAATATTGGAGTGCATGTGTCTTTTTGAATTATGGTTTTCTCTGGGTGTATGCCCAGTAATGGGATTGCTGGGCCATACGGTAATTCTATTTTTAGTTTTTTAAGGAACCTCCATACTGTTCTCCATAGTGGCTATATCAATTTACATTCCTACCAACAGTTCAAGAGGGTTCCCTTTTCTCCACACCCTCTCCAGAAGTTGTTGTTTGCAGATTTTCTGATGATGCCCATTCTAACCAGTGTGAAGTGATACCTCATTGTAGTTATCATTTTCATTTCTCTAATAATTAGTGATGTTGAGCGTGTTTTCATGTGCCTCTTGGCCATCTGTATGTCTTCTTTGGAGAAATGTCTATTTAGGTCTTCTGCCCATTTTTGGATTGGGTTGTTTGTTATTTTGATATTGAGCTGCATGAGCTGTTTATATATTTTGAAGATTAATCCTTTGTCCACTGATTGGTTTGCAGATATTTTCTCCCATTCTGAGTGCTGTCTTTTCGTCTTCTTTACAGTTTCCTTTGCTGTGCAAAAGCTTTTAAGTTTCATTAGGTCCCATTTGTTTATTTTTGTTTTTCTTTCCATTACTTTAGGAGGTGGGTCAAAAAAGATCTTGCTGTGATTTATGTTGAAGAGTGTTCTTCTTATGTTTTCCTCTAAGAGTTTTATAGTGTCCGGTCTTACATTTAGGTCTTTAATTCGTTTTGAGTTTATTTTTGTGTATGGTGTTAGGGAGTGTTCTAACTTCATTCTTTTACATGTAGCTGTCCAGTTTTCCCAGCACCACTTATTGAAGAGGCTGTCTTTGCTCCACTGTATACTCTTGACTCCTTTATCAAAGATAAGGAGACCATATGTGTGTGGGTTTAGCTCTGGGTTTTCTATCCTGTTCCATTGATCTATATTTCTGTTTTTGTTCCAGTACGATACTGTCCTGATTACTGTAGCTTTGTAGTATAGTCTGAAGTCAGGGAGTCTGATTCCTCCAGCTCCGTTTTTTCCCTCAAGACTGCTTTGGCTATTCGGGGTCTTTTGTGTCTCCACACAAATTTTAAGATTTTTTGTTCTAGTTCTGTAAAAAATACCACTGGTAATTTGATAGGGATTACATTGAATCTGTAGATTGCTTTCGGTAGTATAGTCATTTTCACAATATTGATTCTTCCAATCCAAGAACATGGTATAGTTCTCCATCTGTTTGTGTCTTCTTTGATGTCTTCCAACAGTGTCTTATTGTATTTGGTGTACAGGTCTTTTACCTCCTTAGGTAGGTTTATTCCTAGGTATTTCATTTTTTTTGTTGCAATGGTGAATGGCATTGTTCCTTAATTTCTCTTTCTGGTCATTCATTGTTAGTGTATAGGAATGCAAGAGATTTCTGTGCATTTTTGTATCCTGCAACTTTACCAAATTCACTGATGAGCTCTAGTAGTTTTCTGGTGGCATCTTTAGGATTATCTATGTAGGGTATCATGTCCTCTGCAAACAGTGACAGTTTTACTTCTTCTTTTCCAATTTGTTTTCATTTTATTTTTTTTTTTCTGATTGCCATGGCTAGGACTTCCAAAACTATGTTGAATAATAGTGGCGAGAGAGGATATCATTGTCTTGTTCCTGATCTTAGAGGAAATGCTTTCAGTTTTTCACCATTGAGAATGATGTTTGCTGTAGGTTTGCCATTATGGCATTTATTATGTTGAGGTAGGTTCCCTCTATGCCCACTTTCTGGAGAGTTTTTATCATAAATCAGTGTTGAATTTTGTCAAAAGCTTTTTCTGCCTCTATTGAGATGATCATATGGATTTTATTCTTCAATTTGTTAATATGGTATATCACATTTTTTGATTTGCATATATTGAAGAATCCTTGCATCCCTGAGATAAATCCCCATTGATTATGGTGTATGATCCTTTTAATGTGTTGTTGGATTCTGTTAGCTAGTATTTTGTTGAGGATCTTTGCACCTATATTCATCAGTGATATTGGTCTGTAATTTTCTTTTTTTGTAGTATTTTTGTCTGGTTTTGGTATCAGGGTGATGGTGGCCACGTAGAATGAGTTTGGGACTGTTCCTCCCTCTGCAATACTTTGGAAGAGTTTGAGAAGGATGGGTGTTAGCTCTTCTCTAAATGTTTGATAGAATTCACCTGTGAAGCCTTCTGGTCCTGGACTTTTGTTGGTTGGAAGATTTCTACTCACAGTTTCAACTTCATTACTTATGATTGGTCTGTTCATATTTTCTATTTCTTCCTGGTTCAGTCTTGGAAGGTTATACGTTTCTAAGAATTTGTCCATTTCTTCCAGGTTGTCCATTTTATTGGCATAGAGTTTTCTGTAGTAGTCTCTTATGATGCTTTGTATTTCTGCAGTGTCCGTGGTAACTTCTCCTTTTTCATTTCTAATTTTATTGATCTGAGTCCTCTCCCTCTTTTTCTTGATGTGTCTGGCTAAAGGTTTATCAATTTTCTTTATCTTCTTAAAGAACCAGCTTTTAGTTTTATTTTTCTTTGCTATTGTTTTCTTTGTTTCTATTTCATTTATTTCTTCTCTGATATTTATGATTTCCTTCCTTCTACTAACCTTTGGTTTTGTTTGTTTTTCTTTCTCTAGTTCCTTTAGGTGTAGGGTCAGTTTGTTTATTTCAGATTTTTCTTGTTTCTTGAGGTAGGATTGTATTGCTATAAAGTTCCCTCTTAGAACTGCTTTTGCTACGTCCCATAGGTTTTGGATCTTCATGTTTTCATTGTCATTTGTCTCAAGATATTTTTTGATTTCCCCTTTGATTCCTTCAGTGATCTCTTGCTTATTTAGTAACATACTGTTTAGCCTTCATGTGTTCGTGTTTTTCACATTTTTTTCCCTGTAACTGGTTTCTAATCTCATAGTGTTGTGGTCAGAAAACATGCTTGTTATGATTTCAATTTTCTTAAATTTACCAAGGCTTGATTTGTGACCCAGGAGGTGATCTATCCTGGAGAATGTTCCACGTGCACTTGAGAAGAAAGTGTAATCTGCTGTTTTCGGATGGAACGTCCTATAAATATCAACTAAATCTATCTGGTCTATTGTGTCATTTAAAGCTTGTGTTTCCTTATAAACTTTCTGTCTGAATGATCTGTCCATTGGTGTAAATGAGGTGTTAAAGTCCCCTACTATTATTGTGTTACTGTCTATTTCTCCTTTCATGGTTGTTAGCATTTGCCTTATGTATTGAGGTGCTCCTATGTTGGGTGCATATATATTTATAATTTTTATATCTTCTTCTTGGATTGATCCCTTGATCATTATGTAGTGGCCTTCCTTGTCTCTTGTAATATTCTTTATTTTAAAGTCCATTTTATCTCATATGAGTATTGCTACTCCAGCTTTCTTTTGATTTCCATTTGCATGAAATATCCTTTTCATTCCCTCACTTTCAGTATGTATGTGTCCCTAGGTCTGAACTGTGTCTCTTGTAGATAGCATATATATGAGTCTTGTTTGTATCATTCAGCGACCTTGTGTTTTTTGGTTGGAGCATTTAATCCATTCACATTTAAGCTAATTATCAATATGTATGTTCCTATTACCATTTTCTTAATTGTTATGGGTTTGTTTTTGTAGGTCCTTTTCTTCTCTTGTGTTTCCCACATAGAGAAGTTCCTTTAGCATTTGTTGTAGAGCTGGTTTGGTGGTGTTGAATTCTCTTAGCTTTTGCTTGTCTGTAAAGCTTTTGATTTTTCCATTGAATCTGAATGAGATCCTTGCTGGGTAGCATAATCTTGGTTGTAGATTCTTCCCTTTCATCACTTTAAATATATCGTACCACTTGCTTCTGGCTTGTACAGTTTCTGCTGAGAAATCAGCTGTTAACCTTATGGGAGTTCCCTTGTATGTTATTTGTCATTTTTCCCTTGTTGCTTTTATTAATTATTCTTTAATTTTTGTCAGTTTGATTTCTATGTGTCTCAGCATGTTTCTCCTTGCATTTTTCCTGCCTGGGACTCTCTGTTCTTCCTGGACTTGGGTGGCTATTTCTTTTTCCATGTTAGGGAATTTTTCAACTATAATCTCTTCAAATATTTTCTCAGGTCCTTTCTCTTTCTCTTCTCCTTCTGGGACTCCTATAATGTGAATGTGCATTTAATGTAGTCCCAGAAGTCTCTTAGGCTGTCTTCATTTCTTTTCTTTTTTCTTTATTCTGTTCCACTGCAGTGATTTCCACCATTCTGTCTTCAGGTCACTTTTCCATTCTTCTGCCTCAGTTATTCTGCTATTGATTCCTTCTAGCTTATTTTTCATTTCAGTTATTGTATTGTTCATCTATGTTGTTTTGTTCTTTAATTCTTCTAGGTCTTTGTTAAACATTTCTTGCATCTTCTCGATCTTTGCTTCCATTCTTTTTCCAAGGTCCTGGATCATCTTCACTATCATTATTCTGAATTCTTTTTCTGGAAGTTTGCCTATCTCCACTTCATTTAGTTGTTTTTTCTGGGGTTTTATCTTGTTCCTTCATGTGTTACATAATCCTCTACCTTTTCATTTTGTCTATCTTTCCGTGAATGTGGTTTTTCATTCCACAGGTTGCAGGACTGTAGCTCTTCTTACTTCTGCTATTTGCCCTCTGGTGTATGAGGCTATCTAAGAGGCTTGTGCAAGCTTCTTGATGGGAGGGACTGGAGGTGGGTAGAGCTAGATATTGCTCTGGTGGGCAGAGCTCAGTAAAACTTTAATCCACTTGTCTGCTAAGGGTAGGGCTAAGTTCCCTCCCTGTTGGTTGTTTGTCCTGAGGAGACCCAGCACTAGAGCCTACCCGGCTCTGTGGTGGGGCTAATAGTGGACTCTGGGAGGGGTCACACCAAGGATTAATTCCCAGAACTTCTGCTGCCAGTGTCCTTGTCCCTGTGGTGAGCCACAGCCACCCCCTGGCTCTGCAGGAGACCCTCCAATACTAACAGTAGTTCTGATTGAGTCTCCTGTGGGGTCACTGCTCCTTCCCTCTGGGTACTGATGAGCAGACTACTTTGTGTGTGCCCTCCAAGATTGGAGTCTCTGTTTTCCCCAGTCCTGACAAAGTCCTGCAGTCAAATCCTGCTAGCCTTCGAAGTCTGATTCTCTGGGAATTCCTCCTCCCATTGCCAGACCCCCAGCTTGGGAAGCCTGATGTGGACCTCAGAACCTTCAGTCCAGTGGGTGGTCTTCTGTTGTATAATTGTTCTCCAATTTGTGAGTCACCCACCCAGCAGTTATGGGATTTGATTTTATTGTGATTGTATCCATCCTACCGTCTCATTGCAGCTTCTCCTTTGTTTTTGGATGTAAGGTATCTTTTTTGGTGAGTTCCACTGTCTTCCTGTCAATGATTGTTCAGCAGTTAGCTGTGATTCTGGTGCTCTCACAAGAGGGAGTGAGCGCACGTCCATCTATTCCACAGTCTTGAACCAATCTCTAGAAATCTTTTTAAGGATAATTTAAGTAGTCAGTTTGAATTAAACTTTTACCTGGAAAAAAAACACCTTTTGACTTTCTTCTCCTCTAGCCAGCAGGTGGCAGCTAACAAGAAGGCAAGCATAGCAGTAGAGAAAATTACACATTTTCTCCACACCAAAATTAGAGTTACATTCCATGATTCTATTTTGTGTTTGTTTACCTATATTAAAAAAAAGAATTCCCTTAACCCTAATTGTCTTATCAACTACAATCCCTATTTCCTTCATCTCCAAATCTGTTGAATTAATTTTCTTCCTGCTAAAACCAATTTCCTCTGCTTCCATTCTCTCTTCACCTCTACTCTGATTGCTCATCCCTCCTCATCACATTACTACAATCCTTCTTTTCAAGATCACCAATGAGCTGCAAGTTGCCAAGGTCAATGTGCATTCCTCTGCTATCACTTTACCAATCTCTCAGCACCATTTGGCACAGATGACCTTCTCCTCTCTCTAAAATAGCTTATTCTGGATTTTAGTATTAGCTTATCTCTTCTGCCTCACTGGATGCAACTTTTCTACTCCTTTTGCTCAGTATTTAACTCAATTATCTTTTCCACACTCTTCCTGTGTGACCGTCTCTATGTCCATGGCATTTTTAACATACTATCTATCCAGCAATGACTCCCATCTCTTTTCAGGAATTCCAGACATTATGCTCGACTGTGCCTTTTTTCCTCACACCCCATATCCAATCTCATCAGCAAATTCTTTGGCTCTATTTTTCCAAACCCATACACTTATTACCATGTCCAAGACCACTATCATCTTCCAATTATCATTAGTTCTTAGCAAGACTAACCCATTAAGCACTGAACTGGTCTTTCTTTGTATCCCTTTTGTCCCATATTCATAATAGCCACAGTAACTTTGTGACATTTACTCTTTTAAATTATTTATTTATAAGAAAATAATACAGTTACAGGAATGTTTGTTTGGTATTGAAAAAATAAAATGTCTATTGTATAAGGCAGTTTGACTATCTTGCTCTCATGGAGGAGACCTACTATGGAGTAGCCATATGTATTAGTTTAACCAGTGTGTGAGGTTTGCATTTCCCCAAAAGTAAATGCATATGTATAAAAGCAGGCTCACACATAGATTATCTCTTTGAGTACAAGAAAGCTGAGAACAATTTTAAGCACAATGTGTTCTTTAGAAGAGATATACAGATTGACAGAGAGACCTATAGCAGAATGAGAGAAAAGAAAATGACAAAGTATCCCATAAGCACAGTGAATGTTCAACAACTATTTGTTGTTGTTTATGATGAAAAGGCTTTCTAATGGGATCAATGAAATGCCTGGTAGTGAAATTTTTACTCATTTTTCCAAAGTTGACATAAATAAAGGAGTTATTTAGTTGCATGGATTCCATAAAGTTGCATGGATTCTGTTGAGCTGAAGAGGGTAGATGGACATCTCTTTAGAAAAATGACAACAGCTCTGGTCATCCATCTAACAAATGTGTATCATTAATCCAGTGGAGACAGTGAGAAAGAGCATGAATCAAACCAAATCTGAGGTAAAGCAGAAACGGTGCTGAGCTGGGAGTTACAGAATCTGAGTACTAGAGATGAATCTCTTATTAATGGGCAGTGTCACCTTGTGCAAGTCTTTAAGCCTCTGGCTGCTTATAAGGTAACTGGACTAGATAAACTTCAAGGTCCTTCTACATTATACTCTTCTAGAATTTATAATTCTAATCCTGCTATTGGAAATCCAACAGACGCTGTACTGATTACGGAAAATCAGTAGAATTATCTTCGCATACAAAGAAGGCACAATGCCTTTAGACATGTGGGGGAGCTATCCAGGGGAGCTGTCCCCACACAGAGTGTTCTGAATCACTTACTGACTGCAACTCTAAAGTTCCCATTACTTACACGAATTTATGCTTCTGGAACTTACCAGGTGTCCTTTGCTTGAGGACAAGGAGAGGTCAATTCTTTATTGTAGAGCTGTCTGAAATAAAAAGTTGGAAAAGTTACTATGAGGCATAAAATGTCTTAGGTATATACATTATATACAAAATCCAGAGCATAAAATTGTCGAATTGTGCTTTCAAAAAGTGTGTATCAGAATACAAAAAGCTGGCAATTTAAAAAATACATGAGGTTATATAATAGATTAGATTTGCTATGGTTTAAAATAAGATTTCTTAAAATACAAGATTCACTATATTCAAGAAAAGGAAAAAAATAAGAGTTTAGGCAATGCATTTGGCCCACTATTTGGATAACAGTTTAAACTAAGGCTTACAGCTCTGCAGGAAGGTGGAGCTCCCTGAACAACTGAAATGTAGGCTCTAAGAAAGCTTATCTTTCATGAAACATTTTGGAGGAAAGTGCCATGAGCTAAAGAAGTACCCCAGTTAAAGAAACAGTGTAGTGATAGGCATATGATAGCAAAAAATAGAGTCATCTAGAAGGAGAAAGTACCCTCATTAAAGTGAGGCCCTTGGATAACATGGTAAATAACAAAAATTAAGACAGTTATCACTGACTTAGTACCTCCTACATTCCAGGCCAGTACTAAGTACTTTACATTTCCCATTTCATTTCACCCTCACAGCAAACCTAGAAGTTATATAATATTACTCCCATTTTCCAGTTGAAGAAACTGACGCTTAAAAAGATTAGGTAGGGCCTCCCTGGTGGCGCAGTGGTTGAGAGTCCGCCTGCCGATGCAGGGGATACGGGTTCGTGCCCCGGTCTGGGAGGATCCCATATGCCGCGGAGCGGCTGGGCCCGTGAGCCATGGCCGCTGGGCCTGCGCGTCCGGAGCCTGTGCTCCGCAACGGGGGAGGCCACAGCAGTGAGAGGCCCGCATACCGCAAAAAGAAAAAAAAAAAAAAAAAAAAAAGAAAAAAATAAAAAGATTAGGTAATTTTCAATAGTGACAAAGGTAGTATGAAACAGAGTAAACAGTAAAACTCAGGCCCATCCAATTTCTAAGCTAATGCGGTTTCAGTTACTTTAAGCTACCTAAACAGCTAAAACACCATTATTCTGAGAAGAAGCTGTATAGGAGAATCAAGTAAAGGATAGGTACATCACAAAAAAAAAAAAAAAAAAAAAATGAAGCTAAAGTGATCTATGATAACTTAAGAAACTCATTGCTTCTGTAGTATTGGAACAGCAAATTTCAAACATTTTACCTGAATGAAAAAAAGCATTCATATATAAACTCCACATTACTAAATAATCAAAGGAAATGGTTTCGGTTGCAGTTCTGTATTTAATAAAAGCTTGGATATATTTGATTTGAAATTTCAAACATTACCCGCCTTATCAAAATACAGCTTTATACATTCCATAAGAAGGCCAAATACTACTTTAAACAGACTTTATTTTTTTAACCAGAAATTTACCGAACTCAAAACTAACCTGGAAGACAATTTGTTTGGTGTGCATAAACTCTAATTTGTTAACGAAAAAAGGAGACTTTGGTTATTCAATAAGAATTGATAAAATGTTACCAAAATTTTCAGTTGATAAGGGAAAATTGAGTCTATTGCTTATTGCAGTAAGAGTGATAACTATCTCAACAGATTTGGGTAGCATTTCAGAGGAGGAACTGCAAAATTGAGATTTCTATGAGGTTTGGCAGCCTGGCTTAAGGCAACGTATTTCATCAGGATTGGGTAAGGTTCATAATGTAATAGTTTAGGATTGATGGACATAGCAAGCTAAGGTTTTAAGGAAAGAGTTTCAAAGGGAGTCTTCAGAAGCAGTCTTTTCATTCTACCTACTGTAAATTGAATAGTCTTATGTTCATTTTTAATGGGCTTCTGGGAAGTTCTTAGAATGAACGATAAAGTTATTTGCAATTTTCCTTTTCCTGAGCAAGAGTTAACTGGATAGTAATGTCATGCTAATGCAGAAAGGAAGTTGGTGGTTGTAGATAGTTTTGGTTCCAGAATCATGAAGATAGAAAATGATTTTAGTTGGTTATTTAATTTGTCCTAAGAAAATTAATTCTTTATTACATTTGATTTATTATCAATCTTTGCATAGTTCGAGGAAAAATTTGAAGAATAATTTTTCATGAAGTGTGATTGAGAAACTTTATGTTAAGAGAAGTTTTGATTAAATTCTGTTCATTATTATTTATAATTGCTATTACTGATGGACATTTTATGTTTAAATAAATATGATTCTCATTTTACTGTTTTCATCCAGAAACAGTCTTATGACACAGAAAAAGACATTTCTATGAGCAAATACTTAATTCACCATTTTTTATCCTATCAATAAGACTAATAAAATAATTTCTTCTACTACTGAACTGCTAAAAGTAGAAAAGGCATAATTTAAAAAATAAAATCAGATGGACTAGATAGATTAGCCTTCAGTTAATTTTTAAACTTAGTTGAAAATAAAGTTAAATAGTTAATGTGGTAAGAACTATAAAAGACACCAAACTCAATAACACAACAGGGATTAAAAAAAATAAAGAACTATTAGTTCTTACTACTGTTGGTCTCCAAATTGGTACCAGTACCAGAGGGCAAGGAGAGACTGAAGATAGAGGCAGGTCACTCCAGATTGGTAGGTGGTGAGTTTCATAAGCAAGGGAATTTACATACGAGGCTTGCCTTGGGCAGCTGAAAACCACTGGATTGCTGCATCTGCCACCAGAACCTTAAAACTGTATATAGAGGCCTTAATTAGGTTCAGTCACCTATTTATTTAGTCCAGATGGTCTCAACAACACCTTACTCTCTCAAGTCTGTGTCCTTGAAAACGGTTCCCACTGTGGGAACAGTGGGCAGAATGTGTATTCCAAAGACAGGGGAGATAGTGAGGAGCCTCCCATGGCCTTGGTCTAGCTCATGGGTCAATCCAGCAGTCACGTCCTCTCAATGACCTCCTCCAACAACTACTGATCCCAGTAAGTGTCAGTAAGGAAGTGGTGCTTGAGCTAACCTTGAAGGAGGTGAAAGGCATTCCTAAATGAGAGGATAGAAAGGGCCAGTAGGCTAAGAACACAGGCTAATGGGCCAAATGCATTGTCTAAGCTATTATATTTTCCTTTTTTTGAATACAGTGAATCCTGTATTTAAAAAAACTTTTTTTTAAACAAAATCATTTATTTATTTATTTATTTTTGGCTGCACTGGGTCTTTGTTACTGCGTGCGGGCTAGTTACAGTGAGTGGGGGCTACTCTTCGTTGCAGCGCACGGGCTTCTCATTGAGGTGGCTTCTCTTGCTGTGGAGCATGGGCTCTAGGGGCGTGGGCTTCAACAGTTGTGGCACGCAGTCTCAGTAGTTGTGGCTCACAAGCTCTAGAGCACAGGCTCAGTAGTTGTGGCGCACGGGTTTAAGTTGTTCAGCGGCATGTGGGATCTTCCCAGACCAGGGCTTGAACCCATGTCCCCTGCATTGGCAGGTGGATTCTTAACCACTGCGCCACCAGGGAAGCCCCAAAACCTTATTTTAAACCATTTTAAACCAAATCTAATCTATCATATAACCTCATGCACCTTTAAAATTGCCAATCTTTAGGTATTCTGATATATACTTTTAAAAAACATTCCCAGTCCCTCAGCCATAAAAAAGAACAAAATAATGTCATTTGCAGCAACATGGATGGACCTAGAGATTGTCATACTGAGTGAAGTAAGTCAGACACAGAAAGACAAATATCATATGATATTGCTTAAATGTGGACTCTAAAAAAATGGGTACAAATAAACTTATTTACAAAACAAAGTAAAGCCATGGATGTAGGAAACAAACTTATGGTTACCAGGGGGTAAGGAGGGGTAGGGATAAATTGGGAGATTGGGATTGACAGATACACACTACTATATATAAAATAGATAACTAATAAGGACCTACTGTACAGCACAGGGAACTCTACTCAGTACTCTGCAATGGCCTATATGGGAAAAGAATCTTAAAAAAAAAAGTGGATATATGTGTATGTACAACCCTTTACTTTGCTGTACACCTGAAACTAACATGACATTATAAATCAACTATACTCCAATAAAATTTTTTTTTAATTACCAGACTAATGGAATGGGAAGCTCAGCCTGACAGGAAGTTGCTCTTATTGCTTTCTTTTCTTTTTTTAATAAATTTATTTATTTATTTATTTATTTTTGGCTGCATTGAGTCTTCGTTGCTGCACACGGGCTTTCTCTAGTTGCCATGAGCCGGGGCTACTTTTTCTTGCATGCGCGGGCTTCTCATTGTGGTGGCTTTTCTTGTTGCACAGGCTCTAGGCACGTGGGCTTTGGTAGTTGTGGCACGCAAGCTTCAGATCACAGGCTCAGTAGTTATGGTGCATGGGCTTAGTTGCTCTGCGGCATGTGGGATCTTCCCGGACCAGGGATCAAACTCGTGTCTCCTGCATTGGCAGGTGGTTTCTTAACCACTGTCCCACCAGGGAAGTCCCTCTTTCTCTTCTTAAACTTAGTTTCTTTTCTTGGCCAGAACAAGAAAATCTTTTAAAAAGCAATTGATTTCACTCCATTAAGCTGTTAAATTGGTTATAATGTCAATGGAATATTCAAATGAAACAGTAAATATGTTTTCTCAATAGCGCTTAACACAATTATAAATTAAGTAATTATATA
The DNA here is from genome assembly GCF_964341445.2 of Mesoplodon mirus. Classification (NCBI taxonomy): domain Eukaryota; kingdom Metazoa; phylum Chordata; class Mammalia; order Artiodactyla; family Ziphiidae; genus Mesoplodon; species Mesoplodon mirus. Next base: position 52,097,612 of record NC_138990.1, on the reverse strand, counting down.
TGAGTGACACCTATCTTTTCTGACATGCATCATCTTTGCAACTCTAGTGCCAGGTCCATGGTGTGACTGAATTATTAAATGACTGTATCAAATGTATGAGTTAATTTGGTTTGTCTTACAATGGAAGTTTGTTTTTGTCCTCAGAAAATATCCACCTTGAAAGCTAACCACTTTTATACACACACACACACACACACACACACACACACATATGTATATATATACACACACATATATATGAGGTAGTTATTGTTTGGGAATCCCAAGTCATTTTTCAAACGCTAAAAACCACTCCTGGTTATAACAGTCAATAAGGCATCCCTGGGCCTTCTAAAATTATGCATTTTTTATATGTTTGTGTTAGCACAGCATACCCTTTAAGTTGCTTTTCTAATTTTTTGCTAGACCTTTACCTTTGTTGTTACTCTTGTGAAATTTTTTTTTCTATGTTTGTCTTATGTTTTGTTATTTTTTCTCTGAAGCTAGGTGGTTCATACAAGGATGGAAACCTTGGCCTTGGCTTCAAAAGCACCTGCTCTCCACAGGGAATATACTTATTCCAGAGAGAATAAGAATATACTTATTACAAAGGAGTAATTTAGGAGGGATAGAAGATTTCAATAGTAAATGCTAAATGTCCACACTTCTTTAATCTAGATGTTCTCTTGTTGACCTGACTTGTCAGTTATCCATCTGTGACCTTTCTACTGGTAAGAGGAGTTACCTAGAAATTTGATATATCCTGAAGTCCTACATTATCAATTGTCTTTGGCATGTTGCTTCACTTCTAACTCATTATTACTCTAACCTGGCAGGAATCAGCTCTCTTATGCTAGATACAGGGGACACAGGCTTTCCTTCCTTTCATGTCCTTGGTAGCTCTCACCAATGTATTCTGATACTCTTCACCTCTAGGTGAGGAGGGACACAGTTTCAGAAACTGCAACACAAAACGGCAGCATCCAGGGGCATTAGTTTTTGAAATTAAATCTCTTTGCCACCCTTAAATTTTCCTTAGTATTTTCCCCCTTTCTCACATGAAAATCTTTTGGAAGTTTGTACGAGTATACCTTTTATAATAACATTAGAGGAGAGCGGCATTTTTGCATTTGAGAAAATGTCTTTTTCTTTGCTTTTATGTATCTCATTCATTAAGAGAAAGGATAGGCATTATATTAATGGCCTGTAACTATATTCACTGAATATGTGTTTCTTTCTTTTACTTTAAGAAGTTAATAAGCACCAGAAATCTAGCCAGACAACTGGACTAACTGTGTCAGAATCACACCATTGGTCACAATTTAAAATCAGCCAGATGCAACCATGTTGCTTCAGAAATAGCTTTTGTTTAGAGGCAGAATATGGCAATTTGTTCCAGTACAAATTCAACTGGAAGGGACAATAAAAATTACTTCTGCTGCTTTTGGAAAGTTATCTCTTTCAAATATTATACTGATGAATGTGTATTTTTACACAGATTTCCCATAAACTAGGAGGTCAGAATAGATGGGTCAGTTTACAGGGAGGGGTTCTCACTGCTTCATGTCAATGAAGCACAGTGTAGGGCATGACACGAGTTCATTTACAAGGTTCATGTGCCTCCCTCAACAAGAGGCAGGTTTAAGCCTTTATATTCCTAATTGGGGCATTTCTTCAATGTCAGTGACACATATTTAGAATAGCATAAAAGAAAAGAATAATTGGAAATGTGTCAATTAGGTCTCTTACTATGAGAGTTTTAATATTTAAAGGAAAAACTGAAAGCCACAGCACTGAATATGCCCTAGTTGTCTAAGACATCAAAGGAAGGTATGATTTCATTCTACATGGAATTCTTCAGCCAATTCCAATTATATTATTTACATCTATGCTTTATAAGATTGATTATATTGAGTTTTAACTATCTTTATATAAATAATATAGTCAAAGCTTATTGACATGAATTCAATTATATTAATTTTTTTGACAATGTAATTGGTATCAAATTTAATTCTAATGATCTGCTAAAGTTATGGTTTCTTTTGTCTTCCTAATTGTAATGGAATTATTTAAAAGAGCAAGGCCATTGTCATCTTCTCTATTACCTTTAAACAAAAAAAAGTATTTAGTTTAAATTTATTCATACCAGAGAATAGAATACCAACTAATTATTATTCACCATGTTAAAAAATCCTATTAGGTGGTTCACATTAAAGATGAAAAACAAAAAACAAAAAACCTGCTAACCATTTATTTTCTAGAGGTTCACCCCTTGCTAATAAGTGACCTTAACCAAAGGAATGCTTCTTTATAAAACAGTTGTAACTTGCTGAATCATCTTCATGACTTGCTTATAGATGTCTCTTTCTGTCATAGCACCTAAAATTCCTTCTCATATGGGCCTTTATATACTGAATGTGGGCACTGTTTTGCTATTGATTATAAGCAAATAGAGCAAAATTCGAGGTGGGAGCTTTTAAGTTCTCTTGCTCCACAGAAAGTTCAAAGCAAAACTGTTTTCTTGAGGTCAGTCCCATTCCTGAACATTCTCCCTCAATTGCTTTTTCTTTTTCAGAGCTATTCTTATTTCCAGGAAACAGCCCTGCAAAAATGAGCTGCCTTTCAAAATTGGTGTGGGAATCATGAAGGATATAGTGTTCATGTTAATGATGGACCACTGGCAGAGCATGTTTTCACAGATTTACTCCCATAGCAGTGAGGAAGGTGTACTTTCTGTTATTTTTCACTTTTACCAACGCTTTCTCTCTGGTGAGCTACTCTTTTATGTTCTCTCCATCTTACCCTGGCTGCTAGTATCCCCACCCAGGGCTGCACAAAGACCATGTGCTCTATTGTAGAATACAATTCTTCAAGTGAGCTCTAAGAGCTCACTTAGAGTGGTAAGTTCCCTTCAGATTTCTCTTAACCTGACACTCCATCCCATGTAGCAACTCTACAACAGCATACCCCAGGAATTTGCTTTATTCCATCACTGACTAAAAGGGAATGATACACCTCAAGTATATTAATGGCAAGATTATACATATATAGTTAGTTAGTTAAAATATGTTTTAAGTTTTAGCTGCTACCCCTAGTTCTGCTCTGTGCTAATAAAGAGCATATCTAAATATTCTTTTACATAGCAATTCATTAAATATTTTCATTTATTTGTCATGCATCTACATTAAGTCCTCCATTTTTCTAGCTTCTCTTCTTGCTATTACCTATATTATCGCATGGTATGGAGGTCTCAACACATCCTTACAACATGGTGATAATTATGAAAATAATGCACAACACACTCTCTTTCATCTTGGACTCTCTCAAAGTTTGCCACCCAGAAAATAGAAACTAAATACTACAAAATGGTTGTTAACCAGCCAGGTCATGCTATTATCTAATATTAACATTTTTGCCAACAAAATTTTGCTACATATTTCTTCCAAGAATTCCTGCCAAGCCAATTTTTTCGCCATCTTGTACTTAATGAGATATGCAGGATTTAACTTTTTCTATTATGGATTTCAGCTTGACATATCAGTCTATCAGATAATTTTGAGTCTTGAGTTGACATTAGACACATTAATTTCATTTAAATTTATTTTCACTTGAAGCATTATATCTCTAATATATGAAGAGATTCTGAAAACAAAGAAGGGACTACCCAAAAAACCTTACTGAAAATTCAATCAGTACATGCAGAAAAAGCATTTGACAAAATCCAACACCCATATTCTCATCAAACTGGGAATAGAAGGCAACTTCCTCAACATGATTAAAAGTATCTACCAAAAACCTACAGCTAACATTTTACTTAATGGTGAGAAAATAGATGGTTTTTCCCGTAAGGTTAGGAACAAAGCAAGAATGTGCTCTCTCATCACTCCTATTCAATGTCATACTGGAAGGCCTAGCTAATGCAATAAGAGAAGAAAATAAAATACAAGGTAAGTAGACTGGGAAGGAAGAAAGAAAATTGTCTTTGTTCACAGATGACATGATTGTCTTTGTAAAAAACCTCCAAAGAAACAATAACAACAATAAAACTCCTGGAACTAATAAACAATTATAGCAAGTTAGCAGGATACAAGTTAGCCTCCAAAAGCCAACTGCTTTCTTATTTACCAGCAATGAGAAACTGGAATTTGAAAATAAAAACACAGTACCATTTATATTAGCATTCCTCAAAAGGAAATATATAGGTATAAATCTAAGAAAATATGTATAAGATCTATATGAAGAACACTGTCAAAAACTGATTAAAGATATTAAAGAAGATCTAAATAAACAGATATTTCATGTTTTTGGAGAGAAAGACAATATTGTTAATGTGTTAGTTTTTCTCAACTTGATATATAGATTCAACACAACCCCAATCCCAGTCTATATCCCAGCAAATTATTTTATGGATATCAACAAACTGATTTTAAAGTTTATCTGGGAAAAACCCAGAATAGACAACACAATAATGAAGAGGAAGTTTAGAGCACTGGTACTACCTGATTTTAATACTTACTGTAAAGCTTCAGTGATCAAGAAATGTGGTATTGGGGTAAGAATACAGAAATAAGTAAGTGGAACACAACAAAGCTTCCAGAAATAGATCCACACAAATACAGTCAATGGATCTGACAAAGAAGCAGAATAAATTTAATAGAAAAAGAATAGTGTTTTCAACAAAGTGTTCTGGAACAACTAGATATCTACACACAGAAAAGTAAATCTAGATACTGACCTTATACCTTTCATAAATAACAATTTAAAATGGATCACAGACCTAATTGTAAAATGTAAAACTACAAACCTTTTAGAAGATAACACAGGAGAAAATCTAGGTGACCTTGGATTTGGCAATGCCTTTTTAGATACAACACCAAAGTACAATCCATAATAGAAAAAATTGATAAGTTAAACTTCATTAAAATTAAAAACATCTGCTTTGTGAAAGACATTCCTAAAAGAAGTAAAAGATAATCCACAGACTGAGAGAAAATATTTGCTATCCAACTTATCTGATAAAGTTATACATTGGTCAAGACCATTAGAAATGAACATCTTAAAGAGTGAACTCTAATGTGATCTTTCAATATTGCTTCATTAATTGTAACAAATGTACCACATTAATGCAAGATATGGAGAAGCTCTGTGGGGGAGAAGGAATATTTGAGAGGGAAATCTCTGTACTTTCTGCTCAATTTTTCTGTAAATTTAAAATTGCTCTAACCAATAATCTTTCAATAAAAAAATAATAAAAAAATTGAACTGGAACCATGAAAATAGAGTACATTACAGATAAAAATCACTGAAATATGCCTGGAAATTACCACATTACCGAATTGAAACTAGTAAATATAGGAGGGAAATTAAGTATTTATTCTGCTTTTTTATATGAGCTATACTATAACTGAAGAGGAGAAATTTCTCTTTTTGGAAATATTTCAACTGATACACAGTGAAAAATGATAGAAGTAGAAAATCACCATTCTGGGGCTTCCCTGGTGGCGCAGTGGTTGGGAGTCTGCCTGCCGATGCGGGGGACACGGGTTCGTGCCCCAGTCCGGGAGGATCCCGCATGACGCGGAGCGGCTGGGCCCATGAGCCGTGACCACTGGGCCTGCGTGCCTGGGGCCTGTGCTCCACAATGGCAGAGGCCACAACAGTGGGAGGCCCACATACCACAGGGAAGGAAGAAAAAAAAAAAAAGAAAAAAAAAAAAAAGAAAAAGAAAATCACCATTCTGCCATGCCCTAATGGATTAATGGACCTAAACAATGATCATCAGTTACTGATAACATCAGAAAGAGGAAAAAACATACTTATGAATCTCCTTACAGAAGTACACTACACTGCCTATTAAGTAGTTTATCCAATACTAACTGAATACATTAAAAAAAATTGAACCTAAATTTGATCAAACATCTAGATCTAATATCAATTTACGATAAATTCAAGGTACAGATAAACATGTTTAAAATAGCACAAACATACAGCTCCAGTTTACACTGGAGAAGTTTTGCAAGAAAAATCTTCTGGTTTCTCACAGAAAAACATTGTAAAAAAGAAAAAAGATGCAGGAGGAAACTAGAGTTTAAAAGAGTCTAAAACCTAAACATAATGTGACCTCCTGGAATAGATCCTGGATTAGTGGTAGAACTGGTAAAACTTGAATAAAGTCAGTAGTTTAGTTTATAATACTGTATCAATGTTAATTTCTTCATTTTGATGCATCATGGTTTTATAAGATGCTAAACTTAGCAAAAACTGAGTAAAGGACATTGAGGAACCCACTCTACTATCTGTGCAGCTTTTCTGTAAATCTAAAATTATTCTAAAATAAAAAGCTTATTTTTAAAAAGACACTTAAAAGACATATCAACTAATATGGGACATTATTTTGATCCCAATGCAAACAAAGACTGTAAAATATAACAATAATTGCAAGGCAATTGGAGAAATATGAACATTGGCTGAATATCTGATGTTATGAATTAATGATAATAATATTAATTATTGTTAATAATTTAGGTATCATAATTTCACATAAGTTATGTTACTAAGGAATTTCTTTAGTGTTAAAGATATACATTGATATACTTCAAGATGTAACATATCTGGTAATTGCTTCAAAATAATGTGGGTGGGAGTGTCCATATGGTAACAAGTTTTTTAAAAAAGATGCGTTGTTATAATAATTTTATAATATAGATACTATACAACTGAATAACTCAAGTATCAGAGTGGTTAATTATCTTTCCCTAAGACAAAAAACCATTAAGTAATAGAGCTAAGATTAGAATCCAGATCTGTGAGTCTCTGAAGCTGGTGCCCTTTTCTTGAGAAAATACTTTCTAGTAAGTGAATTGTTTCAGGATCACAAGCTCCAGGCCACAGGTAAGAGAGCAAACCTTCTTGCATACCAAGAACTCATTCATAGGTGATGCCACTGTGCCACATGGGGTGCTGCGAAGACTGGCTGTATTGGTTTGTTTCCTAGCAATGGGGATAGTTTACACTCCCCCAACCATGTAATTATATTTAGTCCCCTCTAATACCAACAGATCACCCTCAAAATGATAGATGACTGAGGTCAAGGATGCAGGCTGAAGTCACTTTTTTTTTCATTATCTGAAACCAACATGTGATTAGAATATGTGAAATGATGATGATGATGATCATCATATTGACAGGACCATGTCCTAATGAGCTGCCATCCAGATGCAAGTAAGGAAAGGGACAGACTTCCGGCATCACATCTTGCAGGCAAAAGCTTGAGTTTATTGCAATTTGGTACAGATAAATCTCATGGTTTTAGGATGAAGCCTCAGTAGATTTCCAGATGAAAAGATATCAGAAGGATGGTACTGAAAACCTGTAGTGTTCATCCTATGGGAAGTTTCAAAATGATCTTAAAATGCTCTTTATGGTAATTACTATTTGAATGTACTTGTAGCTGGCACTGATTCAAGGATTCTGTACAACCCTTTTATACAACTCAATATATTTTGATATTAAATATTAATAAGTTAGATATAATGAATGCTGAAGTATGTCAACTCTGTAAGTGGTTATACCACTACATTTTCATATTGTCCCTTAATAATAATAGACAAAAAACCCATATCCCGTTCTTTTCCAGGTAATGTGACTCTATATGTGTCCTCATTTTAGTCTCACAACAACCCCTTGGAAACAAAATCATTGGCTCTATTTTATAAGTGAAAGCACATAGAAAATATAACTATTTGTATAAGGTCAAGCAGCTAGATCAGCCCAGATCATGTCTCTTCTGTGAGGTTATTATTTTTCTGGTATTAAGGAACTGCCACCATAGCTCCTGCCTGCTGCTGCTTTGAAAGATGACATTTCCATGGCAGAGATACCTTATATTCTTCCTCTGCCACCTTAATGGCAAGTGGGGAATTGTCCAAACAGAGCCACACCCTCTGGGGAATGAAGTGACAATCTCAGCACTGTATTATAGTAGGTTGGTGGCTCTTAAGAAAATTCACTCAGTGAAGTTTTGTTCTCCCCTGCTCTGGGATCAGAAGTGATATCAGTCATAGCTATGGGGAGAACTTCTGCCAAAAAGATATCATTAGAAAATAGTAATGAAAAGGGGGTAGGGGATCTCTGGTTCTCCTATATAAGGCTGGTGTTTATGGGTTTTGTCATCCATTTTGCAGATGTATTGCTTTAGGTTCTGAAATTGGCCAAACCTTTTCAAATCTTTTTATAGGTAGTATGTATATATGTTTATTGCGTGTGTGTGTACATATATGTGTGTGAGAGAGAGAGCGAGAGACAGAGAGAGACTGATCAGCAGATTAGAGATAGCTGCAAATTTTCTGTCATTCCTCCCACTGAGAGATGGTCTCCATGTCACCTCCTGTTGAGTATGGGCAGGCTCTGTGACTGCTCTGATCAATGGAATGTAACACAAGTGATGCTATCCTAGTTTCCAAGCTGAGGTCAGCTCCTACTTCCTGTCCTGGGAAACATTTCCTGTCTTATTCGTGGAACATTTGCTCTTGAGGAAGCCAACTGCTATGTAGGAAGTCTGACTAGCCTGAGACTGCCATGCTGTGAGAGCCCAAGATACATGAGGAGGACACAGAAGATCAGACGCGAGGTGGAGAGAGAGAGGCCAGAAAATACTACGGTGCCAGATATGTGAGGGAAGACATCCTTTTGGAACCAGATCCCTTATGTCTGGGGTACTCTGATGATGTCATATGAATCAGAGACAAACCACTCAGTCAAGCCCTTCCAGAATTCCTAGACTCACAAAGTTATGAGCAACATAATTGTTGTTTTCAGCCACTAGGTTTTGGGGTACTTTGCTTTACAACAATAGATAAGTTTAAAAATATACTAAAAATAATCAGATAATCAGTTTTTAAAAAAGTCTTTCTGAAATAATTAGGAACACAAATCCAATAAAGGAAACTTTGGTTGAAAGGAAAGGGGTGAGCAACCTTTTTCAAAGTGGAAACACTCATTTGTTACAGTTAAAACTTAATCTTAGGCATTTGTGATTAATACCTAAGATTAATGGTTCAGAATTTAATGGTATGCAAAAAAAATGGCAAGGGATTCATTTTAAAGTTTTCATATAAGGCAGTAATTTTTCAGAAAATTAAAGGTCTATGATGGGCACTTTCCTATGTACTAGATTATTAACATAGTAAGGGATAATATCTCTCCTGTAGGAAAACAGATAATGTGCTTGCAGAGGGACTTGGAACATAAGAGAACGCCCAGCTCTTGTGACAATTATGATATAGAAGTAAGAAAAATAAATGTTTCAAAGATATAGAATCTTTGTCCTCAAGGAGGCCAAAAATATTGTAGGACCCATAAATATATACAGATTTTTCATATGCTTGAGTATTTATCAAAGCACATTAACATTTGGTTAATGACAGTGCACTGAATGCATACATTTACTTTTGCTTCCCTTCAACAACTTCATTAAAACAACGGTAAAAGATGTTTCAAACATCATAAATCCCCAACAAAAGGCAACAAAATAGGAAAGAAGATAAGAGCAATAAAATTTTGGAACCTGGAAAACAGAACCTTAAATTGACTTAGCAGTCAGAAAAAAGCAGAGATATAATCTGATGTACGTTGTTAATTCTCCACAAAGAACTGGGGGTAAAAGGTATATTTGCAAAAGGGAATGAAGATTGGTCTGAAAATAGACTCTTCAAGATGTGGTTAGTTCTCCTCCTCTACAAAATATCCTCTCCCCTATCTTGTTATAAGACTAGAGGTTTATGTTTTGCAGAGGTTAATATAGAGGATCCTGGGGTTTGGGAACAGACTGAAGGTAGGGACACCATACCAGCAACAGGAAGATAAGAGAACACACACATATTGAATACTGAGGCCCAAATTCAACTCCCTTTCTTGAGTCTGCTTTCAGATAAGGCAATTAATTCTATTCCCTCCACACAAGAAATTGAAAGGTCCTTCTCCAGGAAATCTGACCAGTTCTAGTGGGGGTAACCTAAAATTACTGACATCAGAGGCTCCTCAAAGAACAGACCTGGCAAATCACCCTACAGCAAAGCCCTCAGTGGTTAAACTCACAAACACACTCGAAGACTCCATCTGTATTCACAGTGCTCACTCTTAAATCTGAGTAAACAACCTAAGTTCACCAGGTTCAAAGTATCTGAAGAAAGATTCCCATGTAACAAGTAGAGAACAAATCAAACAAAAGCAATAAGCAAGTTGAAGAAAAGGAGACTATGTAGAGAAAAGAAGATGACGATAGAGGAAAAAGTTATATTAATACCCTCAGAGAGGTAAGAGAAGAAGCTGAATTTATGAAACAAGAACAGGAATTCCACTAAGAAAGAATAAGAGGAAAAGAATTGTCTTCAGATGAAATTAAGGGAAAAGGGCAATGGAGCAGAGAGAAACATGGATGATGTTAACAAACTGGGTGATGAGGAATTCCAGAAGCTCTAAATTGTGGATGGGTGTACCCAAACCCTCCCCCCTCTCCTTTTACCCCCTCCCCCCAAGAGCAGGGTCAAGAAGAAACAGCAATTGTGTGGCAGGAGCAGCAGGAAATGAAATGGAATCAAAGATGGAACCCCAAATAGTCAACATATCCTTCCAATGAGAGAGGATGCTACTATAAATGGAAACTGAGTCTGAGAACAACTAGCTGAAAGGGAAGATGGCCCCACAGCCTCCAAGTTGTGGGTGAGTGCAACAAATACCTAATGAGTCACTAAGAAATTAAAAGGGCTGCGTTAGTGAAAGTACTTGAGAATCTCTGGAATAACAGCAGATATCTCACATAAACCCCCCAGAAGGACAGAGCTTCAGAAGAAAAAGAATTGCTAGGAAGGAAAAACAAACTGATGAGGGTAGGGCAGAAATATCCAGGATATAAGAAGGTTTTGGTTGTAGGAAGGATTCAGAGAGAGAAGGTACCAGAATACTGTAACAACAAAAGATCAGCACAGCTTCTCAAGGTGAGAGCACCTTCTCCAAAGGTAAAGCTTGATGCACTCTGGGAAACCTGGATGAGGGATAGGAAACCTTTCAGAGCCAGGCCTAGCTCTGATTCAGAAGCAGTTCACAGAGGGCCAGAGGGCCATATCCTAACCACTGAGAATGGAGCCCTGCAACTTTATCAATAAACACATGAAGGATTCCTTGTTCACCCAAGACTGAATTAATCTCTTCAGACAGTTCAACAGAAATATTCCTCAAGAGATCACAGTCCATTTGAGTAGAAACACTATTCATGCATGACACATTACTAACATTAAAAAGGTCCCTGACTGGTTGGGTTATTAGGTTCGAGGTTATATCAATACATATGAAAGTCAAAATATATTCTTCACACCAATTGTGCCATTAACAAGTTAAACTTTTTCAATCTTGGCCCTTGCCTTGTCTTCCTCACCTGTAAAACAGGGACAATAATAGAACATTCTCATGGGTATTTTGTGAAGATTCAGTAATATAAAACATTTAAAATAAGTCTGGCACATAGTAAGCATTAAATAAATATTTGCCTATGTCATTATGATTAATGTCAATATTATCCAGTTGCACAGTTATGGAACACATTTTGGGCCCTGGTCAGCCTCAGTGCATAAAAAGATCAGGATCATGTAATGAAAAGATAGGGATACACCCTTAAACATCAAAGAGACTCAGGTGCAAATCCATAAACCCAGAAGAGACACTGGATTTCCCTTCTGGAACCTCACTGCCTGTGATAGCATCTGATACTCAATGAATTCATAGTAAATAAGAAGCAAAGAACTTTCATCAGTCCTAGAGAAATAATTCAAAGCCCACATTCAATATTCAATATTTAAATACTGCCAGCTTCTTGCAATTATTATGTCCGAGAAGGTATAATTTTTGACTTTGTTTTTATTTTCTGCACAAATAAATAATGAATTATTTTCATCATACAAATTTAGTATGGTTTTTTCTTGTTTCAGAAAATTTTTAAATGAAAGAATATATATAACTGCAATTTTAAAAATTAAAATAGTGTTCTTACTATTAGTATACAAGACAGTATAGTTATTCTAAGGTTAACAACAATATGTATTGTCTAGGTAATTTAAAATATTAAGCAATAAAAATATCACAATTATATTCATATTCTCATTCAGCATTCAGAAATAAATGTTTTACTCTTTTTTTCTTTAAGAAAAGGACATAGAACTCTTAGCAAATACCTTTTATTTTTCTATCTGAAGTGGACAATACACCTTGAATATGCTGCTCTTCTGATTTTGGGCCAAAACATGTTGCAATAATTCATATTGTATCAAATGAAAAAGGTATAAGTCCACTAGATGCCCAACTTTGGGTAATAGTCTAAGTATTTAACTGATTCTGTCTGGATATTGACCAGTGAAAAAGGATGTAAGCTATATAACCTATTCAGCTTACAGCTGAGTATCAGCCAGGTCTGATCCCCCTTCTTCTAAAAATACATGTTTAGGGTTTCCCTGGTGGCACCGTGGTTAAGAATGCGCCTGCCAATGCAGGGGACACGGGTTCAAGCCCTGGTCTGGGAAGATGCCACATGCCGCGCAGCAACTAAGCCCATGCGCCACAACTACTGAGCCTGCGCTCTAGAACCCGCGAGCCACAGCTACTGAGCCCGTGCGCTGCAACTACTGAAGCCCGCGCGCTGCAACTACTGAAGCCCGCGCGACTAGAGCCCGTGCTCTGCAACAAGAGAAACCACCGCAATGAGAAGCCTGCATACTGCAATGAAGAGTAGCCCCCATTTGCCACAACTAGAGAAAGCCCGCACACAGCAACGAAGACCCAATGCAGCCAAAAGAAAAAAAACAGTTGTTGCAAAAAAAATAAATAAAATATACATTTAAGCCAACTTAAAGAAAAAGTATATTTACAAAACCTGCCAGGTGCATTTGTGGTTCTTTTCTTGTAGCAAACAAGTTCAAGGGAGCATAATTTGTCACCCTAAAATATGTCTCTCTGGCATAAGGATCATTTTAGGCTGATTATTTTTAAGAAACAGCAGACACAGGAGAAGCTCTGAAAACTGAGTAGAAGTTACCCTTTTGTAAGAAACATTTGCATTTATAAGGGAAATGTCCATTTGTAAGGGTGTCTTCCTCTCTGTACCAGTAAGAGAAAGATGACCAAATCTCTGGAAACTCTTATCAATGGAGAAGGAAATGACTTAAACCTGTATAACAGCCATACTCTTGTTTACTGTGCTTTTCTTGATAAACTCCCATAACTGAATCCCCTACCCTCCAACATCTTCTTCTGTCTTTAGCTAGAGATGGTATTTAAGGTTGTGGCTTGGACCATTTTGGGGAGTTAGTTCTCCTGGGTATCTACCACATATACAGGAGGTATACATGTTATTAAACTTCTTTTTTTTTTTCTCCTGTTAATCTGTCTTTTTGTTACAGGGGTGTCTCAGTCAAAAACCTAGAAGGGTAGAAGGAAAACCTCCCCTACCCAAGTATATTCTCCAAGCCTTTCAGAAGTTTTGTGGAGAGCAGCAGAATATTGAGTTGTCATTCTATATAACCATTCCACAAAAAACTTAATGGATTACAGTGGATCCTTAATCATTTGGAATAACAAAAATACTGTGTTAGGACTAGGATAGCATAAAACATATGTTGTGTATAAATGCAATATGTTCATTTTTTCATTAATTTTATTTTCCCCATGGAACACATGAACACCTTCCATAGGTCTTTGTCATCTAGATTATTAGTTTTTGTTTTAAATTCCAGTGTAGTTTCTTCTAGTCTTAAAAACGCTTGCCTTTACCTCTGCATATTCCTCTAGGAGGAGGTATTACATTTTTTTTCCAATAGAGCTTCCTTGACATTATACTTAGGGGAGGTGATTTTTCCTATTGATTTCTTTGATGCTCATTCCTCATGTGTTTTCTTCAGATACTCTTTTTGTGTGTGTATTTTTCCTTTTCAATTGCATGGAGCCCTGTGGTATCACACAACCACAGGAATCTTTCCATTGTTACCTTGTTTTGGGGGGAAGAAATTTTCCTCTACGCTTCTTGGTTCTCCCAGTTGGTCTAAGAATTAAATTGACATGAGATAGATTAACAGGAGAAATATCAAACAAAGTTTAATAGTATGTATACATGGGAGAAACCCAGGAAAACTGAGTAACTCTCCAAAATGGCTGAAGCCCTCACCTTAAATACCATCTTCAGCTAAAGACAAAAGAGAAAGTTGGGGGTATGGTTTGGGACTTCAAAGGGGAGGAAGCAACTCGCATGGAGATGGACAGCAAACGTTTGGTAAATAAATGTTTGCTGGGCCATGCAGAGACAGTGGGACAGAGAGAAATTTTGGACTCTGATAGGTTCTTCCCTGTCTACCACACCTAGTTCATATTACAGTTATCTATCTGATAGCTTCTTTCCTGGAATAGGGCTCTATCTAAATTCTTTTAGGCAGTTAGGGGGAGGTAACGAGAAAAATTCCCTGGGTCTTCTGTTTCTTAAAAAAGATCAGTCTAAAACAATCCTTATGCCAAAGAGACACACCTTGGGGTGGCGTATTTTGCTCCTCTACATGTGTTTTCAATTATTTTGACTTAATCTCAGAGTTAGAATGTAGTTTTCTCATTGAAGAAATTTCTCCTTATTTCATTATCAGTGTGTGAGAACTGTTCAAGACTAGTGAACACATTTAAATATAGTTAATGCTGAGGAGGATCCCATTGCATTTTCTATTTTTCTTCCAGTGGTAATACCTCTCAGGATTACCTTAGGTATGAGAATGCAACAACAGGGGACGCTGCAGGCCCAGCCTCGCATTACACTAGAGTGAACAGGAAATGCATGCTGCTTCTCTCTCTCTCCCTCTCATACAGGGCTGTCACCTGATTCCTACAATGACTCTGCCTTCTGGTGTGGAAAATGCCACGTAGTTTGATCTTGACTTTCTCCCAGGGCTCGACCTGGCAGAGCTAAGTGTACCTGGGCCATCAGGGTGCAAAGGCTATGGAAAAAAGCAGCAGGAGGCTCCAAAGGGCTTCAAAGGGTCCTGGGTGCTAAAGTGAGGCAAATCTGTGACAAACTTACAAGTCCAATATGTAACCTCATTTAGTTTTAAAAGGAGGCCATTATCCATATTATCTATAAGGAAAGATCAGTGTAATTTAAGAAACCAGGATTTTTCCCCGTATTGTTTTTCTGCCCTTTCAATGACATGAAATTATTCAATGAATAATTAACCATGATTGAACTTATGCAAAAAGAGAAAGACATATAGATGCTTCCACTGACACCAGATTCCTAGTCCTAATATATAATAATCAGGGCTATTAACATTCTTTTATCCTGTTTGATGTGAGGGGTAGTGGTCTATATTTTTTAAGAAATCTTAAAAGTAGTAACTGAAAAATTAGATGAAATTAGAGATGTAACCTGAGAACCATTCCAAGAATAGCTAACTGGGAAATATAAACTACTCTGGATTAGAAAATGATAAAGAAAATGATTATAAGTAGAGAAGTATCTTCTATAAAGTTTAGAAAAGTATTTCAGGCTGCAATAGCTGTGATGAGCAGATAAAAAACAAGGAGAACAGATCACACCTAGTCATCTTTCCAAAAGCCAACATGGGTGACATAGTGCTGGCATTTGAGATACCTAGAACTAACTGCACCATTAGATTTAGAAACAAAAACTGGATTCAGCTACTAGCTCTACCATTTAGCACCTCTGGAATCTCAGTTTTTCTTTCCAAAAATTGGAAATAATACCCATACCCTACCTGCTATTAATGAACTTTTGTGAAGATTATTTTAAAACATTTTTAAAGTACTCTGTAAAGTATACAAATATGGAGAGCTGGGAGTATAGTAGTGTTTATTGATGGGATGAATGAGAAAAGAAGCACAAACCTTAATCTCTGTAACTATAATAATGACTTGTAGAAGAGCAGTAAATTATGTCCTATCTCGTATCTGTTTCTGGTTTAATTTCATCTGTGTGATGATTAGCCTTTAGAAAAAAAATGTGTACATTTCTAGATCACTGCCATTGTTGCTTTGTACTTTCTACCCCCATAATGTGACAAAGTAATACAGGTTAATGGAAAGGGCATGAGTGCAAAGGCAGAAGCTCTTGAAGTTAAACCCCAGCTCTGTCACCCTGTATTTGTGGGGCATTGAACAAGCCAAATAACTTCCTAGAAGCTGAAATTTTTCATCTCTGAAATGAGCATAGTAAAACCTACCTCATAAAGTTGCTGTAAAGATCTAACTTATATAGGCACCTGGAAGACTGGTATAGCAATAGGATCTTTATTATCTATCTCTGTTTTCAAAATGATTTCCAGACGCTCTCACCTGAGCTCTACAGATCCAGGTGTGACTAGTTTAAAATGGAAGGAGTTCTACCTTCAAAGTATCCTCAGGCAAGCCATCAGAGCCAACTCGTTCCTTCCAAATGTGGCTTTCAAAAGCTTACCTTCTTGAACACCTCTTTCTTACTTAACTTGTAATCAAAGAAATTATCACTCTGTCTCTCATCGTCAAGAGGAGCCAGAAAGAGAAATTCTTTCAAAAGTTACTGCTTGGGCTTCCCTGGTGGCGCAGTGGTAGAGAATCCACCTGCCAACGCAGGGGACACAGGTTTGAGTCCTGGTCCGGTAAGATCCCACATGCCGCGGAGCAATGGGGCCCGTGAGTCACAACTACTGAGCCTGCGCGTCTGGAGCCTGTGCTCCGCAACAAGAGAGGCCGCGACAGTGAGAGGCCCGCGCACCACGATGAAGAGTGGCCCCCGCTCGCTGCAACTAGAGAAAGTCCTCGCACAGAAACGAAGACCCAACACAGCCAAAAATAAATAAAATTTATTAAAAAAAAAAAAAGTTACTGCTTAACCACTATTCATTCCCCAAAGCAAATGTTGACTTCCTCAGCTACTGAGTTGCCACAGCTGGATTCCATTCCTTCCATCAAGTGTTCGTGATCTCTTTACACCTGAGAACGGACTCTTCCAACCTCTTCTTAGTCCCACCTTCAGTGCTTCTTGCTACCATTTTCCCCCTCTACACCTATCAAAAAAAGTCCACTTATTGTTCAAGATTAAGGTCAAGTTCTATCTATTCCCATAAAGCCTTCCTGTCCACTTATCCCATATTGACTTTTCTGACTCTGAATTCTTATACTACTTATGTTCTGTACCAATAACTCCATACTTCCCTTGCACAATAATTTAACCATTTATTATTCAGGGCAGAGTTCTGTTTTATACATTGTATCTTCCAAGATGGTCTAAAACTGTGCTGTGAATAGGATCGTCTTTCTATTTTCTGAGTTATATAAATGAATCAGACAGAAAAATTGAACTGAAAGCAACCCAAAGCATGCTAAGTCAGATACTGATAATTTGGGTGTCTCTGCTCCAATGCTCTGATTCCATTACCCCAGAAAGAAGGATTAACTACACACTCCTTTTTCTATTATGCATTTTTCCCACTTAGTCCCACTTGACCAAGTCCCACTTGGTCTTCCCACTTGAAGACCAAGGTCTTCAGTTGGTTTCTTGGCCACTCATGCTGTTATTAAAAATGTCAGCAAGCATTGGCAAGAATTCACATGCTGAGGAGCCCAAAAGAGCAGACACAGCTCTTTGCCTGCATTTGCACAAATGCTCTCACTCTCTATATAATATTTATTCTGCTTTTCAAAAGAGACACCTTTCATTCCCAAGGTTGTAAATCTAACCTCTTTTTCCTAAAACAAAATGCCACTAAACAAGAAGAAAACAAAACAAAACAAAAAAAAGAACTGCAGTAGTGATGAGGTGGAGTGATAAATGCATGAAATTTTCAGCATCAGCTAGGTCAAGATGTGGACACATTTTAGAAGGGAAAGAAAGCAGAATCAGTGCATAATGGGTAAAAAAATGTAGGCTCACACTGGGAAATTACTGTCTTTTGAACATTTTTTGAAAATAGTGGGCTTTTCCTAAACATATATAACTATAAGAAAGGTGGTTGAAGAAGATTGTTTTCCTTTAAGAGGCAAAAACCCCAGTCACCTCTGCACCATCAGATTTCCTGGGCTTCATTACCTGTCTACAAAAGGCACTTTCTATTTCAGAGCCTTGCTAAGAGCCCCACACCCTAGTTAGCATAATTGGAACTATAAGAAGCCACATCAAGTTCTGTATGTAGGGATGGCTCTGTGAAGAACCTCAGAGTCTTGGAGTCAGAATCCAGCAATGCACTACACCAGTATGGAAAACCGTTCCTCTAATGTATCTGTTTTAATATTTCTGTTCTTTCCTACAACTTTTGTCTAGTCTCTAGTCACAAGAAGAATTACTCAGGCAACACAAAAATACCATTATTGCTAAATACTAAGAAAAAATAGCTGCATATTAGAGAAGCTTAAAACAGCAGGAAGATCCTAAGACATTTGGCCAGCATTATATGTCAAGGTGGGATGGATGGTCCCCAAGAACTTTCTACCTGATGGGACACAGATGGTCATCAGCTCCATATTTACACCTTATTAGGGAGGTCTCCTGGCACTTGCCCAGCACCTGAAGAGCTGTCACCCACTGTGCAATCTTCTAGTTACACATTCTTAGGAGAGAGCCTTCCTACAAAAACAATGTCCTCAACCTCAAGCTGTGGATGACCTTTTAGCTTCAGTTGTTTTATTAGTATATTTTAAACTAAAGATAAAACTTGCAGTTACAAGATTATTCCAGGGCTTCTGACTTTTCTTTCTGTCAATTCTTGCAGCCAATACTGCACTATCCCTTCCCACAGTCCTAATCAGGAGTGATAAGTTATTATGAAAGGCAACTTAGTGCTATAGGAGATGACAACCAGCTGTCCTAAATGCATAAAACAACATGTAACTTCAAAGCTTTTGATTTGAAGTTTAAAATGATTAAATCTCTGGAATACAGGGTCAGAGAAGACCTCTGAATATAGGGTCAATTCATGTTCATAAGCTTTATTTCCAGTAAGTCTAAAATTCTGAAAAGAAGATGAATACATACATACAATAATATAGTTGGACATTCTTTATTTTGCTTAAAATATATGAAATGTGAAATTTTAATTTGCTATTGATTACTGAAATCAGAAGCTCCTTTTTCTTTTGTTTTGTTTTGTTTTTTTGTTTTTTTGCGGTACGCGGGCCTCTCGCTGTTGTGGCCTCTCCCGTTGCGGAGCACAGGCTCCGGACGCGCAGGCTCAGCGGCCATGGCGCACGGGCCCAGCCGCTTCGCGGCATGCGGGATCTTCCCGGACCGGGGCACGAACCCGTGTCCCCTGCATCGGCGGGCGGACTCTCAACCACTGCGCCACCAGGGAAGCCCAAGCTCCTTTTTATATATCCCCCAAATAAGACTGTGAATCAGTGTTCTAAAAGTTATTTTCTTTGCCTGGGCAAAACTGGAGATGTCATTCAGCCAAAGATGTCAAAGGTTTGCTAGTTATTCAGCCACAGGACTCCCTTTCTCTTAACACATACACAGAAACTGCATTTCTGAAAATTGGGCCAGACAAGAAGATATTCCCATCTGGATATATATGACAATGACGACAAAGAAACTCTGGGAAAGGCTTTGATAATTTGTGAGACAAGAATCAAAGAAGATATAAGATGAAGAAGAAGAAGTGGGGGTGGAGTAGCTCAGCAACAATTTAGAATGAAGAGGCGACAGACAGTCACAGTGAAAAGTCTCAGTGAGACCTGCAGGGAGAATCTGTGACAATCATCTGTCCCTACCCCTGCAGCTTAAAACAATTAATATATGGTTGTGATTACTATTCAATTGTCATCACCCTGTTACTATTACTTTTGAGGTAGGAATTTATGGCTTACTTTCCTCTGGAAATAAGAAAGTAGTAATTTTATCTGAAATGAAGCTCAGGTGATAACTTTGGCACCTGTGTGTATAGTTAACTGGCTTTCATGCAGTACCTAAGTGTCAGGGCAGTACAGTAGGAAAGAGAGATGTCCTGAGTCCTAACAGAATTCATATTAACTAGACAAATGGAGCCCTTTCAGATTCTGTGTTTTTTTACTAACATTGAAATTTTAACATCAAGAATTGGAAGGAAGTGAATATTAAACAGAAAAAAAAATGGTTTAGTAAAAAAATTCATCTGATGATGGTTCTATCAGCTTTTCTGATTGATATTTAGGGTATAAATTAATCACATGATCAAATAAGTCTATTTTTAACACCAACAGGTTTTTCTGTAGTTGAATATGTAAATTCTTAAATGTAACAAATCTAGGCTAACCCTAGGATTAAATTCAGCTGAAAAATTCTGGTTTCACTCACCATGATCCAATATTTAGCTCCATAGTTGATGGGGCTCAGAAAGACATGTATTTAGAGATGCACAAATTAGCCTAGATGAATTGATACTGCAGAATTTTTCAATTCCATTTGCTCAAAGTCAGACAGACACACCGTAAGTTAGAATTTGTAAGAAGCTAAACGGCATTGATGAAAATAGAAAGAAAAAAACATATACAGACGTTTACTTGAAAAAGTAAACAGTAGAAAAAATAAGGCAGGTCTCCAACAAAGTAATCATCAAGAGCAAACTGCCACACCATTGAGATTTGACAAAGGACAGCATGGAATGTGTTGCAAGATAATAATAGAAAGTAAGCTATAATAAGCAGGATTTTTTCAGCATAAAGGGAAAATAATATGCTCTGAAAGTCTTTAGAAATGTTTCAAATAAAGCTCTGTAATTTGAGAAAAGAACAAATACAAAGAAAATGAGTAAGGGGTCTCAGTTCTCTCCCAGTTCCTTTCACATGTGGACAACACAGCAGTTTGTATCTATCCCTGTAAAAATATGGGTGCCTGCAATTTTTTTAAAAATTACAGCATTCTCATCTCTTTTCACTTGCTCAGTGCTTTAAAATCATATCAATTATTGTCAACTTTATTAATTTCACTTTATCATATATTAAAGAAATTTGATATCAAATATATTTGTACTTTAATGATGACAATTCCCACTTAGAATATGTATACTTTAGGCAAATACAATTTTAACTCCCAGACTCAGATTTTATTTCTGTAAAATGAGAACTTTACAGGGCTGTTAGAAAGTCAGAGATAACATGTTTCTGGACATGTTATGTGGGTCTGGTAATGGTTAGTCCACCGAACTGCTAATGCACAGGCAAATAATT
This sequence comes from Mesoplodon mirus, assembly GCF_964341445.2. Classification (NCBI taxonomy): domain Eukaryota; kingdom Metazoa; phylum Chordata; class Mammalia; order Artiodactyla; family Ziphiidae; genus Mesoplodon; species Mesoplodon mirus. The sequence continues at coordinate 52,076,420 of NC_138990.1, read as the reverse complement.
TTAATGAGAATTTTAAAGGTACTGTCTCTAGTATCCACCAGATTCTTTCACAGGTCTGAGGCAAATAATTTTCAAAATGCTAAGTTGCCTATACTGCTGTTCTAGGTTCTGATTAAAAATGGTTAATAGCTAATTTTTGAGCACTATTATGTGCAGATTTATGTTTTAGAAAGCTCACAATATTGCTTACTCCAATCATATCATTTAAGACTGAAAGCGTTGAAGTGGACAAATTAAGGCTTTTCAGGTAAATATACAAACCAGGTGCAATTTTCCAGGAAAATGCAACATTTATAATAGGAGTAAGCACAAGTTAAAGTTATTTTGTAGAGAAAAAAAATAAGTCAACTCATTTCAAGAAATATTTACCAAATGTCTACTGTGCAAAGGCAGTTAAAATTAGAAGTGCAGGAATAGTGCTGTGATATGTATAGTCCAGAGAATTGACCCTTCCTATCTATTCTCGGGGTCACTGCTAATCAACATCTAGTCAGCAGATAAGCAGATAGCGGAATCATGTTTGCAGATGTCAAAAAATGGAACACCTCTAGAAGAGTCTGTGGAACTACCATAGTAGAATAAGTGAAATGCAAAATACATTAGGAAGCTGAAGATGTGCCCCAAACCTAGAAGTGATGGAGTGATACCATATAGCCAGGCAAAAGCCAGGCTAAAGATTTAAGTCAAGAACAACTGTGGTCAGAAATGTTCTATCTTAATTTCTATGAATGAATGGGTGGTTTCCTTCCCTGAAGACCTGGTAAAACAGCATTGTCCTCGTATTCATATGTATAAAAATAAAAATATTAAATGGAACACTGGGAATACCAAGCAACTGGAACTCTCTTACATGCTGGTGGGCATATAAATTAATAATAACCATTTTGGAAAAATATTTCACAATATATATACCTATGACCTAGCAATTCTACTCCTAGGTATATACCTAACGAAATGAATGCTTATGGCCACCAAAAGACATGCATGAGAATATGTATAGCAACTTTATTTATAATAGTCCAAAACTGAAAATAGCTCAAACATCCATCAATAGTAGGATGGGCAAATAATGAAATACTACACAGCAATAGAAAATAACTAGTGATACATTCAAAGCATACATAAATCTAATAGACAAATGCTGAGTGAAAGAAGCTAAACAATAAAAAATACATACTGCCATGATTCCATTTATATGGGGTTCAAGGACAGACAAAAGTGATCTTCGACGATAAAAATCAGGACAGTATACGCATCCTTGGAACACTCTTGGAAGAGGCCTATCGACTGGAAAGGGGAATGAAGGTTTTTTCTAGGGATGGAAATGCTCTGCATCATGATCTGGGTGGTGTTTACAAGGATATACACATATGAGAGAATATGAGATGTCTCATATACACAAGTGAGACAGGCAAACAAAATGTCAGAAAGGCCACTGGGGAAAACTGCATTTTTTTCTCTATATCAAGCTAAGTGTTTGCAACTACCTTTATTTGACGGTGTTAGGTGAATACGGGAGAAAACAGAAGATGCTGATATAGACAATTACCTGACCATGAAGAGCTTAGTGTACCAGGCCAATAGGAGACCAAAATTCCCCAAAGCAGGCTGAAGTTCCTCAAATGGCTATGAGTTAATAATATCAATACAATGCATACCTTAAACAACACTAAATTGAGAAAAATAACATCTTACATTTATATAAATTTCTATTTTTCAATATTTTGTAAGCCATATTGATTAGTTGTAAATATATGGAGAAAGATACACATTCAAGCAATATTCAGGAGGTAAACTCAGGAATGGGGTAAAAGAGCAGGAGGGGTCAGAGATTACTTTCAGTTTTCCTGTTTGGATGACCAGATGGTTGGCGGCAATAATAAATAATGTTGAGAATATAGGGTGAAGGTAATGTTTGAAATAAAGTTGACTAGTTTACTTCTGTGTTAGACATTGAGCTTGAGGTACCTGTATAGAATGATCATGAGTCGTGGTTTGGCTGAACAGTGCTGATTTATGCCTGTTATCCTAGCTTAGTAATAGCACCCTCCTTCCTCTCAAAAGTCTCTTGTTCTGGGCAGTAAATTATATCGTCATTCTTAACCTATAAAACTTACAGGTGAAGATGTCCTTCAGATGGTTGCATATGAGTCAAAATAGAAATCTGGAGAGGACACATGATTTAAGGGTGATCTGAATATTTGTTGTACTTGAAACTGAGAGTGAATGAAATTACCTAGGTAGAGTACATTTTTGTCATTATGGATAAAGATGGATTCCTTGTTGACAGCAACACTTTCATGACAGGTGGGAAGCGAAGTTCTGATACATATAATCAGAGAAGAATAAAAAAGTAAAAGAAAACAACCCCCAAAAGTCCTCCTTGAATTTGACAATTGCAGAATTGTTGCTAAAGGGGGCAAGAGTCATTTAAGTAGAGGGTTCAAATTGGAGGCCAGATGGCAGTGGGTTGAGAAGTAAAGGAAGGCTGAGGAAATATAATTTTGAAATATCTTTTATAGGAAGGAGACTGGATGATAGTTAAAGTGGTATGTATGGCTAAGGGAGTTTGAGGTCTTTGGGTTTTTTTTTAGAATCAGAGAAACTTGAGAATATTTACAGATTGAAGATAAGGATTCAGGAGACAAAAAGGAAGAGGGAGAGGGAGGGCCAGAGGGAAAGAGAGAGAAAGAAAGAGAGAGGGGAGGAAGAGAAGGGGAAGAAGAGGGAAAAGAAGGAAACAGGGAAGTACAGACAAAATCTACAAGGAAGAGAAGTGGATTACCAATGATGCAGATGCCTGGAAAATAAGAAAATAAAAGAAATTGGAGGTGGAAGAACTGGACTTGAACTGGGTGTTGGGTACGTCACTCTCTGTACCTGTGGCTGTCAGTTTATACTTAACCCGTCATAAACAGAAGGTGATTCTCAAGGGCAGAAGTAGGTCAGGGGTTGAAGAGTGGAAAGTTTGTCACTGAGGGGGCACTATCAGCAGATAGTGGAAAAACTCATTAAGGGGCAGGCTAATGCAGATGCCAAGTAGGCACTGATTCCATATCAATAGGATTTTTTTTCCAAGGCTCAAGAAGATAGAAGGTTTAAATTATAGACTGAATACTGAGGTCATGGTTTTACATGGGTGGAAAGGGAGTGCAAAAGCTAAACTCCTCATACTTTGGAGAGAGAGGAACTAAATCTACATTCTAAAAACTGAAGAGGGCCCTGGGTTCTGGAACCCCTAAAGCAGGTTCTGATGTTGTGCTATTGGAGCTATCAGAAACCCAGAAGATTTTGTTCCTGGTGAAATTTTGGGACCGTGTCTGAAGCTTAACACTAATCTTCATTCCCAGGAAGTAAAGAGATCTAGAAACATGATACAGACTTCTAGGAGAAGTTGAAACAATCAAGTGAGTCTTGGCATCTAAGAAATAGAAATAGTAGCAAGGTCTGAGACACAGATGAACATTCTAAAGGAACAGAGGAAGTCAATGATGTGTGGAGAAAGTAGATCCTCAGCTATACTTCTAACTCATTATGTGAAATTGTACAAATTGCATAACTCTCTAATCCTCAAAACCTCTTTTTATCTCAGAAAAAGAGGTTCTTGTGGAGGCAAGCTATTTTTAAGGGCCTTCCTGCTTTCAAGTTCTTTGATGAATGTGGGCTTAGGATGATGTAGGAGCAAACAGCAAGATTCCATTTTTAAGTGAACAAAGAAAAAATATTAGTCAAGGAACAAATTAATAAATCCATTTTGATTTTAATTGTACTATATAAGTCAAAGATATCTTTGCGTAATGAAAGGAGATAGAGTTTGAATCCAAATAGTCAGTGAGGTAAAGACTTAGAAACCAGATGAATAGCAATGGATCAAGAGATGCATGACTCAAACACAGACCTAGGGATAACTGATTTTCAGGGGTCAGTGTCCAGGGACATACGGATCAAAAACCAGCAAGAGGAACTGAAGGTGCTTAGCAATGTGACTGACCCAGTGCTGGATGGATATCATACAAAGGCAACTATTCCTTTCAGGTTTCCTGCCCAAGTTAAAATTAAAGCCTAGATTTATATTTTATGGATTCTTAGCAAATATCAAGCTCTATGCTAAGCTGTGCTGCACACTAGAATCAAAAATTAAACATAATACTACCCCTACCATCAAGGAGGTCACAATCTGGATAGTACTGAGTATGAGGTAAGGATATCTGACCAGAGCTCAGCCTCAACAGTCAAAAACTAGTCTGTTCTCAACAAGGAAGGAAATATTTCTTTAGGCCATCAGTCCTCCTTAGATTTGCTAGGTTCCATCATTTTAGTGCTGAGGAGCCAGTGCAACAAGTAAGAATATTGGGTTATAAAACTTAATTTAAACTATCTAATACAAATATATCTACAACTTTGGCCTAGAGGTCTAAGCATCACTTTGTGCAAGTAAATTAGGTCTCGTAGTTCTGCTGGGTTTCCAGTGAAAAAGGCAATAGTGCCCCTTGAAGATATAAATAACTAAATCCATTTTAAATTTAATTGTACTACTCAAGTCAAGGATACCTTAGGGAATGACTATAAATATTATCTGGAATTCAGGTATATATAGTGAAACAAAGAGGCAATAGGAAAAAGGACCTAGTGTTGATGTAATCATATTTCCCATCAGATTCTTGAAAATCTAAGTTTGTCAATGAATAGCATGTGAAAGACATATATATAACCTTATCTGTCTACTTAATTCTCTAAAAATAACACTCTTATTTACACTAACTTGGACCCATCATGCATTCTATGTTCTTATAGAAACTGTCAACTTCATGAAACTGCTATTGCAGACTAACTATAGTTAGAATTTCGGATATCTGGAAAATATGATAGGTACCCATCACTTTCCTTCACAATGACACCGTGGATGATTCTTCTGCCCCAGCTAACCCTTGGGTAGTGTGAGGCAAATAGGGAAAAGCTTATTTTGTCATAGTGTTATGTGTTGATCACCCTTGAAAATCCTAAACTCATTCTCAGCAGGTTTTACTAGTGACAGGAAGGAAAGCCAGCATGTCTAAAAGGACGTAAAATATTGCCTACCATAACAAGGCACTCAATAAATATGGATACATGAATTAAACTGGGATATGAGTGTCTGCATTAAAGAACTGGATGTGTGCAAGCAAGATAAAAATAAATAGGTAAATAGATTTTTTTTAATTTTCATGTATTTCTAAAAAAAATCAGTCAGGTCTTCCAGAAAATTTCCACATGTGATGTTAGAAAAAATCTTTTCACAGCTGTGTTCAGTTGTATAATAAAGTTTGACATGTGAAATGACTCATTAAATGTCTACTCTTGATCCAGGCACTTTGGTCTTGCACAGAAATGGATTATGTCCATACTTTCTAAAAAGGAAAAAAGGCCTCTCCTTTTTCCTCTGAAGCTGACTATTATATGAATCTACTATTCTGTGTTCAACTAGTATATATTCATCCCTAAACCTATTCCATCCAATGGTCAGTCTGAAGCCAGCTGTGAACAGGAAGTACAGCTATAAGGAATAGTGCTCTTTACATTTTCCATATCTCAGCACACTTAGCATCACCATTTCCTAAATGATAAGTTCAATGAAGAAGATAAACACCTCACCAGAATGGATCCTTGGTCCATTCAGCTCAGTGACTTTTTATCTGACAGAAGCACCAAAGTATGTGCCATGTGTACAAAAGATTAATACACTCCTTGAATTAGCAGCAAAAGTTTAGGGTTATTTCCCAAATAGCATGCATCTCATAATAAATTTTATTATATATTATATTTTCCAAAACTTATGTGTAGCCATTTATAGACTTTATTTTTAAATTCATGATGTTCCAGATCATAAACTATGTTGGGTATAAATGAACTTCTTTTGAACTTCAAGAGAGTGATCCTTAGTATCAGATCATCATAAAATATTTGATTAATTTATATATATATAAATTAATATATATATATATACTTTTTAAGGGCCTCTTTAGCCCTCACATAATTATCCATTTTAACTTTGATTCTTCAAAAATGGGCAGGTTTTTTTAATTAGTTTCTGCAAAAATGGGCAGTTTAATCATTAAGTTTTGACTTTGACAGCAGCTGTTTTATACATATCCTCACCTCCTCTTAATCATTTTGATTCTTATTCTTTGACTACCTCCCACTTGAGTTATTTGATTCTAGAGTAAGGTAACAAAATCTGCATGCATTCCTTAAATATTCCAAGGGAGAGGACATCACAGTTTTATAAAAGGATAAATTATACTTTTGCTACACTTAAACTCTCCAGCATTCGCTCAGGATCTCATTTTGAGATTCAAAAGAGTAACCTCTTTGTATTTCATTAACTGAACATGAATATGATCCTGGCCTCTCTTTCAACTCTATAGGCTTAACTTTACTGTTAATCTTATTATAAAGTTGGGTGTAAGGGTTTCCATTAAAATGATTTTTTATGTAAAATAAAACCTGTTACTTTCTGAATCTTTCTTGAGGTTGCTGTGGCTATTTTATATATGTTCAATGGCTGTCAGAGCTATGCCTTACTTATGAGTACTGCACAGGTGTGTTGTGTCAGCACTCTTTTCTTCCTATCTCATCATAATGGCAGCAAATTTGAGGATTTCAGGAAGATGTTTACCTATAAACACTGGACAGAATTAAAGGGCTCAGTGTAAAATGAAACCAAATGTCATTATTACTTTAAAATTTATTACTAAAGATTTGTAGATGACAAAAAATGCTAATTATATCTATTCACCATTTTGATTGCTTTTTGCCATAATTACTCTGTGATGATATTTGTCATTTTCATTTCCTTAGAGAAACTGAGAACTAGGTAATCTCTCCCATAGTATGCATACTTCTCCATGTCTTCAGAACTCCTTCCAAGTCCTATGTATTTCAGTACCAATAGTGATTTTTAAACACTAAAACATTTGTTTGGTTTTCTCCTCATTGTAATCAGCTGTGTCTCAAGCTGCCAAGATCACCCCTTCCCTACTCTCATCCACGTGGTACATAGAGTTCAAGAAATAAACCTTTTTTTAAGCAGTAAACTACTCTCTGTGTTCTGGAGACAGACAAGAAAGGGAGGATAAGCCTCCTATTTCATATCTCTTTCCAGTCATAAAACATGCAGGTTGTTTCTGACCTCTGCCACATGACAGAGGAGTGGAAAGAAAGGAGCAGGTACACAGATAATAGAAACTCTGTGAATCTCTATGAACTTTAACATATATTTTGCTGTGGAAGATTGACACTGAAAATCCATTTTAAAAGCAACATAACAGTCTGTGATGGTGCTAGGTTGTGAGAGCTGGAAGGCTAAAAGAATTTGGTAGGAGGATCAACAGGGCAGTGAAGCCTTCTTCAGAGAACTAGACATTTGGATCCTCACTTGGCAGAGTGAAAGGTTCAACAGAAAAACAGGACAGAAAAGGAAAAAGACAGATTTTAGAAAAAGATTTAACTTCACAAGAGGGAATAATTCACCTGTGAGAGTTACTCTAATATATACCTATAGATAGATAGAATACAGTCCACCTATCAATCAAACCTCCACTCACATGTTTAACAAACCTTTGATATCTTTTTTGTAGCAGGCACTGTTCTAGGTTCTAGAAAAAAAAAAGAAAGAACATGGCTTTTATAGGGGTTTCAATGTTAGGAAGATGAATATTGGTTAGATGGGCACACCACAAATTTAGAGTCCCATTTAAAGTCATTGCAAAGCAAATGTAGGTATTCAGGGTAGCCTACAAAACAAAGACAGAGGTACCTATGAGCTATGCAGCCTTTGAGAGTACACCTCTCATTAAGCAGAAAGAAAACGCGGACCAATCTGATTAGTTGCTGTTTAAAGGGTATATTTATCTTGCTTATTTGCATCACTTTAGTCCATTTCCAAGTGGCTTGGAAGAGCACTGAAATGTTCTTGGAACTTGGCCAGAGCCGCTTTGGCTTTTCTATTTGCACCGGCAGGAAAAGATTGGTGCATGAACTATAACACCTATGACAACTAAGATCCTAGAATATTAAATTGCATCATTTTTTCAAAGACAGAGTGGAGTACCACTTTCCAAGTGCAGGCACCCTAGAGATGAGTTTTAGGTCAGCCTCTGTGAAGGTTTCCCAAATAACGCCAAATATGACCTGAATTTGGAAAACACAATTTGCCTTATATATTGTTATTACTGAACTATTACGTTTAAAAAAATGACTATTTTCAAAGTGAATTAGCCCATTCTAGGCAATAAGTGCATGAAATAAATAAATAATAATACAAGTGAAATTGAAGCAGAGGTCTTTGGATAAAGAAAAGTACTCAACATAACAATTATAATTGTTCTAATTTCTTACTTCAATAAGAAACAACGTCCCATGAATACAAAAAAGGTTGGAACCTAATAGTTACTACCCTTCTCATGCCAATTCATAGCTTGGTAAGATATCCTGTTCCTATTTACTCCACTGGTTCCAAAAGGAAATAGAAATTCCACAGTGCTTCCAGATAGGAAAGTAGATAATGTCAACAGGATTATAGTTCTTCACTTATGCTGGTGTCTATGATAAAATGTGCAAGATTTAAAGAGAGAAGCTAAAGATATATTAAATTGGGAACCATTACTGGGCCAACATTGTTCCACTAGCCAGGATCTATTCCATCAAGTGGAAGAATCAAAAACAGAAGTGCCACAATAGACTGCTGCTATGCTTGTTAATATTAATGTGATGTAATGAGATGTACGAACTACCAAAGTTTCTCAAGAGTTGGGAGTGGAGGGAGTAGTCGCTGATAAAATTACCATCCATATTTCAACATTATTTTAGTGAAAATTATTTTTTTCCACTCTCAAAATAATGTTTTCCCAGCATGCATTTAATTACAGTTCCCAATTCATCAGTAAGGAATTTCAAATACAATGCATTTTGAAATAAGGCTATAAACAGACAGTATGATTCACTCAAATGAAAGAAGAGATACTTAAATTAGATTTGTAATGTAGTGGTATAGTCAATGCCTGAGTTTATTTTTAATTTCTCAGAGGAAATAATGCTTGAACTAGAATTGATAGGTAGAAGATTTTCTAGTCTATTGATCTTCACACATTGTTTTAATGTGCAAAAGCTTTTATTCAAAAGCAATCTAAAAAAGAAATCCAGCAAAAATAAAGCTGTTCTTGCTGATGTGTAATCTTCCATGAGATGGCTCTGTCTTTGCTCTATCTTCACTCTCTCCCTACCCCTCAGATCCCATCTTTATTTACTTCACTAACTCCTCTTCCCACTTCCAACTTGTAGACATATTTCCCCAAGTGTAGGACTTGACTCCCCTGTTCTTCTCTTTTTCAACTCAGTTCCTTAAAAGATTTACTTCCCTCCACCCAAATCCTTAGCACATCCTCTAGCCAGAGAGCCTCGGAAATGTCAAGAAACCTTTTCAACACTTTATTGCCTCTGTTCCTAACTCTTCCATCCATAAACAGCATGACTGGGGGTTTCTTGGAGTAGAATTTGAATTACAGGAGAAATGGAAACAGCAGATTACTTATTTGAGAACTTCGTCCAAGAAAAGAAGAGATCAAGCATTTTCTAGAAGAGCCAAGGAAGAGTTGAATACACAACAGGCCAATTCTATAAAATACAATGTTAATACCCCCAACATTACACTATTCTCGGTATACATTGGTCCCTGTGGTTCTGTTTTGACTGTTCCTTATTTTTCTCCCCAAATAATGGGAACCAACTTGGGTTTTGCCTGTCCATGGCCTTCATACATGGCCCACTCTGCAGAGCTGGAATAGCACTAAACATACATAGACAAGGCATTTTTTAAAGTTCAGGTCAAGTATGCCCCATTAATATGTTATGTGGAAAACACGTCTATGCACCATAGGAAAGATAATTCATTATCATGTGTGGAAGGTGACACTGCTGGTCTTATAGGCACTTATACGAAGCTTGTCTTCATCCTTTGTGAGGCATGCCTTATTTCAAACAACTAGTTTTGCTCCTTTCTGTATAGTTTTCCTTCATCAATAGTAACAAGAATAATTCTCTAATTTACGTGTTTATAGTTACAAGCACTTTTTCTCACAGATTATTTTACTTGATCTACCAACAAACTGGCCAAGTATTTATCAGATAAGGAAACTGAGCACCAGTTAATAAGTGATAAAAATAAGTCTAAAGTTACGACTACTGTCTATCATCCCTTCACTCTGGTCTTGACAACTACATTCTGCTGTGTCACATGGAACACAGTTATAAGACATATTCTATTCTATTTAAGAGAGTGAAAACATAAAAGCACACTTGAGAGACCCTAAAACATATAAAATATAATAAAAACATAAAATAAATACAAGTGAAACTCTGGCTGATATGCTGAGGCTCCTGCGACAAACACCAGTGAAACCTGACCCCTTGACACCTGGCATTTTCTTGAAGCCAGTAGAAGTCTACAGGGCTAACAATTTTTTCACTGTTGTCTTTCCTTGGATTGTTGGCAATAACACCAATTTTCAAGAAATAAAAATCTAAGGAATACCATCAAAATTTGCACAAAACCTGACAGCCTCTTTGTACCCACAAGATTTTTTTTCATGTTGAACTTTCCTGACTAAAATAGAAATGTTAAAAAATAATAAAAATGTTATTCTAAGCGTACATACAGATTTTATTAAAGGAGTTATTACCAGCAGAGACAAATGATTTATTCACTAGATGAAGGGTGCCATGATAAATATTAACATTTGCAATATTTTGAGAAAAATTAGTAGTAGATCTATAATTTACCCAGAGTAACACTGGCACACATCAATATCAATACAAAGTCAAAGGACTTTCATACAGTGGCAGACAGAAAAGGTAGTCAAAAAGTGAAAATGGATCAGAGAGGGGAAGATGGCGTAAGAGTAAGACGCAGAGATCACCTTCCTCCCCACAGATACACCAGAAATACATCTACACGTGGAACAACTCCTACAGAACACCTACTGAACGCTGGCAGAAGACCTCAGACCTCCCAAAAGGCAAGAAACTCCCCACGTACCTGGGTAGGGCAAAAGAAAAAAGAATAAACAGAGACAAAAGGGTAGGGACGGGACTTACACCAGGGGGAGGGAGCTGTTAAGAAGGAAAGGTTTCCACACACTAGGAGCCCCTTCGCGGGCGGAGACTGCGGGTGGCGGAGGGGGAAAGCTTCGGAGCCGTGGAGGAGAGCGCAACAACAGGGGTGCAGAAGGCAAAGCAGAGAGATTCCCACACAGAGGATCGGTGCCGACCACCACTTACCAGCCTGAGAGGCTTGTCTGCTCACCCGCCGGGGCGGGAGGGGCTGGGAGCTGAGGCTCGGGCTTCGGTCAGAGCGCAAGGAGAGGACTGGGGTTGGCTGTGTGCACACAGCCTGAAGGGAGCTAGTGCGCCACGGCTAGCCGGGAGGCAGTCCGGGAAAATGTCTGAACCTGCCGAAGAGGAAAGAGACTTTTTCTTCCCTCTTTGTTTCCTGGTGCGCGAGGAGAGGGGATTAAGAGCGCCGCTTAAAGGAGCTTCAGAGACAGGCGCGAGCCGCGGCTAAAAGCGCAGACCCAAGAGACAGGCATGAGACGCTAAGGCTGCTGCTGCCGCCACCAAGAAACCTGTGTGCGAGCACAGGTCACTATCCACACCCACCTTCCGGGGAGCCTGTGCAGCCCGCCACTGCTGGGCTCACGGGATCCGGGTACAACTTCCTCGGGAGAACGCACGGCGCGCCTCGGGCTGGTGCAACGTCACGCCGGCCTCTGCCTCCGCAGGCTCGCCCCGCACGCCGTACCCCTCCCTCCCCCCGGGATGACTGAGCCAGAGCCCCCGAAGCAGCTGCTCCTTTAACCCCGTCCTGTCTGAGCGAAGAGCAGATGCCCTCCGGCAAACTACATGCAGAGGCGGGGCCAAATCCAAAGCTGAGCCCCGGCAGCTGTGAGAACAAAGAAGAGAAAGGGAAATCTCCCCCAGCAGCCTCAGAAGCAGCTGATTAAAGCTCCACAATCAACTTGATACCCTGCATCTGTGGAATACCTGAAAAGACAAGGAATCATCCCAAATTGAGGAGGTGGACTTTGAGAGCAAGGTTTATGAGTATTTCCCCTTTTTCTCTTTTTGTGAGTGTGTATGTGTATGCTTCTGTGTGAGATTTTGTCTGTATAGCTTTGCTTCCACCATTTGTCCTAGGGTTCTATCCATCCGGTTTTTTTTTTTTTTCTTTAAAAAAAATTTTTTTTTCTTAATAATTACCCTCCCTCCCTCCTTTCTTTTCTTTCTTTTCTTTCTTTCTTCCTTCCGTCCTTCCTTCCTTCTTCCTTCCTTTTTCTTTTCTACTTTTTCTCCCTTTTATTCTGAGCCGGGTGGATGAAAGGCTCTTCCTGCTGCAGCCAGGAGTCAGTGCTGTGCCTCTGAGGTGGGAGAGCCAACTTCAGGACACTGGTCCACAAGAGACCTCCCAGCTGCACATAATATCAAACGGTGAAAATCTCCCAGAGATCTCCATCTCAACACCAGCACCCAGCTTCACTCAATGACCAGCACGCTACAGTGCTGGACACCCTATGCCAAACAACTAGCAAGACAGGAACACAACCCCACCCATTAGCAGAGAGGCTGCCTAAAATCATAATAAGGCCACAGACACCCCAAAACACACCACCAGACGTGGACCTGCCCACCATAAGGACAAGATCCAGCCTCATCCACCAGAACACAGGTACTAGTCCCCTCCACCAGGAAGCCTACACAACACACTGAACCAACCTTAGCCACTGGGGACAGGCACCAAAAACAAAGGGAACTATGAACCTGCAGCCTGGAAAAAGGAGACCCCAAACACAGTAAGATAAGCTAAATGAGAAGACAGACAAACACACAGCAGATGAAGGAGAAAGATAAAAACCCACCAGACCTAACAAATGAAGAGGAAATAGGCAGTCTACCTGAAAAAGAATTCAGAATAATGATAGTAAAGATGATCCAAAATCTTGGAAATAGAATAGACAAAATGCAAGAAACATTTAACAAGGACCTAGAAGAACTAAAGATGAAACAAGCAATGATGAACAACACAATAAATGAAATTAAAAATACTCTAGATGGGATCAATAGCAGAATAACTGAGGCAGAAGAATGGATAAGTGACCTGGAAAATAAGACTCTATGCCAATAAAATGGACAACCTGGAAGAAATGGACAAATTCTTAGAAATGCACAACCTGCCAAAACTGAATCAGGAAGAAATTGAAAATATGAACAGACCAATCACAAGCAATGAAATTGAAACTGTGATTAAAAATCTTCCAACAAACAAAAGCCCAGGACCAGATGGCTTCACAGGTGAATTCTATCAAATATTTAGAGAAGAGCTAACACCTATCCTTCTCAAACTCTTCCAAAATATAGCAGAGGGAGGAACACTCCCAAACTCATTCTATGAGGCCACCATCACCCTGATACCAAAACCAGACAAGGATGTCACAAAGAAAGAAAACTACAGGCCAATATCACTGATGAACATAGGTGCAAAAATCCTCAACAAAATACTAGCAAACAGAATCCAACAGCACATTAAAAGGATCATATACCATGATCAAGTGGAGTTTATTCCAGGAATGCAAGGATTCTTCAATATATGCAAATCAATCAACATGACACACCACATTAACAAATTGAAGGAGAAAAACCATGTGATTATCTCAATAGAGGAAGAGAAAGCTTTCGACAAAATTCAACACCCATTTATGATAAAAACCCTGCAGAAAGTAGGCATAGAGGGAACTTTCCTCAACATAATAAAGGCCATATATGACAAACCCACAGCCAACATTGTCCTCAATGGTGAAAAACTGAAACCATTTCCACTAAGATCAGGAACAAGACAAGGTTGCCCACTCTCACCACTCTTATTCAACATAGTTTTGGAAGTTTTAGCCACAGCAATCAGAGAAGAAAAGGAAACAAAAGGAATCCAAATCGGAAAAGAAGAAGTAAAGCTGTCACTGTTTGCAGATGACATGATACTATACATAGAGAATCCTAAAGATGCTACCAGAAAACTACTAGAGCTAATCAATGAATTTGGTAAAGTAGCAGGATACAAGATTAATGCACAGAAATCTCTGGCATTCCTATACACTAGCGATGAAAAATCTGAAAGTGAAATCAAGAAAATACTCCCATTTACCACTGCAACAAAAAGAATAAACTATCTAGGAATAAACCTACCTAAGGAGACAAAAGACCTGTATGCAGAAAATTATAAGACACTGATGAAAGAAATTAAAGATGATACAGATAGATGGAGAGATATACCATGTTCTTGGATTGGAAGAATCAACATTGTGAAAATGACTCTACTACCCAAAGCAATCTACAGATTCAATGCAATCCCTATCAAACTACCACTGGCATTTTTCACAGAACTAGAACAAAAAAATCACAATTTGTATGGAAACACAAAAGACCCCAAATAGCCAAAGCAATCTTGAGGGCGGAAAACGGAGCTGGAGGAATCAGGCTCCCTGACTTCAGGCTATACTACAAAGCTACAGTAATCAAGACAGTATGTTACTGGCCCAAAAACATAAATACAGATCAATGGACAGGATAGAAAGCCCAGAGATAAACCCATGCACATATGGTCACCTTATCTTTGATAAAGGAGGCAGGAATGTACAGTGGAGAAAGGACAGCCTCTTCAATAAGTGGTGCTGGGAAAACTGGACAGCTACATGTCAAAGTATAAGATTAGATCACTCCCTAACACCATACACAAAAATAAGCTCAAAATGGATTAAAGACCTAAATGTAAGGCCAGACACTATCAAACTCTTAGAGGAAAAGATAGGCAGAACACTGTGACATAAATCACAGCAAGATCCTTTTTGACCCACCTCCTAGAGAAATGGAAATAAAAACAAAAATAAACAAATTGGACCTAATGAAACTTCAAAGCTTTTGCACAGCAAAGGAAACCATGAACAAGACCAAAAGACAACCCTCAGAATGGGAGAAAATACTTGCAAGTGAAGCAACTGACAAAGGATTAATCTCCAGAATTTATAAGCAGCTCATGCAGCTCAATAACAAAAAAACAAACAACCCAATCCAAAAATGGGCAGAAGACCTAAATAGACATTTCTCCAAAGAAGATATACAAACTGCCAACAAACACATGAAAGAATGCTCAACATCATTAATCATTAGAGAAATGCAAATCAAAACAATCTCACACCAGTCAGAATGGCCATCATCAAAAAATCTAGAAACAATAAATGCTGGAGAGGGTGTCAAGAAAAGGGAACACTCTTGCACCGCTGGTGGGAATGTGAATTGGTACAGCCACTATGGAGAACAGTATGGAGGTTTCTTAAAAAACTACAAATAGAACTACCATATGACCCAGCAATCCCACTCCTGGGCATATACCCTGAGAAAACCATAATTCAAAAAGAGTCATGTACCAAAATGTTCATTGCAGCTCTATTTACAATAGCCCAGAGATGGAAACAACCTAAGTGTCCATCATCAGATGAATGGATAAAGAAGATGTGGCACATATATACAATGGAATATTACTCAGCCATAAAAAGAAACGAAATTGAGCTATTTGTAATGAGGTGGATGGACCTAGAGTCTGTCATACAGAGTGAAGTAAGTCAGAAAGAGAAAGACAAATACCATATGCTAACACATATATATGGAATTTAAGAAAAAAAAATGTCACGAAGAACCTAGGGGTAAGACACACAGACCTACTAGAGAATGGACTTGAGGATATGGGGAGGGGGAAGGGTAAGCTGTGACAAAGCGAGACAGTGGCATGGACATATATACACTACCAAACACAAAATAGCTAGCTAGTGGGAAGCAGCAGCATAGCACAGGGAGATCAGCTTGGTGCTTTGTGACCACCTAGAGGGGTGGTATATGGAGGGTAGGAGGCAGGGAGATGCAAGAGGGAAGAGATATGGGAACATATGTATATGTATACCTGATTCACTTTGTTATAAAGCAGAAACTAACACACCATTGTAAAGCAATTATACTCCAATAAAGATGTAAAAAAAAAAGTGAAAATGGGTGTAAGAAACATTTTATAGTTTATGTTCTGTTCCTCATTCTATTATTTTTTTAAGCCTGGGGTACACAAAAATCCCTAGGAGATACAGAGTTGGGTTGGAGACCAGACATAAATCACATTCCCCACCGCATAACTATGATTTTCCATGTAAAATTATGACAAAATGAATGTCAAGAGGAAAAGCAGTTATAAATGGCAAGGCCTACATTGTGGTATAATGAATGTAGAATGTTTAATATTTGTAGTTTTAGATTCACAGGAAAATCACAAACATAGTAAAAAGATTGCCATATAGTTCATATCCCAATTACCCATTATTAATATCTTACATTAAATTTTGATACATTTGTCATAATCAATGAATTTACTACCAATACATTATTATTAACTATCCATATTTTATTCAACTTTCCTTAGTTTTTATCCTTAGTTTTATTTTCCTCCTTTGGGGAGGAAGATCACAGAAGTCAAGTGTCATTCTAATTACACATATCAAGGGTACATACTATCAATACGACTTACCACTGTTGATGTTAACTTGTTCACCGGCTAAGGCAGTGTTTATCAGGTTCTCCACTGTACAGTTACTCTTTTCTCCGTTCCATATTGTGCTCTTTGGAAGGAAGTCACTATGCACAGCCCACACTTAGAGAATGGAGAGTTATGCTCCACCTCCCTGAGGGAGAAGCATCTATATAAATTACTTGGACAACTTTTATATAGGAAATTTGTCTATTCTTCCCATGTATTTATTTATTCAATCATCTATATAAGTATGGATCCAGGAACATTTATTCTATGCTTTGAAATATAATCCAATATACTTAATTTTGTTCTTCAAACTGTTCAAGCCTTAGCCTTTGGGAGCTCTTTCAGTTGGTTCCTGTGTCCCTTTGGCACACGCTATTCAATGCATCTGTTTGTTGTTTTATTAAACTATCTTACTTTCCATCACTACAAGATGTTCCAGGCTCATCTTGAGTATATTCTACTCCAGTCCTAGAATCAGCCATTTTTCAAAGGAGTAGAATGGGTTTTAACACAGAAATATATAGATTTTGGCTCCAAACATACTCACCTATGATCTTGGGCAAGTTATTTAGCATCTCTGAGACTAAGTGTCCTCACTTGTAAAATGAGAACAGTACTAACCTCAAAGGTTAATACTAGTATACTAGTACAAAGAACTAATAACTATTAGGTCTAAACAAGACAACAAATGTAAAAGCCTAGCTCCCAGCTCTTTAAATACTTAATAAATATTAATTCTTTTTTATTCCCCTCCCTTTATCACCAGTGAGCAGAGCAACCTACTTCTTCCCTGCTAGTAGTCTCCCTGAATCACTGCCCATCTTCTCCCAACTGAGGCAGCCTTCAAAACAACTAGCCTGGAACAGTGACTCTTAGTTATTAACTATCTAGGGATGTCTCTCTCTGTGCATAAACTAAAACTTACACACACATACACACATACAGATATTATGTTACTTCACATAAGTGTAAGATATTTCCAAGCTAACATCTGTCCTTAGTATAACATACATTTTATATTAAATGCATCATAGTAGCAATTTTGAGACACTAGTATTTCAGATGATTAATTTAGAGAAAAAGGAAAAATATTTGTCAGAATGAATAGTTACCATAAGAACTACATGCAAGTGTTTTGTGTGTGATTTTTGTCAATCACTTCATCATCATTTAAAAAATTTCAGTTTCCATGACAACCAAATGCAGTTAACATTACCTCTAAATATACTCCCCAGGTATTTTTTTTCTTTCATTTTATACTAAAGGTCTTTCATTTTATTCTAAAGAGGTCAAGGCTATCTGGAGAAACTTACTGTAAAATCTATCAAAGACAATCCTTTATCGTGAAAAGATGATCAATATCAAATAGAGTTGGATATTATGGATAGTTTTTTCTCTTAACCATGTTTATCAAGGAGTTTTTTTTGTTTTGTTTTGTTTTTGTTTTTGTTTTTTTTTTCGGTACGCGGGCCTCTCACTGTTGTGGCCTCTCCCGTTGCGGAGCACAGGCTCCGGATGCGCAGACTCAGCGGCCATGGCTCACGGGCCCAGCCGCTCCGCGGCATGTGGGATCTTCCCGGACCGGGGCACGAACCCGTGTCCCCTGCATCGGCAGGCGGACTCCCAACCACTGCGCCACCAGGGAAGCCCCAAGGAGTTTTAAGAAAAAAATACTAGAAATGATCAAAGGAAATTTGGCTAAATTTCTAGCATGGGTTATGCCCAAAGAAATAAGTGTTTAGTTCAGAGAGTCAGACCTCATCCTATGTTATTAGCTTGTATTTTTATAGCACAGCTAACCTTTTAGTCACTTAGAGACGTGAAACACACAACTCTGGTCTCAGTGTAGTTCACTTATCTGCAAAGGCTTTCATGGAACTGAACTTATTTCTGTTGAAGCTGAAGTTGTAATTTCATTTTTTCCCTCTACTAGTCCTGTTCCAACTTCTCTTTCTGTTTTTTCATTTATTCTCCCTTAATCCTCTCCTACTCTTCTCCTATTTTCTCCTCTTTCCTTCCCTTCACCTTCTCCTTTTCTCTCCTTTCTTCTCCACCCATTACCCACTGTGTTATATGCTGGTAGTAATAGTAGTGGTAACGGTAGTAAAACAAGTCAGGGATGATGTGCTTAATAAACATTTTTTTTGAGATCAAAATACTACTTGGGAAAAACTGTAATCAAAATTTCACAGACATTAAAATACAAATACTTTATAAAAAGAACACTAAGGGGCTTCCCTCGTGGCGCAGTGGTTGAGAGTCCGCCTGCCGATGCAGGGGACACGGGTTCGTGCCCCGGTCCGGGAAGATCCCACATGCCGCGGAGCGGCTGGGCCCGTGAGCCATGGCCGCTGAGCCTGCGCGTCCAGAGCCTGTGCTCCGCAATGGGAGAAGCCACAACAGTGAGAGGCCCGCATACCGCAAAAAAAAAAAAAAAAAAAAAAAAAAAAAAAAAAAAGAACACTAAGGTGGGGACTCAGTATCTACTTAGCTTTCAGAATCATTTAATTTGAGGGTTCATTATCATGAGAGGCTGACTCTATAATGTACTAGTGAGTATTAGAAAAGCATATGGCTCTAATTCAGCAATTGCAAGAGATAGACAAGTATAATTCTGTATCTATTTTTGTTCAGATATGTTCTCAACAGGCATGCCAGAAAGGTATACATAACAATTGACCTGAATGAGATCTTTTTAGAGATTCTGCAGCTGCTAATTTGCCTGGGATCAACTTAATGCTAATCAACATTGTGATACGACATGAGGCTGTTATTTTTCTGAGCCTTTTATAAACTTAAACCCTATAAAATCAAGCATAACATTAAGAGGTAAAGCAATCATGGTCCCACAGTTCAATTATTTTTACTGTTATCAGCTTTACCTTTTCAGAAAGGTCTTCAGTTAGTAATTTATAGTTGTATTTTCCTTTCAGTATTCCTCAGAAAAATATTTTATATGGAACAGGTCTTACCCACTCACTTTGATTTCACTTTTGATCTAAGAACAGGGGGTGGGGGAAGATTTAATTATCACAAAAATATATAAACTTGGGAAATTGCAGATAATGTATCAAACTTAGAAGTTTACATATTATAGTTAGGATATTATTTCAGCTGTATGTAACACAGACCCAAAACAACAGCGATTTAAACAAGATAGAAGTATTTTATGTTCTCACATAACAGGTTTCAGTAACAGCTGTGCTACATTGTGGTCACTTAAGGGACCTGGTGCTTTTCCTTTCCTGGGATGTCATCTTGGTTCAGGATGTGATATAATCATGTTCATGTTCCAAGCGACAGAATGGAGGCAGGGTGTGAGAAAGGCATGCCCCTCCCTTTTAGGACAAGAGATAGAAGTTCCACATTTCACTTCTGCTAACACCCTATTGTCCATAACTTAGTCTAGTTGGTCATGTGACAGTTAAAAATAGATTCTATTTCTATGAGAAGGAAGTAGAGAATAGATACTGGGAGACAGCTGTCAATCTCTTAATTTCCATTTTCTCTAGAAAGTTGTGTGTGTGTGTATTTCTAATTTCCCCAAACTCAAAGGAGATGTAGAAGAAACCAAGATAATTCTTTAATCTTAAATAAATTTGCGCCTATAAATTGAATAAAACTGTCCAGCAAAATATGCCATTGGAAAATATCAAGGCTTAACCATAGCTCTAATTTATATACATCAAAGTATGGAGAAAGAACTCCAGGGCCTCCCTGGTGGCGCAGTGGTTGAGAGTCCACCTGCCGATGCAGGGGATGCGGGTTCGTGCCCCGGTCTGGGAGGATCCCATATGCCGCGGAGCGGCTGGGCCCGTGAGCCATGGCCGCTGGGCCTGCGCATCCGGAGCCTGTGCTCCGCAACGGGAGAGGCCACGACAGTGAGAGGCCCGCATACCGCAAAAAGAAAAAAAAAAAAAAAAAAAAAAAGAACTCCAAGCACTTTAACCTTTAGGAAAAACCTATCACAATTAAGAAACCTTGATTTAGTACCTGAAAAAGTATAGAAAGATCCATCTTTGTAATGTACCATGGAAAAACTGGTGTCTTCTATATATTTTTCAGAGAAACCAAGTAGGAATTATAGAAGTATAGATTACTTTCAATATCAAAATCAGCTTTAGGCTTCAGACATAGTTTCCAGACAATGATTTCATTTCAACAATATCTACTTGGCAAATTTTTAGTATGCCCAAGAAAATGTGGTATCAACTTCTGAAAGAAAAATCTAATTTTCCTATAAGAGATATGGTTTATGAATATATAACTTACATTTCCAACTTACAACATGCTTAAATTATAGTGATTTACCATATCTACTACAAACAGTCTAAGATATAGTTCAATATGGTAACTCATACAGGGTTGAAGATTGGGTTATCTAGGGACAGAACTTGAGTCAGGGATTCAAATGCACATGACTTAGTGCAGAAGTGCAATTCAGGAACAGCCTTCAAAAAAGGAGGAAAACAGGAGTAAGGATGTGGTTTCAGGTGAAGTCTAGCTTTGACCTGATTTGTGAGGGTTTCAAGGCTCTCATAGTTCTTACTCTATAGGTCACAGAATCAGTGTGAAGGTTTTATCAATGGTAGGTGTATTTTAATCGTACATTGGACAACAGGGAAATGACCATTGGATGTGTCCACACACCCAGTGGACCTACAGTGAGATGGACCTGAGCCATAAGTCGAGTGTCTGACTCATCTGTGCCTGCTCTATCAGAGGAGCCTTAATGATGGTGCTTTGGGTCCTTGAGTAACAGAGTCAATTTAGACCCCACATCCAACAGCCCTTGAAAGGTCCAGTTAGTCCTCACTTCTCAGTGTATGGTTTCCAAAGGAAATAGCTGTAGGTCTTATAGGGAAGAACTAGGTGAATCATTACTGTATATACTTGACTTGCTGTTGTATGGTCCTTCCTCATGTGTCTTGGCCTTTCCTTCAGTCGATGGTTTCTGGGTCTGATACCAGGATCAGTTTTTAAAACTAGTCAAGTGTTAGTGACTTTCTAATGGGGTATCTGACCTCAGCCTTTTGTTGACCTATTCTTGAACTCTTTTGGTTGTATATATTAAGCGATATTCTCACTGGCTGCCCCTCTATCTTTTCCCTAGAAACAGCATTCTCTGTTATCCATCTCCATAGATCCTTGTAGATGCTGTTCTAACTTTTCTGCCCATGAAGGTAATCGTGTCCCCATTGGTTTAGACACTTAAAAGCTGTCAATTGGCCTCTGCTATTGTAGGGTCTTGGCATCTACTACTATCAGCACTGGCCTAAAAAGAATAGGCACTACAGTGCTTCTCAGTGATGTCAGTGCCCCTCACCAGAGCATTATACATTGCTGTGGTATATGCAGTGTCCCCTGAGGCCCTTTTCAGGTAGCTGCTAGGCTACCAGTCAGCTGCTAGGCTTTCCAGTCTTATGTAGTGGACCATCACACCATGCATGCTTCTCTCTGGGCCTTTTGATTCCATCCTCTATGATCTGCCATGGCAGTTCTGGAATCTCTTTTCCAAGCCTCTATGAGTTTTCACAGAAGCATATTAAAACTGGGTGTCGGATGTTAAGCATATTAAAACTGGGTGTCAGGGTGTATCACAGGAGAATTTTCCCATATTAACAAACTCTCCCTTACTAGCTTTATATTCTGCCCTCCTTGACCCAGTACCCTCAGGTTTAGCATTTGCAAGTTTAATTACTATTGCTGCTTAAGTTACCTATGACATTTTCACTCAATCAGCATCAAATGAACACCTAGGGGTGTGAGAGTTATGCTAAACCTAATTCTAATAAAAGTTAGTAAAGCAGTATCAGATAAAATTAATGTTGTTGTGAGTGTTTTCGGTGCCCTCAAAAGACTGGACAGTGGTTTGCTTTGTATTCAAAATTAATATTCAGATTATTACAGTTATAATTCAAAGTCCTATTTTTATGCTAAATCTTTAAGTTTAGCTTACAAATCTTATTTTTCTATTTATAAACCTAGCAAATTTAAATAATTACTTTCAGGGACTTTGAATAATGCTTGGCTCCTTTTACAAATTTTATTGCATACCCTCAAATATTTCAATTACATTTGCAAATTTAATTAAGTGAATTTATATTTTAAAGTACTTTAATTGTCTACTTTAGCAAACAAAACTTTCCAGATTATAGAATAAATAGTTCACATAAATCAACTTTATAAGAACTGTGAATATAAATTTATCTTAGATATTTCAAAACACCACATAAACTTAGATTTCAACTGAAAATCATAGCAATTATGTTTTATTACAATTATTTTTTTTACTCAATTTTACACTTTAAATTATTGGGCTTATAAGATTATCACACTAATACATCAAATTATCTTAAAATTTGTAAATAGATGAAAAGTACCTATCACGTATCTTTCAAAGATTAAAAATTAATTCTAATATTTTTACTTTTTAATAATTTTGTTCTTTATTTGAATTATCCTGCAGTTGAAATATGTACCCACTAAGGAAGAAAATTATCTCAGTTAACTGAGGTTATATAACATCTTGAACAGGAGACATAGCGCTGTCAACTTCTAGAGAGATTTGTTTCAAACCTGCACAATGAGGCTGAGCCCTTTTCAATACTTCAAACCTTTCAGTACTTCAAAACAATTTATTCTTGCAGTTCACACAACCTACTTTTTATTTCAATTCTCACCCAGGTTGATCATTTGATTGAATTTTGCATTGAGGGGGTTTTAAAAGATCTAAATGTCTTCCTGCCTAACTCTAAAGCCCTTTGAATTAACACAATCCTAGGTTATGTATTTGTTCATTATTTTTCTTTTAATTTAAAGACCCTGATTGTGTCTTGGCAGACTGCATTTGCCTGTGTCCTTAATACCATGCAACTCTTTTTGTATATTTAAAATGATTCCCAATGAATTTTGATATTTCACACTAGCTTTACTTGATTGTGGATGCAACTTACAAAGTCCTTCTATTGACAAATAATAAGGTACCACTGCACACTCAGAAAGCAATCATTTCTTCATCTGAAGTTCCCACCACTGCAAATTTGTCTATCCATCCATTCATTCATTCACTGAACATTTAGCAAAGCCCTCACTGCTACGGAATACCTTCTCAGGGAGGAAATCAACTAACTGAGAATTTATTGCTTCTTGTTGTGGAGAAATATGTAAAAAAAGAAGCATTCCAAGTTCTCTCATCTATATGATGAGAATAATGAATATAAAACTGCACAGTGCTGAGGAATATAGTCAACCTTGAATAAAGGTATACCAGAGCACTTAAGATAAAACTGAACTCTGTTTGGAGGTGTATTCCTGGGAAATGAGCATAAGGATCACCCCATCTCTTTGTGAACAATCAGGAATTTGGTGAGGTTGTTTGTTACTTGTTTGTGACTGGGGTGAATATAAGGCATTTGGTTTCACTCTCAGTGGTTTCTTAAATGACATTGGAGCTTGGAGCATCATGGTATTTATCTATAGTCTGAATACATGTTTCTACAGTTTGTAGAAGCAAAAGAAAAGAATTCATTAACAAGTATCTGTTAAGCATCCACTACTCATCCATTATTCAGCACTGTTCTGCATGCTGAGGATACAGGAATGAACAAAACAGATAGACCAAATCCCTATTTTCATGGAGCTTACATTCTGGTGGCTATGGTCTCCAGATGACTAGGGTATAAGAGGAAGCCAAGAGGATTTTTTTTAAATACCTGTAAAAATGTGGAAAGGAAGTTTTTCATGCCTGGTATAACCCACTTTATATGGGAGGTATCATCAGTAATCTACCTGTCCCTGTGGTGAACTCTGGAGCATTCTGTGTTGTTTCTTGCTTTGTTTTGTTTTAGCAACCCCAATTAATTTCTATATATGTTCCACTGAGGACAATTTATTAAGACTTTTTTTTGGTGCCTTTCCCTCATTGCATCATGAAAACCACAGAGCTAATAAATGTGAAAAAAAGTAATCATGGTATATAACATGAATTATTACGATACTATAATTTGTGTTGAATTGCACATTACAATCCTATTTCAAAAGGCTACACTTTAAGGCATCTTGAACTGATTTCTTGGAATTTTATACTTTCTCTTAAGACTTTTATGTGAATGATTCAAGACATCTGATGAAATGTGACTGGAACTGGAATTTATATAATTAGTTAATGTTCTTTGGGATTTATTCTAATGAATTGAGTGTCATAGTCTAGCGCTGGACTCTTCTCATACAGTCTTTACTCCATTGTGTTGATAAACAATGTTATTATAATCTATACCAGCATGACTGCTGACTTATGTGGCTGATCTCTAGCTATTCTAGAATTTGCATCTCTGTGTTTTCCTGGTGAGCTCACACACTTTTTATATTATGGGTGCCACATATACTGTATTTTCATTTTAAATTTCTGTGATTGATAGTGATTCAGCCTCATTGCCCATTACATTTTCTTACATGATTTTATTTTATTTTAATTTTTTGATGAGGACATTTAAGTTCTACTCTCTTCTTAGATGATTTTAAATTTCAAATCTTACTCAGTGAAGCTCTATTGAAAAACTTTATATGAACTCCACATGCAAAGTTTTTCCTGACACATGGAGCTGAGAAATTTCCAGACTTGTAGTGTTAACAGAATTATTACAGCTCTGCAATATAAGTAGGTAGTTCAATTTGTGAAGTTGAAATCCTATAAGTGAGTCAAATTGATTGAGTCTCAGAAAGAAAATTCATAAATGTTCATGTTCATCATTTAAAATCTCCAAAAACTGGAAATAACACAAATATCCGTGAACAGATAAATAAACAAAATGTTGTATGTGCAGAGAATAAAACATTACTTGGCAGTGAAATGAAATGAACTACTGATATCATGGACGGCTTATAAAAACATTATACTGAGTCAAAGAAGCAAGAGAAAAATAGAATACATACTAGATGATTCAATTTATATAAGATGCAAATTAATCTACAATGACACAAAGCATATCAGTGGGGCAAGGGGTGGGAAGAGGGATGGACTGCAGAGGGACATGAGGGTTTTTGGGGGGCAATGAAGATGTTCTGTTCTGTAATGAGGTGATGTTTCATTGGCATCTACAATTGACATTATTCACAAAACTATATACTTCAAATGAGTAAATTTATTGCATATAAATTATTCCTCAATAACATCGATAAGAGATATAATTTCTTGAGAGAATGAAAGAAAAATCACGTATAAAGTGAAGACAATCTATTGGGTTGGCCAAAACATTCCTTTGGTTTTTAAGTAAAAATAAAAAACACATTTTTCATTTTCACCAAGAACTTTATTGAACAACGTAATCACCATTTTGTTCCACTACCTTCTGCTATTTTTCAGGCAACTTCATAGTTTCATCTTCCCAAAACTTGTTATCTTTTTGAGCAAAGAACTGCTCCAGGTGCCTTTTACAGTCTTCCAGTGAATTGAAATTTTTTCCATTAAAAGAATTTTGTAAAGATCCAAGTAAATGGAAATCCGAAGGTGTGATATGGTGAATAAGGCAGATGAATCAGAACTTCCCAGTCAAGCTGTAAGAGTTTTTGCCTGGTCATCAAAGAAACATGCAGTTTTGCGTTATCCTGATGGAAGATTATGCGTTTTCTGGTGACTAATTCTGGTCGCTTTTCATCGAGTGCTGCTTTCAGTTGGTCTAACTGGGAGCAGTACTTGTTGGAATTAATCGTTTAGTTTTCCGGAAGGAGAAAACCAATCCCACCATATACACATCACCTTCTTTGGATGAAGACCAGCCTTCGGTGTGGTTGGTGGTGGTTCATTTCGCTTGCCCCACAATCTCTTCCGTTCCACATTACTGTACAGTATACACTTTTCATCGCCCATCACAATTTGTTTTAAAAATGGAAGATCTTTTGTTACATTTAAGTAGAGAACTGCATGTGGAAATATGGTCAAGAAGGTTTTTTTTTGCTTAACTTATGGGGAACCCAAACATCAAAGCAATTAATGTAACCAAGCTGGTACAAATTATTTTCAACACTTGATTTGGATATTTTGAGTATGTCGCTATCTCCTGCGTGGTATAACATTGATTGTTCTCAATTAATGTCTCAATTTGATCGCTATCAACTTCAACTGGTTTACCTGACCGTTGAGCATCGTCCAGAGAGAAATCTCCAGCACGAAACTTCACAAACCACTTCTGACACGTTTGATCAGTCACAGCACCTTCTCCATATACTACACAAATCTTTTTGTGCATTTCAGTTGTGTGTTTACCTTTCTTGAAAAATAAAACATAATATGCCGAAAATGTTGTTTTTTCCATCTTCAATAGTAAAATGGCTACACAAAAAGTCATCAGTTTTGATAAGTTTTTTTTTTAATGAATGCTGATATGACAGCTGTCACAATACAATCTAACAAAATTGCTTTGGATGAAGTTAAATACAACTAAGGGCTACCAGAGCCATCTTACAGAAAAAAACAACGAACGAGCTTTTTGGCCAACCCAATAGTATAACATTAGAATTACCTTCAACATTAAAATCTCAAATTCATTAGTATTTCTTCAAAATAAGGAAGAAAGAGGAATTTAGCTCTTTATTCTAGAAGTCTTATTCAAATGTCTCTCTTTCACAGTACACACACACAAACACATACACAAACACACACACACACACACACATTGCACTTTAAATTTCATATGCAAAGGGCACTTCTGTTATCCCCTTTACAGAACTAACTCAAGTGCTAAAACTGAGATAAGAAGTTATGAGCCAAATGAAAATACATGAAGGTGATGAAGAGTAGAAATTTTTGTTCCCCTAAACTTTCTGTTCCTGAATGATACATGCAATCTCAATCTCTGGCTTCTACAGTGCTTATGTTTCTAATCATGCTTTTGAAGGAAGCAAACAGTTCTAAATTCCCTGCTAACACAAAGCAACCCTTCCTCATTGGCCAGAGTTTGAAATAATCATTGCAGAATTTGCCTCAGTAACCATATTGGATAGTGCAGTTAACGTTAATGTTTTGAGTGGCAGCTTCTATTTCTTAGAAAATACAAAAATGAGTCACATGAAAAATTCAGGGGTTACTGTCAGGGCCTACCTCTGAACGTGGGTCACTTCAGCAGAGCTCCCGGACAGATTCAGATCATCTCCTTGTTGTCAGTCTAAGGGCAGAAACTGCACCTAGAAAAACAGCTGCATCTCTGATGGAAGGATTGTTCAGTTAGGGCAGAGTCGCTTACAATGTAGCTAGAACCTTCCTATAGCTGACATGTACATGCTTCTCATTATAACAAACATCCCCCCAACTGAAATAATTAAATATTTTCTCATTAAGGTGAGTTTGAATTGCCAGTCTGCTTTTACAAACCCGTAAAGGGAAAAATTAACTCAGTGTTCCTTCTGACTGGAGTCCTTCATGCCAGTGCTCATCCCAGATACCTGCATGGCTTGCTCTCTCACCTACTTTAGGTGCTTATTAAAACAGGACCTTTCTCAGCAAAACATCTTTGACCACTTATTTAAAATAGAACCTTACCAAATCTCACCCCTCTACATATGCACATGCACACACACACCACTATGTCCCTTTTTGTTTTATATTGTATCCCTCATTCCATAATATGATAAACTTTGTATTTTACTCATTTATTTTCCATCTTCCCTCCTCATCCCATTAACCTCCACATTTTTTTTTCTGATTTGTTCACTCACTACTGTATTCTGAGGTCTAGAAGAATTCCTGGAACACAGTGGGCACCAATTAAATATTGATTAATAAATGAATGAATGAATGGCTATGATACAGAAAGGAGATGACAGTTGCAATACACAGATTAGAGCCCAATTAACTAACAGACTGATAGGAGTAAGCAGGGTGTTTTCCTCACATTTCGATTTGGAAAGCTTCCATGAGCCTTCATGAACAGAGCATCTAGAATTCTAAACTCTACTATTTTCCAAACGATTACAATTATTGTTCCATAAGATCTTGATATGTGTTTGTTATTAAATAGTGTCTATGGATAATTACATTTTAGAAATATACGTTATATTTATTTCTTAAAGAAGCATAAATCACACTTTATTAAGAGCTCTGAGAAATTCATGGATAATATCGAATTTTTACAAAAACGCATCAACAAGCTAATTTTTAAACCCACTTTCCCGAATTTATTTGACAATAATGTTCCCTTCCCCTTTGAAACATCTGTTAACATCTCACTGAGAAGTAGTATTCAGGGAAGCACAATTTAGAGAAAAACTCTACTAGCCACTTAAGAACTCAGAAGGTATAACACCAAAACAGACTTCTGAAAAGAACTGCTTAAGAATTAAATTTAACCGAACAAGAAGTGAATAATAAAAATGAATCAAAGCGAGAAGGACAAATGTTTTGTAGAAACTATGAACTATGGATTTACATTTAAGGCTTAGTAATAAAATTATATAGAGTTAGGGCTAAATCCATGTAATTGCTGAGTAATTTTTTGAAGTTTAGTGCAGTTTAAGAAAGGATTTTGAAATAGAATAAAGAATACAAAAATAAAATTGACGTTACATAAGTGAGAATCTAGAAATAATGAAAGTTACACTTATAAATAGTAGATAGATTCTTCATTAAATTTTGGGACAATTGACCCTCCATTTGGTGTAGGGGAATGCCCACCACACACACAAAAATTAATCACTGATTAATTATGGGTTAAAATTTAACATAAAAAATCATGACAAGATGAATAAGAAAGAGAATACTTCAATAATTTTGGGCTAAAGTCTCTTGAAGCAGAATGCCATGGTCAGAAAACTATTCAAAAAGTCACAGGTATGTCTCCATTGCACTTAATAATTTGTACATGAAAAAATCACAAAAAGTTAAGGAGAAACAACAATCTTTAAAATATATGACAAAGCATTATGTCTTTTACTGAGATTTTTATAATTTACTAAGAACGAATACAAGCACCCTCAAATCCATGTGTTTTTTTTTCATCAAAGAAGGATACACGAGTAAAGCATTGAACTTTTGAAGAGGCTTGAATTCTTTTAATTAGCATCTATCAATTTGTCAAAATTAACAAGATTGATAATCCTTAGAACCAGCAAGTGTTTGGGGAAATAGGTACTATCAAATATATCACTGATAAGAGTGTCCTTCTCTCCCAATAAGTATCAGAATTAAAACTACTTTCACATCAACAACTCTACTTCTAAAAATTGATCCAAATGAAGGAACTAGAAATATGGAAAACAACATGGCTATATTCAGTGGAGCTTTTCTCTTTTTTAATTCAGAAATTAACTATTAACAGTTAAAATTTGGGGGGATTTGTAGCATAATTTTTAAAATATGGGCTTTGGAATTAGGACCCAGCTATACTGACTACTCAGACCATGAGCAGTCTTAATTTCCTTAAGTCTCAGTTTCTCATGTAATAGACAAACACACACACACACACACACACACACACACACACCTGAATATACTGATTCAACAGAATATTATGGAGCTCTTCAAACAAATGACATAAGTCATGCCTTGACATGGGAAAAGTTCATGATACACTGTTAAGTGAAAAACAACCTGGTCCAGTAGACACATTAGATATCTCATATGCCCAACTATATATCATATAACGTAACATGAAATACATATTAAAGTATTAGCAATGATTATCTCAGAGAATAGAGACATGGTAGGTCAGGGGAAAGGATGAAGTATAAGAGGAGACTTTGGTTTTCTACTTCATATGTTCTATAATCTTTAAATATTTTTCAACTAATGGGTATCGCTTTTATAAATCAGCAAAAACAAAAATATAATATCTCCAAAAAACATCAAGCCAAACAAGCCTATTTGGTGTATCTTTATAATACTCTCTGAAGCTTCCCCCTGAAGGCAGGACATGTTGTCAATGTTGTTCAATTTAAAATTAAAAAGAAAAGTCCAGCCTGTACTCAAAGTTAGGTATACCTGAGATTCATAGATCCCCATCTATTAATCTTTTTATAAAAAAAAACTTCCCAATAATTTATTTTTGAATTCTAAGGACTGAATTCTCCATCGGGTAATTAATCCTGTTACAGGATTAGAATAAGATTTAATAATGTACTCAAGGGAATGCTATTTAAAATCATTTTTTAAACTCTTCTGGATTTGAAATTTAAATAAGACACTGAGTTGAGACACAAAGAGCAAGCTAATCTCAAAGTTAGAGGTTAATCCTAGGATCATGAATTTTAATAGTTATTATGTAATTTTGTCACTTGAAGGAAAAGACTTAAATGTTATTTCCATGTTTGCTTAAATAATCTCTCAATGCAGCAATTCACTGAAATTTAATTACAGCCTGGATGGTGATTCTTCTGCCCGACCTGGAACACTGGTATAGACTCATCCAGTGTTCATTTTAAATTGGAACACAACTCCAAGAGTATGTGGAGCAATGATGTGGGTGGAGAAAGAACACCAGATCACACGAAGAAAGACACTTGGTGATTGTATTACTCTAAAAAGAGTAGTTCTATTAAAACATCTTCTGGGGATACTTTTCTAACTAAGAAGAGAGTTCACCATCCACTTAATAATATGAATTTATTCTAGAACCAGACCAATATTTCTGGAGTTCATAGAATCAGAAACCCAACATCTTCAGAACACCTTTTTTAAAATAAAAATCTTTGCACAATGCAGTGAAACTTCTCATGTTGACCTTTGGAGTAGATCATAATTCAGAGGAAATGCTATATTGGAAATGCACCATTAAAATATATTTTGAATTTAAAAATTGCTATTTCATATCTGAAGAGGTGATCTATTGTACTTTCCCAAACAAAATAAATAATCTGAAGCTACTAAATTAAGATGACATTTTTAGAACTCCTATAGTTCACTTTAATAAGATTTTATTAAAGTTGCCCCTAAGCTTTCTCACTTTGATTCAATTTATAACTTCTAAATATATCCTTCAGAAGACATGCAAACATTTAATCAAAATACTTTATATATTAACCCTTTGCAGATACTGCAAATACCTACCGTATCATTTCACCACGTACACCAGTAGCTCTCCAGTGATGACCACCAGCATCTCACACACAGACTTCTGAACGTCTTCTTCAATACTCCCCAGTTTTCTTCAGTACTTCCTGTGGTTTGCTCTCCTAACAGCAGCCAAAGAGATTCTTTTAAAATTTAACTCCCATCATGGCACTCTCCTGCACAAAATTTTCCCATAACCCTAGCCCTCCCCTGCACCCCCAATCACAAAATAATCCAAAGACCACAGGCAACTTTATGATCTGGCAGATCTAGCATTCTCTTCCCTTCCACTGTTTTGGAGGCACTGTCCTGCATTGTGCTCCTCAAATACACCCTTACCTTCTTTCCTACATGGAAACGTCTGTCCATAGGTATCTCTACTGCTTCCTTCCTCTCTTCCTTTAGATCTCTGCTTAAATGTCACCTCAACAGAGAGGCCTCTTCTGAGACCCACTACCATTCGTATCGCATTCTTATGTCTGATAGTATATTTTATATTTATTATATATATAATATATATTTATTTATATATATTTATTTTGGTTTTGCCACTCTTGTTATTTCTCAGAACAAGAATATAAGCTCCATTAAAGTATAGGTTTTAACTGTTTTCAATACCAGACACATAGTGGGTACCCAATAAATATTTGTTGAATAAACTGATGAGGATTTGAAGAAATAACTCACTGTTATTTTATTTTCCAGCGTGTATGACTTTTAATATCTCTAACATTCTCTACAAGCCCTGATATGCAATATACCCAATCTATTATTTTTTTACTTTTCCATATTCTTAAACTATGAAGCTCAGTACTAGCCATTTGAGTATTATCATATGTAAGTTTAAGAATTTTTTCTGAGTATAAAACCTATGTTGGATTTTTCTTTCAGAATTTAAAAAATAATATTCTACTTTTTGTTTCTATTACTTATTTCTAGTAATAAGGCAGAAGTCAGTCTAATTTTTCTTTATTTTAGTGCAATCTCTCTAGTCTCTCACTGAACTTATATTTTCTTTGTTTTTAATTTTCTACAGTTTAGCTTTGAGGGTCCTAAACATGGATTTTTAAAAAAAATTTTGTTGGGGTTCATAAGTCTTCTTGAATCTCCAGTTTAATGTATTTTATCATTTTGAAAAAACTAGCCATAATCTATTTAAATATCCCTTCTGTTTCATTCTTTATTTCTTTCTAGAACCTTAATTACATTAAATTGAAATTTGTCACTGTATCCTTTTTGTCTCCAAACTTTTCTTCTGTATTTTTCATTTTTGTCTCTGTTTTTCACTCTGAATGTGTTTTTCTTACCTATATTTCACTAATTATATCTTTGGTTGTCCTTAACCTACTTTTAAATATATCCATTAAGATCCTAATTTTTAATGTATTTTTTAGTTCTAAAATATCTTTGTTTTCAGTTCTGCTATCTCCCTTTTTAAAATATTTTCCAGCTATCTACTGAAGCTCTTTATCTTGTTCTTTCTCTCCTTGAACATAAAAGCATACTTATTTTATTTTTATTTTTTAGTGTGTATTAGTTTCTGCTTTATAACAAAGTGAATCAGTTATACATATACATCTCTTCCCATATCCCTTCCCTCTTGCGTCTCCCTCCCTCCCGCCCTCCCTATCCCACCCCTCCAGGCGGTCACAAAGCACGGAGCTGATCTCCCTGTGCTATGCGGCTAAAAGCATACTTATTTCAAACTATCTCATAACTGCAATTACAATATCTCAATCCCCTAAAAGTCTGTTTCTATTTTCTGTTGTTATGTCTAGTTTTCATTTGTTATCTCACAGCATGGTTTGTCCAGTTATTTTTTTATTGCATGCCAAACATTGATATGAAAAATTACTTTTAGAAATAGTCTGAGGCCTAGAATGATGGTATATCTCTTCAGAGAGAATTTTTATTTGCTTTGCCAGGTTCTTGGGAACACTAGCAATCTGGGATAACCATAATCTAACTTCTGGTGTTAGGTGATTTGGTTTCAGGTTTCATTCCCTATAAGGGCTATACTACTTCTAATGTATCCTTATTCCTAGGAAGCAGAACTTCGGTGTCCCACATGAAATAGCAGAGAGTTTATTAGACCTTTTTCTACCTTTGAGAGGCTCAAGACTTCAACTTTCTTCCCCCTGAGCCACACAAAACTGTCAAACACTGGTTAGTTTTTTGATTACTTATTTTGGGGTTGGAAAATGCCCATAGGAGAGATGTGTCCCTAGAGTCCAGGCTCGCACAACTTGAAATTTGCTTAATCTCTCCGATTTTGGTTCAGGTCTTCTTTACTATCAGCTTTTTAATCCTTCAAGCCAAAGGTTTGAATATACTTGTTGAGTTTACCTATTACTCAGTCTGCCACTGAAAATAAAACATGCTGTATTTAAATGAGGAGGTGAATATAGAAGCAGATACCAGAGTTCCAGAATAGTGGAATGTGGTGAGACCAAGGATACAAGATGGTGTACATCTCAGTTCATAACAGTTTAACTTGATAATTAGTAAAGACCAGTCCCTCAATATTCCTCAAACCATATCGTGATACTCCATAAATCCTCAGGAAAAAGAAGTTAGGGAAGAATATCTTAATTAACTGAGAAAAACCACTATAGAATTTAAACATATTTAAAGAGAAGATAAAGTTAGTCATCTAAGGCACTATGAGACATATCTGGGCCCCAATCTATGCCTATTTAAAGCCATATATAGCTAACCTCAGGTATGGCCTCAGGATCAACTTATGGTGTGCAGAAAATGTTTAATTCCTCACTGGATGATTTTCTATTGGGTTTAACTTAGTATGAAATAAGAAACACGTTTTATAAGTCCTTAATTTAATAAAGTTAGCATTAATTAAAAGTCCTAGTTATTGAATCTTCTATATGTCAAGAACCATTCTAAGCTCTTTTAGATATATTATGGAGATAATGTATCTGCCTGGGTTCAAATCCTAGCTCTGCTTCTTACAAGCTGTTTGACCTTGTGAAAGTTGTGAAAGTTATTCCATCTCTGGATACCTCAATTTCCTTGTGCAAAATTGAAATAATGATAGCACCTACCTCAAAATGTTGATTTAACAACTAAATGAGTTCAATTACGTAAAGTTTTTAAACCAGGACCTGGTAGGTAGAAAGTGCTCAATAAATGTTGGTTACTATTACCTCCAAATTTAAGATAACTCTTCAAGATTGGAGTTATTATTCTCATTTTTCAAGGCAGTAGATTCAGTGATGGGAAGTAACATTTCAAAAGTTATAAAATAAGTGGCAGAGCCTAGAAATGACTTTGAGTTTATCAGGTTCCAAAATTTGTAGTACATTCACTTTATGGCAATGACCCTATTTTATCTCAGCATAAGGCCTACTTTCCTGTTTGGCTGAGACCAAGGACATAACACTGAATATATCAAATTCCTTCCCCTGACATCCAAATCTCTCTGTATAATTTTATCCTTTTCCCTTGTCTTTTTATTTCCTTGACTAAATTATATGTCTTAGTTTTTACTACTTTCCTTCTCCATTGGATTCCTTCTACCCATAAATATACTTGTTCTTCTATTCTAAAACAATTAAACAATAAAATATACATAAAAATAAACTCTTCATTTACTCCTTCATGAACCTCTCCTATTTCTCTCCTTTAAATATCCAGCTTTTTAGAAAAAATTAATCTAATTCAGTGCCCTAAAGCACCCATCCACTAGTAAATCCTATAATTTAGCTTCCATTCCTACCATTCAATGGAAATTGCTCTCTTAAGATTGAATTTCCAAATCAGCTCTTGTTCCTCTACCATCTACCTTTGATCTTCCAGCAAGATTTGACAGTTAACATTCCTCTCTGGACCATTCTATTGTTTTCTTTTTGTGTGGCTCTGAACTATCCAAGATTCCTTCCTATTTTAATTATATTTCATTGGTTAACTTTTTGGAAAATTTCTAATATTCCCTCATCTTCTAAATGATGGAATTTCTCCCAACTCTCTGAACTAAGCATTCTTTCTCTCTGAATTTGTGGTCACATTCACTCCTAAACCTTGACTATAAATTATACAGATGTTTCTAAAACCTTATCTGGGGACCTTCAGTCCTACCCAGATCCAGGCACATTTTCAACTGCTTAGAGAATTCTTTAAGGATGTGCTCTTCCAATCCTCAACCTCAACATAATCTCTTAGTCTAAAACTATCATTAATAAGTGGAAGTGGAATCTCAGCTTTCTTATCCCAACTACATACATTCTCACTTGTTCAAACTTTTCTTTCCACTCTGTTCCTTACTTGACCTGAGACACATACCACCAGGACTTGAAGTAAAGTATATCATCTATGTGGAAATACTTTAAAGGCCATAAGGACATTTCATTGTGCTTTATTTATGTTTTTAAATTTGCCAATATTTAAGGTCTACTTCCTCTTCCTGTTCTGGTATCAGTATAAAAGAAAATAGTCATTATATTATTCTGTATTATGATTTTCCACAACTTATCAAGTAACCCTCTATTTTCTTTTCTATTCCAACAAGTGGTATACAGTTAAATATTTAACAAGAAGCTCTCCAGAAGTGAGAGATCTTGCATTTATTATGTGGAAGGTAAAGTCAGAGTGCTGGGAATAATACATAAGGCGGACAGACAAAATATTGTTCCAAACAGCTTATATTCTTATTGGGGGTTGGGGGAGACAGATAACAAACAACAACAAAAACAGACAAAATATTTTCTTATAATAAAATTGGCTAAGTAGGAAATGAATAGACTTATGAAATTAGAAAGTAATAGTAGTTCATAACTCACAGAATGGCTCTTTCTTCTATTTTCTAGGTCCTAAAAGTCTTATTTAGTAAAGCCCTAATGCCCTAACTTACTTTGTATAACTATGGGAATGATTGATTTTACCTGTTCTGTGAAGTTTGATGCCATTTTCAGAACTTTCAAATCAACTGACAGTAATACAGAATGGCAGAATTTATTGTCATACATAAAGTAAACAAGTATATTCTTCCTCCCCCTTACCTCTTATGCAGTACCAGAAAGGAAGGGACATTGTCAGAGGTATAGGAGTATTGAACTTTAATACTGAAAGGAAATGAAAGGTACTCAGGTGGGGAGGAAGTAATTTCTTTCATGGTTTGAAGGTGCTCTAGGCTCTTTTTTTTCCTTTTTAAAGAATTCTTTCTAAAAAATCTTTGCAGAAATATCTATTATGCCATTAACAAGTCTTAAATTAGTAATAGAACTATAATTTATTATCAAGCAACATTCAGCAATTATGTTGAAACACTGCCAATTAGCTTCCACATAATATCATCACAAAGAAAGGATTACAATGTTTAGTTTTTGATCCAATAACTCTATACAAATAGTGAGATAGTTACTTATATAAATGATAAGCATTCATAAGTGTATTATAAATCATAGTCATGGGTTATGCTTTTATTGTGTATTTCACAGATATTTTCAATTATGACTTGAGTGCTGTGAAAATACTTTCTTATTTAGATAGTTACATTTTGTACAGCTTTCCTTAGACTTCAAGACCTAATTCAGGCAACTGGCTTGGGAATGTGAGTACATGTATTATTGTTTTCATTACCATATTATTCATTTATATAGCATCTCTCTTCCTCAAGGATCTCAAGGTGATTTACAAACATTAATTGCCAAGTGTTCCCATAGTGTTCCTTTGAGATATGTAAACCTAAAGTTGGACTAATTAAAAATTATAATCAAATCCCCATCTTTCACACACACCACACACAGACACACACACACACACACAACTTATTTACTTATTTATAAACCAACCCCTTCTAGGCTGTGGAAGTGTAACTGTTCAGGAGTGAGTGACAGGGTAACAATGGCAGAAGCTGGAAACAGGACTCATGAGAATCTTGCCCTTTTTTGAAGTGATTTGTCTATTTGGGAAAGCAAAAATGAGAGGATATGAAGCTAAGTCCATGAAAATTTTGATTTTTTACCAAGAAAAATTATGAAAACAAAAATGAGGTGGTATGAAGCTAAGTCCATAAGAAGTTTGATTATACCAACGTAATTCTAACTCCAAGCTTGCACTTCCAGTATAGTAGGAAAATTCCACCTCAGCCATTATTGAACTTCCTTCTCCATTCTAGTATTGCATTAGACTCTCAAAGACCTATGTGATATTCAAAGGAAAGATCTCTACTATCTGAGCTCTCTGGGCTTGCCTTGACATCCTCACTAATGTTGGTTCACTGCTGTCTAGTGATTCTCTGCCTTTGGGCCACATGCGTACACACTGCCTCCCTGATCACACAAGGAAGCCAGCCCCTCTAATTTCTGGCTGCCTCACTGGGGTACTGCTGTAGAGAATAGCAACAGAGCCAAAAATTAATTTTTTGAAAAAATTAATAAATTTGATGAAACTCCAGTGAGACTTGATCAAGATAAAAAAGAGCAAGCCAAATAACCAATACCAAGAATAAAAAGGAAACATCAGTAAAGATCAGGTATTAAAAGACAGTACAATATAAACAACTCTGCTGACAAATTTTAGATGAAATTTAAAAATTCTATAAACTACAATTCATAAAACTAAAAAAAAAGAAAAATCTATATAGTACACATTTAACTATTAAAGATATTTTCAATAATTTCAGGTACGTGAGGTAAGTCAAGCACCTAGGGCTGTCAGTACTAAATATGTCACTCTTTCCCTAGCATTATTTTTCCCTTCTGTAAATAGGAAGTTCAACTGTATTATCACTGCACAAAGAAAATTCCAGACCAATAAGTTTTCATGAGAGGATTCTGCCAAATACGTAAGAAAGAAGTAACACAGTGTTACACACCCTCTTCCAGAGAATAGAAAAAGTGGGTACATTTTTCACCTCCTTGTGGGGCCATCATAACTTTGATACCAAACCACAAAAATAACATTACAAGAAAAGAAGAACATAGGCCAAACTCACTCATGTACATAGATGCAAAATATTCTAAACAAAGTATTAGCAAAACTATTTCAATAAGCAATGCAATATATCATGACAAAGTAGCATTTATTTCAGAAATGCAATGTTGATTAACATTAGAAAATCATTGTACTCTATCCTTTGAGTAAAGAAGAAAAACCACATGATCATCTCAATTAATGTAGAAAAAAAGTTTAATGAAATTTAATATTGATCCATGATTTAAAAAGAAAATCTTGGAAAACTAAAACTGGAAGGGATATTTCTTAATTTTCTACAGGTATTTACCAAAAGCCTACAGCAAAATATCTTATTTAATGAATAGTCATACTTTCTCTTTGAGATTAGGAATAAAACAAGGATCATTTGAACTAAAAACTTTTTTAAAAAGCTAGACACCAATGATACACACATATACATGTGCACACACACAACAGAAGTAAGAATAGTTGTCTTCAGGAAGGTAAAAATAAATAAGGTTGGTCAAGTTTATTCAAAACTATGTATTAATGTAACAGCAGTAAGGATAGTTTGATGCTTGGGATCATGTCAATCAACACGTTATAATGGATGTAGAGGATAACAGTACAACAACCCAGGAAACCTGAATTTCAGGCAAAGGGGACGGAGAAAAGGTAAGGGTGCCAAGAAAAAATCTTACCTGACTAACAGAATTCTAATCAGATGTAGGTGAATTCTGTGTGGCATGTGCCTTTGGCTGGCCCTTTCACCAGCAGGCTGCTTTCATGAATTTTTCAGTTCCCAATGCCTGGTGGGAAGCCCACTGAGAGAAGCCTTCTTAAGTGTTGTCATAAATGATTACTTTCCTCGGTAACCCAGACAAGACACAACATGCAACATGGCTTTATCAACCCTTCAAGTGCAGCTCCCTACCAAATTGTAATCTCTCTCTGGAGCTATGAGAAAGTTCTCTCTGTAAGCCTCAGCTTCCTTATCTGTAAAATGGAGACATTAATTGTTCCTACCTCAGAGTTGTTATACAGGTAACAGTTGACATATAAAACATTTAGAATATTGCTTGGCATATAGTAAGTGCTCAGTAGGTATTAGCTATTATTATCTTGATCATTAATACCCACCACAGGTGGATTTATTCTTTAGCTCCTAAACAACAATTATATCAGAATATAATCAGTACATTAGATTATTTGATCTTGTGTGGCAGGATGAGTTGAATATCCATTGGCCAATCCATGTCAAGCTAAGCTAAGAAGAAGCTGGTCTTAGGCTTCCCTGGTGGCACAGTGGTTAAGAATCTGCCTGCCAATGGAGGGGACATGGGTACGAGTCCTGGTCCGGGAAGATCCCACATGCCATGGAGCAACTAAGCCAATGCATCACAACTACTGAGCCCACACGCCACAACTACTGAAGCCCGCACGCCTAGGGCCCGTGCTCCGCAACAAGAGAAGACACCGCAATGAGAAGCCTGCGCACCGCAACAAAGAGTAGCCCCAGCTCACTGCAACAAAAGAAAGCCCGCACGCAGCAACAAACACCCAACACAGCCAAAAATAAATAAATAAATAAATAAATTTTTAAAAAATTATAAAAGAATCTGGTCTTTTCTCATAGGCTTGCTTTCCCATAGATGGACATCAAGCATCAAGCCTGAAAACCCATTCCTGCTGATTTCCCATCTCATGCTCTCCTATTTCAGGTGAAGAACTACTCAAATAAAAGCTGTCTCTCTCTCTCTCTCACATGTTCTCACTTGCACAGACATATGCATGTACATAAGATGTGCAAGACAAAAATTACAGACACAAGCTGTTTGTACCAGGAAAAGGAAATCTCCCCACACAATCCCCCCCAAAGTCTTAGAGCCACAGCTCTGCCTCAGCCTCCCATAGGATTTCCTTTACCGATTTTCATCAAGAACCTCAGGCTAAGGGCTTCCCTGGTGGCACAGTGGTTGAGAGTCCGTCTGCCAATGCAGGGAACACGGGTTCGTGCCCCGGTCCGGGAAAGTCCCACATGCTGCGGAGCGGCTGGGCCCATGAGCCATGGCCGCTGAGCCTGCGCGCCCGGAGCCTGTGCTCCGCAACGGGAAAGGCCACAACAGTGAGAGGCCCGCGTACCGCAAAAAAAAAAAAATAAATAAATAATAAAGAATCTCAGGCTACAAGAGCTGCATTTAAAAAATAGTTTTCCTTAAGGAAAATTGAGGTGTACCTCTGCATTATAAGATAGGTCTTAAAGGATACATTCAGGTATGTTTCCCCCCCAAACAAGGGACAGTCTTCTCCAAAAGTACATTCAAGTCTCAACCTCTTATAAAACAGAAAGTGTTCTCAACTTGTTAATAACAGTGATTATAAAACAAAGCAGTGTCAAGTTTCAGACAGGACTGTAAAAAGAGAAACCTCAGTAACATATTTTCGGAATCTTTTTTGGACAATTGTATGAGTCCATGTTTCAAATATTTCCTTCAAAAGTATTAAAAAACGAAAAATGAGGAGATGACCTGGATGTTTGCCTTAATTTGAGCTTCTGTTCTTTGAGATTCTTACCAACTGTAAATTCTTAAGTATATGAATAAGCTGTGATTACCTGGGGAGCCCAGTGGGACAACCGCTTATATGGAAGGATATGGAAACAAGTCACTTCTGCTACACTGATAACCACCGTACTACTGGTGTCGGTGGCCTCAGGCATCATCCTGGGGCTTTGGGGAAGAAGAAGCAGTTGGAGACGATGTTAGATGAAACCAGCATCTTGTAGTAAAAGCCCAGGTTTGGTGCAAATGGAGAAAAGTGGTGGATTTCCACTAGTACTTTTCTCCACGTGAATTAAGTTATTCACTGAGCCATCAGTTGTTACCTATGTGCTCACTAAAACTTCAGTGAGTTCTAGAGTAACTGAGGCAGAATGGTCCTACTGGCTCCTTGGCCCTAACATACTTTGCAGGGAACACAAGTAAACTTAGATATGATTATGTGGGGTCCTAATTAAAATGCAGTGGTAGTGTGTATATGCCTTTCTCAGTGTTATTTCCTACATTTTTTTCAAGGTGAATTTGCCAACCTCAGAAAAAAATAGAAAATAAAGCTCATTATCTCACAAATGGGAAAAAGAATTTTCAAAAACAAAAAAAGAACTCTCTTTAACTTTCTTACTCACACATTCTAGACTGACATATTTATTTTTATTTATTTATATTAAATAGGGTATATTTATTTCCAAAATGCTTTCTCCTCTTTTTTTCCCTTTCTGTATCTTACTGTCACAGCATTCTGTATTGATTAATTCATAGAACTATAAATACTTTTCCACGTGCAAGACTTTTAAAAATTGATAATTATTCTTATGTCACTAAAGTTTTATAGTGAAATTGCTGATAAAAATATTCATATGAATGTACATCATATAAATGCTATAAAACATAACAATGTATACCATATCTATATCTACTTAATATCTCATATGCAATGTATGATAGCTGATATATATCTTGAAGGCTATATTTGGCTCAGGTTGGAGACAAAAACCAGTCAGTAGAAAAGGGTCTTAGAGGTACCACCAAGCCTCATTTAGTAACAATAGCGATGTGTGACAGCACTTAATGAAATATATCTTTTCAATTAAAATTGTATATACTGGAG
Source organism: Mesoplodon mirus (assembly GCF_964341445.2). Taxonomy (NCBI): domain Eukaryota; kingdom Metazoa; phylum Chordata; class Mammalia; order Artiodactyla; family Ziphiidae; genus Mesoplodon; species Mesoplodon mirus. The sequence goes on along the minus strand of NC_138990.1, from coordinate 52,034,145 downwards.
GTTTACTTAAATTATGCCAAATAGTTTTCAAGTTTAGAGCTCAGTGAGGCATCAGAGAATGAACTATGTGCTATTTTGAAGCATTCGTGTGAACACTTGATCATTATCTTTCATTATTAAAAAAACACTTTTCCCCAAATAATAAATATTGAGAGAAATAAGTGTCTATAATACATCTATTTTTATTTTAAATGATTTATCCATTTCTGAAGAGCCAAAAGAAAATTAAACTTCATCAAAAGTCCTATTCATGCTTTCCAAACCAGAATTAATAGACTGTCATTTCACTTATACAGTTCTTTCAGTTCTGTGATTATGGAATAGCAGTTTTATGATTTGTTTCTTCCAATGTGGGCAGATGTCTATATACTGCAGTTAGCTGATATTTGCCTGGAAGGAAATTTATCACCAGTGCATTACGGGAATTTGTGGTACAGAATCCTTGCCAGTGACTCTGTCTGAGAATCAGAAAATGTGCAAAATATATCCAGCACCTCCTTTTTTCAGTCACAATTATAAAAGCAACAGACATATTCCTTTTTTAAAAGATTGATTAAATGCTTCAAACAATCCCTTTAGATGGAATTGGTAGATTCCAGATTATCATTATGAGACCAACCAGAAAAGAAAAGGGCAAGTTTAGATCAAAGAAGTGTTTTTCACTTATTTTTCTTATGTTTGTGTGTGTATATTATCGAGCTAATGGCTCCAGGAATTATCAAATTAGTAGACTTTGCATCTGCTTATTTCTCTATTTTTCAATCTCAGTTATTTAACTGCCTCCTCATTAAGAGTTCTTAGGAAATAATATCACCATTTAACTAAGTAGGCTTTATAGGCTTGGCAAAATCCTTCAATATCCATTCCTTATTATTTGATCTTCATAATACTTTTGGTAAAATTGGGCTGACATTATCTTACCAGTAAAGGACCTAAAACCCAGAAAAAGTATATGACTCATTTCAAGTATATACTGCCTTTTTAAAAGCTGTAACTAAATAGAATTTTCCTATTACTAGTAGAATGATATTTCTACTGTACAATATGGCCACCCATGATGATATTTCTTCATGAATTGCACAAAACAAAAGTAAAGATAACAGCAATTACCATTTTGTATCATTTGATTTGGGCTGTTATGTGCACCAACAGTTCTGGAAAATAGAGTCACCATCAAACACATGGATTATAATTTTTTAAAAGTACCAAAAATAGGGCTTCCCTGGTGGCGCAGTGGTTGAGAGTCCGCCTGCCGATGCAGGGGACGCGGGTTCGTGCCCCGGTCTGGGAGGATCCCATATGCCGCGGAGCGGCTGGGCCCGTGAGCCATGGCCGCTGGGCCTGCGCATCCGGAGCCTGTGCTCCGCAACGGGGGAGGCCACAACAGTGAGAGGCCCGCATACCGCAAAAAGAAAAAAAAAAAAAAAAAAGTACCAAAAATAATTAGACAGATGTTGCTAGACATTAGCCAGCTGATGGACTAGGTGAGATACACTCACAAACAAGGGAAGTCGAGGCTGGAATTCTACTGAAGACACTTTTCTTTGGCTACTTGTCACCCAACTTCTCATCTTCCTCAACTGTCATTCCAGTGTCCATAATTATCTTGAACATTGAAGAGGGGTAGATGAGGTGCCTTCCTACTCCATCACAGAACATGTTTTGTCCCTACTGAGAAGTAAGGTATATCAGTAACAATTTAAACCAGTACGCCTTTATTTATGCCAATGAATTTTAACATATATTATGTCTTTTGATCCAAAGATCTTTGTGAAATAGGCGAAGATAAAAACCACATTTGAGAGCAAGAGAGACCACCGAAGCTTGGCAAAGTGAAGTGATTTCCTTAAGTTCCCACAGCTCTTAAGAGGCAGGTTAGGAATAATAATTCATTTTTTTTACTCCAAATTCAGCACTTTTTGAACCATATCTGTGAGACCAGAGAACCTACGAACTTTTCCTGGAAATATTTTTTTGCTTCTTCTGTCCTCTCAGTAGAGGTGACTAGGAGCTCATCACCCCTGGGATATCGATTGCATAAAGGGTTTCTTGTCTCTCTCAGTGGACACAAAGGGAAGGCCAAGACCTCTTATCTATTTTTCTTTCCCATCAACTAAAATGGTAATATGTAGGCTTGTTTTATTAGAGAAATGCAAGCATGAGGCCAAGTGGGACGGGAAACAGATTTTGTACTGCCTGAAGCCTATACAACTTGGGTGGTTCTTTTTAAGAAAAATAATTCAAAATTATAAATACAAATTAGATATTCAAGCAAATGTTTGTTTAACACAAGAAGTCTCAAACAAATCACAAATTTTTTAAAAACCTGACAAACTATAATATATGGAAAATTAACATGTCATTATTAATTAACACATGTCTAAAATACTAGTGTCCTACATTTTCTGGCTGAATATATTTTGCCTCTTCAGATGACAAGGATTTTGTCATATAATTTTCAATAAAGAAAGCAAAAAAAAAGATGATTGTTGATCTTCTGCCATGTTTTTTTCTCCCCACTCACAAACTTGGGAACCAAACCTCATAAAGCATATTCATATTGAAATATGCCCTCGGGCTCTATCTTGGGTGAGCGGGCACAATGGGTAGGATCAGTATTATGGGAAGACACTTCTACATCAGGAGGGTTTAAATAAAGGCTAGTCAGTGTTCCCTAAAGGAAGAGCTCCGCAACAGCAGCTTAGAAGCCCTTGCAGGTAACCATCTAACTAGACCTGGTGGTGCAGAAGACACACAGACACGCTGGAAAACGCCCATCCTGCCAAAACATAAGAGAAGCACTAGCGTACATGGTTCCTTCCTAGCTTGAGAAAATGAGGCAGAGAGAAGGTTTTTCCTACAGACACAGAGCAAAAAGTAGTCTGCTCTCAGGAGCAGTACTAATAATGCTCTAACTGATCCCCCTTTTCAATGAATTCATTCAACATACACGTGTGCACCCGCGCACATGCACACACGATCTTCGTTGTACCAGGCAGTATGCTAAACTAAGCACTGGAGACATAATTCCATCTATGCTACCTTAGAGTTTACCTTTCACTGCTGAGCAGATTGTCACATGTAGGGAATTTCTATTTCCAGATAGAATAGAAATTCTATCTGGGTAGAAGATCCTAGGGTGGAAAAAAGTGAGTTCCCTGGGAAACCCTGAACAATTGTTTTCTCAGTAATTTTTAAGGAATTCTTGCCTCTTGACTGTAGGTTGAAGTAACTGGAAAATTACTTAGCTTTTTTCGTCATGGGAATTAGTATCATGCAGGCACATTTCACTTGCTGACATTTGGCACCTGAGGTCCGTGTAATATAAATGAATCCTCAGTAGCAATAATGGTGTTAGCTACATAAAATTACAGAAGCAATTTAAGCTAGAAAAGAAATATCTCCTCACATGAACTCTCTATGACAGGGCAGGGCTGAGCTACCCTATTATTTTTAAACCCGTACCATAGCAGAAAAGTTTTAAACTTCCAGAATTCCCTTCAGCAGAACTTAGACCATCACTCACATGACATGTTACATTTTGAGGCACATCTGCATCATTACTCATTGTGTTTGTCACAAATACTTGATATTACAAACAAAACCCTTATTTTAAAAACTTCATTTTCTGGCATCTAATTATCCTCTCAAAGCTATAATCCTTTGTGAAATCATAATTTATTCCTATGGAAATATGATTATGACTTCAGGTAAGGGAATAAATAGGAGAAACATGAAACTTTTAGAAGTATCCTTTCTTGCAAATCTCTCCAGCAATAACGTGAGAATTAAGAAAATAGAAAATTCATGATGAGCTGGTAAAATTGTGGCTAAATATACTGTTTCTAAAATTTTCTCAGCACCAGGTTCTTGAAAGTACACAACTTATTTAGGATGGCTGCAAGTCCTATCTCTTTCTTTTCCATTTTAATTTGGGGGTACTTTAATATTTTGGAAAATTTTGTACTTAATTCTTAAATATCGCTCAACCCATAAATATGTTAACTTTTCCAAACTCTGATTTCATCCAAATGGGTAAAATTTCCAAAGGTCGTAATTATTTCAGCAGCTTTCAGGATGAATTCTACAAATTGCTTTGTAGGTCCATTGACTCTCTAACATTGTATATTTACAACAGCAAAAAATGTTAATGTAGAACCTTACATATAATACACTTATCTACTGATAGTGGTAGGTATACTGTGATTAACTTATTCAATCTGAATTATTTCTCCCAAATTCCACTGCTTACATTATTATCATATCCAATGGTATATTTCTTCTAAATTCTTATTGTAGATTTTGTTTTTTAAAAAAAACTACTGATCTGCCCAACTTCTTTACCCTTTCCCCTCCCCTGGGGTCACTGACACCCCTCTCTCCTAGTTCTCCTTCTGCATCCCTGATCACTCCTTCTTGGTCTCTCTTCTGTGCTTCCAAGCATCTTCTAGCACCTAAATGAGGCAATTTCACAAGCCTCCAACACTGAACTTTTGCTTTAATTTCTCTCATTCATGCTTCTGTGTTTACCCCAAATCTGATGGCATCAGATGCCACTGCACGTCAATGTTTCTCAGATCAAACTCTTCCTGCCCTCACTTTCAAATTGGCCCGTAAGATGCATCCTCATAGATATCCTCCTCAGAGATAACGTCATGTCACACTCAACAAGCTAAGGAAAATAGCTTTTTTCTAAAATATGTTCCTTTTCTTTTTCATTTCTTGCTGCTAGTGGCTGCAACAGTCTTTTTTACCTCCCAGACTAGAAACCGTGAAGCCATCTCTAAATTTTGTCTGTCTCATCTTCTGAATCCAGTCTGTCAGTGTATCAATACTCTTTCCTTATTTTAAATATCTCCCTTCTCTCCACTTCTACACCAATCCCATAACTGGAGCCTTTATCAACATCAACTATTTACTTCCCAGCTGATCTCCTACCCACACCATTACTCACCCTAAGAAACAAAAATGGATTGATCAGCCCTAAACAGCCCATTAAGCATGCTAATTCCTATTTCAAGAACATGATGCCATTCCCCACTATCCACTTCCTGCTTCTGATTTAATATCTTCTTCTCCATCTTATTTATCCAACTTCATTTCTAACCTCCATTATATGGTTTGTAATACAGTAGTCCCACTTCCCAAATATTTTCCTACTGCTCTTTCTCTTAGTACCTTTGTTCATGCTGCTCTCAATCCAGTAAGGCATAATTCTTGTCTCCACTCATTCAAATTCTACTCCTCCTTCAAAGACCACCAAATTTCCCTGCCTCTGAAAAGTCCAGACACACTGATCTCTCCCAGCTCTAACATGCTATCACACTCAAGTTCTAAGCCACTTGGCACAGTTCTAATAAATGGCCTGAGGCTGCCTGGATGATGATTTGGGGCCAGATCTCATAGGGTTGCTCCACCTTAGTGAATTCACCATCATTCCAGCTGAGAAAAAAAAAAGGCTGGATTAATTCTAAGTCCAGGTCAACAATCCACAGCCATATAAACTCAAGAAAGTGACTTAAATTTTCCTAAGTTTTCAATTCCTCATGGTTAATATTGGGTTATTAATATCAACTTTCCCTAACACACTACACTGCTATGGAAATTAAACAAGATAATTTATGTGGAAGAACATTGTAAAGCATTATACAAATTGTACAGAATTATTATTAATTCACGATAACAAGATTCATGAGATACTTAGTTCTAAGCCATAAAGTTAATTTAATAATTTATAAAGAGAAATAAATATTTCCACTGACTAGAGAGATGTATGTGCTCTTAAGGTAAAACCATACTTGTATTCAAGGATCTATGGAACTGAGTAAGTAAATAATTATAAGATCTTGGAGAAATAAATCCTAAGAGACTTGAATCATTTTGAATGATAGCTTGTGATAATTCTTGATCTTTTAGGGGGCAGTGGGTAAGTGGTGCAAATAAGAACTCTTTTCTGCAGATAGCCAACCCTACCTTGGCATGGGAATTTGTGTTAGATTTGAGAACATAAGATAGTTGTATTTTCTGAATTTATATATTTTTCATGGAATGGGAGACAAGTTGCACCTTATTACTGATAACTGAACCTTAATGATAAACTGGCTCATAGTGCTTTCAAGTCCCTCAGCATCATATTTCCTCTAAGAAGAAATTGTTTCCTCCTCCTTTATTTGAAAAATGTGGGAACCAGATGGCCTGAGATCAGACCCTAGCTCTGTCACTTACTGGTTATGTTATCTTGGGCAGGTTACTTCACACACCTCTATGCCTCCATGTTTTCCCATCTGTAAAATGGGAATAATAATGTACTTATATCATAGGCTATGTTGAGGATTAAATGAATTAATGTGTGGCCTTTAGTAGGTGCTCAATAACCTCTGTATGTTGATTTAACATCTATTTCATTCTGCTTTGTATCATAACCATCTCTTTGAATATGTCTACTCAGCCATACTGTAAGCACCTTCAAGATATAGATCTTATTTCTCTTTGTTAGCTTCTCAGCACTTCTGTATTACTTTGGGAAAAATTCAAGGCTATTTTATGTAGGTGTCTTGCTTTTCCAACTAATATTTGGTATTGGAAGTTTTCTAACTCCTCATTCAAGGCTAAAGTTATGTCTGATACTCTTTATTTCTTCCAAATAACACGTGTTTAATAAATATTGATGACTGATTGACTGTACATAAAGTAGGTCCTAACATCCTCGTGAAACATGAGTAATGAAGCATCTTGGTCCAGGAGTCTTATTCTATATTTTCCTTTATCTTCCCTCTTGCCATATGCCCTCAGTTCCTATAGCATCAATCAGTGGTAACAATGACCACAACAGTGCCAAGTATGTGCAAAGCCAACTATAGAAGAGTTACAAATCCAATCACAGAAACAAGTACTTCAAAGATAATAAAATATTAATTGGTACTTTACTAAGACTTTGGAAGAAACCAAGAAGCACAGAGAATTAATAACTAGACAGTGTTTTCAATATGATAGAAAACAAAGGTATGAAAACAAGGCCCTTTAGGCACAGCATGGAGAGACTAAGAATGTGAAAGAATGGCACTCACTGATGCTCCATTTTCTTCAGAGATAAGAAATAAATTCTTTCTTTTACCAAAGCATAGATAATTACTGATGGTACCACCCTGCAATAAATAGCATTGTCACAAGATTATTATTTTCCTGATTTTATATAAACTTATTTTGATGTTACTTTATTTTCTAGAGAAGGATTTCTATTCATATGTTGAATAATTGAATTAAATTATAATTTTTAATCACCAACAATACAGTTCTCTAACTCTCTAGAAGAAATCCAAATTCCAAGGTTCTGGGAGTTTCAAACAAAATATAAGAACTAATGCTTGCCTTCAAGAAGCCTTCAATGAAGTTGAAGACAATATATACTTATTAAAAATAATAATATAATATTAAACTTCAACTTCTAGTTATAATAGTACCTGATGCTGAAGTAATCCTCCTGCCATAAACAACTATAAAATTGGGTAAAATTATGGAGAGAAGGGAGCCCCATGTTTTCTCTAGCTCTATCTATGGAGACAATGTCCCCAAACAGCACAGAAAAATGGAGCCCAAGCAGGACACAGTGGTTCCACTGTGATGAGGAGACAGACATCAGGGTTTAAGGCTACATAAATCTTCAGGGAAGTATACCAGAGAGGACTGGCTTGGGGTCAAGGTCAATTTCAGATGTATACATGGAAGTCCTCATGAGTCCTTGGCCAAAGTCTTGGCACACACAGGTTGATCCTACATCAGTAAGTGACTCCTATGAGGATGACAGTAGAACAGAGAGAAAGGAAGTCCAACAGTAATGAGAGATTTGGGAGTGTTGTACCAGCCAGAGTGTACAGATCTGCTTCACACAATGGGCATCCAGAAAAACACAAAAAGTGCATGCCTTAGAAGTTAAAACTACACTGTAGAGTAAAATCTACTCCAGTTCTACCTTAAAAATACTATCTAAAAATGAAAATTGACAAGATCCACAGAAAAGACAATGTTTGAAGTTTAAGTTCCAACATGTTTAGAGGGCCTTCTTAAATACTTTGAGCTTTCCACTGACCCACCCTAACAAAAAAAGATTACACAACTTCAGGGTGATCATCCAGTAAACGACTTCCTGTTAGACAAAGAATCAACTTTCCTCAGAGGAATATAAGTGAGCACAGGGTCCCTTTAATGTACCATTCGAAATGTCCATAAGCAATAAAAAATTACTAGATATGCAAAGAAACAGAAAAATGAGAACCATATTCAAGGAAAAAAGTAGACCAAAAAAACCTGACCCAAGTTAAACCAGATGTTAGATTTAGCAGACACAATCTTAAACATACACTTATGCATACTGTTAAAATGCAGGCCAGACGATATTGAGGTTTTATCTTTAAAGTGTTGAATAAAGAAAGAAAAATATTAAACAAAATTCTATATTCAACAGAATATTTTTAAATAAATATGAAATTAAAACATTTTCAGATGAATAAAAAGTGAATGTAATTGTCAGTAGCAGACATGCACTATAAGAAACACTAATGGATGTTCTTCTGGCTGAAGGAAAATGATAATAAATGAAAAATTAGATCTAGAGGAAGAACTTTAATTCCTAGGGCAAAAACTGAAAAAAATAACAAAACTTAAAACTTTAAAGAAATAATTTTTTAAAAAAACGAATCTCAGAATAGTACAGGGGAATTCCCATATACCCTCTACCTGAAACACACAGGTTCTCATATTATTAACATCTTGCATTAATGTGGTATACTTGTTACAAGTAGTATTATTAATTTTGGACAATTCTTAGCCATTATTGCTTTAAATGTTTCTTCAGCTCCTTTCTCTTTTTATTCTCCTTCTGTGTATGCCCATTACTAGTATGTTATATTTTTTATATTTGTTCATAGCTCTTAGATATGCTGTTCTTTTTATCATTATTATTTTTTCTCTTTGCATTTCAGTTTGATATGTTTCTATTGACGGTTACCATGTAAGTGTTCCCACCTGTTTATGGTTACAGGGGTTTCTGCTTTACTTTAGCTAATCTCAGCTGTGGGTCTCTGCATTTAATTCACTTGTCTCTCCAGATTTCAGAGTGGTGGTTTGCCCTGTGACCTCAATTCCCTGATAGATCTAAGAAAAGCCATTAATTTTCAATTCTGGGGGCTTTTTTTTGTGGGGACAAGAGTGATAACTTCCAAGCTCTTTACATGTCAAAGCTTACACTAGAAGTCGTTAATTTGTTTTCCTTTCTCTTAGCATATTTCCAGTGTTCAATATAGTATTATTAAGCATAATCCTCATGCCTGTGCTTTAGTTCCCTAGACTTATTCATCCTATATAACTACAACTTTGTACCATTTGACCAGCATCTTCTCATTTCTCCCAAATCCCCAGCCCCTGGTAACCACTGTTCTACTCTCCACTTCTGTGATACAACTAGTTAGGGAAACAGTTTGAAAGTTTCTTATACTTTAAAATATATACCTTCCATGTGATTCAGCAATTCTATCCATAGGTTTAATGAAGAGAAATGTAAAATTCCTTTAAGAGAAATATTTATAGCAGCATTATTCACAATAGCAAGAAATTAAAAACAATCCAAATATCCATTAACAGGTAATAAAAAAATATGTGGATATTTGTACAATGGAATAATACTTGTCAATAAAATATGTACAATATGTGAAAAATGTAACAGATTAATCTTGCAGACATAATTATGAGCAAAAGAAGCCAGAATTAAAGATATCATGTGGTATGACTTCATTTTTTTGAAGTTTAAATACCATGATAAGCTATGGTGATGGGCGGAGACAGGGGTGTTGAGGGGGGTGGGGTAGGCTATTAGGTGCACAAAGAGACTTTTGGACTTTGGAGATGATGGGAATATTTTACGTCTTGAGTGTGGCATAGTTTACACAGGGGTGAGTATTTGTAAAAACTCACTGAACTCTTCACTTATAATCTGTGCATTTTATTGAATGTAAATTAACTTTAATAAAGTTGATTTAAAAAATATATTTGTCCACACTTTGCCCAGAGTCTGGAGGAAAGCCTAGCACATAATAGGTTCTTGATAAATATTTGTCAAATGAATGAGTGAATTAACTAATGCAATTAACAAATGTGCAAATGTATGAATATTTAAATAAATGAAAAAACAACATATAATTTAGTTCTGGGATGAATTGTATAGACAATAATTACTGTAGAATGTCAACTAAGGAAGAGCTTGGGGAGAAAGTTTAGGGGGAAGGCAAGGTGATTCCAATTCAACCTGGAAAGGCACATCAATTGTAAATAAGAAATGCCTCCCTTTTTGAAAAACGAAGGCCAGCATTTGAGAAAAGGTATAAAGACAGGAGTGAATATGAGTATTCTTATAATAATGAAAAGACAAATCTTGATCTGAAATCTCTCACTGGAATTATACTAAAGAATTTTGATTAGTAAATAATTATTGAAACAAATAATTTTAACTAGGTATTATAATGGACGGATTAAATTTATGAATGAAAGAAATCAGGAAAATCTGTTATAATAATCTATGACAATATGATAATAATCAGATAATAATCTAAGAACCAAGAGGTAAGAGCCTAGATTATGGTACCAGCATGTGACATAATGAGAAATATATATTTAATCTCTGCCCCTGGTTTCTGAGGCAGAGCTCCTAAAAACCTGGTAAATTTCTGAGTGATAGCAGTGCTAGGAGCATCTTCTCTTCTAATATTTGGTATTTGACTCCAGTTCCTGACACTTGGAATCTCTGGAAAGATAAGAATGTATTTTGAATGAAACGACTGGTGGCTGGAGGTCCCCAGACAGCTCCAGGATAAGGGCTGTTACCAGAAAGACCAAGGCATTATCCAGGATTGGAACTTTCAACCTGGCCCCAACCTCTGAGGGCAGGAGAGAGGCTAGAAATTGAGTTAATCACCAATGGTCAATGATTTAGTCAACCATGACTATGTAATGACATCTCTGTAAAAGTCATAAATGAAGGGGTTTGGAGAGCTTCCAGTTTGGTGAACACATGGAGGTGCTAGGGGTGGTACATCCAGAGAAGGCATGGAAGTGCCCTGTCTCTTTCCACAAACCTTGCTCTATGTATCTCTTTTATTTGGCTATTCTGAGCTGCATTCTTTACAGTAAACCAGTAATTGTAAGTGAATTTTTTTCCTGAGTTCTGTGAGCCATTCTATCAAATTATCACACTTGATGAGGAGGGCATGGGAACTTCTAATTTATAGCCAGTTGGTTGGAAATATGGGAGGCCCAGACTTGTGACTGGAACTGAAGGGGGGCAATCCTGTGAGACTGAGCCCTTAACACATAGGATCTGACACTAAATCTGGGTAGGTAGTGCCAGAATGGAATTGAATTCTAGGATACCCAGCTGGTGTTGGATAATTGGTCAGTGTAGGGAAAATCTCACACATTTGGTGTTAGAAGTGTTGTGAGTAGAGAGAAATAGTTTTCCCTTCATAGAAGTAGGACTGGAAATCAAGAAATAAATGAGAAGTTTGTGGGAAATATCAATAGTACAAGAAGTTACATTTAGTTCATTTCAATAAATATGCCTTGACGTTTTTTTCTGAGCACCTCTACTACTACCCTAGTCCTCATCACCAAGACTTTCCCTAGCAGTGGTCCTCTACTTGGTCTCCCAAGTTCTACGCTTTTCCTCCTTTATCCCCCAATCTCACATCAACTCACATAAAACACACCAATTCCCTACTCAAAAGCTTCCAACGGCTTCCCATCACTCTGACAAATTAAATCCAAACTTTTTCTATAGCCAACAAGAGCCTTCATGACCTGTGCCTAACTAACACTCCAGATTCATTTCCCACCGCTCTGCCTGTGCCCATACTGCTCGGGCCACTCTGGCCTTCTTGCTGTGAGGGGATTATGTCACTGCTTTCTATCTTTAGGGTCTTTACTGAGAAAACTTTTCCCTAAAACATTCATAAGGTTTGATTCATCACTCCATTCAAAGCTCAGTTCAAATGTCATTGCCCAAGGGAAGACTGATTTCATCACTCTATCAAAAAATAGGATAAAAATGATCCCTTCACTCTCCTCTCACTGTGCTTTATTTTTCATCATAGACTTCATATCTCCAGGAAAACATGTTCCTTAGTTATTTATTTGCTTGCTGATTGTTTGAATCTTTCTCTGACTCTACAATATAAGCTCTATACGGAGAGGGGTCTTATTCACTCATGACTCCCCAAAGTCTTTTTTGAGTAAATGAATGGATCAGAAAAGCCCAGCTCCAACCCTTACTAGCTATGTGAACTTGGAGCAGTTACTTAAATTTTCCCTCAGAATCATCATTCCTTTAATGGAGATAAAAATAAGACTACTGCAGGGCTTCCCTGGTGGCGCAGTGGTTGAGAGTCCGCCTGCCGATGCGGGGGACACGGGTTTGTGCCCCGGTCCGGGAAGATCCCACATGCCGTGGAGCGGCTGCGCCCATGAGCCATGGCTGCTGAGCCTGCGCATTCGGAGCCTGTGCTCTGCAACGGGAGAGGCCACAACAGTGAGAGGCCCGCATACCGCAAAAAAAAAATAAAAATAAAAAATAAGACTACTGCTATCCAGGGTTTTATGAGGGTTAAATTGAAAACTATATTTAAAGAACCCAATATAGTGCTAGCCCAGAGTAAGCAATAAATAAATGGTAGTCCCCACAAATTAGATGTATCAAATGCATTCCAGCACCTTAAAAGATGATAAATTATAAGGTTCTTCCATTTCTAATGTAGGAGGAAAATATTCCCCATAATGCTAATGGCTTTTCTTCTCAGAGTCCCCATTTGTGTAGCCACTTAAGGCTCTGGGAAAACCGACATGAAAAATTATTAGTAAAGTTTTCAGGGCATAAAGCTTCATGTTCTCATTTTTTCAATTTTTAAAACAGACTCAGCTCACATGCTCTTCCTGTAGAACAACCATTTATAGAGCTCACTGATATTGTGATTCCTTCAGGCAATCTGACTATAAACTTGCTTCAGAGAAAATGAAAAAAAAACAGTCTCACCTTTCATTTCAGTTCAAGTTATTGGAGTTTTGGTTCCAACATGACAAGTATATAAAAATTCAATCTAGAGTGAAGACATTTACAATGCAGTTGGTGAATGTACCATAAAGGGATGAAACATCACATGACCAGGTGCACAATTGAAGCTTCCCAGAGCGGGTCATGCAGGGGAGTAAACATGTATCATATCCACCGCAACAGAAAAGTAAGTTTCCAGAACCATTCCACTGGACACTGACATACAAAACTCTGTGTTCACTCTGTATTATAAAAACACTCTTTAGTTTTAGGAAATACCTTGGAAGATTGTGATAAAGAAAGCCTATTCAATTGAAGCTTTATTATTTTAAGATATTTATCTCAGCACCATGTAAGTCATGCCTGGTCTCTGAAAACTGATTTCATGTGGCCACAAATCCTGCAGAGAAATTTTATGCAGAAGTTCGGTTGCTCCCCAACTAGTTTTACAACTATTCTAATTTGTTTCACATACTACTAGTAGATAAATGTGCCCAAAATGCACTATTTTTCCTGCCAGAACTTTCCACAGGCACTTATTAGATTCTCCAATGTCTATGATTTGAAGCTCAAATTTCTGAGGTTATAGTCCAGGGCCCTGAACATTTGGCTCTTGCTCATCTTTCCAATCTTATCTCCTGTTACTCCCTTCAATATGCTCTTACTTCTTGATAAATATAATTTTCCAATTGGTGCTTTTCTATCCCTGGGCCTTTCTCACCTCATTTTTCCTTCTAGATGGCTCATTAGACTTGTCTCTTTCTGTCCAAATCCTTGTGAAATTCTTAAATAACTTGAGAATCTCTTAGTTTTATTTTTGTATTTTACTTCTACCCTTTGTACCACTACATGTTTTCCAGCTCATCCATTTTATTCATTCCATAAATTTCTACCAGGTGCCAGGTACCATGCTAGGCACTGGAGCTTCAGTGTTGAACAAAAATAGACTTGATTCCTGATCTCATGGCAATTTTAGCTAGTGGGTCTTTAGATATTAACAAAATAATGGTGGAAACAAATGTTCTATCATAACCATAACAGTGAATGAGAGGTACAAAGGCTATGAGACCCCAAAACACTTAACTTGACCCAGTCAAGAAGATTAGGAAGGCTTGCCTAAGGAAATGACAACTGAGATGATGAAATTTGAGGAATAACTTCAAGTTTACTGGATAAAGAAGGTAGGAAAAAGGCTTTCTGGCAGAATGATCTGTCTTGGAAGGGAATAAGGCAAGAACAAAGGACTGATGGAGTAGAAAAAGAGAGGTGTGTTATGGAGAAAGATGAATTTGGAAAGTTAGGTAGTGACCAGGCCATTGTTGGCCTAGGCCAGTGCTTTCCAAATGTTTTAGTCTCAGGAACTCTTTACACTCTTAAGAGCTAGAACGCCAAAGAGCTTTTGTGTGTTATAGCTATCAATACTATCTTATAAATTAAACCTGAGAAAGTTTAAAAGATTAATTCATTCATTTAAAATAACAAAAATATATCTATGACGTGTTAACATGAATCATGAATGACTTTTTTTTTTTCTTTTTTTGGTGGTACACGGGCCTCTCACTGTTGTGGCCTCTCCCGTTGCGGAGCACAGGCTCCGGACGCGCAGGCTCAGTGGCCATGGCTCACGGGCCCAGCTGCTCCACCGCATGTGGGATCTCCCCAGACCGGGGCATGAACCCGTGTCCCCTGCATCGGCAGGCGGACTCTCAACCTCTGTGCCACCAGGGAAGCCCAACATTTTTATTTTTTTAAGAAAACTATGCTTATGGTTACCAAAGGGGAAAGGTGGGGGGAGGGGTAAATTAGAAGGTTGGGATTAACATATGCATACTACTGTATATAAAATAGATAATCAACAAGGATCTACTGTATGGCACAGGGAACTCTACTCAGTACTCTGTAATAATCTATGTGGGAAAATAATCTGAAAAAAAGATATATGTATTAACTACATCACTTTGCTGTATACCTGAGACTAACACAACATTGTAAATCAACTATACTCCAATATAAAACAAAAATTTTTTTAAATTATGTATATCAAAACAAAAAACAATTAGTGAGAAGAGTGATTTTTTTTATTGTTTTTGCAAGCCCCTCTAATATTTGCCCTAATAGAAGATAATTGGATTTTCTCATCTGCTTCTGCATTCATTCTGTTGCAATATTACAGGTCAGGTTGCCATGGAAAACACCAGTCCAATGAGAGAGAATGAGAGTGAAAAAGTCGTAGTATTAATAAGAAAATAATTTTGACCTTGTAGAATCCCTGAATAGATTCCCAAATGACACTTGGAAAATAGCTGATCTACATCATGTTAGTATATTTTTGTCCCATGCCATGTGGAGGAAGGATTATAAGGAAGTAAAAGAAGATGTAAGTAGATGAACACAGTAGTATTTTATAGTATTTTAGTGAGACTAGTAGCTAGGACTAGGGTTTTCACACTCATAGAGAAGAGGGAAGATTAAGGTACTTAGGAGATTTAATAGACAATATTGGGTGATAGATTTGACATGGGAAAGAAAAGAAATAGTTGAAAAGGATGAGTTTTAGTTTTTTTGTTTGTACCAGAAGGTGGATAGTTAGACTCTTCACTGAAATAGGAAACAAAATAATAGGAACAGTTTTGGGGAACACAATCATGAGTTTAGTTTGGATAAGGTGAGTCTTAAGTGTCTTTGAGACATCCCTCCCAAAATGACAATAAAGCAGTTGCCTATATATGCCCGGAGCATGGAGTAGAAATATACATTTATAAGCCATGTGCCTATGGTGGGTAGTAAAGTTACTGGTTTGTGTAAGTTTGCTTAAGAGAAAATATAGAGAAACTATAGTATAGAACCAAGCCTTGAAGAATACCTAAATGTAATGTTTGAGGTAAGGAAGCTATATTAGTAATGCAAAAAAGAGACATGGTAGCCATAGAGGCAGAAGAAAAGCCAGGAGAGTCTTCTCTTAAGGACTAACCAATAGCATAAGAGTCCTGAGAAGAAACAGGATCCAAGTTAACATTTTGTTGTTCTTGAATGTCACCCTAGAAGCAAAAGTACCAGGGATCCAAACATTCAATTTTATGATAATGGGACAAAATTCAAATACAAAAATTATGTAGAAAGTGGCTATTCAGAAGCTAGAAGTGAGATTTTGATTGGAAAGTAATTTATCTGGCAGACAGTGCTTGTGTTAAGAGCCGTAGGTAAAAATGATACCGAAGAACCACATAGTCATGACATCTGGTTAGGTAATGCAGGTAAGAGAGATTGTGGATGCTACACCCATTTATTCAATACTTCAAACAAGCCTTAGGGAGAAAATCATATGAAAATATTTCATCCTTGACTAAAAGTAGAAGATTTTTCATGGCTCTACAAAATCTAAGTGCTTGACCATTAAATTTCTACTTATGAAGTTAATATGTGTTATGGTCTTCTTAAAGGCATTTAGAAATTATGATCCAATGTAAGCTGGGATGTTTCCCTCTTGAAATTCTTTTAGTAAGAAAATTGTCTCAGAAAGCAAATGTATCTGATCCTACGCAACATGCTTCCCTATGGGAACTAATGAATTTAATGGAAATTTTAGTCTATAATATTGATCAGGAAGAGGAGTAAGCAAAACAAAGAAAAGTTGGAGAAGCAAACAGCTGAGAATTTCCTTTCTGCATAACAAAGGAAAAGCACATATTAATACACTAGCTAACTTGGAGCAGCAGATATTTTAGCACATCAACCATGTGCCAAAAACCTTTACAAATACCTCAGATAAAATGTGAAAAGGAGAGCATTTATTATCCTAGAATAGGCATGTGTAAATGTGCAATTCCAAAATGTGGTTAGTGTGATGCTTATCTTAGTCTTTCTCTTTCTACTGATTGAAGCAAAAGGTCCAAGGGTTTTAAACTCTCTGAGAGATAATAAGGTATTGAAAAGACAAGGAAAAAACATCTAGAATTAGAAGAAATTATGAGAAGCATGGATCTCATACTAGATGAAGTTAAAGGGTAGTTTATTTAGGTCCATCAGAAATATCTACCCTTCAGAGAAACCTAGGTATTTTGACAACAAATTAAGTAAGCAGGAACAGAAAAGTTGAAGGACTTTTACTGCCTGTACTTTTTTTTTTAATCTATCATTCACATTTTTTAAAAATAGATCTTTATTGGAGTATAATTGCTTCACAATACCATGTTAGTTTCTGTTGCACAACAAAGCGAATCAGCCATACCTATACATGTCCCCATATCCCCTCCCTGTTGAGCCTCCCACCCATCCTCCCTATCCCACTCCTCTGGTCATTGCAAAGCACCGAGCTGATCTCCCTGTGCTATGCTGCTGCTTCCCACCAGCCAACTATTTACGTAGTGTATATATGTCGATGCTACTCTCACTTTGCCCCAGCTTCGCCCTGCCATCCCATGTCATCAAGTCCATATAGAAAGATAGAAGATACCTTTGTTCAAGGATCTTATGTACTTATGAGGAGGGAAAAAAAATAAGACAAATACAACAAAGACATTAAGGTAGCGGTTAAGTGCTATGAAGACAAAAGAGGGTTGCACAAAGATAATGCAATAAATTAAGATTGCAGAAGAGGAGTATAGATACATAGAGTGCTAAAGGACAGCCCCACAAAGAAAGTGACATTGAGTAGAGACTTGTATGGCAAGAAGAAAATGGCCTGGTGAAAATCCGTGACAGAGGAGTTTAGGCAAAAGGAATGGCAAAGACAAAGGCCCTGAGACAGGAACAAGCATGTTCCTGTCTCTGAAAGCTTTGATATCTTTGAAGAAGAGGAAAGGCCACTGTAGCTGAAGAAGAGTGTTCATGGCAATCCAAACAGAGGACTATTGGAAACCAAAGGAGGTGGGACATGTCAATTACTGATGAGAAGGTGAACATTGGGATGGAGCTAAGGTTCCCAGTAGGCTAACTAGGATATCACTGATGTTTTTAAGAGTACAATTTTAGTAGAATGGTTGGGAAGGTTGGCTTCTTATTTGAGGGATTCCAATAAATGAGTTAAGTGATAAGAAAATGAAGACATCCAAGGCTTTTTGCAGATAAAGAAAGAAGAGAGACTGGAATGAATCGAAATGCAAGCAAGAGAGATGATCACCAATGAAGATCTCAAAGGATTAAATGATATAATTCAGGATATAAAGAGAAACTATATTTAGAAGGAGAGCAGCTTTTGCTAAGAGGCTGGGTTGTCAAGAAAGGGAGGAGTGATAAAAATATAGTAACTGAAAAATGTGAGGTGGGAAGAAAAAAATCAGAGGTAGCTCATGGCATCTAGTATTTTATTTTCCTTCCAATGAAGTAGATGGTAAAGTTGTCTCTTAAGAATGGAATTAATAGGAGCAGGATTGGTCATTTGAGTAGAATGGCAAATATAGGTAACACAGAAAGAGGAGAGTAGTAGTAATGCCTAATGGATTGTAAACTAATTGAAAGCCAAAAATCATGCCTTATTCATCCCTGGGTCCCTCACTCTACATAAAATATCTTTCACAGAAAAGCCATTGAGTTCTCCTCATCCAAAAAATGAGTGTTTTGGATTTACAGAGGAAGAATGTGGGAGTCTTAATTTGGGAAATCATGTCATTCTTCTCTCTACAGGATCAAGTCTAAATTCCTCAGCATGGAACACAATGCCTCTCTCATGATCAGGTCACAGCCTAACTTTCTAGCCTTCCTTCCTGCAGCTTCTACCACAAGCCCATTCTTGTAGCCCAGCTAACCTGTTTTCTATTCCCATAATAGGCTGTGCTTCAAGGTTTTAAGTCTTTGTACATGCGGTTCACTCAATCTGGAATACCACATCTCATCATGAATGCCTGCTAAATCCCAACTCATCTTCTAAAGCTCTGAATAACAGTCTACTCTTCTTTGAAATCTTGCCATTCTCCCCACAGAATTTTTCTCTGACTTCTCCAGGTTCCTTCAGCATTTTATACACAACTTTATAACATTTATCACAGTGTATTTTCATTACTTGTTTGCGTGTCTAAGTAGCTCAGGATCAGGGACCATGCTGTATTTAACTTTAAATACGCAAGGTCTATTCTTACAATGCCTGGAGTGCATTAGACCCTCAATATGCTTTTACTATGTGAATGAATGATCAGCATACCTAATACCTTTTCCTAGTGCTATTTTATTGAGCAAGGTTTTAATAGCTGATGATCTAGTAAGATAATAATTTTAAATATATTATAAATACATTAGGACAAGGCTTTATGTTATGTGCTGAAATGAGTAATATTAGCTTTAGCAACCATATTTGAGAAGGATCAGGACACAACTTTTTGGTGAAAAAATATGTAAAATATACTCATAACTTTGTCCAGATGTTAAGTCAATCCACTTCGAAAGAGATAGAAGGAGGACTAACATTAGCAAAATGACAGAGTAGGAAGCCTGTTGCTCCACAAAAACAAAAGACAAGCAGACTGTCAGAACCAACTTTGTCAGAACTCTGGAAAACAGTAAAAAGTTTATAGTAACCAAGAAAATGCTGATTAAAAAAAAAAAAAGTAACTTGAAAACAGTAGGAAACCTTGGTATTTTTACTTGCCCTTGTCCCATTCCCTCCTCAGTTTAACAAGAGTCCTGAACATGGCAGCCTGCATTCCCAGTGTGGGACCTTGGTACCCGGTTCCAGAGGGAGCAGAGCAGACCTTAACTGAAATTACTGGGTTTGTCTATTCTAACCTGTATGGGGGTTACCTGAAGGACTCATGCAAGACACTCATCTCTGTTTCACTTAACTTGGAATCACTGAGGGCAAAATAATGGCAGGCACTCCTCAAAGACATTGTATTGATAAAATGAAAAGAAAATCCACAGCCTCCTGGGATAAAAGGCTATGGCTGAGACATACAAAATACAACCTAAAGCCTGAAAGCAAAAGCTGGGGACAATGTTTCTTTGGGAAAGTAGCACTTTCAAAACCCACCCATGTAAACTTAGGAATTTAGGAAGCCATGTTTATACTCAGGGTAGAATACATGCTCATAAAATACCTGAGAAGACTCTATGCTTTCTCCTTTGGCTGCTCTCTCGGCTCAATGCAGGCATGAAGTGAAGGCTAAGACAAAGTTGTAAATGGCCTAGCTAAATGTTAAAGAGGTGCCACAGCATGGAGCCATCTGCAAAAACTGGGGTAGGTGTTGTTTGTTTGTTTGTTTTAGTTCCCGGTGTGATAGAGAAAATTTTTATCATAACACTAGCTGAACAGAACTCAGTGAGTACACACAACAAGGAATATAGTTATTGCAAAAATAGTTTGGAAAAGTAACTAAACAGTTGATTGCAACCTTCAACAATCAAGAATAGCAAACCTTGAGGGAGGAAAAGAACCTTATTTCCAAAGTTACTATGTTATAATATTTAATTGTCTAGTTTTTGACAAGAAAAAATCACAAAGCATGCAAAGAAACAAGAAAGTGTTGCCCATTCAAAGGAAAAAAAATAAATGAACAGAAACATCTCTGGGGAAGCCCAGATATTGGATATACTAGACAAAGACTTTAAATCAACTGTCAAGACACAGTGATGCTTGCCCTATAAAATAAGTAATTATTTCAGCATTATTTCTGGACAAGAGCTTTTGATTTTTTGAGCCAGTGATTGATTGAGGTTTTCAAGTTCTGCATCATATTAACAAGAAAGTGTTATCCAAATCCTTAGAAGTGTTTGGGGTGTATGTTACCAGCTGAACTATCTCTAAAGAATATATAGCCAGATAACTTTTGATAAACAGAAACATTTTAAAGAATTGCCCCAGTGTGTCTGCTTTAATAAGTGATGACTTACTGGCTAAATGTTTCCATGAAGTCTTAAATTAATTCAGTTTTGGAAAGGTGTGTTACAAAATAGTTGTGATTCTGCCTACAAAAAGAAATAGCTATTTTTCAAGTACTTAGTATGTGCTAGGCAATGTATTAAACACTTCACATGAAATTTTTCATAAGAACTGTCTGAAATAAATATAATTATCATCCCCATTTTACTGATGAGAGAAAACAGGCTTAAAGAATTTTAACAATTAGCCAAAAAGGTCAGAAATAGCTAGTGAGAGAGTAGAAATTTGAATACCTCCCTTCACAGCTTATCCACACTTATCTACCCAAGTTGTCTCCCTAATGCTGTAGACTAGAGCATCCCAAATAGTTCACAGTATCTTTTAAATTTTTTTTATGTTACACACTACTATATATAAAATAGATAACTTATAAGAACCTGCTGTATAGCACAGGGAACTGTACTCAGTACCCTGTAATGGCCTACATGGGAAAAGAATATTACAAAAAGAAGAGTGGAGATATACATATGTAAAAGATTCACTTTGCTGTACACCTGAAACTAACACAATGCTGTAAATCAACTATACTCCAATAAAATTTTTTTAAAAAATTATCTATGTTTGTCAAGAAGGTAAAACTCAGCTTTGTTATATTTGATCATCCAGTAAAAATATATCAAGTCCGTAAGCCAGAGCAGTCCTCTGGATTTCACATCTAACATTTAACACAATTAATATCAGACACATTCAGTAATAAAGACTATAAATAGCACCACAGACA